>NC_064931.1:127806283-128432600 GCF_023897955.1 Schistocerca gregaria | reverse complement strand
CGTCGAAAGGGTGCTTGTGACGTAAATCCTGTCTAACCGACTTGATGAATGACTTGTATAGTGGGTGTATCCAGGAGCTGGGCCATGGATATGGCGCCACGTGTCAATCAGGTGGAGGTCACGCACTAGCATTTCCGATTCCGCACACGGGACGTGATGTGGCTGCTGATCAGACGGAGATAATGTACAGTTAAAATCCCCTCCGATCACCCTATCGTCTATGCGGCCCATAAATAGAGCCGTAATATCTTCCAAAAAAAAGCGGGCCCGATCTCTCCGTCTCCCTGATCCTGAAGGGCATATACATTGATGAGTCGTACACAGTTGACGGTTACTGCCATGGCTCTTGCACTCGGTAAGTACAGTACGTCCGTAGCCGCCAAACCGTCCCGTAGCGGAACAGCCACACCACAATCGGTAGAAGAGGCGTGGGAGATGTGGGCGGTATATCCGTAGAAGTCAGGGAAATTAGCGACACATACTTCCTGTAAGAGGGCCACGTCGACGTCCGCCGCATCAAGCATGCGTTGTAGCATTCTCAGTTTGTGTGGTAGCCTTATCGCGTTGATATTGATTGTGGCAAGGCGGAAGGTGTGCTGCCTAGCCTCTTCGCCGAGGGTAGACGCCATGGCAATCAAAGCTAACCGCAAGAGATGCCGAACCTACCAAACCCGTTACAAATTATGCGTATTTTACACTAGGAGTGGCATCTCCAACGCCACCCCCTCCCCTGTCACCCGTGCGCTCTTCAGGAAGTTCCTCAACATCGTCCGACCACAGTGGCTGCAACACGATGTTGAATCCGTGGTGCAAGACGTAACTTGGCACTCGTGGTATGGGCAAGTGAACCGTCTACACCACTTCGATCCTCAGCAGGAGCAGCATCCATGCCGTCTGATGAGATGTCACCTTCTTGACCGGCCGTGTGTAGGAGGCAATCGTCAGAAGGGGTCCGCCGACGTCGCTTCCGTCGTCGAGGCGAAAGTTGTTTTCGAACGTGGAAATCCGTATCCGAATGTGGGAGGCAATCCAGCGTCGTATCACCTTCCGCTAGGAAAGCCGCGGTCGGGACAATGTTCGCGTCCACGTCCATCGCGTTCTGAATGTTACGTTGCGTCTGGAGTCCGTGGGACTGTTGCTGCTGCTGTTGCTGTGGAGGGGGCGACATATGGGTTGGCATCGGGGGTCCTTCCTCTTCCTCCCTTGGTACTTCTGGCGTCGATGGGTGTGTCTGATCGCACGTTTCGTCCTCAACTATGGTGCGCATCGTCGTCTGAGCGTACGTGAGGGGCAGGATTGTCGACCCCGTCGGGGAAACGGAGTCTCCCACTGGTATCTGCGTAATTCGACGTTGTAAGCAGCTCGATCGAACATGGCCTTCCTGCCCACATCCGGAACAGGTACGCGGCTGACCGTCATACATGATGATTGCACGACAGCCACCGATGTTCAAATAGGACGGCACATGTTTCTTGAGCTCAATTTTAATTTGGCGCACACCATTGTAGACCTTATACGTCGAGAAAGTTTGCCACTTTTCTGCAACGTGGTTGATAACATTGCCGTACGGTCGAAAGGCGGCCTTGACAACTTCCTCTGGGACCTCGAAGGGGAGCTCAAAAACCCTTACAGTCCTTAGGCCCATGCCTGCATGATCCACCGTCACTGCACCGATATGCCCGTCAGAATGTTTGAATCTGTCGTGCAGATCTCTGCACTGGTCATTTTAACATAAACCACGCTCGCCGTTATAGAAAAATGTATTCCGACGACAGTCGCCGGATCTAAACGTAGATCGTCGCGTATGAACTGTTCTATTTCATAGGCTCGAGGACGCGCGTGATCTGGTTGTAAAGTAATTTTGATCGTATCGTGGCGCCATGTGTGTGCCATAGTCACACTGAACTTGGAACTAATACAACTCGCGCCTCGAGAAGGTAAACACAAGCAAGCGCTCACGGTCGTACACGGCGGGGCGCAGCGGACGTCCTCGCCCCACCGCAGCCGAAAGCAGACTGACCACTCAGCTACCGGGGCGGACGGAAGAATAGATAATTAGTGTGGAGATGGTTCGATGAACCCTCTGCCAGGCATTTAAATGTGATGTG
The DNA here is from genome assembly GCF_023897955.1 of Schistocerca gregaria. Lineage (NCBI taxonomy): Eukaryota > Metazoa > Arthropoda > Insecta > Orthoptera > Acrididae > Schistocerca > Schistocerca gregaria. The sequence goes on along the minus strand of NC_064931.1, from coordinate 128,430,492 downwards.
CAGAGTATCTATGTAGCTACAAATGTAGATGTAGAATATACTGTGGTGCAACGCATAATTCATTATTCGTAAGGTTCGCATTGCATACCGACATGAAGTAAGTTGAAAAAAAAGAAATCGTTTTAGTCACGGAGAGAAAGAGCGTCAAGGTATGGGTATCACAGCACAGACATTACACCACTGTACACCAGTCAAAAGTCAAATTAATTGAATAATGCAATACAAATGGTTATAAATCACTGGACATAATCACGATAATAGAACACGTATGAGTAGGCGTCAGAGCGACCTATTGCGAAGTGACTCCAAAAACAGATACGGTCGAATAACACTAATGTGACCATCGCCTATGTTCGACGTCAGTGTGAAATAAACACTCACAGGTGGCAGGTGGCAGCAATAGCAGCGAAGGGTATATAAAGCATGTCCAGGGAATGTCGAAAACAGTGCAGTCGTCGTAATGCGAAACGGAGCGATTTATCTGATGTCCAAAAAGACAAAATGAGTCTATTTCGGGCCAAGGGTGGAAGCACTTCCGAAACGGTTAATTCTGTAAACTGTTCGTGTGCCGCCGCGGTTAAAGTATACCGCGCATCGCAAAATGGCGCTGTCCAAAACTGGCGCCGAGGCAGATGACAGGGACACAGATGACAGGTGTAGACGACAGCTGCGGATATTTGTACGGGGCATAAGTGCAGCTGTTGAGCAACTGAGCTCCCAGTTCAGCCAAGGGGCTACCAAAAATATCTCCACAACAGCATTTCAGCAGAAGTTGTTGCTTCCACAGAAACCGCCTGGACCACACACCCATTCATTGGCGACGCAGGTTGGAATTTGAACGCCATTACCGAAACTGGATGTCCACTGAGGGGCGATAGGTTTCATTTTCATCGGACAGATGACCTTTGGCAAGTATGGCCCTGCAACAAGCGTCGGAAGGGTCTGGGTCGGACTAGCCAGCGTTCTGGTCCAGGGAAGGTTTTTGTGGCATGCCCTGGGTGATCGCTTCATTCAGGAAGGGACTATGGATCAAAACAAGTTGGAATCTCTTCTTCCGGACCATGTGCACCCCTACATACAGTTTGTTTTTCCTAAGCACGATGGTACTAGCCAGCAGGACAATGCAACGTGTCACACAGCTCACAGTATACATCCGTATTTAGAAGAGCACCAGAATGAGTTTATGATACTCATCTGCGAACCAAATTCAGCGGATTTAAACCCAACCGAGAATCTGTGCAATCACCTTCAACGCACTGTTGGCGTTATGGGTCGCCAACCGTGAAACGAAACGCAGCCAGCCACAGCACTGGACTCCACATGCCACCGAATGCCTGTCAGTACAGTAGAGGTAGAACCTCACTGACTTTCTCCTTGCAAGTCTGCACTGCAAAAGGTGGTTGTTCAGGCTTCTGACAGGTTGTCACATTAATATGACTGGACAGTGTAGATGTAGGAAAAGCAGACGATAGGATTAGAAAAGTGGAAGAATCTTAAATAAAGATAAATCATTTACATTTTGATAATATTGCATATAATGAAAAATTATCCGAAATTTTTTTGACAGAATTTGAGGATAAATTAAATTGGGGTGATATATCACATATACAGAAATTATCTGAAGATTTTATAATAGAATTTAAAGATAAAGATAACTAGAAAAATATTTTAGGCTGTCAAAAATTATCTGAATCATTCACACAAAACATAAAAAAAGCTTATGAAATAATATCTACTACAGAAGAAGATAATTATATATGCTTAACTGATCAAGTTAATTAGCTTTTAAAAACTAAATGTAATCATATGTTTTAATTAATGGTTAGCAGATCCAGATCATTCCACTTGTTGACTGAATAGAAATCACATTAAAAATATAAACCTGATGACAAGACAGTAAAGCATTAATCAATTGTTCTTGTATATAGGTATCCTAAGTAATAAAATAATTGTACCAACAAACAATTCTTAGTGTTCCTTTTATTCTTTGGTCTAAATTTACTGAATACGTATTATAATTAAGTCTTAACATTTCTTCACAATTTGAATGTCTATCTTTGGTTCTATACAGTTGCCTTTGTACAGTTTTTCGTTGTGCTCTAATGATGTAATAGTTATATTCAGAGTTTTCATCAAGTAATTTAAAAAAAATAAAAGTAGTCCTTCAATTCTGATGAAATGTTTGTTTAACAACATTAGGTAATAAAGTATCTATTTCTCTCTTTCTTGTATTTTTCCCATAACATTATTAATTTTTCCATTTCAATTTTCTATATGTTCAGACTTCACTTTATCTATATTTTCCAAGTGAATTATTTGACTTCAGTGTTTCTTTTGACTTATATATTCTCCATGTTTACAAGCAGTGGTAAAACTTCTTTATAAGCCCAACCTTGAAAATGTTATAGAAAAGTAATTTTGGATCTAATAATTAAAGAATATAGACCAAGCTTATTTATAAATTTTGTTGATTTTTGTATATATTTAGGTAGTGTCACCATACTGCTGGTGAACATATACTAAAATATAAGCAACTTCATTTGTATAAAATCATGGACTATTCTTTTCATCACTAACTTTGAACAATGGTTTATTATTATATGTAAGCTTGTTGTTGTTGAGATCTATGAGTGATTCCATTTAGTAAAAATTATTTTAAATAGCATTTTTCATAGCAAATAATAAATACTGGGTTCAGTGCAAAATGTAGAAAATTAAACTGTTTCCTAATAAATTTTCTGTCTAAATTCAAGCCATCCAAGCTCCACTTTGTAAATTTTGCAAAACTGAGAAGTCAACTGATAATTTTATGTCACCAAAATATACAAAAGATGGTTATAGGACAATGTGTAGACAATTTATAAATGAATGTCATATAAGTGCTTACAATAGTAAACAAATTCCTCATATGTGTGGGAAAAATATTTCTGTATATTACTATAACAATCACTTATAATGAATTCCAAGTGAAGAACATTCAAAGAAATTGTTGTAGATAGAAAATGACAAACAACAGACAGAGACAGATAACACACAAATAAATGTATTGATTATCAAGACATTAAAGAAACAGGACGTTTTTACTGAAATCCATTGTGTAAAGAAAAAGTAGATGCAAGTAACGTACTCAAGAAGATATCAAAAATTAGAAATCTGGATGAGCGTTTTTTAAAATTCCTAATAATTTTTTATAATAAATAAGAGACTAAAATGGAGTAATTCACGATTGCTCAGTGTCGTGATTATTGTAGAAGAAATAATATTAATAATTGCAATTGACTGAGTAAAGATGAATGATTTTACCTATTACTATAAGGAACTCAATAATATGAGAACAGGTGAACTCAAAATTACAGCTAAACATGTTGGTATTAGAGGTTGCAGTAAATTTAAAGAATCAGAATTAATGAATTTGTTTTACAAGATTTTCTATCTCATCAAGAAGTATTCTGAAAGACTAAAACAAGACTAAAATGCATACCTAAACTTAATTATTTCTACAGATTTGATAATAACTTTTTTGAAAAAACTCGACCACTGACACAAGAAAAACATAGTAAGACTATATCAAATTTATCTATTCAGTGGTAAAAATCTGAGCAAGTAAAAGTGAAGAAACTGTCAAGAAACCCATTTATTTGAGATTAAAGGAGTAAAATCGACATTTAATGAAAAATTTAGAGCTTGGTCTGTTGACTATAAAATTGTCTTTAATCATGCTGATATTAGTAAATTCGATAACATTAGTGAGGAACTTTATATAAAGAAAGCATGTAATTATGTGGCAGAAGTAGCTAAAAAGAGCACTAATTTTAGAAAAGGAAATAAATTGAATATAACAACAGCAAATCCAAAACTGTGTTACACAATTTCTATAGGATGTAAAGCGTCAAATAATACTAAGGAATTGGTTCATGTTCTATACAATATAATTAGGGATATATTAATACCTAATAAATTTAGCTGATGACAAAATACTAAAAGATGCATTACTAGAATCAATCATAGTGATAACCTGTGTTGTCCTAGAACAATAATAATTGCATTACCATATCACATAGATTAATTCTTAGGGAGAGAAGTAACAACTGGTGAAATTGTGGAAATTAGAGCACGAGATAAATAAAAATCACAAAATAGTTAACTAGGATATTATGTAAACAATTAGGTCAACACAAGGAAGAAGTATTTACTCTGGACAATATTAAAAATGTTGAGTAACTACTGGATATTCAAATACATGTTGTATGTGCTGAAAATTTCAATTAAGTAACATTAAAAATATATCTGAATACTAATTGTAATTATTTTGATGTAATTAACAGTATGTCAGCATTCTTCGGATGATCATATTTCTGTGATAAATGCAACAAATCATGTAACAACAAGAACGAACATAAATACAAGAGAGAAAGAAGAATGTCTATATCATGCATTATTACAGAACACAACACTGTGGAAAAGGAGATATACATTGTAAAAAGTGTAATAGATACTGTTATTATGAATAAAACCTAAACAATCAGCAAGACGTTTGTGCTATAGCTTATAAATGTGAAGAATGTAAAAGAATTTGTTTGAGATCCTAGTCTAGAAGCGGAAATTAAAAACCATAAATGTTACATGCAATGCAAAACACAAAAAGGTGGTGTATGTGAAAAAAATTTAGTGGAGAATGTACAGTCAAAGGCCATCAGAAATGTAGTCAATATAGTTGTTATGTTAATGGAGAATTAAAAGATAATTATGTTTTTTACTGTTTCATCTGCAATAAAATAGTTAGAAGTGAAGAGTTTAAACCTTGTGAAAAGGATTACCAAAAAGAAAGATACATGTAATTGGATTATGAAGCTTAACAATAAACAGGAATACATATTCTAAATCGCATAAAAGTTCACAATTTTAATGGAGATCCCTTTAACAAATTTAAGACAAATGATGAAGTCTGTAAGTTGATGATATCTGATCTGAGGAAAACCATCATAGCTCGCTATCTTAAAGGCCATGATTCACAATTTATTTCGAAGAATTGTGTAGCAAATACAATAAAACCATATACTGTCTACCCAGTAACTAAATCAATGTTACCAGAGAGAAAACAGTTAGATTTCAAAATTATAGTTAGAAACAGTTTTGTACAAGGACCACTTAGTAATTTTACAAAAACATTTGATATGAAAGAGCTAAAGAAAGGCTATTTCCCACATTTGCTCTATACAAAGGAAAATGAGAATTACATGCAACCAATTACTGATAACAAATATTACTGTTATGATATTACAAAATCGAAAGATAGAGAAATATTTCTGAAATGACACAGTCAAAAAGTTAAAGGAAATTATGGGTTCAGTTAGAGGAAAAAAATTAATGAATACTGTAATTTAATGTCGTCATACTGAGAAGAGGTTATTTGGTAATGGTTGGAAACGGTTCTTTGAAATTGCTAATATAGACCCATTCAGCTATATAACAATTGCTGGACTTTATATGGCTATATACAGACCTAAATATATGCTTCAAGGGGGAATTGCTGTATTGGATAAAGAACAAAAAGAAAATATAGTAAATGATCCGTAGCTTGGTTAAGCAGTTTGAACAATAGCAGTATGTAATATGCTCTTAATGTTGGTGAAGTAAATATAGTTGAAGCTTAAGTAGATGACTTTGATACAGAAACCAATGCTGTTTATCAATACCACGGCTATTTTTGGCATGGTTATAAAAAGGTTAAAACTGAAATGATTAATAACAAAAATCGAGAAACAATCGATGAATTATATCAAAAGATAACGTTGGAAGCTGACGAAGTGAAGTTTGTGTTGGGGTCACGACTCGAACCCACCTCTCCTTGCTTACTAGACAGATATGCTACCATTACATCACTGAAGCACTATGAGCAACATAGCTGCACGAACTACCCAAGTTAAATACCCTCCCCAACACAAACTCCAATTCCCATCTCCCCTTATATTGTCACTATTACCAGGGCTCTCTGACATTGGAATAGCACCCCAGCATTGGACGTAATGGGGAATGGGGAAGTGCTGTACTACATGTGATAGTATAGATCTTAAACCAAATACACTCCTGGAAATTGAAATAAGAACACCGTGAATTCATTGTCCCAGGAAGGGGAAACTTTATTGACACATTCCTGGGGTCAGATACATCACATGATCACACTGACAGAACCACAGGCAGATAGACACAGGCAACAGAGCATGCACAATGTCGGCACTAGTACAGTGTATATCCACCTTTCGCAGCAATGCAGGCTGCTATTCTCCCATGGAGACGATCGTAGAGATGCTGGATGTAGTCCTGTGGAACGGCTTGCCATGCCATTTCCACCTGGCACCTCAGTTGGACCAGCGTTCGTGCTGGGCGCGCAGACCGCGTGAGACGACGCTTTATCCAGTCCCAAACATGCTCAATGGGGGACAGATCCGGAGATCTTGCTGGCCAGGGTAGTTGACTTACACCTTCTAGAGCACGTTGGGTGGCACGGGACACATGCGGACGTGCATTGTCCTGTTGGAACAGCAAGTTCCTTTGCCGGTCTAGGAATGGTAGAACGATGGGTTCGATGACGGTTTGGATGTACTGTGCACTATTCAGTGTCCCCTCGAAGATCACCAGAGGTGTAGGAGATCGCTCCCCACACCATGATGCCGTGTGTTGGCCCTGTGTGCCTCGGTCGTATGCAGTCCTGATTGTGGCGCTCACCTGCACGGCGCCAAACACGCATACGACCATCATTGGCACCAAGGCAGAAGAGACTCTCATCGCTGAAGACGACACGTCTCCATTCGTCCCTCCATTCACGCCTGTCGCGACGCCACTGGAGGCGGGCTGCACGATGTTGGGGCGTGAGCGGAAGACGGCCTAACAGTGTGCGGGACCGTAGCCCAGCTTCATGGAGACGGTTGCGACTGGTCCTCGGCGATACCCCAGGAGCAACAGTGTCCCTAATTTGCTGGGAAGTGGCGGTGCGGTCCCCTACGGCACTGCGTAGGATCCTACGGTCTTGGCGTGCATCCGTGCGTCGCTGCGGTCCGGTCCCAGGTCGACGGGCACGTGTACCTTCCGCCGACCACTGGCGACAACATCGATGTACTGTGGAGACCTCACGCCCCACGTGTTGAGCAATTCGACGGTACATCCACCCGGCCTCCCGCATGCCCACTATACGCCCTCGCTCAAAGTCCGTCAACTGCACATACGGTTCACGTCCACGCTGTCGCGGCATGCTACCAGTGTTAAAGACTGCGATGGAGCTCCGTATGCCACGGCAAACTGGCTGACACTGACGGCGGCGCTGCACAAATGCTGCGCAGCTAACGCCATTCGACGGCCAACACCGCGGTTCCTGGTGTGTCCGCTGTGCCGTGCGTGTGATCATTGCTTGTACAGCCCTCTCGCAGTGTCCGGAGCAAGTATGGTGGGTCTGACACACCGGTGTCAATGTGTTCTTTTTTCCATTTCCAGGAGTGTAAATGCGTGGAAGCAATGAGTCCTTGGTATGTCACTGGAGGGATTTGTGTACCACATTTGCCCGCACAAGTCACCTGATTCCTTGGATGGGGCTATGAGCTCCGACGCCACCATCAGTCACATACCAGATGAGTTCAGTTGGGTTCAAACGTGACGAGTTGTGTCGCCAGCAGAGCTATTGGAACTCGCCACCGTGTTTCTCGAATCAAACCATCACACTCCTGGCCCTGTGACATGGCGCATTATCTTGTTAAAAAATGCCACTGCCATCGGGAAACATGATTGTCATGAAGGGTGCACGTGGACTGCAACCAGTGTGTGATACTCATTCGTTATCATAGTGCCTTGCACGAGTTGCACTGGGCTCATGGCTGCCCATGCGAATGTTCTCCAGAGCATGCTACAGCCGTCGCCATCTTGTCTCTCTTACGCAGTACAGATGCCAAGGTGCTGTTCTCTTGAAAGACGGCGGATTCGCGCCTTCCCATCGCGATGATGGAGAGGCTATCGAGGTTCATCAGACTATGCAAAGCTCTGCCAATGCGCCAACCTCCAGTTCCGTTGGGCAAGTGCCAATTTTAGTCGTAGCTGCCGATATCGTGGTGTTAACATTGGAACATGCTGGGGTCGTCACCTTCAGAGGCTCATCGTTTGGAGTGTTGGGTGCACTGTGTGTTCAGACACATTTGCACTCTGCCCAGCATTAAAGTCTGCTGTTAGTTCCGCCACCTTTCGCCCCCTGTCCTGTTTTACCATCTGCTCAGCTTACGACTTCCGAATCTCCAATGGCCCGCAATCCCACATCGTCTGGACGTTGTTTCAACTTTGTTTCGCCACGTGCTGAAGTCGTGCAGTTTCCGAAACGCCCGTTCCGAACCCTTGGGCCGTCACAATCTGTACTCAGTAAAACTCAGATAAACCGCGCTCGTACCGCGTTCTACACACGGGCAGCACGTTTACTGATACCACATCCATCCTGCGTGTGTCTAGCAACCCATTCTCGCCAGGTTACGCTGCTATCGCCTCAACAGGTTTATATCGATAGCGGTCATAATGTTCTGGCTGATCAGTATATGTCACATATTTTGTTATACGCGAACTCATTAAAACATGTACAAGGGTTGGAATTTTTATAGTGGCAACTATTTATTTATAGCTCTTGAAAAATAGATACGGCTTTCAAAGTTTTACTGCCCTTCAAAGCAGTAACCAGCATTGTGTATAGCCCGTTGCCAGCGATGTGGAAGTCGTAGGATACTCTTAGCAGTGCCAATTGTGTTGACAATTCGAGCATCGCAGTCTATTGCCCGACAAATGTATAGCAGTTCTGAAGCGAATGCCGTGAAGTGTTTCCTTCAGTTTAAAAATCGAGTTGAACTTACGAGGGCTTAAGTCAGGGGAGTATAGTAGTAGGTGGTATAGCAGTCAGCAGCCCCATCAATCAAACAAATCCGTAACAGTTCTCACTGTACGTGCTTCAGCATTGTCCTGAAAAATGATGGTCAGGTACTGCAGAAAGTGTCATCACTTCTGTGTCAATGCTGCTCATTTTTGGAACACAGCCTACGACCAGCTTAGGGACAGAAGTGATGACATTTTCTGCAGGACCTGACCATCATTTTGTAGGACAATGCTCAAGCACGTACAGTGCAAGCTGTTACTGATTTGTTTGACTGATGGGGCTGCTAAGTGCTGTATCACGTACTGCGCTCCCCTAACTTAAGCCCTCGACAGTTCAACTCGATTTCTAAACTGAAGGAAACACTCCGCGGTATTCGCTTCAGAACTGCTGCAAATTCGTCGGGCAACAGACCGTTCCGCTCGAACTGTCAACACAACTGGTATTACGAAGAGTATCCAACGACTTTCACTTCGTTGGCAACGGATTACACACAATTTTGGTAACTAATTTCAAGGTCAATAAAACTTTGAAACACGTGTCTATTTTGTACGAGCTGTAAATAAATAGTTTCCGCTTATGAAAAGTTCCAACCCTCGTAATTGACGTAGAGTCATGAAATTTGTCGATAAAGTAGAGTTCACAGTAGAAATAAAGGAGAACATCAGCACTTGTAAGTTTATCATACTAAAAGGTATATATATTGTCATTTGTTATTCGACTTGTCGTAAGACATTGAATCTCAAAGATCGATAATTGTTGGTATTAGTGTCGATAACAGGCAAAACTCGTAGAGATCCTCGATTCCCGGAATGGATGAGCTGTCTATGAACACAAATAAGTTTTTACGGAGCCCTCAGCGGACGAGTCATACTCGTACCTACCCACTTTTTTATCTTTCCTGGTGTTGCAATTTTTGTGGCCAGCTGTGTTATTCCTCACGTATACATCTCGCGAAATGACAAAGACGGGACAATCAGAGAAATTGGGGCTCATACAGAGACACAAATAATCGTTCTTTGCACGCGTCAGTCATGTTTAGAAGAGGAAAAGTGGGAAATGACAGTGGTACCAGAAATACTCTCCGTCATACAAAGTAAGGTGGCTTCCCAAGGATACGTGCATATGTACACTACTGGCCACTAAAATTGCTACGCCAAGAAGAAATGCAGATGATAAACCGGTTTTCATTGGGCAAATATATTATAGTAGAACTGAGATGTGATTACATTTTCACGCAATTTGGGTGCATAGATCCTGAGAAATCAGTATCCAGAACAACCACCTCTGGCCGTAATAACGGCCTTGATACGCCTGGGCATTGAGTCAAACAGAGCTTGGACGGCGTGTACAGGTACAACTGCCCATGCAGCTTCAACACGATACCACAGTTCATCAAGAGTAGTGACTGGCGTATTGTGACTAGCCAGTTGCTCGGTCACCATTGACCAGAGGTTTTCAATTGGTGAGATATCTGGAGAATGTGCTGGTCAGGGCAGCAGTCGAACATTTTCTGTATTCAGAAAGGCCAGCACAGGATCTGCAACACGTGGTCGTACATTATCCTGCTGACATGTAGGGTTTCGCAGGAATCGAATGAAGGGTAGAGGCACTGGTCGTAACACATTTGAAATGAAACGTCCACTGTTTAAAGTGCCGTCAATGTGAACAAGAGGTGACTGAAACGTGTAACCAATGGCACCCCTTACCGGTGATACGCCAGTATGGTGAAGACGAATACACGAATCCAATGTGCGTTCAGTGCGATGTCGCCAAACACCGATGTGACCATCATGATGCTGTAACTATAGCCTGGATTCATCCGAAAAAGTGAAGTTTTGCCATTCGTTCACCCATGTTCGTCGTTGACTACACCATCGCAGGCGCTCCTATCTTCGATGCAGCGTCAAGTCTCCGAGCTGATAGTCCATGCTGCTGCAAACGTTGTCGAATTGTTCGTGCAGATGTTTGTTGTCTTGCAAACGTCCCCATCTGATGACCTAGGGACCGAGACGTGGCTGCACGATTCGTTACAGCCATGCGGATAAGATGCCTGTCATCTCGACCGCTAGTGATACGAGGCCGTTGGGATCCAGCACGATTATCCGTATTACCCTCCTGAGCCCACCGATTCCATATTCTGCTAACAGTCATTGGATCTCGACCAACGCGAGCAGGAATGTCGCGATACGCTAAACTGCAATTGCGATAGGCTACAAACCGACCTTTATCAAAGTCGGAAACGTGATGGTACGCATTTCTCCTCCTTACACGAGGCATCACAACAACGTTTTACCAGGCAACGCCGGTCAACTGCTGTTGCTGTATGAGAAATCGGTTGGAAACGCTCTTCATGTCAGTACATTGTAGGTGTCGCCACCGAAGGTAACCTTGTGTGAATGCTCTGAAAAGCTAATCATTTGCCAATCACAGGATCTTCTTCCTGTCTGTTAAATTTCGCGTCTGTAGCACGTCATCTTTGTGGCGTAGCAATTTTAATGGCATGTAGTGTAGATGACTCAGCTAGGTCCAAAAAATACACTCCTGGAAATGGAAAAAAGAACACATTGACACCGGTGTGTCAGACCCACCATACTTGCTCCGGACACTGCGAGAGGGCTGTACAAGCAATGATCACACTCACGGCACAGCGGACACACCAGGAACCGCGGTGTTGGCCGTCGAATGGCGCTAGCTGCGCAGCATTTGTGCAGCGCCGCCGTCAGTGTCAGCCAGTTTGCCGTGGCATACGGAGTTCCATCGCAGTCTTTAACACTGGTAGCATGCCGCGACAGCGTGGTCGTGAACCGTATGTGCAGTTGACGGACTTTGAACGAGGGCGTATAGTGGGCATGCGGGAGGCCGGGTGGACGTACCGCCGAATTGCTCAACACGTGGGGCGTGAGGTCTCCACAGTACATCGATGTTGTCGCCAGTGGTCGGCGGAAGGTACACGTGCCCGTCGACCTGGGACCGGACCGCAGCGACGCACGGATGCACGCCAAGACCGTAGGATCCTACGCAGTGCCGTAGGGGACCGCACCGCCACTTCCCAGCAAATTAGGGACACTGTTGCTCCTGGGGTATCGCCGAGGACCAGTCGCAACCGTCTCCATGAAGCTGGGCTACGGTCCCGCACACTGTTAGGCCGTCTTCCGCTCACGCCCCAACATCGTGCAGCCCGCCTCCAGTGGCGTCGCGACAGGCGTGAATGGAGGGACGAATGGAGACGTGTCGTCTTCAGCGATGAGAGTCGCTTCTGCCTTGGTGCCAATGATGGTCGTATGCGTGTTTGGCGCCGTGCAGGTGAGCGCCACAATCAGGACTGCATACGACCGAGGCACACAGGGCCAACACACGGCATCATGGTGTGGGGAGCGATCTCCTACACTGGCCGTACACCTCTGGTGATCTTCGAGGGGACACTGAATAGTGCACAGTACATCCAAACCGTCATCGAACCCATCGTTCTACCATTCCTAGACCGGCAAGGGAACTTACTGTTCTAACAGGACAATGCACGTCCGCATGTACCCTGTGCCACCCAACGTGCTCTAGAAGGTGTAAGTCAACTACCCTGGCCAGCAAGATCTCCGGATCTGTCCCCCATTGAGCATGTTTGGGACTGGATGAAGCGTCGTCTCACGCGGTCTGCACGTCCAGCACGAACGCTGGTCCAACTGAGGCGCCAGGTGGAAATGGCATGGCAAGCCGTTCCACAGGACTACATCCAGCATCTCTACGATCGTCTCCATGGGAGAATAGCAGCCTGCATTGCTGCGAAAGGTGGATATACACCGTACTAGTGCAGACATTGTGCATGCTCTGTTGCCTGTGTCTATGTGCCTGTGGTTCTGTCAGTGTGATCATGTGATGTATCTGACCCCAGGAATGTGTCAATAAAGTTTCCCCTTCCTGGGACAATGAATTCACGGTGTTCTTATTTCAATTTCCAGGGGTGTATTTGTTGGTCTTATACCATTAAGATAGGGCGAAAAAACTGGATTTCATGTGTACTAATAATCGTGCGTAGAGCTAAGAGGCAGCGCGACTAAGCTATCGCCGGCCAGGTTGCAGGATTTGTGTGCGTGCCGCGCCTGCCTACTAGCATGTTAATCTCCTGCTTATGCGTCAGTGTCCGGTGGAGATACGAGATCCGTCCCCATCTAAACGGGGCGAGTGGTGCCGGTGTTATATGCATATAAGGGGCCGGGGAGGGGGGGGGGGGTCTCAGACTGGCGGTGCTTCTGCTGGAGGGATGTGGTTCGTTGGCGAAGGCTGCAGTGGTGTCTGTTGAGAGGTTAAAGCCGGTGGCGTGGGCTCGGGGGAATTCACGGGCCGTAACAGTGGTGAGGCGTCATCGGCGGCAGCGGCAGTTCTACGGTGCTGTGGCAGAAGACGATGATGGGAGCCCAAGCTGCTTTGAGTTGGTAGACGCCCCGCGACGGCGTGGGCGTATCTCACAGCGCTACTGCTGCGGTTGCGGCGCAGACGGAGCCAGTGGTCGATTGTGTGCGATGGTGGCTGCTGTCCTTTGCCTGGCTGGGTAGTTCGCAACTGGTTTCGATTACTGAACGCATTACAATCAATATCTAGGAGCCCTGTGCAGGCGCTAACTGTGTACGGCAGACGTCCACGAATGTTCGTCTTGTACATTCAATACCCGGAGAAATGAGATTATACATGGTGTCCTACAAGGAATGGTCGGTATTCGAGGATGAGACAAGACCGTTCAATCGAAGCAACACAGTCTAGAAAAAATGGCTCTAAAATGCATACATTATGAGATATTAGCACTTCTTCAACATCGATACTGTGAAGGCGGCCGGAGTGACCGAGCGGTTCTGGCGCTACAGTCTGTAACCGCGCGACCGATATGGTCGCAGGTTCGAATCCTGCCTCGGGCATGGATGTGTGTGATGTCCTTAGGTTAGTTAGGTTTAAGTAGCTCTACACTAATAGCCATTAAAACTGCTACTCCAAGGAGAAATGCAGATGATAAACGGGTATTCATTGCACAAATATATTATACTAGAACTGACATGTGATTACATTTTCACGCAATTTGGGTGCATAGATCCTGAAATTCAGTATCCAGAACAACCACCTCTGGCCATAATAACGGCCTTGATACGCTTAGGCACTGAATCAAACAGAGAGGAGGAGATTAGTGTTTTAACATCCCGTATACAACTAGGTCATTAGAGACGGAGCGCAAGCTCGGGTGAGGGAAGGATTGGAAGGAAATCGGCCGTGCCCTTTCAAAGGCACCATCCCGGCATTTGCCTGAAGCGATTTAGGGAAATCACGGAAAACCTAAATCAGGATGGTCGGAGACGGGATTGAACCGTCGTCCTCCCGAATGCTCAAACAGAGCTTGGATGGCGTGTACAGGTACAGCTGCCCGTGCAGCTTCAACACCATACCACAGTTCATCAAGAATACTGACTGGCGTATTGTGATGAGCCAGTTGCTCGGCCACCATTGACCAGACGTTTTCAATTAGTGAGAGATCTGGAGAATGTGCAGTCCAGGGCAGCAGTCGAACATTTTTTGTATCCAGAAAGGCCCGTAGAGGACTTGAAACATGCGGTCGTGCATTATCCTGCTGAAATGTAGGGTTTCGCAGGGATTGAATGAAGTGTAGAGCCACGGGTCGTAACACATCTGAAATGTAGCGCCCACTGTTCAAAGTGCCGTCAATGCGATCAAGAGGTGACAGAGACGTGTAACCAATGGCACCCCATACCATCCAGACCAGTGATACGCCAGTATGGCGATGACGACTACATGCTTCCTATGTGCGTTCGCCGCGATGTCGCCAAACACGGATGCAACCATCATGATGCTGTAAACAGAACCTGGATTCATAAGAATAAGTGACTTTTGCAATTTGTGCTCCCAGATTCGTCGTTGAGTACACCATCGCAGGCGCTCCTGTCCTTGGTGCAGCGTCAAGGGTAACCACAGCCAAGCTGATAGTCCACGCTGCTGCAAACACAGTCGAATTGTTAGTGCAGATGGTTGTTGTTTTGCAAACGTCTCCATCTGTTGACTCAGGGATCGAGACGTGGCTTGCTAATAAGATGCCTGTCATGTCGACTGCTAGTGATACGAGGCCGTTGGGATCCAGCACGGCGTTCCGTATTACCCTCCTGAATCCACCGATTCCATATTCTGCTAACATTCATTTGATCTCGACCAACGCGACCAGCAATGTTGCCATACGATAAACCGCAATCGCGATAGGCTACAATCCGACCGATATCAAAGTCGGAAACGTGATGGTACGCATTTCCCCTCCTTACACGAGGCATCACAACAACGTTTCACCAGGCAACGTCGGTCAGCTGCTGTTTATGTATGAGAAATCGGTTGGAAACCTTCCTCATGTCAGCTCGTTGTAGGTGTCGCCGCCGGCGCACACATTGTGTGAATGCTCTGAAAAGCTAATCATTTGCCTATCACAGTATCTTCTTCTTGTCGGTTAAATTTCGGTTCTGTAGCACGTTATCTTCATAGTTTTGCAAATTTAATGGCCAGTAGTGTACGTTCTAGGGGACTGATGACCTCAGAAGTTAAGTACCATAGTGCTCAGAGCCATCTGATACTGTGAAACAAATTGCTTCTACTGCCAGCGCTTAGCTTTCCGTATTTTGAGAGATTATAGTATGGATCAAAACAAGAGAAAAATGTCCAGTAAACATGGGCTCCGAAGCGCATACCTTATAAGATGTGAGAACTTGTTCATCTCCCCTACAGTGAAACACATCTCCTTTACTGAACAACACACGGCTCTAAAGGTTTGCATCTGGGAGCCCATGTTTACTAGACATTGTTGCTTCAAACTATCGTTCC
Organism: Schistocerca gregaria; assembly: GCF_023897955.1. Lineage (NCBI taxonomy): Eukaryota > Metazoa > Arthropoda > Insecta > Orthoptera > Acrididae > Schistocerca > Schistocerca gregaria. Next base: position 128,414,741 of record NC_064931.1, on the reverse strand, counting down.
CTTTATATTCCTGTGTACTGACCACTCTTCCTGGTACAGTGTATACTTAAAATAGTGGATGATTTGTGTTAACACTAAATAAATGTCAATGTCTCGTAGGGTAGACATTTCCCCGGTGCAAGTCTTTAGATTCGACGCCATTTCGGCGTGCTTGAGCGTCGATGAGGATGAAATGATGATGATTAGGACAACACAACACCTAGTCCCTGAGCGGAGAAAATCTCCGACCCAGCTGGGAATCGAACCCCGGCCTTTAGGACTGACATTCTGTCGCGCTGACCACTCAGCTACCGGGGGCGGACATTGACATTATGACTAGTAGAATAATAATCTTATTTACCTTTATTTTCCCGTTGTCCAGCTTTCAAGCCAGTGCGGGCTCGACTTAACTCGCCAGTGCCCGAATTATTTTTTGCTAATCTTCTTACATTTATTACTTTTACCTTGTTTGTTACAGTGAAAAAGAAGAATTAAAATTGAAAAGTAATGCATTTTGTAGCATTAATATAATAGTCCGAAACTTGTATGTAATTCTAAGCACTACTGAGAGCAAAACATACGTTTATATGAAAAGGTTATATATATCTGTAGTGAAAGAAACTAATTAAAATAAGTAAAAATTACAAAGCAAAAAGAAAATAAGAGATTACTTGCTATAATAAGCAGGAAAAACTCAATGCATTGCCCCACATTACATTTATTGCACTGGATACGTGCTGATGTCTTCTTTTATAATCAGCTAGTTCATTCCATCAAATCAGAGCTCATCTGCTGAAGTACTGGAGGTCGGGGTTCCTCCAGATCATTCCAGTAACATCGCATACCTCCTCAAGTACACCTGCACAACTTCTCTTCGAAAATGTATATGAGTGATTGTATTTCCCATTTTTGCGGTAGAATATTATGTAGCGTGACACCCAATAACCAACTAAGAAAAGTCCAGTACCATTTCGTGGTACTCATATTTGTGCTGTAATGATCTACATATAGATCCACAGTTAGTTCCACCAATGTGCTTTTTGTGTTCGGTTAGTGTACAGGGCCGAGGAACTTCAGTATGGTTCTTGACTGCTGAGGATATCTTCTAACAATAGCTACTTGCTTCACCTCAGTTGTATTTGATGTTGTAGGAACAATGGAATTGTCATGCCATCTACAGTTAAATAGGCGATTGTCTTTTTGTACGGCGGAGTGGACAGTACCTCTTTCATTTTTACTTATTTCTTGTTGAAGGGGAAATTTTGGAGTACAGAATTTTCTCTCACAATTACTGTGCCCTCAAACTCTTGATCTCTAACATAAATTATAACAGCGATTGGCATAATAGAACACTACATACATTTAAGTGATATAATTTAATGTGTTCTCGTTAGTGCTTAGCGTTACTTTTACGTAACACTGAAAAATTATCTTGTATCCATGTGATAAAAATGTTTCATAAATTTAAAAAGTGGAATGTGATTGTTTATTAAGATATTCTTTACAGTTTTTGAACGTTAATTAAACATTATTTTAAGAGTCATACTTATTAAAAGTTCATGGTGTGATGACATTCAGGCTGTAGGAAAAAAAAGTTTAAATTCTAATCCCAGTTGTACCCAGTAGTGGACTGATCCTCAGAACTACTAACACAGGAATGAAAGAAAAGATGTTCAACAATCCTTTAGAAAGCATTACAAGATTACAGTAGTTAATTGTTGTCCAAAAAATCTGTGAAAGTCAATTCCCGTCAGTTGTATCATTAACAAAACGCTGGGTGCTGATGGTTTAACATACTGCATATTATTTCACTTTATATTTTGCATAAATTGCAGCTTGCTGGGACAATTGTGCTGGTGAAAATAGTTGGCTTTATATAAACGTTTCCGGTAAAAGCACATTTGCTCGCTCTGCAGCTGTTGTGCACCGATGGTGGTGACAACTTGCGTAATGAACTACGACAACTGAGTACGATGTATCGTGAGTCGCTTCCCGGTAGCCAATCAGAATTCTCGTTCATAATTCCCAATTAAAAAATAGTAAACTCCTCCCAAACAGGCCGTGAAGGCCCAACGGTGCCGACCGGCCGCCGTGTCATCCTCAGCCCACAGGCGGCACTGGATGCAGATATGGAGGGGCATGTGGTCAGCACACCGCTCTCCCGGACGTGTGTAATTTTCCGAAACCGGAGCCACTACTTCTCAGTCAAGTAGCTCCTCAGTTTGCCTCACAAGGACTGAGTGCACCCGGCTTGCCAGCAGCGCTCGGCAGGCCGAATTGTCACCCATCCAAGTGCTAGCCCAGCCTGACAGCGCTAAACTTCTGCGATCTGACGGTAACCGGTCTTACCACTGCGGCAAGGCAATTCGGTCACATAATTCCCTATGGTTCGTAAATAAAGTTAGCTTGATTGAGCGATTTACATTGGCTATATTATACCACCACCTGGATAGCTATGACCAACATCAATAAAGTGCCAACATCAGGACATTAAGCAAGAGCCGCGGACACCGTAAGTGCACTTTCTCTATTTTACATAATTACGGATATAAATTTAAAAGATAGCTCTGTAATATCTCTATTTGCACGTCACATTATCCCTAAGCCTTAAGCCGAGAACGATAAAAAAGTCGTCATATATCAATGCGAAAAACGTAGTACTTATGTTTATGTGGTTTAATAAATAGTGCAGAAGCATTTATCACATCATGTACTTTGTGAACGAATTAAATATTTATATGTTCTCTAGGCATGTCGATTATGAGCTACAGAGGAGTAGCGACAGCTCCGTATGTAGTGGTCTGCTTGAGATATAATACACTGAAGCGCCAAAGAAACTGGTATAGGCAAGTGTATTCAAATACAGAGATATGTAAGCAGGCAGAGTACGGCGCTGCGGTCGGCAACGCTTGGCAACCAGCGTCTGGCGTAGTTGTGAGATCTGTTACTGCTGCTACAATGGCAGCTTATCAAGATTTAAGTGAGTCAGAACATGGTGTTGTAGTCGTCGCACAAACGATGGGACACTGTATCGCCGAGGTAGCGATGACGTTGGTATGTTTCGACGACCATTTCACGAGTGCAGCATGAATACCAGTAATCTGGTAAAATATCAAATCTCCGCCATCGCTGCTGCCGGAAAAAGATCCTGCAAGAACGGGACCAACGACGGCTGAAGAGAATCATTCAACGTGACAGAAATGCAACCTTTCCGCAAACTGCTGCAGATTTCAATGCTGGGCCATCAACAAGTGTCATCGTGTGAACCATTCAACGAAACATCATCAACATGGGATTTCGGAGGCGTAGGCCCACTCGTGTACCCTTGATGACTGCAAGACACAAAGCTTTACGCCTCGCCCGCCCGTCAACATGGACATTCGACTGTTTATGACTGCAAACATGCTGCCTGGTCTCCTTTCAGATTGTATCGAGTGGATGGACGCGTACGGGTATGGAGACAACCTCATGAACCCAAGGACCCCGCATGTCAGCAGGGAACTATTCTAACTGGTGAAGGGTCTATAATGGTGTGGGGCGTGTGTAGTTGGGATGATATGAGACTCCTGATACGTGTATATACGACTCTGACTGGTGACACGTACACAAGCATGCTGTCTGATCATCTGCATCGATTCATGCCCATTGTGCATTCCGACAGACCTGGGAAATTCCTGCAGGATAACGCAACACCCCACACGTTCAGAATTGCTACAGAGTGGTTCCAGGAACACACTTCTGAGTTTAAACACTTCAGCTGGCCTCCAGACTACCCAGAATGAACATTACTGGGCATATCTGGAATGCCTTGCGACAGACATTAGTCGAATCCATGCCGCGTCGTGTTGCGCCAGTTCTCCATGCTTGCGGGAACCCTACACGATATTAGGCAGGTGTACTAGTTTCTTTCGCTCTACAGTATACATAACTTATCGCTAACTTTCTGTATTATATGTACATTGTATGATTTTGCGTACGCATGGAACAGTAAACTATACATATTAATTTTGAAAATAAGTGTGTAATATTCTTACAAAGCATAGTATTGGGTAACATTAGAAAAACCTCCTATAAACATATGCCTGATAACAAATTCTCGTTAGAGATGTGGGCCATTGTATCCTATATTCTATCTAGCCATCTGTCACTTGAGCAGCAGGAGGCTCTAAATGTGGTTACCACCCGCTTTTACACATCCTTCTTCTCAATCAATGACTCTTACGAACACTGCTGGTTGTTGTCAGATTTGGTCACATATACCGGACACACGCTCCTTTAACCTATACACGCTGTCAAAATGTATATTATACCGGTAGCTCTGACTTTCAACATAGTCCGAAATCTAGGGTAATAACCCTTTGACTACCTGTGGTTATTGTGCGAAACTACCTTACAAATCGACACCCTTGTTTACCAGAGGCATGATGGCGACACTATGGCATTTCACGGCTGCCTCAAGTTCTCGATGTTGAACAATACACATTCCCCGCGTTCCTGGCATCAAGATTATTAATGTAGCTCAAATTTCTAGACTGTTCCGCTCATTATAAGTTGTTTCTTCTTTTATGAATATATAGTTCATTAGTTCTCAGTTTTGTTCGTAGTATGTGTTTTTGTTTCTTTAAAATTACGTTTTATGTGCGGCTTTCGTGCTAAATAAGATAATCATGTGTGAGTTAAGTATGTAACTATTGTCATGTAACGGTCGAGTCATCTTCTGTTTTCAGCAACCGAATCAAGGAATCTGAGTGCTGTGACGTGATCATTGGCATGCTATATCAGCTGCTGGAAGAATTACCCAAGTGTCCTGAATCATAACCCTCGACACTAACAGCGAAAATGAAATTGTGGCACCGCATAATGTGAAAATTTCTTGATGTGGCTGTAGTCAATGAGAGTGAAATTATTTCCGAAGATATAATAAGTTTGTAAGAGTTTAGAGTTTCCGTCATTGCAGGGAATGTGATGCAGTAACGATTCAAAAGCATATGAGGCACTGTGCACCAGGTGTTACAAACCATACGTTTCAGGAGTTAAACGGGAAAATGAAGCAGCAGACGCATCCATCGTACCAAATAGATGACCCTGAGATGTGGCGCGCCTATTGAACTTTTTATGAAGACTAAAACTGTCTTGTAGGGTACCACATAAAATGAACAACGTGTGGTCTGCCAGTGGATTCACTGAGAAACCACATGCAATACAATACGGTGAAGCATTTCTTTCCGAAAATAATTTTAGTTATGTTCATTTCAGATGTTTAAGTTTGTATCAACACTTCTTCACAAAAAAGTGAAGTACCCAGGGGAGATGATCGGATGTAAAACTAAGTTGCTACACTTATACAACATCGGTGGTTATGTACACAACTGGCCATTCAAATTGCTACACCAAGAAGAAATGCAGATGATAAATGAGTATTCATTGGACAAATATATTATACTGGACTGACATATTATTACATTTTCACGCAGTTTGGGTGCATAGATCCCGAGAAATCAGTACCCAGAACAACCACCTCTGCTCGTAATAACGGCCTTGATACGCCTCGGCATTGAGTCAAACAGAGCTTGGATGGCGCGTATAGGTACAGCTGCCCATGCAGCTTCAACACGATACCACAGTTCATCAAGAGTAATGACTGGCATATTGTGACGAACCAGTTGCTCGGCCACCATTGACCAGACGTTTCCAATTGGTGAGAGATCTGGAGAATGTGCTGGCCAGAGCAGCAGTCGAACATTTTCTGTAACCAGAAAGGCCCGTACAGGACCTGCAACTTCCGGTCGTGCATTATCCCGCTGAAATGTAAGGTTTCGCAGGGATCGAAAGAAGGGTAGAGCCACGGGTCGTAACACATCAGAAATGTAACGTCCATTGTTCCAAGTCGCCAAAGACGGATGCGGCCATCATGATGCTGTAAACAGAACCTGGATTCATACGAAAAATAACATTTTGCGATTCCTGCACCCAGGTTCGTCGTTGTGTGCACCATCCTAGGCGCTCCTGTCTATGATGCAGCGTCAAGTGTAACCGCAGCCATGATCTCCGAGCTGATAGTCCATGCTGCTGCAAACGTCGTCGAATTGTTCGTGCAGATGGTTGTTGTCTTGCAAACGTCTCCGTCTGTTGACTCAGGGATCGAGACGTGGCTGCACTATCAGTTATAGCCATGCAGATAAGATGCCTATCATCTCGACTGCTGGTGATACGAGGCCGTTGGGATCCAGCACGGCGTTCCATATTACCCTGCTGAACCCCCTGATTTCATTTCTGGTAACAGTCATTGCATCTGGACCAACGCGAGCACCAATGTGGCAATACAATAAACCGCAATCGCGATAGGCTACAATCCGACCTTTACGTGAAACCTTTACGGAAACGTGATGGTACGCATTTCTCCTCCTTACACGAGGCATCACAACAGCGTTTCACGAGGCAACGCCGGTCAACTGCTGTTTTGTATGAAAAATCGGTTGGAAACTTTCTTCATGTCAGCACGTTGTAGGTGTCACCACCGGCGCCAACCTTGTGTGAATGGTGTGGAAAGCTAATCATTTGCATATCACAGCATCTTCCTCCTGTCGGTTAAATTTCGCGTCTGTAGCACGTCATCTTCGTGGTGTAGCAATTTTAATGGCCAATAGTGTAAATTAGAGCGACAATTCTCTGTGACAGGTAGCATGTTATCATCATTTGTGTTTGGTGTTGTTATCTTGCCAGGTAGGGTATTTTAGCAGCGTGAATGGTATCAAATGCGTTTGCGTAGAACACGAGATGCTGCGTCCTTGTGTTAGACAGAGTTATCAGTACCTAAAAGTTCGAGAGGAGCCTCTTTGTCGTTCTGCATTTGGCTGGCTTGTCGAATTGTGCAATACCCAGATTTGTGGGACATTCGGATGTAAAAGTGGACCTATGTCGGACGGCGGGGAAACTAGAGGGCACGCATAGTCATCGTCACGTTTCCGGCAGACCACGTCTGACCAACACATAGGACGATTGCCATTTTCTACGCCAAGGACATAGTAACTCCTTCAAGTCTGTGCCTGCCAACCGAGAACAGGTTATGGACTCCATGCACCAATCTCTGTCATCCCGCACCATTGGTCGGAGACTAGCAGGAGATATAGTATGAATTCGTGTCCCATGTGTAAGCTGTCGTTAACCCAACAAAAATAGCTGGGTTTGGAGAGGTGCCGAGAGCGTCAAGGACAGACTTCAGATTAATGGTGTCGCATTGTATCTAGCGATAGATATCGGTTCTGCATCTGACCATCGTCGACGAATATGGCGGCGACCTGAGGAGAGGTGTCATTGTTCCAAAGATTTGGAGAGTCTTTGCGATGTTACGTCTGGCATCACGGCGTGGTGAGCCATTGGGTATGACATCAGGTCACAGTTATTACTGATTGCGCAAACTCAGATAGTACAAACGTCTTCGAGGTCATCCTGCGTCCTCATCTGTTACATCTACATGGTAATTTTACTTCAGGACAATGCTCTCCCACACATGGCACTTATTTCTATAAACCGTGTGCCTGCGTCGAGATACTCCCATAGACAGCACACTCCCCAAATATGTCCCTGACACAACGTGTATGGATCGAGCTTGGACGTCAGTCTCGTCCCACTTACCCTACCAGGATATCATGGGTTAGTTACAACCGTTGGGGTACAGCTTGCATCAAGAGAGGATACTGTTGCATAGGCCGGTAGTGGGAGTGAGACCTGGTTCAATGAAGTGCAGAATGACAACTTCACATTAGTTCATTAAAATATTAAAATTTCAGAAAGTAAAAATGCAACTAATATGAAGCCACAAAATTCATTCAAAAGGCAGTTTACAGTAAATACAACCGGTATCAACTTTCACACCTTGTAAGAGAACGTTCCTCCACAGGTTCCAGGTTGCTAATACTCAGGTTCTTCTTGATCACCCAATTAAATACCATAAACCATGGACAGTCTTTTCATGTGAAAAATATATCGCACTAGAATTCGGAAAGATATAAAGTAACAATTCATATACCCACTACACTTTCACAAATGTGGCAATCAAATTCCTTCTACCCACGTACTTAAGTAATACTTTGATAACACAGTCCGAACTTGAAGGTAAAACTTAAATTCCATGCTAATGAACCACTTAAAATAACACTTTATAAAATAACCAGCGTGTACACACCATCATAACTTTCAAAAACCCGAGAAGACAACACATAACACAAAATATACACACATGAAAAAGTTTTGCAGCACCCCGGTTCTCAGAACTCCTGAAGACAGTTGTTGATTGTGGATGTTGCGTCGCAGAAACAGTCCCTTTGACTGCTCAGAGATGTCACTAATCCGCCCAAAGATGTAAACAACCATATATGAGCAGTGCCTATTAGACGAAGGGTGTCCGATAGCGCATCAGTTCCAGAGATTCCACCAGGAAGGAGGTACACGGCTCGTGTTGTCTCTAGTTCAACCATGCATAGACGGTTAGTACCGCGGTTGGATCGCGTTCGCATTGTTACTTAGTGCCAGGAAGGGGTCTCAACAAGGGCATCTCAGAGTGTACCAAAGCGATGTTGTTCGGACGTGGAGGATATACAGAGAGACAGGAACTGTCGACGACATGGCTCGCTCAGGGCGCCCAAGGGCTACTACTGCAGTGGATGACCGCTACCTACGGATTATGGCTCGGAGGAATCCTGACAGCAACATCACCATGTTGAATAATGCTTTTCGTGTAGCCACAGGACGTCATGTTACGACTCAAACTGTGCGCAACAGGCTGCATGATGCGCAACTTCACTCCCGACGTCCATGGCGAGGTCGACCTTTGCAACCACGACACCATGCAGCTCTGTACAGATGGGCACAACATGCCGAATGAGCCACTCAGGATTGGCATCAAGTTCTCTTCACCGATGAATGTCGCATATGCCTTCAAACAGACAATCGTCGGAGACGTGTTTGGAGGCAACCCGGTCAGGCTAAACGCCTTGGACACACTGTCCAGCGAGAGCAGCAAGGTGGAGATTCCATGCTGTTTTGAGGTGGCGTTATGTGGGGTCGACGCACGCCATGACCACGACCATGGAAGGCGCCGTAATGGTTGTACGATACGTGAATGCCATTCTCCGACCGACAGTGCAACCGTATCGGCAGCATATTGGTGAGGCAATCTGGATAACAACAGCGCTCGAGTAGAATGGCCAGCATGTTCGCCAGGCATGAATGCGATCGAACCTGCCTGGAATAGATTGAAAAGGGCTGTTTATGGGCGACGTGACCCACGAACCACTCTGAAGAATCTACGCCGGATCGCCGTTGAGATGTGGGACAATGTGGACCAACAGTGCCTAGATGAACTTGTGGATAGAATGTCAAGATGAAAATAGGCATGCATCAATGCAAGAAAACGTTCTGTTGGGTATTACAGGTACCGGTGCGTACAGCAGTCTGGACCACCACTTCTGAAGGTCTCGCTGTATGGTGATACAACATGCAATGTGTAGTTTTCATGAGCAATATAAAGGGCGGAAATGATGTTTATGTTGATCTCTATTCCAATTTTCTGTGCAGGTTCCGGTACTCTCGGCACCGAGGTGATGCAAATTATTTTTGATGTGTGTAATTAACTAGCTGAGTACCTAGCATTGCCCAGATACGTATTTGTTCCAGTCCTACTAGTCCATTTCCATCTTCCTCCTCTCTCTGTCCATCTCCTCTGCCCCCTCTCAATCTATCTTCTTCTCCCCCTCTCCCTATTCACCTACTCCAGCCCCAAACCGCTATCCATCTCTTCCTGCCACTCTCTCTGTCTGTCTCTATCTGCTACTCTCCCCTCTCGATGTCAATCTGCTCCTCCCCATCCTCTGTGTCCATCTGCTTCTCCCTTTCGATCCATCTCTTTCTGCTCCCTGAGTCCATATCCTCCTCCCCTCTCTAAGTCCAACTGTTCCTGTCCCCTCCACGTTCTCCTGAACCACTCTATCTCTTCTTCTCCCTCTCTCTCCTCCTCAGCCCCTCTATTTCTTCCTCCACTTAGTTCTCTTCATCTCCACCCCTTCCTTCTCTCTGTCCATATACTCCTCACCCCTTTCTCTGTCCCCCCCTCGACATCCATTTCCCTGTGTATTCTCCCTCCCCTCTCTCTGTCAATATCCTTCTCCCCGTATTTGTGTGCATATTCTCTTTCACCTCTCTGTCTGCCCCTGCTTCCTCCCTCCATTCTCTCTTCACGTTATCACCGTCATTCCAGTTGGATGTTGCTGGTTGTTACTCCCACAGTATATCTCTGCAAATATTAAGTAATATGTGTAACACGTTTTGGTGAAACTGATCCATAGCTGTAGGAGGAGTGTTCAATTCTCCTCTTTGGTCGCATACGCACATGTCACATATATAACAGATATATTTAATGTATTTTGCGCATATTTGTACACATATGAAGACCCCACGGGGTAATTCCATTCCATAAAAAGAATAGTTTATGGAAAGTTCTTATAGCCAGCCATTGGTAGCACAAAGCAGTTGAGGTGACTTTCAAATAACCTAGCAAGGCATCGAGATACAAAGTATTTTACTTTTATTGGTAACGCAAAGAACGTTCTAAATCGGTCTTGTCAGGGAAGGAAAGGGGCAAGCCCGAAGTTTTGGCTCTGAGCACTATGGGACTTAAATTCTAAGGTCATCAGTCCCCTAGAACTTAGAACTATTTAAACCTAACTAACCTAAGGACATCACACACATCCATGCCCGAGGCAGGGTTCGAACCTACGACCGTAGCGGTCGCGCGGTTCCAGACTGTAGCGCCTAGAACCGCTCGGCCACAGCCGGCAGGCTCCGAAGTTTTCCTCAACTGTTTGCAATACATCTGTTAGGTTAGATGGGTTGCGGCTGTAGCCATGATCGGTATAATTTAGTACTCTGTGTTTTTTTTTTACAGCAGTAGTGTTTAGTTTGAAGTGTGATAGTAGTGTGGTCTTCCTAGGATCTTTAAAATGTGTGGACCGTCAAAAGATGAAGGTGAGATACCATCTGTTAATTAATAAGTTAAAACGAGAAAAAAATTAGGAAAGAATAAGTAATATTCATAGGGCAGTGTCTCATGACTTAGACTGTCACTGCAAATGCTCGTTGTTTGCGAATTTCAAACAAATCAGTCCCACGAAAGAGGACAGCTTATCAGCGTATTAGGTGACTGGAATGACAAATCTTCCTCTTTAACCAGCTTAATTTCGGTGATATTAATTGCTCAGAGAAGGCCTAGGTATGACGATTCCAATGCTAGAAATTACGCTTTACGATGCATTGTAAGAATCAAACGAATTGATACCATAGATGAAATTTCTGGAATTATTGTTTTGGTGTGTGAAAATTCATCAAATGTCCAACAGTGATGCAATATTTTATACTTACACCGAAATTTTGGGATATAAAGGAGCGACTGATATTATTATTTTTTCTACTATTATGTGAGTTAAATCCTTGATCCAAAACAAAATTGTTGCAGTATTCTTTGATTCGTGTTCAGGACAGAATGAGAGACCATCAGTACCTCAGTCGTACCGATAAGAGATCAAACAGTGTCACAATAGTATTTCCAGTAAGAGAACAGTCTAAAATGGAATGTGATAAAGACTTTGGTTTGATAAAAAAAGAAAGTTTTGCCGAGGGTCCGCAATAGTGAATCCAGTGTCTTACAGAGCAATTCCCATTCAATAAGGAACTAAACGAGATTGATCGACCCATTTAAAAGTGTGTTACAGACGAAAATATTCTTTCAAGATAAGACCGCTAAGAGAAAGCCTGATTGTGAAGGAAGATAAGCTGTTCAAATAGAGGCTTACTTACAATGGAGCCTAAACACCAGCGCATTTGAAACATTCTATTTGTGTAGAAGTGGCCGTCGAGCATGAGTATCAACTGTAGAGACCTGACACATTCTTATGATCCAAAATGCAAGACCAACAAATATAAGTTTACAATGCTAAATAACACAAAGAAGAAAATAAAGCTTACCAAAATGTGACTTACGATGTTTTATTCGTGATAAAGTTATAGGTGTTTCGCATATGCTCTTCTGTTTATCATACTGTTTTAATTGTCATTTTTTTTCTAACATACATCGTCTACAACCGAAATCTCCTCTCCTGAGAAAAGTACTCAATGTGACTTACCCATTTTTTCTGTTTGCTCTTCATATCTCTAGCGAATTTCACTCTACAGTTTCGTGCCGACCGCGGTGGCCGTGCGGTTCTGGCGCTGCAGTCCGGAACCGCGGGACTGCTACGGTCGCAGGTTCGAATCCTGCCTCGGGCATGTGTGTGTGATGTCCTTAGGTTAGTTAGGTTTAAGTAGTTCTAAGTTCTAGGGGACTTATGACCTAAGATGTTGAGTCCCATAGTGCTCAGAGCCATTTGAACCATTTTCTACAGTTTCGTTTTCGTGCAAGTCACTGTTAATGACGTCATATCAACTGAGCTATGTGATATGATTTTGCACGTTCATTCAGTGGTTTATGTGAATACTGTCGGATAATTGTACCGCCATTACAATTAGAAGTAAAGAAATAATAAGTTAAAGCATGTTTCATTCGGCAGTTCTATTGCATGAACAGCTAAAATGTAGGAAGCGATAGAGTCTTATCTTACATAATTTTTGGTGGAAGCCAGCGAGAAAAAGTTTCTGTAACGTTTGGAATTATGTGTAAAGTTTGTTTCAACTCACTATGTGCTCTCATTCTCAAATACTGGGTGAATACAGTCTGGATATTCGTGCGTCGTGGGATGCACTCTTTTTTCACTTCCACCCCGAACACATCGATAAGTAAGTGGTTCTTATTCTCACAGCGATTCTTGTCAGACAATAACTGATATGTGAAGCAAGTATGATTGAAATCGGTCCAGTGGTTTAGGAGGCGATGTGGAACATACATACGTAACGTATTTACGTACATTCATTTTGATCATATATGTGGACTAATAACAGCAAAATACTTACTTAAAGTATTTGCTTATAAGAGTTATATAAACACTTACTGTCCATCCTTGTGATCCATAATTTCATGTAAATTTAATACATTAGGTACCAAGGTTAACCGTCTCAGTAACAAGGAGCGGGGAGTACTTTATGCCAACCTTTTGAAAATATTGTAATTTATTCATTTACTTTATACTTTAAAACTTTGAAAAATATACTGTTTTTAATGACTTCTTCTACCAGATTACATATATGTTTTAAATTTCTCAGTTCAGCCTAACCCAAAAATTTAAGTATCACTAGTACATCTCAATTTCTCCAATGACTGTCGTATTCAATATTTCCAGATTCAGAGCCTCACTTATACATTAATATTTCTTTAACATGTACGTTGAGAGTAAAAGTCAACAACAATGAATTAAATTTTAATTTCTGTTTCTTTTTTCGTGGTTGTCATAATGTCTGTAGTATACGTCATTGAAAGTGCATTGATATTGATAAGAGTGGGAAAAGAGATTTTCAGCTTCTTGACCCTACGTACACATCAGTATATCTTTTAAAAGTATGTTGTTAATATAATTCAACAGCAGTTAACGAATTCAAATGGTTCAACTGGCTCTGAGCACTATGAGACATCTGAGGTCATCAGTCTCCTAGAACTTAGAACTACTTAAACCTAACTAACCTAAGGATATCACACACATCCATGCCCGAGGCAGGATTCGAACCTGCGACCGTAGCGGTCACGTGGTTCCAGACTGTAGCGCCCAGAACAGCTCGGCCACTCTGGCCGGCGTTAACGAATCCTTTTAATTTTCTATGGGAACATAATGTTCCCCCTCCCCCCTTCCTCATGCGCGTTATGGAAAATGCCTTGGAATTGCTAGTGTTAACTGTTGGTCATTATACTAGTCGTTTCAAATGGGTCCTGTACCACTCGCGCACAACATCCACAGTGGTAACAAGCTACCATTAACAACCGATGTCAGAGCGTAAATGGCTCTATCTGAAATGACTGTAAGGAATCTGGAGTGGCACCACATTCGAGTTCTGGTCTAGCCTACTTGTACAAGCAAACACCGTGTGTCGGCCCAAGAGCCCAGGACCATTCCTCTGGCAGTTCCAAGACCAAAAACTGGAAAGACTGGCACTCCAGAAATATAATCTACAATTAAAAAGCTATCGGTAGGGAACAATCAGAAGATGCCACTTGCGTTTCTGATGTGGTTGCGTGGAATGCAGGCTGCGCAAAAGAATTAAAGTGTCATTTTAAAAAAAAGAACGTGATTTATGTCCATTGCAACACAGAAGTGTTTACGTTGGCTCATAGTGGCCTACAACTTCCCTCTGAAACGATGCAAAAGCTTGGAACTCTGTGTCGCCACCCTTTAGATCGGTAACACTTCAAACAGCACAGTGGCGTCTGATGTGGAAAAAAAGGCCAGAGCTCAGAAGCTTATTTGAAGTGTAAAGTGGGATATCGTGGTCACATTGGCACAAAATTTAATCGACGTTCTGGTCATAGCTACCGTTAACGAGTCACGCCATGGAAATGTCGTGACACTTCCCCTTAACTACATCACACCCTTGCTCTTGACAAGTCTTCGATGGGAGTGAGAACCGCGACGCTCAGCGTTGAAATCACGTGGTTTTCTTATGGGTGAACAAGGAGTATATCACAGACAACACACTGGGAATCGACACGAAAAGGCTCAGGATGTGATATGAAGGACATAAATGAAACCACTCCTTCGCTTTGGGCGTCCATGTAGACACATTTAGCAGCCGAAAATGTCTGTTTGATGTTCAATTTTCTGCAGAACGATGTTCTTGAGAACCTATGACACTGCTGATACCCCCACACGATTAAGACCTTCTCTAAGGACATCGTGAGCCTGCAACCCCAATGAATATGTTTTGACCCCTCTGGAGTGTAACGCAACCGTAATTGTTGCTGTGGGTTAGAGGGTGGAGCAACTAGGGGCTGTTCGAAACCATTCAGCAAAATCTGAAAATGATCCGAAGCAGCAAAGAGTGTTTATGTTTCTCAGCCCTCCTGTTTCTCCGCCTCTAGTGGTGTGAACATGAGGTGGAGCTACATTTACATGCACGTGAATAAAACGGTAAAGGGTCCCTCTCAGAACCTAGGTAAAGCAACACCCTACGTGGCAAACGAGCACCTTTGTTGAGAACTTTAAAAATGTACCTGTACAGCAACAACCTACGAACAATTTCTATGTACTTGCAACCAGGCAAACCCTTTGATGCCGTACATCAGATGTAATCCCCGTGACACAGTATTCGTTAAAGCCTGTGCTATGGTAAGTGAGAGGGATTCACCTTATGAGAGAGGATTTTCGCATCGATATTGACCGTGTGTGCCCGAATGGTGGCAAATCAGACTTGCATCCACATTGTAATAACAATGATCCGTCAAGTAAGTTCGAAATGCAATTACACGTCAGGATGGATCAAAAGCAACCCAGAAGATGCTACCAATGTGATAATAATACGGTCGCCAGCCTAATTAGGCATTAACTGAGTTTCTTCCCTGTACAAGTTGGTATATATTCATGCAAAACAACAAGTTGTAACACTGGATAATATAGTAGAATTTTAGAACCAGAAAATCTATTGAACTGATAGTTTCACGATCTGTACTGATATTGAAAACAATGAATACATAACACTACACTATAATGTTTACTACAAAACTTTATACTATCTATTAATGTGATTAAAATGTGTCATAGGTTACCCTAGAAATTGTACTTTCATGCCACACACAAAATGTCAATTTTGATAAAGATAAAACACTGATAAATTTTGACTTTTATATTGACTTTAACTTTTGCTCGTTAAACCAATTTAGAACGCTTCAGAATTCAAGTGAATTAGGGTGGGGGGACCCTGAAACTGTTATGATCGCTGTATTTAAAAAAAAAATGATTACTGAATTTATTATTCGTTGAAGATTTCCAGTACATAAGTTACTACTCTTTTCATCTTATTTACTGCTCACTTAAATGCCTTTAAATCTGTCTCGAAATAACAAACTTCATTACTATATTAATACTGAAGTTATCTTTCGACTTCATTAGACCTTCGCTATTGATTTACTGGTTCATTAACAAAACATATCTTTGAACACCATTCTAATATAGCTATTTCTGCAAAAAATTATTATTAACACCATTTTTAATTTTCATTTCGGGACACTCGGATTGCACAACGTTTGGAAAGGACCCTGTCTAGGTTAGTTGCGAGGATAATTAAATGATGGAAAAGTTCTGGTAAAATTTAGGTTATTATTGCACCAAACAAACACAGTTCACTCTCTGATCCATACGAATACAATACTAAAAGTTTCAACCTCCTAGTATCGATGCGGCGGTTGGCGAGCGGCAAGATAGCGAGGTACAGAGCACACATACAACCACAGCTATTGCTCTTGACGTATCGGCACGTTAATTCTTCTTAGCGTCGCAATACTTTTCCATTTAGTGCCTACGGAATTTTGCCATGCTGTGTGGGCGTTGCAACGGCATACCCGAGGCTCAGTGAAGCTACGTCTTCCAGGAGAGCCTCCCCGCTCCAGAAGGTGTTGCTCAGACCAATGCCAGACTCCAACTACTACTGGTGAGCCCGTTGTGCCGTGCAGTGCCCGTGTGCATTTTCCCGCACTCGCCTGCCACCTTTTACCGCTCCGTGACAGACCGGGTATTCACCCAACGTTTTGCATTCTACATATCCTAACACATTGCCTACGTATGGACCAGACGCACCGTTACAATTTTAAACGTCTTACAACAGTTTCAACATTTGTATTACAATATTACTTGACATTTGACTAAACATTAATATTCACATTGAAACTTATTTACAGTTTTCTTAACATAATGGCATGAAACAAAAAGAAATGAAATCAGAACATCAATGACACAAGTTTATCGTAAAATCAGATGAACAGAATTACTTATATGTACAATAGTACAGAGTCGTTGTTGTTACACAGAATGGCACTACATTGGCGCTCTGGTGCCTGCTTGCAGGCACGTGAAATCTTTCGGGTGCTAAGGAATTGCCCGCAGGAACCTAGGAATCGTACTAGGACTGCCTCAGTACATGTAACTTTTTAAGTTGCTTAATAAAGGTCTGCAGCTGGCACCGAGGGTGTTACTATACGTCGGTGGCGTGAAGGGGGGGGGGGGGGAGGGGAGGAGATCTTAGGGGACACTTTTCCGTTTAATTCGTGCATACCCCTTCCTCAGTCACCGTGATCACGCCACGCGAAACAGGACGACCGACAAATTACAAAAATCCTTTGCTACTTCAGATCACGTTCTAATTACGGCGAATGGTTTTGAGCAGTCCCTCGCGGTTCCATCCTGTATACCGGAGCAAAATCTATGGTCGCTCTACACCCGATCACGTACAATAAGTTTGCATCCGCACGATGTCCTTAGAGAAGGATTGAACCGCTCGGGCTGTCAGCAGTGTCTTTTGTCAAGAACGTCGTGTTACGCACTGCACATCAAACTGACGCTTTCGACCTCGAAACGAGTGTAAATTAATTCCAAAGGGAGATGGAGAGGTTTCATTTACACCCTTTAGGCCACCTCCCGAGGCCCTTTTGCGTCGATCCTGTGCAGTAGGGTGTCTGAGATGTTCTCTTAAGCCACCAATAACAAAACTACGTGACTTCAACACTGGGCGTCGCGGTTGTGACCTCCATTACACAAGTGTGAAGAGAAGAGATGAGATGTGGTTAAGGGAGAATATGACGACATTCTCGTGGTGTGACACGTCTACGATGGCGTTGACAACTGTGGCGAAATTTCTTGCCAACGTGACGTCAACCCACCTTACAACTCACACGTACATCTGACCTCTGGCCTTTTTCGCATGTGTCTAAACTTACTCATTTGTTTCTTTGCCGCGCCCGAGGGTGTCTCCGCAGCGCGCCACACTTTTTCGCCATTCCAAAGAAAGGATGTAGGCATCTTCGAGCCTAATTTGAAACCACTGCGTCAGAATGGGAGACAATTACGGGGTCCAAAAAAGTGGCTATTAAATATTTTTGCTCAGTATGACTAGCCACCACACATTCCCTCCTGAATAGTCACTAGTCATTTCAACAGGCAGTTTACGACACCTAGAGGCAACCTTCCCGTTCGGAGGCTCACACCAGAGCTCATTTGCACCCCACTAGATCTTTCCCCACGGCTTCATCAGACAGTAGGCGTTACAGTGCGGAACCGAAGATCTGAACAACATGGGTCAACGACAAATTGTCGCGAAACTGTATGACTCGCTACCTAATCGAATCATTTCATACATTGAGGACAGAGGGCGTGCAACGTTAAAACTGGTAAGTGCGTAATTGCTTACGAATCCAACACTATTTTGTAATCACTGAAAGAACATCATATGCTCTTTGAACCCCTAAAGTTTCATTTTGTTTCCTCCACTCCCGGGAGCTTCACACTTTTTCAGGCAAGTCACTTCAAGAAAATAATAATCCCAACAAAAATTTTATTGCTTTTGAAAACCGTTTTAAGGTTCAGTGAACGTTAATACATTTAGCGTGGAGCCGATTTTGTTGGGCATTCGTTGGGGCGGCAGTCCCACCATCCAGCTTCCACTTTCGGCGTGTCGGCTGAGCTCATAAACTGGCGCGTAATGGTGCGCCTGAAATGATGGCAACCTGACGACCGCGCTTTGTTTGCCACCTAGCACAATGGCGTTACTGTGGTAAACACTGGCTCAGCAACTAACGCCAAGCGAAGTAGGTAAAGAAAATTTAAGTACACCGCCTGAAATGATGGCAACCTGACGACTGCGCTTTGTTTGCCACCTAGCACAATGGCGTTACTGTGGTAAACACTGGCTCAGCAACTAACGCCAAGCGAAGTAGGTAAAGAAAATTTAAGTACACCGCCTGAAATGATGGCAACCTGACGACTGCGCTTTGTTTGCCACCTAGCACAATGGCGTTACTGTGGTAAACACTGGTTCAGCAACTAACGCCAAGCTAAGTAGGTAAAGAAAATTTAAGTACACCACTTAACGGTTGTTGTGTTGGCGTATGAACAGGCGTGGTGTGTTAAAAAGACAACCTCCAAGAGACGATCACTTATGCAAAATATAGCAAGGTCGAAGATTTTTATGAACTTTTTGTCATATCTGGAATCTTGGAACACTTCAGTGAACAAACCAATGCCAATGCTACACAAACGACAATGGTTTCCAAACCTATGAATCAATGGGTGCCAACAAACAAGGATTAAATAGAACAGTTGTTCGGGCTAATCTTGTCGATGGATTTGATAAAACTTCCCACCGTAGGTTGCGTGAAAAAGATCCACTGCTTATTATAACATTACCGTGAAAGTAATGAGCAGAGATCGTTCTGGAATTCTGTTGAGAATACTACATTTCACAGATAAAACAAAATTTTGGTGCTTCAGATCAGATTTTTTTTAAAAATTATGACTACTTATCGACGGGTGTCTAATATCATTTCGAGAACGAATTACATTCACGTAATATTTGAAATAAAAAGATATATAACTATGGCATCAAAACGTTTAAACTGTGCTGCGATAATGGAGATTGCTACAGTTTTTAAATTTACACTAGCAGTGTACTCGATAAAGATAGTATCACGTATTTGGTTGGTACCCCTGGACTAAATCGCATAGGAATTCCCAAAAAATTGGTATAACCAAATTTAAACGCGAGAAACTGATTGCAAAAAAGAATAATCAAGGAATTATAGAAGTTAAATTGAAAGCCAAAAGAGGCGTTTTGGTTCTTTCCACGAAACATTAGAATGGAATGGAAAATGTGGCTGCCAAATAAAGGGTTAATCGAAAACAATGAATTGTTACTGAATATAATAAGGAAATAACTGCTATTGACATTTCTCAGAAGATGAATGTATATACCAGTGCGTTTCGAAAGACAGTAAAATGGTATCAAAAGTTAGTATTCAATCTTTTTTGAACCCCTACTGTTGTGGATGCGTTATACACTGATAGCCAAAACATTAACACCACCTGCTTAATAGCTTATTTGTGAGTCTTTGCAAAGAGATACGTCACTGATTCTGCGTATCAGGGATCCGACAGTTTGTTGGTAGGTTTGTGGAGGTATGTGGCAAATGGTTCAAATGGCCCTGAGCACTATGGGACTTAACTGCTGAGGTGATGTCCTTAGTTTAGTTAGGTTTAAGTAGTTCTAAGTTCTAGGGGACTGATAACCACAGCAGTTAAGTCCCACTGTACTCAGAGCCATTTGAACCATCAAAGTCGGAAACGTGATGGTACGCATTTCTCCTCCTTACACGAGGCATGAGAACAGCGTTTCACCAGGCAAAGCCGGTCAACCGCTGTTTGTGTATGAGACATCGGTTGGAAACTTTCCTCATGCCAGCACGTTGTAGGTGTCGCCACCGGCGCCAACCTTGTGTAAATGCTCTGAAAAGCTAATCATTTGCATATCACAGCATCTTCTTCCTGTCGGTTAAATTTGGCGTCTGTAGGACGTCATATTCGTTTAGAGACGCAAGGAGTAATGACGGAAATCGACGAAGGCGGCTATCGGCCCATCCGCACATGCGCACAAACATATTTATGCGTTGTTCGCTTACGTACTGCGCACAGATATCTAATGTACTGCCAACGACGCGGTAGGTAAGGATCGCTCCTCACCAGCATTGCAAGCACTAGGTGCCTCGGCGTCCTCCACATCTTTGGTGCTTGCACCGTTGCTCAACGGCAAGCCTCTGAGACAAACAATGGTTACGGGCACATTTCGTACGATAACGATGTATCGCCTGCAGCAGCGAGTAAGTTCAGGCGAAACATTGCCGGCAAGCGCGGTGTTGCTCATGACGTGGAACTGTGCTTGTTCTGTTCGCGGTGAGCCGCGAACCAGCTAGGCAAGTATTGCCCGGCGGCGCAACAGACAGAGGATACGTAAACGGCTTTCATTTCAGCGACATCCAGCAATGGATGTGCTGTGTGCCCTCTGACATTTCATGGGTCAAAGCTATACCTGAATCGTCGAACAGAGGCTATAGTAAGTAACGTGAGGAGAAAAGGAGATAAGACGGTAGAACCTGGAGATGGAATAGTCCTTTTCTAGGTGTTGCTGTGCTGTGATGTTATACCTCACGCAAAGCCAGTATACACTGAAGCGCCAAAGAAACTGGTATAGACATTCATACTTAAATAAAGAGATATGCGTACTGGTTTTAGGAAGTTTCTGGTGTCATCTCATACTAATGTAGCCTTGTTGATGAACAAAATCCACTGAAGTGCCAAAGGAACTGGTATAGGCGTGCTTATTCAAACAGTGAGAGATGCAACCAGGCAGAGTACGGTGCTGCGGTCGGCAACGCCTTTATAAGAAAATAAGTGTCTGGCGCATTCGTTAGATCGGTTACTGCTGCTACAACGGCAGGTTATCGAGATTTAAGTAAGTTTCAACTTCGTGTTATATTCGGAGCACGAGGGTTGGGAGACAGCATCTCTGAGGCAGTGATGAACTGTGGATTTTCACGTGCGACCATTTCACGAGTGTACTGTGAATATCAGGAATCCGGTAAAACATTGAATCTCCGACACCGCTGCGGTCGGAAAAAGATCCTACAAGAACGGGACCAACGACGACTGAAGAGAGTCGTTCAACGTGACAGAAGTGCAACACTTCCGAAAATTGCTGCAGATTTCAACCGTGCGTGCGAACCATTCAACGTAATACACTCCTGTAAATAGAAAAAAGAACACATTGACACCGGTGTGTCAGACCCACCATACTTGCTCCGGACATTGCGAGAGGGCTGTACAAGCAATGATCACACGCACGGCACAGCGGACACACCAGCAACCGCGGTGTTGGCCGTCGAATGGCGCTAGCTGCGCAGCATTTGTGCACCGCCGCCGTCAGTGTCAGCCAGTTTGCCGTGGCATACGGAGCTCCATAGCAGTCTTTAACACTGGTAGCATGCCGCAACAGCGTGGACGTGAACCGTATGTCCAGTTGACGGACTTTGAGCGAGGGCGTATAGTGGGCATGCGGGAGGCCGGGTGGACGTACCGCCGAATTGCTCAACACGTGGGGCGTGAGGTCTCCACAATACATCGATGTTGTCGCCAGTGGTCGGCGGAAGGTGCACGTGCCCGTCGACCTGGGACCGGACCGCAGCGACGCACAGATGCACGCCAAGACAGTAGGATCCTACGCAGTGCCGTAGGGGACCGCACCGCCACTTCCCACCAAATTAGGGACACTGTTGCTCCTGGGGTATCGGCGAGGACCATTCGCAACCGTCACCATGAAGCTGGGCTACGGTCCCGCACACCTTTAGGCCGTCTTCCACTCACGCCCCAACATCGTGCAGCCCGCCTCCAGTGGTGTCGCGACAGGCGTGAATGGAGGGACGAATGGAGACGTGTCGTCTTCAGCGATGAGAGTCGCTTCTGCCTTGGTGCCAATGATGGTCGTATGCGTGTTTGGCGCCGTGCAGGTGAGCGCCACAATCAGGACGGCATACGACCGAGGCACACAGGGCCAACACCCGGCATCATGGTGTGGGGAGCGATCTCCTACACTGGCCGTACACCACTGGTGATCGTCGAGGGGACACTGAATAGTGCACGGTACATCCAAACCGTCATCGAACCCATCATTCTACCATTCCTAGACCGGCAAGGGAACTTGCTGTTCCAACAGGACAATGCACGTCCGCATGTATCCCGTGCCACCCAACGTGCTCTAGAAGGTGTAAGTCAACTACCCTGGCCAGCAAGATCTCCGGATCTGTCCCCCATTGGGCATGTTTGGGACTGGATGAAGCGTCGTCTCACGCGGTCTGCACGTCCAGCACGAACGCTGGTCCAACTGAGGCGCCAGGTGGAAATGGCATGGCAAGCCGTTCCACAGGACTACATCCAGCATCTCTACGATCGTCTCCATGGGAGAATAGCAGCCTGCATTGCTGCGAAAGGTGGATATACACTGTACTAGTGCCGACATTGTGCATGCTCTGTTGCCTGTGTCTATGTGCCTGTGGTTCTGTCAGTGTGATCATGTGATGTATCTGACCCCAGGAATGTGTCAATAAAGTTTACCCTTCCTGGGACAATGAATTCACGGTGTTCTTATTTCAATTTCCAGGAGTGTATATTCGATATGGGATATTGGAGGCGAAGGCCCACTCCTGCACCCTTGATGACTGCACGACACAAAGCTTTACGCCTCGCCTGGGAACGTCAACACCGAAATTGGACTGTTTACGACTGCAATATGTTGCCTGGTCGGACGAGTCTTGCTTCAAATTGTATCGTGCGGATGGACGTATACGAGTACGGAGACAACCTCATGAATCCATGGAACTGTTCAAGCTGGTGGAGGCTCTTTAATGGTGTGAGATGGGTATAGTTGGAGTGACATGGGATCCCTGATACGTCTAGATACGACTTTGACAGGTGACACGTACGTAAGCATCCTGTCTCATCGTCTCCATCGATTCATATCCATTGTGCGTTCCGACGGACCTGGGCAATTCCAACGGGCCAATGCGACAGTCCATACGTCCAGAATTGCCACAGAGTGGCTCCAGAAACACTCTTCTGAATTTAAACACTTTCACTGGCCACAAAACTCCGCAGACATGAACGTCATTGAGAATATCTGGGATGCCTTGCTACGTGCTGTTCCGAAGAGATCTCCAACCCATCGTACTCTTACGGATTTATGGGCAGCCCTGCAGGATTCATTGTGTAAGTTCCTCCAACACTACTTCAGAAGTTAGTACAGTCCATGCAACGTCGTATTGCGGCACTTCTACGTGCTCCCGAGAGCCCTACATGACACATGTTTCTTTGGCTCTTCAGTGTATATCATTTGCACCTTGCACAAGAAATTCGAACTTCTTGCATACCTGCAAGAGGGGTTCGCGTCTACGGTATCATGTATCACAGCCAAGTCACATAGCTCGATAAAACTTGGACCGCAACTTGAAAAGAACTGTTACAGTTTAGAACAGAAAAGACACTTTTATTGAAAGACACGAATTACTCTGAAGTCACGGTGATTTATAATGGTCCTCTGCACATTACGAAAGGTGGGACGTGGTACTTAATAGGGTGTGTGATCATCACGTACGGCAGTGCATGCCCAACGACGTGCTCCCACCCAAATGTTGGTAAGGGATTTTACGGTGGGGTATTCCATTCCTCCAACAGCGCTGCTGAAAGATGCTGGATTCTTGTTACTGCATGTGGACGTGCTGTGATGCTTCTCCTTACGCACCCCACACGTGCTCGATGGGATTTAATTCGGCGCAATGGACAGGCCAGTCCAGTCGCTGAGTATCCTCTCTTACCAAGATCCTCCACCTCCGCTGTTTCGTGCGGTCGAGCATTGCTGTCCATAAAAATGAAGTCAGTGCCGAATGCACCCCCAAATCGATCAGGTCCGGCATGCGCGTCGTTTCTGAGGCGCGTCTGGCTCTGAGTTCATTTTTAGGGTTCTGGACCTCAATTGGTAAAAACGGAACCCTATAGGATTACTGTCTGTCCTTCCGTCTGTTACGACACATTGTTCACAGGAACGGGTAGAGGCATCAACTTGAAACTTGTCTCAAACACTAAGGTGTACGGTCCCTTGGCGGAGAAAGAAAGGTAATCTTGTAAGTCACTGCAATGAAAAGATACGGTCAAATGTCACATATTTTAATCTTCGCAAACTTACTCTTCAAAACATATATATACTTAGAATCATGCAATTTGGCAAGAAACAGGGTTTCACAGTACAAGTAAAGCAAAAACCCGAAAATTCTTAATCTGTAATCTCCCGTCTGTCAGTCCGTTTGTTAAGCTGTTTAAGACGGCTTTTCTTCAGGGACGGGTAGAGGTATCACGTTCAAGCTTGTGCAACAGACTAAGAACTAGGGTCCCTTGCTGGCGTAAAAAATTAAAGCCTTTAGGTCAATGCAGTCGAAAGATACGGCTATTTATGTCACACATTCTGATAAACACAACCTCACTCACCAAGAACTATAGAGGATCATTGCAGCAAGTCAACATGCACCAGCGGTCATCCAGCAGTCGTTAACCGCTCTGGTGGAGTAATGGAAAGCCCTACCACAACAATATCTTACCAACCCTGTGGCCAGCATGGGAGAGCGTTGCGGAGCATGAATTGCTGTTCGAGGTGAGCACACGTGCTATTAAGAAGCACGTCCCGTTTTTTATAACGTCCACGGCACCACAATAAATCACGGTGATTTCAGTGAAATTATTGACTTTTAATAAAAGTGTTCCTATTCATCTCATTGCTTATTTCTTTCAGTTACTTTCTGTACTATACTGTATTAGTACTTTCTACATATCGTCCAAGTTTCATCGAGCTGTTTCTTGGAAGAGACACATCGTGTCAAAGTTACTTTCACGCACACCTGTGTATTTACTGTGAGTTGCAAGGGATAGGCGACCTCTTCCCACCTGAAGCTATTTGGCACAAAAAAAGCTGGAGACTGATTATCTCCTTCCACCTGTAATTATTCAACACAAAACTCGTCACGTTTATTAGAGAATAACAAATAATAGGTGATTATTGAGACCTTTAGTGTTGAGAACACAAATTGGCATATCATAATCGTGTTCATTACATTAAATATGGCATCTAGCTGTGGGCAATGGTTGCGCCTAACGAGAGTAGAGACGTTGGAGTATGTATCCAGCGAAGGTAATGATGTGACAGCATTTGGAGAAATTGCTCACATGATGGCATTGGCTTACAGGTAATCGAAGGAAGAACTGGTAATCTGACAGAGAATGTGATGATTTAAGAAAAAGTCCTGTAGACAATGGACACCTCTCAAACGTTGAAGACACCTCTACAGCAACAAGCAAGAGAGTGATTAATTATATTCCTGTGTAGACATCGTAGGATCGGCCTATCAGAGGGAAACATTCCTAATGCTTGGAACACAGTGAGGGTTGTTTTCGTTCCTAAGCCAGGGACTATTGATCACACTAAGGCAAAGGATATGATACCGATCAGCCTTTCTCCCATTCTTCTACACAAATTAGAAAAACTGGTTAATGTGCACGTTAGGGAAAAGTTAGTGTTATGTTCCATGGATTATTTTGCACGATAAATCGTAATGATGTGGAACGAATCATTTTACATTCTCATCACAAATTAGTGTGTAAATACGGCTACATGATGACGTCTATAAGTTTTCTTAATATACATATGTACGTTAATATATCCTAACCACCACATTTCACACATTACAATGATGCACATACTTCTATGGAATAGAAGGAGTTGTTGAACAGAAAACTTTTCAGTTTGTTTTCATATTTTATTTTCCTATCATTCCGACATTTTTTATATTACTGGATAAACGATGTAAGATTTTAGTAGCAGCATTGTGATCACCTTTTTATGCTAAAGACAATCTTAATATCGAGTAATGAATGTCATTTTTCCCCTCTGGTATTGTGATTACGTGCCGTACATCATTTTTTCCTTTTGAACTGCACTATATTATTTATAACATACGTCAAGGGGGAATAAATATACTGTGAAGCAGTAGTCAGAATGATCAACTCCTTAATCATATATCTACAAGATGATCGTGTGTGAACACCACATATTCTTACAGCACTTCTGGGAGCAATAAAGACTTTTTTTCCTAAAGATGAGTTACCTCACAACGTTGTTCAGTATGACATTACTGAATGAAAATATGCAAAATACACAGTAAGGCATGAAAACAGACGCACTACGTTGGAATCATCGGAATGGGACGGAAATCGGTATATGTGATGTACATTACAGAAAAATAAATGATTAGTCTCAGAAACAATCGATGATTTATTCAAGAGAAAGAATTTCACAAATTGAGCATGACAATAACGCGTTGGTCCACCCCTGGCAATTATTCGGCTTCGCATTGATCTACAGAGTTGTTGGATGTCCTCCTGATGTATATCGTGCCAAATTCTGTCCAATTAGGGCGATAGATAGTCAAAATCATGAGCTATTTGCAGGTTCTACATCTACATCTACATAGTTACTCTACAATTCACACGTAAGTGCCTGGCAGAGGGTTCATCGAACCATTTTCATACTACTTCTCTACCATTCCACTCTTGAATGGCGCTTGGGAAAAAGGAACACCTAAATCTTTCCGTCCGAGCTCTGATTTCTCTTATTTTGTTATGATGATCATTTATCCCTATGTAGGTGGGACTCAACAACATATTTTCGCATTCGGAAGAGAAAGTGGGTGACTGAAATTTCGCAAATAGATCTCGCTGCAAAGAAAACTGCCTTTGTTTCAGTGACTGCCACCCCCACTAGCGTATCATATCAATGACACTCTCACCCCTATTGCTCGACACACGAAACGGGCTGCCCTTCTTTGCACTTTTTCGATGTCCTCCGTCAATTCTACCTGGTACGTATCCCACACCGCTCAGCAATATTCCAGTAGATGACGCACAATTGTAATGTAGGCTGTCTCTTTAGTGGGTTTGTCGCATCTTCTAAGTGTTCTGCCAACAAAGCGCAGACTTTGTTTCGCCTTACCCACAATATTATGTATATGGTCTTTCCAATTTAAGTTGCTCGTAATTGTAATTCATAGATATTTAGTCGTATTGACAGCCCTTAGATTTGCGTGATTTATCGTATACCCAAAATTTATCGGATTTCTTTTAGTACCCATGTGGATGACCTCGCACTTTTCTTTGTTTAGTGCCAATTGCCACTTTTCGCACCATACAGAAATTCTCTCTAGGTCATTTTGTAATTGGAATTGATCGTCTGATGATTTTGCTAGACGGTCAATTACAGCATCATCTGCAAACAATCTAAGGGAGTTGCTCAGATTATCACCTAGATCATTTACGTAAATCAGGAACAGCAGAGGGCCTATGACACTACCTTGCGGAACGCCGGATATCACTTCTGTTCTACTCGATTATTTACCGTCTGTCACTACGAACTGTGACCTCTCTGAGAGGAAATCACGAATCCATTCACACAACTGAGACGATATTCCATATGCACGCAATTTGATTAATAGTCGCTTGTGAGGAACGATATCAAAAACCCTCTGGAAATACAGGAACACGGAATCGATCAGAGATCCCTTGTCGACAGCACTCTTTACTTCAAGGGCATAAAGAGATAGCTGTGTTGCACACGAACGATATTTTCTGAATCCGTGTTGGTTATGTATCAATAAGTCATTTTCTTCAAGGTGATTCATAATGTTGGAATACAGTATATGCTCCAAAATCCTACTGCAAATTGAGGTCAGTGATATGGGTCTGTAATTCAATGGGTTACTCCTATTTCCTTTCTTGAATATTGCTGTGACCTGTGCTACTTTCCCGTCTTTAGGAACAGACCTTTCGTCAAGTGAGCGGTTGTATATGATTGCTAAGAAAGACGCTATTGTATCTGCATACTCTGAAAGAAACCTGACTGGTATACCATCTAGACCGGAAGACACGTCTTTTTTTAAGTGATTTGAGATGTTTGGCAATACCTAAGATATCTACTTTTATGTCACTCGTGCTAACAGCTGTTCTGGTTTCGAATTCTGGAATATTTACTTCGTCTTCTTCGTGAAGGAATTACGGAAAACTGTACTTAGTAGCCGGCCGCGGTGGTCTCGCGGTTCTAGGCGCTCAGTCCGGAACCGCGCGTCTGCTACGGTCGCAGGTTCGAATCCTGCCTCGGGCATGGATGTGTGTGATGTCCTTAGGTTAGTTAGGTTTAGTTAATTCTAAGTTCTGGGCGACTGATGACCACAGATGTTAAGTCGCATAGTGCTCAGAGCCATTTTTTGTATTTAGTAACTACTGCCCATAGTACTCCAGACATCCTCAATAGGGCAGGGATCCAGCGACCTTGCTGGTCAAGGCTATGTTTGGGAAGCACGAAGACAGAAGAAACTCCCGCCATCTGCGGACGGGCATTATTCTACTGAAATGTAAGCCCAGAATGGCTCCCCATGAAGGACAACATAACAGGGCGTAGATTATTGTGGACGTACCGCTGTGCTCTTAGGATGCCGCGGATGAAAACAAAGGGGTCCTACCACGAAAATAAATGGCAATGCAGACTGTTACTCCTGGTTGTAGAGCTGCATGGTTGGCAACAATCAGGTTCGTATACGACCGCTGTCTGAGGCTTCTCCAGATAGGTCTTCTGGCTGGAATCTCATTGAGTGGAGTAGAACTGTCTTCAGTAATGAGTCGCGCTTTGAACTGAACCCCGATAACCAGCGATGACATGTCTGGATATGGCCCGGACAGCAATAGGAGAACAACCTCACAATCACCCGCCAAACAACTCGACAATCAGGAGCGATGGTCTGGGGCGCCCTTTCTTTCCATAGCAGGACCCCTTTGGTTGTCATCTGTGATCCTTACAGCTCACCGCTACGTTGACGATATTATACGACCCGTTATGTTGACCTTCATAGGAAGCGATCGCGGGCATATATTTTAGCAAGATAATGCACGGCTACTGGCATAGAGGATTTCTAATGCTTGTCTCCGTGCTTGCCAAACCCTAACTTGGACAGCAAGGTCGCCACATTTCTCCCAGTTTGGATCATTATGGGGAGAGCCCTATAAAAAACTCGGGATTTTTTCGATCTAACGTAACGTTCCAATTGGACAGAAATTGGCGCATTATGCCTCAGGAGGACATCCAACATCTCTACCGATCAATGGGAAGTCAAATAACGCCTTGCATAAGGACCGTAGATGGACCAACTCGTTATTGTCTTGATTAGTTTATGAAATCCCTTCTCCTGAATAAATCATCCAATTTTTCTGTCTGTACATATAAAACACATCTACAGACTTCCGTCCCATTTGAATACTTCCTTCATTGTGTGTCTTTTTTTTGTCTTGGAGTGTCAAATCCCAAATACGGCTGAACTAACTTGCTTTACAACTCCCAAAATGTACTTTTTCCAGTTTAGAGTCTCATCAATATGAGCACCTATGAATTTTGAAATTTCCACACTATTTATTATTTCCTCGCCGTGTGTTACAATTACGATCTTTTTGATACCTCTAGATGTGCAGAACTCGTTGTGCCTTTTTAAAATTGAGGGCGAGAGGGCGATGGTCATCTGAGATTTCCTCTTCGTGTGAACCAAGGTGCCTGTCAACTAGGCAAGTATGTGAAGCAGCACTTCACCCACTTGTTGGGATGGTGGGAACACTTACACACTTTCAGGAAACTACTCTCTGAATGTTATTGATTATCTACAGGCTTTTAGCAATACAGCCTTCGAATCCATGGTCAGAGCTGGAAACGAGCATGGCACTGAAACTACAATGTGCAGTTATATTAAGACCATGTTGAGTAGAAGAGAGTTAAAAGCAACCATGATGAATGAGACGATGGTGGTCTACACCACATAAGGGTGTCCGCAAGAAGGGGTTTTGTCTCCACTACTATGGAATCTATGGGTGGATGAACTCAATGTAGAGTTAAATACGAGACGCTATATTTCCCAAAGATGTGCAGACGATTTAGTCACAGTAATACGTGGTAAATTTGTTAGTAATATTAGAATAATAGCACAAAGTGCACTCAAAATCCTGTAAAACTTGTTCAGAAAACGGGATCTGATTCTCAGTCCCAAAAAACTATTGTAGTACCATTATGAGGAAGCATATCCCGTACATGTACTGGACCCTCAAGCTTCTAAACGAAACTCTACTAGCAGAGGGGGTATTGAGGTGTCTGAGGTTAAACCGGCATGTGAGACTACCATGAACCCCTCACAAAGAGATTACATGTTCCAAAGCAAAAGGTACTCTTATGAGCAATACAAGGGCCTGATATTTAAACTGGGGTCTAAACCACAAAGTATGCACTGGACATACACTACTGTAATGACCTATGATAATTTATGGGGCTACGGTATGCTGGAATAAAGTAGAACAGGAGAAGGCTGCTAAGGAGCTAAGGCAACCTCAGAGATGGGTCTGTTCAGCCATAATAGGCGGAATTAGTGGTATACAGAAATGCTAAAAAACTGTGCAGAAAAAGTTGGCCTGCGAATCTCTTTCCAGAAGCCTGAAGTCTTCGGCTCAAAATTAAACATACAGAAATTGGACACAAGATACGATAAGATAAACAGAGCCACACATTTCAAGTATCTAGGTGAAATCCTCGAACATGCAGAAGGTGAAAATATTTAATATAAGAATCGATTACAAATGTAAACGGAGCTTACCACAGAAAACAAGACATATATAATAAAAATGCATGTCCATTCAAACAAAAATCAGATACGACAACACAGTATTCAAGCTTGAAGTACTGTATGCAAGTGTGACACTAACACTCCATACATATAGCGACATAGAAATTCTTGAGGGTATTTTTGTTGTGTCGTTGCAACTACAAAACTGCGTGATTTTTTTCACCAGATGCGTTTCGCTTTATCGAGGTAAAACGTCTTCAGTGGTCTGTAATTAAGTTATTTATATTTTGATTTGCCTTTAAATCAAGAAACAGTTCTTTAAGAATAAATTGATTTGTACTTATGGTGATTTTCGGTTGATTTCTCGCTTACATCGGGAAATGCGGTCTGCTAGCACATCGTTGTTTTTCTCCGTGACACTATAATTTTGGTCTAATTTTTAGCTGTTCTACAGCACTGTGCATTTCTTACGTGTTTCACAACACACTGGTGGGTATACTGCCCACACACATTTGAATTACAATGGAGTAAGAGGCAAGCGCATACAGGTTAAAAACTAGATCCATTTCTGTTATCCAGACTCTCAAATCATTATAATGAATGCGGTAATCACAGAAATGTTCGAGGAAAGACCAGCCAACCATACAGTAACATCCAGCTGCTTCAATAAACATTCCCAGCTAGTAATTGAAAGGAGGGATCAGTGAAGAATGAGACACGATACCGTTCAGGAGATATAGCCTGGTTTGCTGACGGATCGAAAACATAAGAAGGCTGGGGCCGGGGTATATGGAGTACAGTTTTGACTAGAGAGAGAGCAATCTCTCTAGGGAAGATGGTCACAAATTTCCCTGCGCAAACATCCGCTGTCAGAGTGCGAAGAGGATAATTTGTGTACGTGCTACAAAAATCGAGCATCTACATTTATTCAGCCAAGCAGCTCTGAAATCCTTGTCAGTCCCTGGAATGAGATCAAAGATCGTAACAAATTGTCATTGCTCTTGTGAGACTAGGTAAAGCAACAAGGTAAACCTGCTACGGGTCCTTGGTCACTCAGGCAACAAACAAGCTGATGGGCTGGCCAGGACTGTGACGACTGGATTTATTAGACCGGAAACTGTTCTAACCATCATCAAGGAGACTGTAAATAAAAACTACGTAGCTGGATCAGAAGACAGTAGGCAGAATATTGGACTATGATCTAAAACCGAAAACATGACAAGCTAATGGTGCCAAAGCCATGTCTCAAGAGAAGTTCTGCAATACAGGACTTGAACAGGACACCGGTTAAACTCATTCTTGGACTAATATCTGGTCATGTAAACTTTAAGGAACACCGACAGGCAGCGGGTATAGAGAAAGGAGTTCCTAAATGTAGACTATGTGGTGATGTGGATCAAACGAACACTGTACTTAATCTTACAATGCGAAGCGTTGGAGGCCAAAAGACAGCGAATATTCGGGTCATTCAGTCCTGAAGAAATCGCATCCAATAAGAAACTAATAAAAAGTCTCCCACTACTCTTTAAGGGCCCTGGTTGATTTTACTAGAATCACATGGAGCGAAACCGCACAGTAAACTCAGTTTGGGGGTAGGCCATAGTGGACCAAGACTACTATTGTTTTTGTAAGATCAAAATAGAACAGATTTTCAATCTGAAAACTATTTTGAAAATACAAGGAAACATACGATTCTGTTGATCGACGATCCTTATTCAACATCTTAGAAGAACAGGGACTTGATCCAAAAATACTACGACTGATCAAACAGACACTGGCTGGCATAGCAACGAAAGTTAAATTCATGGGTGAAATCTCTGACCCCTTCACGATCAAAACTGAAGAACTCAAAGGTGACGGATTATCCACACTATTATTCAGGCTACTCCTGGACAAAGTAATGACGGAATAGGGAAAAGAAATGAAAATCCAAGGACACCGGAAACCAACACGATAGGACGATCCCGGGAAAATACAGAAATCGCAAACCAAGCTTTCGCAGACGACCTGGCCATGCTGTCGGATAACGAAGCAACAGCAACCTGACAAACAGAAATGCTAAAAAACTGTGCAGAAAAAGTTGGCCTGCGAATCTCTTTCCAGAAGCCTGAAGTCTTCGGCTCAAAATTAAACATACAGAAATTGGACACAAGATACGATAAGATAAACAGAGCCACACATTTCAAGTATCTAGGTGAAATCCTCGAACATGCAGAAGGTGAAAATATTTAATATAAGAATCGATTACAAATGTAAACGGAGCTTACCACAGAAAACAAGACATATATAATAAAAATGCATGTCCATTCAAACAAAAATCAGATACGACAACACAGTATTCAAGCTTGAAGTACTGTATGCAAGTGTGACACTAACACTCCATACATATAGCGACGTAGAAATTCTTGAGGGTATTTTTGTTGTGTCGTTGCAACTACAAAACTGCGTGATTTTTTTCACCAGATGCGTTTCGCTTTATCGAGGTAAAACGTCTTCAGTGGTCTGTAATTAAGTTATTTATATTTTGATTTGCCTTTAAATCAAGAAACAGTTCTTTAAGAATAAATTTATTTGTACTTATGGTGATTCTCGGTTGATTTCTCGCTTACATCGGGAAATGCGGTCTGCTAACACATCGTGGTTTTTCTCCGTGACACTATAATTTTGGTCTAATTCTTAGCTGTTCTACAGCACTGTGCATTTCTTACGTGTTTCACAACACACTTTTATGCACATCATTATATTCTGTATGTTTTTGTACTTCAAGTATCTGTTGTGGTTTGTGTTTCGTAGTGTTGCCAATATAATCTTTCCACGACTCTGTCTTTGACCTGCAACATATTTTATTTACATTATTGTGTGTGTGTGTAAGTCTATTCACTTATGTTTTTGTATGGGAGGGGGAAACCATGATGAGGGGACGTAAGTATATAGAAGTTTGATGGCGTGCGTGTTAGCGGAGAAAGTGAGGAGCGAGAAGTGAAACGTGTGTTGCGGGGGGAGGGGGGGGGGAGGGCGGGCGGGGGAAGAGGAGGAGGGGTAAAGAATGGAAAAGGTTCTTTTATTTTTCATGTAATTTCATCAATTATTCAATATAGAGTCTGGTTTCCAATTTTTATTTGGCCATTGAGCAACTGTTTATTTTGTATTAATGCTTTTTGTACGTGAAAATTTTCTTGGTAAGGGAGGAGGTGTCTGTCTTTACTGGTTTTTACAATATTCATATCTTTTTCAGTATTGCTTGGTCTATGGTGTTCTTGTTTTAGATGATCCGCAAATGTTGAATAATTTGTACCGTATTTAAATGCTCTGATGTGTTCTTTATATCTTGTGTCGAATGTCATGCCAGTTACTGAAATGTATATCTTCTCACGATCTCTGCAACAGAGCTGATAGATACCACGTTTTGGTATCTGTCTGGATTTGATTTCAGTTTTGGAATGTGCTTTCGTATGGAATTCGTTGTTTTGTAAGCAATGTTTGTGCTTTGTGTTATGAAAGGAAAGCATACTGAAAGAAGGACGCAAAATCATGAGAAAAATTCTCGATAGAAATATAACAAAGAGGGATACACTTTAGGGAAACCACAGAGGAGATGTCAAACCTAGCAGCAGATGTCAGAGAAAGGAGGTTAAATTTATATGGGCACATCAGCAGGCTACCTCCAACAGAATTCTGAACAGTGCTACGGATCACACAAGTCAAACTTGACCTAGAATTGCACAAATCGATCAAATAGAAATTCAAATTCAAATATATGGAGTCTAGATATACAAGTGGAATGTTAGGGGAGAGAATGAAGTCCCAGAGAAAACACGGATAAATTGGACTGAGTACAGAAAGAAACTTTTTGGCGAAAAAATGAGTGGATCATGGAAGACTAAAAAGAAAGAACAAATGAGGCAGAATGCTTTGCGTGATCTTAGAGGGTCTTGACGTAAGTACTAACAATAAGAATAAAAATAATATACATAACACACACAAATGCACAAGCAAACACACATACACAGAATGTAAGAGGTATAAATGCAGATAATTCTGTTGGTGACTGGGAACGGTGTACTGAACAATATTACATCAGTAATTACGTCATTTGCAGACTAATAGTTATAGCGACTACAAGTTACATGTTTTAGGGTTGATTAGCACCTTCAGGTACACGTGACAAGAGCAAGCCATTAATGCTTATTTTACCCTGGGCCACAGGTCAGGCATTGAAGTGTGGACGCAGAACGGTTACTGTATACTGACAGGCATAGTCCACTTAGTGGTGCAGAAACATCAGGTCATGAAGTTTGTGACGTGTTTGTGGGAAGACTGTTCAACGCAGAGAAGAAACAACCAACACATTGATGAGAGTAACACATATAAAAGAGTCTGCATTTATACCCGTTATCCCCTGTAAATATGGTAAAACCTGAGTTTGCAAATCCCATATTTTACGATTTCTACTATTTACGTTATTTTCTGATGGTCCCCTCGTAAGCCCTATTCCCTCTATAATTGTTTACCTGTCATTAAAAATTTTAATGTTTGTTTCACTTGATATTCATTTCACAGTACGTTCCACTTTGTAAAGGTGGTCAAATTTACTTTCATTTGCCGTAGAGCGCACTTAACAGTAGTTTCCTACAGTTACGTTGTATAATGTTTACGAATGCTTGTTTCAGTACATACTGTCTCATTTGGGAGCACACATGTCCCGATGAGAGCCTAGTCTACATCAGAAAAGATACAGAAGCTGCAAGAGCTACAGAACACAGCCTTGCATCGAGATTTACACGCCCTTTCTTTTTTTAGGAACGCTGAGGTGCTCGCGATTCAGGTATCCGACGGTTTCTCCTGGGAAATAGGACCCTTGCAACCAGTTTTTATCTTTTGGTACATCTCAAAATCAAAACATCTGGAACATTTGGAAGAATGATAGGAACGAAGCCACGAAACACAGGCGGGTCTTCGACTGCTAAGGCATCGAGACGGCTCATTTCCAAGTCATTATCATGTCAGACTATCACATACAAGCCATCATTATCTCTATAATCGTTGGTCACTAATCAATTACCGCCATCGCATATCGATCAGTGCCTGGCTAGTTAACGTCATGCCTCGGCGTGCAATATTGAAGTAAATGCCAACTGGCATTTGAGGTTTATGAAGATGTGCGAACCTAATTACGTGGGAACTAGGAGAGCTAACTTTGTTCCCTAGGAAGGAAACATTTCCGAGGCGGAACTCTCACCATGAGTATCGTTCTTAATGAGACCAACTACGTATGTAGAAGTTTCATCACTCAGTCCACTGGTAGCTTCATTTCAATGAAAAATAGTTTATTAATAATGCTTGGAGAATGTCATATGCAATCTTTCTTTCCTTGTGAGCTAAGCGTAGCTCAAAACCAAGAATATCCTGAATATCCTGGCTGAAGGAACGGAAATTTAGTTTTGAATTTTTCGTCGTATAGGTACTGTACTCCATTTAATTTCTCACGGTGACGTCATTTCTAAAGTTTCAACTTGTTTATTTACAAATTCAAGTTTATCCTCCATTTATGACACAACAATTCTTTCTTTTAATGTTGGCAGAAAAGCTCAATGCGCGTGTCTCTGGGAAAACGTAACAATGTTGCTCAGTAACCTATTCATACGGTACTGTTGTGCAAAACTAAATTTCAGATGTTGTGTCAGTGCCAAGCTCGATGAAACTTGGACCATGCGCAGAAAGAACTGCTACAGTTTAGTGCAAAATGTAACTGAAAGAAATACGGAATGCATTGGGAAGTCAACTGCAGCTGAGGTAAGCTCTAGGATTTGTGGGCCACGGGTAATCGTTCTAAAGCCCCGCCACTAAATTCTTTATTTTTAACTTTATTTATTGGATAGTCAGAAAATTTCAATGCAAAAAATCAAACAATGCCTTTTTAAGCAACTTTTTAAAGTTCACAGTTTATATAAATTCAATACTTGAAAATTATTCACTCTTTCTATAATTTTAAAATGTGAATTCCTTTATAATTTGGGTATAATCTAAGGAACGGGTTAACTCTGACTTTACTGCGATCATTGCTAGTGCAACAAGCCTCTCTTGCAGCGTTGCAGTTCTCAGACAATTGTTAACTCTTGCAAGTGCACTGACCGACCGCTGTGCTTGCGTAATAGTTACGGGCAAAGTGCAGAAAATCTGTAAGGCTACCATTACATTTCTAAGTACGAGTATTTTATTAAACTCGAATTCATGAAGAGCACTGATAGGGCGCAGGGGAGAAGTGTCTCAAATCCAAAATTGGCTCATGAATCATTTTTGTTATGTAACTTGAAGATGGAGGGAGAGAAACGAAAGGAAGCAGAAGGAACTAATGATATCAGCTGCATCAAGACTTTGTGTGGAATCACTGGTTGCGAGTGAAAATGCGTGCCGGACTGAGGCTCGAGCCTGGGATCTCCCGCTTACTACATTTTGTTGGTGTGTGTGTGTGTGTGTGTGTGTGTGTGTGTGTGTGTATGTGTGTGTGTGTGTGTGTGTGTGTGTGCGCCCCCACCGGGACTCGAACCCGGGATCTCCTGCAGACATGGCAGACGCCCTATCCGAATGAGCCATACTTAATAAAAGACGAAAAAAACTAGTGCAACCGCCACGTTCACCCTATACCACCCTTTTTATTTAGTTATTTTTCCTTTATTTTTTATTTTTTTATTCGAACTGGGATCTCATTTACCGGGCAGGTGCAGTAACCACTACGCCATCTTTCCCTTTTTTATTATTGTTTTCTTTGTCTAACAGAAACTAAATAAATCTTCTTGTCGTAACAAACTGTCCAATATCCGTTAAACAGAATAAAACAAAATCAATCAAACACTTCTGAAAAAAATTTATTTATTTTTTATGTATATATTTATTTATATATTTTTCATGTAATGGCTTGTGACATAATAAGTTGTCCTGGGACACCTTAACTTGGCTTACTAACAAAAAAAAATGTGTGCCAACTTCATTAAAAGGATGCAAATTCTGTAGCGGCTCGCGTTATTGTTATGCGTCAACCAAAAATTACTTTTTCGTCATGGCAAAGTGTGAAGTAAGAAATTTTGAAACAAAGCTTTGTATTTCGGACTTTTTTGAGATTATGGTGCTCTTCCATTATGTACTGTATATACTCGACTATACTCGCATGTTTAGTCGTAATTGCAAAATGTGCGAACTGGCCGATAACCTAAGTGTAACTATTGCTCTTTGTTTTAGGAAAGAAACGCCAGTCTGGTTGAAGTACTTCTTTAAGTGTTATAGCAGATTCTGTAGTCCTAGTAATTGTTGTGAGTTTTTCCAGTCCAGTTCCATATGTGGAATTGGTCTCGGCAGATTAGGATGTGTGTCAAGGTATCTACAGTATGGCAATGAACGCAGTACGGACTCTGCTTCAATTTGATGTTGTGCAGTTTTTCACCTGTGGGGACCCTCTCGTTTACAATGTCATACCATGTGGACACTATTTTGGAGTGGCGGATAGGATTGTTAATATTTGTTCAGACGTTACTCCAGTTGATCACTGCATTTTTGCTTCCAAGGGATTTGGCCTATGGCGTCTCGTGAGGTGGTAATACGTCCTTCTGGTGTTAAGCTGCTGTGGAGTATCTTGAATATAGCTCATTTCCAGGTTGTAAGTCCGGACGTAGTCGAGTTGAGCGCTGATGCGACCAACATCGACTGGAGCCTTTTTGCTCTTTGGGGCTAACCTGTTGAATAACGTTTTTGCAATTGTCGGATGAGATTTCTGCAGTATTTTGAGGATACGGTCCATATAGATGGCACTGCATTGTTTCTGGATGTCTTTGACGCCCAAACTGCCAGCGGGGCGGTTTAATACAGTGGTTGGCATGGCCACTTTAAATATATTTCCGCTCCAGATGAACCAATACGCTGCAGCTAAAATCTTGTGCGCTAAATCCTTGGGTACTGGTAACACCGCTGCGATGTGATATGCTTTGCTTGGGGCAGAGCTGTTAATCAATAGAGCTCTCTGTATCCGATTTAGCGTTCTAATTTTGTGTTCACGGAGAGTAATCCTGAATATATTGAGTTTATGGTCCCAGTTGGGAACTGCCATCTCTTGTGGATTGGACATTAAAATCATATCTAAGTGGTTCGTCTTTTCTTTCCTTTGTAGCCATGTTATTTGAATGTTCTCCATATGGAGTCCGACAGGTAAAATTTCCGATTTGTGTTCATTAAGTTTGGCTCCAGATGAAGTGACTTAAGCATGGATTACTTTGTGAACGATTTCAATTTATGATTGCGTGTTAACTATTACACTTATGTCAGCAGCATAAGCATGGCATACGGTTTTCGTTCCCTACACCTGTAGACCTTGTAACCTGTGATGCAGGTTTAACAGTAACGGTTCTACGGCAATTGCGAACAGTGTCATAGAAAGGGGGCAGATTTGTTTCACTGATTGCTTAATCGGGACTGGTGAACTTAGTTGGGCATTAATCTTGATTAGAGGGGAAGTCCCGACTATACCTTTAAGTATGATTTGAATAAAATGAGCACTGACCCTACATAATGCATTCGACATAGATCTCCCTGGTACAGCACTCATTTGATAAGGGCCAAGGACCTTCGGCAATACCGTCTTCATTCTACTATTTATGAGTCGGGTGAATGTTTTATAGTCAGAATTAAGTAGAGTTAGTGGACGAAAATCCTTCAGTAGTGCTACGTGTTTATTGGGTATCAGGACAATCAGTCCTTACGTAAACTGAGATGGCATCTGTACATGTCCAAATAATTCACTGCATATTTTGGTGAACTCTGGTCCTTTCACGTTCCAAAAGCAAGCATAAAATTCTAAACCAGCCGATTTCTTTGTAGGCGAATCTCTGAATACAGTAAATACTTCTTCATCGGTTATGTTGGCTACAAGGCCGACGTTATCGGTCGGAATGACGATTGGTTGAATGTAGGATAAAATCGGATCACTTGCCGTCGAATGAGTTCCCGACTCAGCGTAAAAATCTATATAATGTGGTACTATGTAGTTTTTTATTGTGACCTGTTGATCGTATTCGTCCTCCTGTTCATCATTGAGAGAATGGAGTAACTTCAGTTGACCTCTTCTGGCTTCCCGGATCTCCTGCGTCAGCTCATTCTGAGAACGTGCTCTAACTTTTTTCCCTCTAGAGATTGTCGTATCAACCTTGTTATACTTGCTTTAGTGCGTTTTATTCTAGACCTGTTTGCTACTAACCCCATGGGGTCATCATACAGTTCGCGGAAGCATAAAAAGTGATACTCCAAGGTGTGTTTTCACCTCTACTCTTTTATGTGACCATATCGTGTGATGTATGTTTTTATCTGCGGTTTTGCAGACTGTAGCCACCACATGATGCGTGTTTCATATCTGGATTGCGTCCAAAGGCATCGCTGCCATGTAT
The DNA here is from genome assembly GCF_023897955.1 of Schistocerca gregaria. Taxonomy (NCBI): domain Eukaryota; kingdom Metazoa; phylum Arthropoda; class Insecta; order Orthoptera; family Acrididae; genus Schistocerca; species Schistocerca gregaria. The sequence continues at coordinate 128,374,085 of NC_064931.1, read as the reverse complement.
CGTGGATCTCGTGTTTCATTTCTGCGTCCTCCAAAAGTGAACGTTTAGCTACCATACGCCCCTTCCCAGGAATGTTTTTTGTTCAGTGTTCTGATCAGTTATGTGCAATGCGCAGTGATACGAGAAGCTGAGGGGCCACATTTCGCAGTCAATTACATTATGGATAAAGCCTTTCGTTACATACAGCCTGCCTAGTCTACTTGCCGAATTACTGGTTACGTACGTGTATCCTCGGGTGTGCGGACGAAGATATCATCAAGTATCTATCATATCTAGTCTGTTAGTTAACAACAGCAGCTCCTCGCAAAGGTTGAATCCCGAGACTTGATCCTCTGGACGCAATACGCAGGTAAAACCCCCAACCAAAATAATGTGCAATCGAGAATCCGTTATTAATGGGACAATTTCGTCCCGAAACAGGTTGCTCCTTGCTCGTTTTCCGCTGGATCCGGAGGGAGATATACATTTACAAGATGTAGATCACATGTTTTTGCAGTTATGTCTCGTCCAGATTCTAGTACAGCTTGTGCTGTACATGGTATGCCGTGTTTGAACAATATTCCCGTTCCGCATCCAGTGTCTAAGTTCAAGATTGCCTCATATCCGCACACATCCGCTATTTTCGTCGTAACTACCTCTTGTAACATCGCTATGTCAATGTCGGGAACATATAAGTAGGCCTTCACAAATTGTAAATTTATGTCAGAAACTATTTTGTTGACACTGAACATGGCAATTTTATACGCCTGCATCATTCGGTAGTACTACTAATCGCATTCAGTGTCATCAGACCACACAGTCTCCTTATCAGGCCCACAGTGGTCAACCGTTTCCGTTGGTTCTTCAATTGTAGGGGCCAGGTTCATATGTACGTCCTCATTCGTGTTTGGGATGTCTGTTTTCCCGACGTCTACCACCTCGTGTTTTACGCTTCGAGCTGTTTTGAAAATTTTTTTGGTACGTGAGAATTTTTGCTCCAGTTCTTGAAGCTGTACAGGACTCTGTTTACGTGTTTGCCCTTTAGGTTTCACCGGCTCCTGTCTGATGTTGTCTTTCTCAGTATTCTTCAAATCTTCTGAGAGGGTAGTTTTTCGAGCCAAATTATCACCCGTGCTCTTTGTGGATGACGGTTTCAATAGAGAAATCAGTCTGCGATGAGGTTGCTCACTCAGGGATGGTTCTTGCATAATGTCATTCTCAACAGCAGAGGAATGGGAGAATTTGCGGTGGTTCCCAAAATTTTTTGGGGTCTGCTGTGCTGAAACCGTTACAGCTGTCACGATTTCCTTAGGTTCGTGTGGTCTCACTTCTGGTGTGTCAGTGATAGCACTCTGGGCTTCTGCTCGGGTTGGATGGTTTTCCGCGTTCGTATTAGGGTTTTCGATCAGGACTTGGCCGCGGGCAGCAGTAGCTTAAGTCGTCGGCAGCGCAGTCACAGCCGGCGGTCTCGACGCCTCGGCAGCCGGCAGCTGCGCCACTCGCCGCTGTAAACACTCAACGCGGTCGTGGGCGGGAGAGTTGCACGCCGCGCACGTCAACGGCTGGCCGTCGTATATAACCATAGACTTACTAAATAAAAACTAGGCCGCGCATTGGCGCTAGAGTCGCGTCCTAACACTGAACGTGATACAAGCCGACATTTACAGGGAAACAGTGCGTAAACAGGGTTCGTTCGTGTGCTACTTTTAATTGGAGCCGGCCGCGGTGGTCTCGCGGTTCTAGGCGCGCAGTCCGGAACCATGCGACTGCTACGGTCGCAGGTTCGAATCCTGCCTCGGGCATGGATGTGTGTGATGTCCTTAGGTTAGTTAGGTTTAAGTAGTTCTAAGTTCTAGGGGACTGATGACCACAGCAGTTGAGTCCCATAGTGCTCAGAGCCATTTGAACCATTATTTTTTTTATTTGGAACACTAAGAACGGAAGTAAAGACAAAGACGGAAACAATATTACATTTCACACGTCAGTCATTTCTGGTTGTTTGTTGCATTCTATTACTTGTATATAGTATTTTCATGGAGAAATAATACAGCATGAGCGTCTGTTTTTGTTCAGGTTTCCCCTTACAAATGATTTTATAAATCGGAAATGGATAGCTGCTACTCGGAGAGAGAACTTCTAACCGACAGCAAATCATTTGCTGTGCTCTCTCCATTTTGAAGAGAATTGTTACATGCAAAGCTATGTAAATAGACGTCAACTGAAGAACGATGCTATACCGACAGTATTTGGATTTGCAACTCACTTGAAAAAGGTATAGTATCCTGAAAATCGTGCAATATGGGCCTAGGTTAAATAGTGTGGAGATACTGTCAGTGTTTATAATTTTGAACGTTCCTTTTCCAGGTTACCAAGGCAAGGAAACCTCCAAAACCAAAGCCAAGAAATGTTGAGACAGCAGAACACGTATGTGTGGATGTGCACGTTTCTGGTTACACTGGAGACCACAATTATTCATTTCCATCAAGTCCAAGTAAGCTGAAGGAAAAGTTCGAAAAAATTTAAGAAAGGAAGGGAGCAAAAATTGGGCAATGTAACACTAAGTTAAATATAGTGAACAAAATGTGCAAAACAGAGACGCAGAAGATTTGCAAATTAGCAAATATTTTAGAAGAACTAAAAGCTAAACACTTAGTAAACGATAAAGTAATCTCGCATATTAACGCCATTACAATGTTATATGATGTAAATGTCAGTGTGTTAGCTGTTACTTGTGATGGACTTTCCACTAATATTGCAATGACAATGGAATTAGGGGCAAATATAATTGTACTGTCTGCTACTTTAAAAGTTTCATGTAATTATCTAGCCGGCCGGTCATGGATGTGTGTGATGTCTTTATGTTAGTTAGGTTTAAGTAGTTCTGAGTTCTAGGGGACTGATGACCTCAGGAGTTAAGTCCCATAGTGCTCAGAGCCATAATTATCTAATGCAAATAACTCGATGTAAACTCGCTCCATCTTATCAGGAAAGAGCCTTACATTCTTAAATTTCGCGTCTCTCTGCAGACGTATTTCGGAAATTTGGAAACTTGGTTCATTTAGGTATACTTTTAAAACAGACTCGAATACTCAGTATTTTTTAAACAAACATGTGTTTAATTTGTGCTTCAATTTGCTCTTGTTGCGTCTAATATACTTCAAATCACAACCCCAGTACTAGGATTCATCCCTGCAAATGGCGGCGATCAGTTGCTTCAATTGGGGAACAGTTGCCTCGCTTCTCCGCTACGGCGTGGTAGGGGCTTGTATATAACGATGCCTCGGTAACCTCAGACGTTGATGTACGATCGTGCATGCTTGTGCAAGTCGACCATTAATTGTCTCACACCGTTGAGCACTTGGAATTTGCGTGGGGCGGGTTAAATTTTCGATCGTTCGTCGTTCTGTACTCTTTTCCGCTGCAAAAACCCACCTACCTCAGTACGGCGTCCGCTCACCATCCCTGTTCTCTGCAAACGTACGTACTGTTTAGGCGTCGGAAAAGCAGCGTTGTTAAAAACGACGCCCATACTTACTTTGCAAAGTCAGCGTAAACTCGAGCCTGCTGTCCTGCAATTATCTCATAATACATATCAAGTGGTATGTTGGTACTTCTGTCATTAGAAATTGTTCAAAATTCGAAAGCAAATCTTTTTTATATCCTTAAGCACACATTTAAACAGGCCATCAAGTCCACATTTACTTAACTAACAAATCTACAACTCTCAGTTCTCAGTTAATACAGCTTGACATGCAAAGCATCCAGAAATACAAATAAGTCCGACCATACTGACTACGCGATATCACAGTCACAGTTCCGCTACTAGAAGTGAGTTTCACATTAGGTCCTTTTCAGTGGTCTTCTTTAAGAGAAACTGATCGCCAAAATACTCCATATATGAATACGGAACAAGCCACACGGAAATGTTCACAAAGGCCGAAAGTACAGACGCTCGTAACTTTCCAACAAAGCAGTTCCAAAACTTCTAACTTTCATCAAACTGTTCGTAATTGGAACGGCTTTCCTTGCGACTAGTTTTAAACGCTCAGAACACTATATCTCTTCATATTGCACATAATGAGAAACATCACATTTAACATGTCCTTCCGCGACCGAAGCTCACGAGCGACACTTGTTCAGACTGCATCTCTCCCAGTATATCTAACTAGCTGTGCACGGGAAGTACTTAATTCTGATTGGCTGATCAGTCTGATGGACGAATCAAAATGATCCTTTGAGATAATTCTCGTGGCAAAACTCGCCTAAGCCAATAACTATTCAGAAAAGCATTTGAGTCTTCCAAAATGCAAATACTTTCACAATGTTTAATAAAACAAAACGAAATTAAAATTAATCTTCAAAATAATTTAGAAAACGACTACTTTGCAAATGGCTATTCTGGCTGCCTTCTTACAAAAGTAATCACTGCTTCACATACGTCATCAGCAATGTGGGTAAATTACATCTTTCATTGCAACTTGATTGCGTAACACTTAACATAAAGAAATATTGAATGTTAACGTATGTCCCATTTACACACTCCCACTCATTCCCATTTATTCACACAATAACATATTAAATGGTTCAAATGGCACTGAGCACTATGGGACTTAACACCTGAGGTCATCAGTCCCCTAGAACTTAGAATTACTTAGACCTAACTAACCTAAGGACATCACACACATCCATGCCCGAGGCAGGATTCGAACCTGCGACCGTGGCCATCGCGCCGTTCCAGACTGTAGCGCCTAGAACCGCTCGGCCACTCAGGCCGCCAACATATTAAACAAATACTATGCTTTTCCAAATTTTATATTACGAAAATGCAAACTAATTAAAGTTTTGAAAATAAAATCTCAAATAAATCAACTTGAGAACTCTAGTAATGCTTCCAATGATACTAAAAGACAAACTGTTATTATTCCTAACTGAGTTTTGTAGCCTAAGTGTCGGTTTGGGATGTTTTAGGTCACACGACTTTGAAATTTTGTGGAGGCATTCTTCTGAATAACAAAAACTAGTATACCAAATCTGAAAATAATCTGTCCATATTTAATGTGTATTTTAGATTCGTTGGAGGTATGAATAAACAGTCGCTCGAAGTGTCACAAAAGCCGATCTCACGCTGCCTAGCAGCGACAGCTGCGCTTATGGGTCATGGCTAAGACAAAAGTTTACAGCTTCCTAAGTTCCAATACAGCGGACTATGTTGCACTGAATGTCATCGCGTAATAACTTGAGACGCCATACACCGTTCGGCAACATTACTGAGATCTGCCCCGTACGGAGCTATCACAGCATTTATCGGTTCCACTGGTACTTCGAATGGCAGTTCGAAGATCCTAATCGTCCGCATTCCAAATCCTGCATGTGCTATGATGGCTTCTCCTACGTTTCCGTCACAATGTTTAAATTTCATAGTTCCTCTGCAAGACTCAACTACTTTGTCGGATTAATCAGCATTCTTCAATTTGACATAAATAACGCTGTTCACTATCGAAAGATGCATTCAAATGACATCCTCTGAATCAAGTTTCACTTCGTATTCTAAACAATCTTCGATTTCGTGTAGCTTGGGTCGGGCGTAATTACGATCAAACGATAATTTTCTATTCAAGTGAGCCATCGCGGTATCACATTTCAAGTTTCAATAAGCGTAGAATTTCTGCACAGCTGCAAAAAGCGCTGCCACTTACCACGCCGAAGCACAGCAGACCGGACCGCATCTCGTGGTTGTGCGGTAGCGTTCTCGCTTCCCACGCCCGGGTTCCCGGGTTCGATTCCCGGCGGGGTCAGGGATTTTCTCTGCCTCGTGATGGCTGGATGTTGTGTGATGTCCTTAGGTTAGTTAGGTTTAAGTAGTTCTAAGTTCTAGGGGACTGATGACCATAGATGTTAAGTCCCATAGTGCACAGATCCATTTGAACCATTTGAACCACAGCAGACCGCAGCGCACGAGACCGTGCACACGTCCGCACAGCACGGCTGACGCGGCGAGACTGCACAGTTGTGTTAGCCATTGGGTAACCAGAACAGAGTAATTATTACAAATGCGGAGACTACTGAGCACAGTCCACAGAAGACTCAGATTTCCACCTAGCGCCACCATTCCTCCAGTTCTCATCCATGTTCATCGTGTTCGGTAATTTATGATTCTCGCTGCAGGTCGAAGTAAACCTGCAACGGCAGATATCAGAAACAACAGGCATCTCGCCTTCCAATGGGAATGAATCCACAGCCTTTAGTGCAGATGAACATTTACGTTTGACCTCCAGCGGGAATCTAAAATTAGCGAGCATGGAGGACGTAGACGGGGACTGTAGATAGATGGCGCTAGGTGGGAATGTCAATCGGCTGGGATTGTGCCGAGACAGCCCGCTCATGGGCGATAAACACCGTGTCTCGGTGACGCAGCAGTTAACGCAACCGCCTACTATGCAGGAGATCCGTGATTCGAGTGCTGGCCCGGCACACGTTTTCAATCATCACTGCTGATCCTGCACTAAGTCCTAATGCAGCTGGTATCATTAGTTCCTTTCCTTCCTGTCTCCCCCTCCCCTTTCAATTTACATAATATGTATCACAGCTGCAGATACTGCATGGTATCTGTTCTTTCGGACATATCTGCAAGAGCAGCCACCACGCATTCCTAGAATCGTTTTTAACTGCAAATTCGTTTCTTTGAAAGGCTACCTAATAACACTACACTGTATAAACATACCATATTTTCTGTGCGCTCTGACATTGTAAAATCACTCTGCTTTTCGCAGTCCTGCGGCTCGGACGTCTGTTTACGTCCCTGCCACTGAGCTTCGTTCGTACGCGGTTGTTCGAGTATAATGACTTTTCTGGAGACTAGAAATCTAATCTGTAGGAATCATCATGGGTTTCGAAAAAGAATATTGTGTGAAACCCAGCTCACGCTATTGGTCCATGAGACTCCGAGGGCCATAGACACGCGTTCCCAGGTAGATGCCGTGTTTCGTGACTTCCGCAAGGCGTTCGATACAGTTCCCCACAGTCGTTTAATGAACAAAGTAAGAGCATATGGACTATCAGACCAATTGTGTGATTGGATTGAAGAGTTCCAAGATAACAGAACGCAGCATGTCATTGTCAATGGAGAGATGTCCTCCGAATTAAGAGTGATTTCAGGTGTGCCGCATGGGAGTTTCGTAGGAACGTTGCTATTCACAATATACATAAATGACCCTGTGGATAACATCGGAAGTCCACTGAGGCTTTTTGCGCATGATGCTGTAGTATATCGAGAGGTTGTAACAATGGAAAATTGTGCTGAAATGCAGGAGCATCTGCAACGAATTGACGCATGGTGCAGGGAATGGCAACTAAATCTCAATGTAGACGATGTAATGTGCTGTGAATACATAGAAAGGAAGAACCATTTTAATTTAGCTACAATATAGCAGGTCAGCAACTGGAAGCAGTTAATTCCATAAATTATCTGGGAGTACACATTAGGAGTGATTTAAAATGGAATGATCATATAAAGTTGATCGTTGGTAAAGCAGATGCCAGACTGAGATTCACTGGAAGAATCCTAAGGAAATGCAATCCGAAAAAAAGGAAGTAGGTTACATTACACTTGTTCGCCCACTGCTTGAATATTGCTCACCAGTGTGGGATCCGTACCAGATGGGGTTGATAGAAGAGATAGAGAAGATCCAAATTGTCCGCAGCTCGTGGTCGTGCGGTAGCGTTCTCGTTCCCCGCGCCCGGGTTCCCGGGTTCGATTCCCGGCGGGGTCACTGATTTTCTCTGCCTCGTGATGACTAGGTGTTGTGTGATGTGCTTAGGTTAGTTAGGTTTAAGTAGTTCTAAGTTCTAAGGGACTGAGGACCATAGATGTTAAGTTCCATAGTGCTCAGAGCTATTTAGAAGATCCAACGGAGAGCAGCACGCTTCGTTACAGGATCATTTAGTAATCGCGATAGCGTTACGGGGATGATAGATAAACTCCAGTGGAAGACTTTGCAGGAGAGACGCTCGGTACGGGCTTTTGTTGAAGTTTAGAGAACATGCCTTCTCCGAGGAGTCAAGCAGTATATTGCTCCCTCCTACGTATATCTCGCGAAGAGACCATGAGCATAAAATCAGAGAGATTAGAGCCCACACAGAGGCATAACGACAATCTTTCTTTCCACGAACATTACGAGACTGGAATAGAAGGGATAACCGATAGAGGTACTCAAAGTACCCTCCGCCGCACACCGTCAGGTGGCTTGCGGAGTATGGATGTAGATGTAGATGTTTAATTCGTGTTAGCGTTCGCTAGTGCTTATACTGTTGAACTACACTCCTGGAAATGGAAAAAAGAACACATTGACACCGGTGTGTCAGACCCACCATACTTGCTCCGGACACTGCGAGAGGGCTGTACAAGCAATGATCACACGCACGGCACAGCCGACACACCAGGAACCGCGGTGTTGGCCGTCGAATGGCGCTAGCTGCGCAGCATTTGTGAACCGCCGCCGTCAGTGTCAGCCAGTTTGCCGTGGCATACGGAGCTCCATCGCACTCTTTAACACTGGTAGCATGCCGCGACAGCGTGACGTGAATCGTATGTGCAGTTGACGGACTTTGAGCGAGGGCGTATAGTGGTCATGCGGGAGGCCGGGTGGACGTACCGCCGAATTGCTCAAAACGTGAGGCGTGAGGTCTCCACAGTACATCGATGTTGTCGCCAGTGGTCGGCGGAAGGTGCACGTTCCCGTCGACCTGGGACCGGACCGCAGCGACGCACGGATGCACGCCAAGACCGTAGGATCCTACGCAGTGCCGTAGGGGACCGCACCGCCACTTCCCAGCAAATTAGGGACACTGTTGCTCCTGGGGTATCGGCGAGGACCATTCGCAACCGTCTCCATGAAGCTGGGCTACGGTCCAGCACACCGTTAGGCCGTCTTCCGCTAACGCCCCAACATCGTGCAACCCGCCTCCAGTGGTGTCGCGACAGGCGTGAATGGAGGGACGAATGGAGACGTGTCGTCTTCAGCGATGAGAGTCGCTTCTGCCTTGGTGCCAATGATGGTCGTATGCGTGTTTGGCGCCGTGCAGGTGAGCGCCACAATCAGGACTGCATACGACCGAGGCACACTGGGCCAACACCCGGCATCATGGTGTGGGGAGCGATCTCCTACACTGGCCGTACACCTCTGGTGATCGTCGAGGGGACACTGAATAGTGCACGGTACATCCAAACCGTCATCGAACCCATCGTTCTACCATTCCTAGACCGGCAAGGGAACTTGCTGTTCCAACAGGACAATGCACGTCCGCATGTATCCCGTGCCACCCAACGTGCTCTAGAAGGTGTAAGTCAACTACCCTGGCCAGCAAGATCTCCGGATATGTCCCCCATTGAGCATGTTTGGGACTGGATGAAGCGTCGTCTCACGCGGTGTGCACGTCCAGCACGAACGCTGGTCCAACTGAGGCGCCAGGTGGAAATGGCATGGCAAGCCGTTCCACAGGACTACATCCAGCATCTCTACGATCGTCTCCATGGGAGAATAGCAGCCTGCATTGCTGCGAAAGGTGGATATACACTGTACTAGTGCCGACATTGTGCATGCTCTGTTGCCTGTGTCTATGTGCCTGTGGTTCTTTCAGTGTGATCATGTGATGCATCTGACCCCAGGAATGTGTCAATAAAGTTTCCCCTTCCTGGGACAATGAATTCACGGTGTTCTTATTTCAATTTCCAGGAGTGTAGAACGGTTCATTCGCACAGATAGTCTACTACCGAGATCAGCTTTAATAATGAATTTGCACGACCGACGACATTCGAACGATTTATACGTGAAGAAATTAAAATTGAACCCCAAGATATGCTTGCCATCCACTTCTCTATCACAGGCAGTGTGGTCTACGTCCAACTGATCAACGACGATGTGTGTGACAAGATCGTACGCGACCATAAAGATGGACCTAAATTTAAACATTCAGACGGCGAGGTCGGAATGGTAGCTATTAATCACGCGGGACTTGGATTGAGAACTGTAAGAGCATTTGAGCTACCATTTGAGGTTCCGGCTGAGATCGTGGTTAACGCGCCACAACCCAATGGTCGGGTACTTAGTCACACAGCAGAAAAATGGACAACCTTTACCACGTACTTAATGGTGTGCGACAAATACGGATCGAGCTATCAAAACATATGCCGTCTTGTCGCACAATTAGAGGCTACAGAGCGATAGTTATTTACGATGGACAGCCGAAAACTCGCTCAGGTTGTGGTCAGGAATGCCAGGTTCGGTCAGCGTGTCTCCAACAATTGCACAAATACCGACAGATGAATCTGTTGCAACACCTGTGGCGACGTCTCTCCCTCTCACATATGCAGATGTGTACCGGAAGGACACCCCACTGAACAGTGACAGCGCCAAACAGCTGGACATTCCAGTCGAAAAGCCGACGACGGCGGATGACGACACGAACATGGTGACAGCGGCAACGCCCCCACCGAGCAGCGCCCACCGATGCCACCTGCACAAAGATAGGATGAGCAAATGGTCATCTACAGTCGAGTAGTGCCCAACGGCTGCCTACGTGTCCTGCTGCAGTCGTGACAGAGACACTCGTCCACATGCCGATACGGAAACACACACGCGTAAGCAACGGTCTCCGAAACGGCGCAAGAAACGACGTCTAACCCTGTTCAACGACTCCTTAATACGCATGCAGGGCGACGATCACGAAACGACCGAGGAAGACGGCCACCTTACATAGGGTCCCGAGACTACTCATGCAGCACACAACCGTCACGACAGCAGCATATGTCAAAAGCGACCTGAAAAACTTGACAACGCACAGCAATCAGCAGACCACTGCCACTCCCACGAATTAGAAGAGGATCCACAGAGAGACGGGGCTGGCGAGCCGCGGCCGGCGGAAAACTGTCCAACAGTTGGACAGTCCTGTCGAAAAGCCGACGACGACGGATGGTGACACTAGCATGGAGACAGCGGCGACCCACCTCACCGAGCAGTACCAACTGATACCACCAGTACAGAGATCGGATGAGCAAATGGGCATCGACAGTGCATTGAGTCTCCCAAGGAGACAGGGCTGATGATTGTGAAGGGGACCCACCGGCAGTCGCAACAGACGGCACGACGGGGCGGCGCCCCTCTAAAGTTCAACTTATACTCCTGGAAATTGAAATAAGAACACCGTGAATTCATTGTCCCAGGAAGGGGAAACTTTATTGACACATTCCTGGGGTCAGATACATCACATGATCACACTGACAGAACCACAGGCACATAGATACAGGCAACAGAGCATGCACAATGTCGGCACTAGTACAGTGTATATCCACCTTTCGCAGCAATGCAGGCTGCTATTCTCCCATGGAGACGATCGTAGAGATGCTGGATGTAGTCCTGTGGAACGGCTTGCCATGCCATTTCCACCTGGCGCCTCAGTTGGACCAGCGTTCGTGCTGGACGTGCACACCGCGTGAGACGACGCTTCATCCAGTCCCAAACATGCTCAATGGGGGACATATCCGGAGATCTTGCTGGCCAGGGTAGTTGACTTACACCTTCTAGAGCACGTTGGGTGGCACGGGATACATGCGGACGTGCATTGTCCTGTTGGAACAGCAAGTTCCCTTGCCGGTCTAGGAATGGTCGAACAATGGGTTCGATGACGGTTTGGATGTACCCTGCACTATTCAGTGTCCCCTCGACGATCACCAGAGGTGTACGGCCAGTGTAGGAGATCGCTCCCCACACCATGATTCCGGGTGTTGGCCCTGTGTGCCTCGGTCGTATGCAGTCCTGATTGTGGCGCTCACCTGCACGGCGCCAAACACGCATACGACCATCATTGGCACCAAGGCAGAAGCGACTCTCATCGCTGAAGACGACACGTCTCCATTCGTCCCTCCATTCACGCCTGTCGCGACACCACTGGAGGCGGGCTGCACGATGTTTGGGCGTGAGCGGAAGACGGCCTAACGGTGTGCGGGACCATAGCCCGGCTTCATGGAGACGGTTGCGAATGGTCCTCGCCGATACCCCAGGAGCAACAGTGTCCCTAATTTGCTGGGAAGTGGCGGTGCGGTCCCCTACGGCACTGCGTAGGATCCTACGGTCTTGGCGTGCATCCGTGCGTCGCTGCGGTCCGGTCCCAGGTCGACGGGCACGTGCACCTTCCGCCGACCACTGGCGACAACATCGATGTACTGTGGAGACCTCACGCCCCACGTGTTGAGCAATTCGACGGTACGTCCACCCGGCCTCCCGCATGCCCACTATACGCCCTCGCTCAAAGTCCGTCAACTGCACATACGGCTCACGTCCACGCTGTCGCGGCATGCTACCAGTGTTAAAGACTGCGGTGGAGCTCCGTATGCCACGGCAAACTGGCTGACACTGACGGCGGCGGTGCACAAATGCTGCGCAGCTAGCGCCATTCGACGGCCAACACCGCGGTTCCTGGTGTGTCCGCTGTGTCATGCGTGTGATCATTGCTTGTACAGCCCTCTCGCAGTGTCTGGAGCAAGTATGGTGGGTCTGACACACCGGGTTCAATGTGTTCTTTTTTCCATTTCCAGGAGTGTATAACCAACGACGGCCGGCAGGCGGCACGGTGGCAGGTAACGTACCAGCCCAACTGCGGACGGCGTAATCTCCCATGGCCGATATACATGCGGTGGAACCAAGACAAGCATATCGGCTTGCTTCTATCAGTATCAGTCGCGGATTAAGATGTCCTTACTCGAAGACATGCAACAAGCGGCGCAAGCGGCGGACATCGACATTGCCCTACGAGAATTGTACGTCGATGAATTTCTTATCACGTACGGGTACGTTTCCTACATATCGCACGCCTCCGAAACTGGCAGCGGCATAGCAATACTTCTTAAAGAAGGCATCACGGCAGAGGATGTACTGTACCTACCGTCGGCACTGGGATTAGCAATGACAGTATTTGACGTACGATTCATCAACATGTATGCACCGTATAATACTTTCGTCCGCTACTGCTGTACCATAACCTTAAAGTTGGAGGCAGGTCGTGAAATGAAACTATCTCGTTAAAGAAATTATGCTGTAAAGCAACAGAGCAGTGTTACCCTATGAGAGGAATTTTGTTATGTTGACCGTGTTGTACCTAACGGAGGAGGCTCATCGGAAGTGACAGTCACAATTACGTAAATATTTAAACAGTAACAAACAATATTTTACCTATCTACACAGTTCAAAGAATAAAGAAAACGGTCGCCAGCCTAATTAGGCGTGAGAATTATTGACATTGTTGTTCAAGAAAAAAGGTATGAGGAACTTTACCGGACAAACACAACCTATGCTTTGCTACATGCGAGTGCAATGAACTCTGGCACGTGCATACAGTATGTTCACGTTAAGGCTGGAGTTAACAGATCAGGACAAACTATTTGCATAATATAACAGATAATGAAACACAGTATTACACTGAGGACTTAGTCAAACTGAATGGTCTCAATAATGTTACACTGCAGAATCGTAAACTGGACATAGGTTCAATATTACTTTTCAAACATATTCCTATCCGACATGAAATATGTATATGGTTCACAGCAAAATTAGTTAATGTGCATAAATTAAGTCTCTCAATACTAAACACCTTTCTACTTAGAATGAAAATTAAATGGATTTCACTAACAGATTACTTCTCACTGTCTTTTGAATAAAGAAATTACTGTTTTCGTAAGTAGTGGTCTTTCTATTAATCGTTATCTAGCATGAGTACAATAGACAAACTGTTGATCCTGTTACACCATTAATATGCACTTTTAATACACAAGAGGAACCCAATATTGTACAGAATATCACATGAATAGCAAGAGTAATAATTAAGGAACTTTGTGTATTTGAACTACTTTCAATGGGGGAGGCACCTTAATCTTGACCACTGTAGCAGTGCAAATTAAATACACTTTCAATACACTAGAGAAACAAGCCCTTATCAAGAATGAACATCTAACTTTCAACAGTAATTGTTCTCAACCTTTACTGCAGTAGAACACAACTTGACGTGGTTATAAGACAATAGCTCACCTTTGGGTGATTTTCAACAGGCTGCTCTGTAATCATTTAATTTGCAAAATTCTATAAGCCACAGTTTTGAGAACATTCACTTTAGAAGTTGGCAACAAAATATTAATACACAGTTTTAATAAAAAATTATTTTCAACAAGCATCATTTACTATATTACTCAGTTCCGCTACATAAGCTATTACTTTCTTTTTACTATGTTCAACTGGCATTAATTAGTAAAGCACTGGGATTTCCTATTTTCACAATATAGACACTCGGTAAGCATTATTGACATGGGAAGGACCCTAAGTGGTTGTGTGACAAGGATAAAAATTCAAGGTAAGTATAATAGTTCGAGTATAAGTTACCTTATATTTGCGCACACTAAAACCTCCAATGAGCTGATCCTTCACATTACATATTTACAACTCCCTGGTTCCTTTATCAGTGATTGCGCAACGTGGTGGCGAGTGCATGTCGGTGGGTGGATTAGCAGGCGGAAATGCTGGCCCCTGTCATTTCGTGGTGTCGATATAGATACCAATTCCAGAATAGTTCCAACTATTTATCCGTCCATCCTAGACATTGGAAAGTGGCACGAAAACCCTCTCTCGACACCAGCACAATACACAACTTTTTCATAAGCGGTTGACAGTTTCGTAGCTCGTCCCCGACTGACCCAATTCCACCTTTTCTACGTAGGCCAACCACAATTTGTGCGAGCTGCATACTTCCGTTCCCGAGGGCAGCCACAACGCCTTTTACATACAAAATAACTAAGAACGCTAAGTGAGGATCAGCAATTACATTACAACAATCAAACGTATTAATTAAAACAGAACATTTGCACATATTGGTAATTCTACAAAAAATTATTTAAACAAAATTACAATTATATACATTAAGTTTTGTTCCCTCCCAATGAGACAAAGAATGTAAATGACAGATACACTACATTGCATAGAATCAAACCATGATATCAAAGTTTTTACAAAGAGAGGAGTATACAGTTGCCGGCCGGAGTGGCCGACCGGTTCTAGGCGCTACAGTCTGGAACCGCGTGACCGCTACGGTCGCAGGTTCGAATCCTGCCTCCGGCATGGATGGGTGGGGTGTCCTTAGGTTAGTTAGGTTTAAGTCTAGGGGACTGATGACCTCAGATGTTAAGTCCCGTAGTGCTCAGAGCCATTTGAACCATTTGAGACATTTGAGGAAGTGATGGAGGCCACTGGTAGCGGAGCGGTGAAAAAATCGCCGGGACGAGATGGCCTCCCCCTGGAATTCTACAGGACCTTTAGCTATGTGATCGCACCACGGTGGACTATTATCTGCCGCCAGTTAATGTCTCCTGACGTGCTCTTACCGCCGTCTTTTGTAGAGGGGCTGATTATCCCGATACACAAACCCTCAGATGGTACACGGATACGAGGCTACCAACCGCTGACGCTCATTAACTAAGACTTTAAAATATGCACTAGATTATTAGCAGCACGCGTCCGAAGAGTATTGCGGCAATTACTCTCACTCGATCAAACTTCACTCAGTGCAAATAACAGCATTCAGACGGCGCTGGTTGAATATCGCAATTTGATCGTCCTAGCAAAGACTTGCCGCCTCCGTGCACTAGTAGAATCAATAGATTTTGATCAAGTGTTTGATACAGTCAGCCATAACTATCATGCAGAAGTCCTGACACACATGCGACTGCCGGCCGCTGTGGCAGAGTGGTTCTGGCGATGTGTGTGATGTCCTTAGATTAGTTACGTTTAAGTAGTTCTAAGTTTAGGGGACTGATGACCTCAGCTGTTAAGTCCCATAGTGCTTAGAGCCTTTTGAACATATGCGATTTCCACGATCGTTTATCGCTGTCTTGATGCCGCTACTCAGCAATGCCTCCTCCAGAGTGCTCGTCAATGGACGTATGACAAAATTTCTAGTCGTAGCGAGATCGCCCAGACAAGGATGTCTCTTATCAACGACATTATATGCACTGGCTCTCGACCAGATACTTTGCGGCCTCCGACACGCTTGACAGGACTAACTTTGCGAGGACATGGATTGTGAAATGTATACACATTTAGGTGTAAGTCATATGAGGATGACCTAGTGCTGACACTACGGAATAAAAACGATATGAGTGTGGCTTTAGATTGGATACGCAAATATGGAACGGCCACGTAAATATGGACAAGTCTGTAGCGATGAATATTGGAGTTGGACTAACGGAAGAATCTGTAGCACCTTCACAGCTCATGGACACCTTGAAATGCCTAGGTATTGTTTTTACCAACGACATATGTCGCACAGCAGCGTACAACTATAAGACTACTACAGTCAGTCCGGACGCGCGTTAGAGGGAAAATCACACAGGCATTAGACATGATCCAACGGGTCACGTATATTAACAGCTACCTGGCGTCACGAATTCCGCATTTTGCTTAAGTACTCCCAGTGCCGGTAACGATAGCACGACGAATGCTGGCGGCGTTCGGTTTCTTTGTGAGTGCGTCTACTATCTAAAGTAAGATACGACGCCCTTACCCTCCCTCTTAGTAGTGGTGGACTTGATCTTGCACATGTTCGCCATCGAGAGGTGGCGCTACATGTCAGCACAATGTTAAAACTGTGGAGACAACATCAGACAGGAAACCTAAAAAAAGACGTAGCACTAGTTTCTCGAATGTCAGTGGCGATACAGCACATTTACTAGTCACTCCAGCGCATACGCACTTTTTTTATAGAGTACAGCCACCTTCAGATGACTCTGCCGGAAACCAGACCTGCAGCGGCGCGTGACATATCGGATACTAACGACCACACGATACAGCAATCCTATTGAGAGGAAGCATCCACATATCAATTGGCAAGCAGCATGTTTCCTTAGACACAAAGACACTTGCAACGTGATACCTAACAGTTAATGGTAAAAATGTCACCTGATCCAGACTCCATGCTACTCATTTGCCAGATTTACCATTGTGCCCTCAGTGCCAAACTCTAGACAACGATGAACACCACATAATACGATGCCCCTCGGCAGTAGTGTGGCATAAATGATTGGTTTCTTTCTTCGAATAGGACAACACAACATAAAACCAGGGATTATACTCCTCCCGGACGGGACGTACGTACGAAAACGAATGCGGTAACTTGGCTTCGAGGCCAGACGGTGCTCTATTTGTTGAGAGATAGCCCAAAGAATGTAATGGATCATTTTTACAGGAATGACATCTAAAGATCGTGAACAATCCGAAATACCGACGGTATTTCTCTAACTTCCTACGGAGTGCTTTTCAACAGCCTCCGTATACCCCGCATACATGGAACGTCCAGGGCAGGAGAAGTTAAATTATCTATGCGAAGAAAGAATGAATGGAAGATAAGAATCGGTGAATACATTATATTTAGGAGAAAACATACCCGGATGACCGAAAAGCAGGAGGATTGGAAATACGACTCTCCATTGTGATGCGTGTTTCTTTCTTTATGTAATACGAGAATAATGTTCAGTTTACTAGCTTTCAAGCAACACAGAAATATTATTTGTAGTATTTGAAGCATGGTTGAAGAAGTATTTTTAACGTGATTTTTTTCTGCTATTCGTTTCTGACGTATGATTACGTTTCCAAAGCTTACTACTTATCACAATGTTAATTTTACGTCAGTGTGTTTTATAGTTATCCTTTCAGCTTATATAAGTACATATACATAAATTCATTGTTAATTTTAAAAAAATGCAGCTGATATCATTAGCTCCTTTCCTTTCCTTTCTCCCCTTCCCCTTTCAATTTACAAAACATGTATCACAACTGCATATACTGCGTGGTGTCTGTTTTTTCGCACATGTCTGCAAGAGGAAGCACCATGCATTCCTAGAATCTTTTTTAGCTGCAAATTGGCTTCTTTCAAAAGCTGCTTATATAACATCTACACTGTATAAACATACCACGTTTTCTGTGCGCTCTGATATTATAGAATCGTCTTGGCTTATGTAGTTCTATAAGAAAGCATATGCGTTGATCATTATTGCCTATGGCAGCGTACTTTATAGTTAAGTTTCCTACATTTGTATCTCGAATAACATTTTTTTAAAAAAGTTTAAAACTTTCCTGACTTTAAGGTTTAAATGTTCTTCTGGTGCTTCATTTACAGAACGCTTTCTTTTGCCTTTCCGTTTCCTCGTGTCGAGAATCGTTACATCCAAGTTATGTGATATTCCATTTCAGCTCGTAGCAAATGATTTAAGCTATTCACTGACAAGTATTATGGTCATAGTCAACAAAGTCGAGAAAATACTTGCAAATTCTGTATGGATGATTCTCTACTGCCGGCCAGTGTGGCCGAGCGGTTCTAGGCGCTTCAGTCTGGAACCGCGCGACCGCTACGAACGCAGTTTCGAATCCTGCCTCGGGTATGGATGTGTGTGATGTACTTAGGTTAGTTAGGTTTAAGTAGTTGTAAGTTCTAGGGGACTTATGACCTCAGATGTTAAGTTCCATAGTGCTCAGAGCCATTTGAACCATTTGATTATCTATTGATTTTGTTTATCGAGGGCATCTTAGTGCAGTATAACAAGATTTTGCTTTGTTTGGGCTTCTTTGGAAATCAAGTATGCCATTACAATAAAGTGTTTATTACGTTTTACCTCTGTTAAAATAGTTTGGGAAACAATGTCTCCGGCTATTTCAGTAAATACATTTGAACATCGTGTGACAGATGATGAACCCTGTGTTTTCCCCCTAGTTGCGACACTTCAGCTTTTCTTAAAATACCCTTCCATAATTCGATTATACCGCACGAAAACTCTGACGCCCAAAGATTGCCATTTAGACGATCTCCGGCTAACTGAGTATCACCTCTGAAAGCTAAACCTCTTTAGTGAGAGAAGGAATCGCTTCGATTACGCGATGCAGTACTTCGGTCCAAGCTCTTTTCCTTCAATGTTTCAGTCTAAAAGATTTTCTATGACTGAACTGCTATTTGTCGCCTTTGCACTATTGTAAGTATGACGTTTTCTGATCAGCGCTGCTTTCATAATTCCTCACATTTTGTTTCAGCTTTTTCCACGCTCTTAATAATGCATAGCCGTAGCCTAGAGGCAAGTTATAGACATTTGAGTCCCGCGAAAACAATCGGCTAGCGAAAGAATACAATGCTTGCTTTTCTTTGCTCCAAACAAACCAGTCCCTTTTTCAAATTTCCCCGGCTTTTAAGATGTGCTGAAATTAATTTAAAGGGGGTGTTTGATTAGTTTAAAAGTCGCACGATAATTTTTCCGGTGACAGGTCAGGTCCTCGTCTAACAGCTTCTTCCACCTCTGAACGGCTAAAGCCTTTTTTTATTTATTTTCTTTTTATTTAACTTCGCAGACCTGAAAGCATCTCATTCACTGTCGATGTAGCTGTTAAATATGTTCAGTTCCTGGAATGATTTCTTCACTGTCACTGTCACTTGCTCTAATACACTCATTTTCACTTTTTTGTTCACACTCCTCGTCAGCGCAAATCTCACCCTTACTGTCGTCTCTTTATTGATGGGCGTGGTCCAATCTCTGCAGCCCCAATGCTACAGATGCTTGTAAACAGCGTCTTTCTTGCATATCAGCATCTGCAAAATTTTGAAAAATGGCACTAATTTTTGCACTAGAGGGTGGATCTAAGTGTCTACACCACAACAACCTTAATCAGTTATTAGTGGAGCCAGGTGATGCTGAGGGAATTGGGTTAAGAAACGAGAGACTTAAAGTAATAGATGGTTGAAGTAGAGAGGACGTTAGATGTAGACTGGCAATGGCAATGAAAGCGTTTCTGAAGAAGAGAAATTTGTTAGCATCGAATATACTCCCAGATTTAAGCGTTAGGAAGTTTTTCCTGAAAATATTTGTATGGAGTGTAGGAATGTATGAAAGTGAAACGTGTACGGTAAAACAGTTTAGACAAGAAGACAGCAGAACATTTTGAAATGTGCTACTAGTGAGGGATACTGAAGATTAGAAGGGTAGATCACGTAACCAATGACGTACTACTGAATAGTACTGGTCAGAAAAGAAATTTGTGGCACAACCTGCATATAAGAAGGAATCGGTCGATAGGACACATTCTGAGACATCAAGGGACAGCGATTTATTATTGGAGGGAAGTGTGAGAGGTAAAAACTGTAGAGTGAGGCCAAGTGATGAGTAAAGTAAGCAAATTCAGAAAGATGTAAGTTTCAGTAGTTATTCGCAAATGGAGAGGTTTGCACAGAACAGAGTAGCACGGCGAGTTGCATCAAGCCAATATTCGGACTGAAGACAACAACAAAAACAACAAGCAGGCCGGCCGCGGTGGTCTCGCGGTTCTAGGCGCGCAGTCCGCAACCGTGCGACTGCTACGGTCGCAGGTTCGAATCCTGCCTCGGGCGTGGATGTGTGTGATGTCCTTAAGTTAGTTAGGTTTAAGTAGTTCTAAGTTCTAGGGGACAGATGACCACAGCAGTTGAGTCCCATAGTGCTCAGAGCCATTTGAACCAACAAGCAGAACTGTCTAACTAGATCCTTACCTTTTCTCTGAGAATCCTATTCCTGCTCGCTATCATATAAGGAAAGTCAGAGTCATCAACTCATCCTTCTTACAGCCCCGATGCTGTTGGTTTAGGGAGTAACACAAGGGATAACAATGTCTGCCCCACCTCCGCAGTATTGCCTTTTACAGCCTTACCCTTTCGATTCTGATAACCATTCAGATCATTCCTTTCCGTTATGACAAAACTTTATGATGCACCTTTAAAATACACAAGATCTAACACAACCACAAAATGACGGAGAACGTGAATAGGCTTTTCAGCTTGACTGACTTCTCAGCATTACTTACGAATAGTGACAAGCCGCAATACAAAGCGAAATACGACAAATCCAGCTTTTGCGTGTCCATATTAACACCAATTGGGCGAACTCGATGCTGTAATCTCGGATTTTCAAAATTTGTCTTCGATCGCTTCACCTCATCATGGAGAGTGACTGACGGTAGCTCAGCCGATCGACCTTCTTCTCAAGTAAACAAAAGTGAAAGCGTAAACTGTTTTAAAATGGCCAAATCGTAAACACTTGTTTACAATGTTGTCCTAATGTTCTAAAAGGCGTAAAACTTTTGAAATGACAAGAAAAGGAAAGTATCAAATATAAAGGTTGTAGATGTAAGTTAACTAAACCTTTTAAGTATTTAACACTAGTATTTAGAGGGTAAATTGAAAGCTACTAAGCACAAAAATCATTTTAAGATACTTAATTCTTTTACTAATGAATATGGTTTACAACTTATATTATTATCATATGAAATTAGTTAAAAAAATTTAAACTCGAAAAAAACGAGCACCAGTATGTGAAACCGGAACTTGGTGAATGGCGTGAAGTGCGAAGGCTGTTCGGAAAGTAAGGAACGATCGATCGCAAAATGGAAACCACAGTGAAAATCCGATGAATCTCTGCACAGATGTGTTGGGCAGCGTCTCCAGTACGCCCTTAGGTAGCGTCACATCGTTCTTCTCAGTACTGAGGGCACAGTGAGCTCGTAAAGTTGGATAGAAAATGCTGTCTCCCACCAAGTATCGGTACCTGCCGAGAGATTTCGCCTGATTTTGTGCAACCCCACATAGCATAACTGTCATACAGGTCTTCACGGCTGTTCTCGGCCGCACCCTGCAGGGGCAATAAGGACCTTCCTGCAGCGTTTTTCTTGGGAAGTGTTTGATAACCCACCAAACAGCCTGGACTTGGCCCCATCTAATTTTCATCTGTGGTAAATGAAGCGCTGGCTATGAAGATAACATTTCGGCACATGCAACGAGCTGCAGTCCACCGTAGAAAATTTTACGAAAGCACAGGAGGCTGTCTGCTATGACAAGGATATTGGGAGGTTGGTAGAACGCTACGACATATGTTAAAGTCGGGGCGGTGACTACGTAGAAAAGTAGCTGGAAGCTGTAGATAACTTTTGCAAATAAAACGGTTTTGATTTACACTGTGGTTTCCATTTTGCTACCGATATTTCCTTACTTTCCGAATAGCTCTCGTACATATTATATAACATAGTACTTGTCCGATATTTCCTAAAACTATTGACAATAAATCATTATGTGTACTTTCATTTAAATTTGTCCTATACTCCCATGAAAATATGGTGTCAAATGATGGAAAAAAATACGTTCATAAATATTTCAACATTTATATGTATGTAATGATAATAGTTTTTGATCTACAGCGTCCGATGTATTTGTCGTACCTTACATGCAAAACCTAAATATTTTACTAAATAGTAATCACTGATCATACTTGTATTTGTTTTATTAAAAACACTCGCGGATGTTCGGTGAGGCCGTCTAGTGCTCAGGCTTTTTGTTCAAAAGCATACGTTCAGGTCTTAAAACATCCACTTGATTTCTGTTTAGCTAGACACTGACCCTTACACTATAACTCCTTACAAATCTTGTAGCCAGAATGGGAACACCTTGCAGATCGTGCATTGCCGTCCGTGGCGTTCACCCGCCCTATTCAGAACTATGTCCCGTATTTTACAATGACCAGGGGCTGTCAATTACCTTCTTTACTATACTGTAACAGTTGTTTCTATCTGTAGTACAAGTTACAGCAAGCTATGTTACTTGGAAATCACGCGACATGCGAAAATATCTTTCGTCCTTAAGTTTTGCAGACAACTGGATGCTGATGATCCATCTACTTGCCATCATTGTTGCGCCACTTACTATTTTTAACTTGTACCAGGCACTGGTATTAAAACAAAAATATCCATTTGTGTAGCATCAATATGAGTAATTTTTTGTGCTGAAGGAAAATATCAAAATTGCACGCCCCAGGTATTTCAGAAAATGTCGAAAGATTTTTCTAACTGCAAGCACGTGTTCTTTGACAAGAGGCGTTCCCTCATTTTCGAGAACGTCTCCAAGCTGACTGTAGTACGCTGCAATGCTTCTACGCTTGTGATACAACGATTTTCGTACATCTTCAGAGAATGAGATTTACTAAAAAAAAACATAGCGATTTTAAATTAATTATTTTCTTTGCAATATCAGTTCCAACATCCTGCGAAGTTTTTTATGACTCTTGTTCACTTAGTAACTCACTGTGCATGTATTTTATATAATTTTTTAAATCATTTGATCGATATTTTCAAGTCATTTTAGTGATAATTTTCCATGGCATTTTAGATCATCAAAATCTGGGCCCTGCGGTGACACGTTCTTCTCATACTCGTATACTATATGAACTCTGTGGAGGGGCAACTGCGCCTACCGCTCCACTCACACACCCTCCCTCATTCTGCGGGCGCCATTGCTGCAGGTACTTCCTTGTGGCAAGCATGCTCAGTCCGGTTCACGTGAGCAGGTACCTGACGCCATACCATTCGGTTGAACCTGCTTTCTAGAAAAAAGTGTTCACAAAGTGAGGATGGTGTAGTATTGTATTAACATCGTCTTGAAAGACTAACGCATCACCGAAATACTGACTGTTTTGTCGGACAACAGGGTGCAGGACCTAGTCCCAACATTCCACAGCCCTCAAACAGTCCTCAACAGCAATAAGATGTGCCACGTACCAGTACATAGTGCCGGCCTACAGCGTGACTTACCAGCCTTTCTGCTGAGCTTATGACACTGCACGCCTCAAGTATACGTTGGTGCATTACCGACTGTACGATCGACTAAGACAATCATCAGCCATCAGAATATTCCTGCGTTCTTTGTTGAAGATAACTCGACGCCGCTGATACAGGTTCCATTCCAGATGTTATCTAGCCCAAATCGCACACCATTTTTGTGGGGTGTTATGCTATTGTTCATAGAGGACGTGCAGACACTTAGACGTGGATCTTGTGGTGACAGATGCGTATTATTTACTTCCACCCAGCCCTCCCCGTTACCCCTATAATGGAAGCACACAGTTCTATGGCATTCTCCTTGGAGTACCCACAAGCATGTATTGTTAATCATAGGCGACAACTACGACTTCCAGATTGTAGCGTCTTGACCCGGCCGGAGTGGCTGAGCGGTTCTAGGCACTACAGTCTGGAAACGCGCGACCGCTACGGTCGCAGGTTCAAATCCTGCCTCGGGCATGGATGTGTGTGATGTTCTTAGGTTAGTTAGGTTTAAGTAGTTCTAAGTTCTAGGGCACTGGTGGCCTCAGAAGGTAATTTCCATAGTTCTCAGAGCCATTTGAACCATTTTTTTGTAGCGCCTTGAACCGCTCGGCCACCCAGGCTGGCCACTCATAATATTCAACACTATTAGGAAGGTGTAAAAGAGGAGTTGGATCGACGGGCGACTCTTTAACCACTTTATAGGAAAATAAATGATTACAGCTTCATATCCTGTCGACAGCGAGGCTGTCATGGGAAAGGAACTAGTTTGTTTCCTTTTCAAAGAAGTCATTCCATCATCTGCTCCCAGAAATCTTGAGAAACAACAGAACATTTGAATTGAAAGTAACAGATGAGGATCCGATCCCGCTTCTTCGTAATGCGAGCCCTGTGTCTCAACCAAAGTGCTATCTTGTTCAGTCACCTTATACAGACCATGGTATATCGCTATCAAACACGTGTGGTAGCCATGAAAAACCATTTTATCTATAAACTGTTTTATAATTATTGATCATATGAACCAGTTATGTTCCTTTTTTTCTTCAGTTTCATGAAGTTTGATACTTATGTTCTTAAATACTCCTTATTTCAAAACTCACGAAATGAATCTCAATTGTCATGTTTTATAATTCTTCAGAGAATATGTTCCGAAAATATGAGTTAATTTTGTGTTATGCTTAAGAGTTTGATATTACTGTGTGAAGGAAACGGTAATCCGTAGGTTTTGTAGGAAAGGATTATCACACAATAATGAAAGAGAAAAACCCAGAAAATGTGAGAACTACCTTATGAACACTCCGAGGACCCACATTTGTAGTTGATCTCTAGAGTTATAAACAGAAGAAGAGCATGTAACAGCAAAACTGAAAATAAAAATCCCAGTCCAAACATAAGGTGGAATAAGATGTTGTAAATTCCAAAGATAATTAGTGTAAAAACAATGACACACCGTCCATACGAAACTTAAGTGAGGATAAGCAAGGTAAGGACTCATTTATGCTTAGTTTCTATACCGAAGAGGCAATGCTTTAATCTGAGTAATTTTTCTCACAAAGAATAAAGGAAAAAAGAGAAGAGTTGTTAATATTAAGGATTGTAGACATGAATGTCAGCAGAAATCTATCCAACAATGGGAAAGATTCTAAAATGGTACTGGTGAGCTTGAAAACTTGTCTGTCTCAAAAACTAAATTTGACAGAAAGAGAGAAAAAACAGTTAAAGGTTTTCGCTTACTGCTTGTCATTGATACCGACGGTAACCAGATTTCATTAGTATAGTCCACGCAAACTGCGCCTTTCTATTTATTAAAGCGAATGTGAACGCCAAATTTTTGATTCAGTGACCTGAAATTATATTCTCATATGATTCAATCGAAGGTGTCCAATGATTGTTGAAAAATAGCTGGAAAATTGTGACAAAAAGTTTATTCAAAAGTTAGATATGGATATACACCGCAAATCAAAAATCACGCCTCCGGAGTAAGAACATACCGTCCTACCAATTTCGTCCGCCAAAGATAGATACACGACTCATGCCTCTTTATACAGTGAACTGTACTACTCAAAGCATCCCAGGATGCCCCAGAGAGCTACAACACTAAGAAAAATCCCTTTTCGGTTTTTGACTAGATCACTGTGTATATTTTTTTCACACTGAATGTTTATTTATGATGATACACAGTATTTTGGAGAGTTCTGTTTTCTTTATCCTTCTGTTTTTAGTTTGTCAACTCGTAATAAACGTAAGATACAGTTTGATAAAAGTGTTCAAGTACGATTTAAAGGTGAAGTTGTATGTGAATATGTAAAAATGACTGGTGATTTTACAGTACTACATATTATCACAAATAAAGTTGCCTTGTAGGGAAAAAAAAATACCACGTTGATCTTGTCAAAAGCCGAGAAGTTTTTCTTTTTTGTGTTGTAGCTCTCTGGGGTACCCTGGGACGGTAGCTTTCTCGCTTCCCGTGCCCGGGTTCACGGGTTCGATTCCCGGTGGGGTCAGGGATTTTTTCTGCCTCGTGATGATTGGGTGTTGTGTGATGTCCTTATATTAGTTAGGTTTAAGTAGTTCTAAGTTCTAGGGGACTGATGACCATAGATGTTATGTCCCACAGTGCTCAGAGCCATTTGAATCATTTGAATCCTGGGATGCTCTCAGTGTCGTGCGCTCCACTGGATAAAGAGGCATGAGTCATGTATCTATTTTTGGCGCGCTACCTTGGTAGGTCGCTAAGTTCTTATGCCGTGAATTCCGATAATGTTCCTCTCCTGACAGAAAAAAACTTCCAGGGCACTGGACCATCGTGCGATAAAGCCAGATTTTTTTTTTTTTAAAAAAAAGTCCTGCAGGTAGCACTGGGAACAATAGTGTGTTAACAGCAGGTACTGCCCGTCGCTGTATCTGCAAGCCACCCGCATGAGGTGAATGCGGTGCGTGATCCCTGCCATTGTACCGGCAGCCGGGCGCTGCTGCCTTCCTAGAACAGTGGCCAATTAAACCAGTCTTTTGGCAACTCTCCAAGCGTGTGTCTCCTCAAACAGGAGAACATAATGATCACAAGATTTCAATCAACACATAGAAGGACCCGTCACCTCTAATTACCCAGTGCAAGCAGATATCGAGACAAGAAATACGCGGACACAGTCAACCCTCTTTATTAAGCGTCGTAATGATCCTAGTGCCTTCCTAGTTAAACAACAGTGCATTAAATATACTCGTAATCGCGTTTTGAATTAACCAAAAACGAATGGAGGCAAGCGCTCACGACCACCGCCTTCCACACTTCAAACATGGAACTGTAATAATGCCTGCTGTTAAATATGTACAGTTTTCTGCCAGTACAGTAACTAGGAGGGTTGTGGCTATGAGTTATGACATTACTTAACAACTTAAATCTGACTTTCACGGCTGCTGCTATTTTCCCTATAACTTGACGAGTCGGCTAATGTAGTTGATAGAATAATCTTGGAGTTGAAGCTCTTTTTCCAGTGTTGCTTTAACAATACATACGTTTTTGGATGGGGTGCACCTTTAGCAAAACATAATTTCGTTTTTTATCCCAAACATGTTTCACTGCAGTTCAGCATCATCAGTGGGCTTTTATTTTACGGCTGTTAAAGATAAAGAATTTCTTTGCCGTTTGCATATTTGTAAATATGAGTTTTTAAATTGGTAACTACATATTTTGGAAGAAACACATAAAATTAAGAATTCATACCTTTCTACCACATGGTATGGTTTTCCTGATTGAATTATGTTTTTACAGAGATGGTTTTCTTTCGCAGTTTGTCATATGCAACCATATACACCTTAATGTAGACAAATTATTTTAGCAAAAATTACTATTTGAAAACTGTTATTGTTAAGCCTGAAATTAATTAATTCTGTGTGGAAGAAAACGTAAGTGGAACATAATGTAAACAGACACACACACACAAACAACTATCCACAAAAAATTAATTAATTTCAAGCATAGCCATAGTAGTTTTCAAATTGTAATTTTTGCTTACATAATTTGTCTACATTAAGGTGTTTATAGTTGCAGATAACAAACTGTAATAGAAAACAGTCACTGTAAAAACATAATACAATCATGAAAACCACACATGTGGTAAAAAGGTATGAATTCATAATTTTATGTGTTTCTTGAAAAATCTGTAGTTACGAATTTAAAAACTAATATTTGCATGTATACAAACAGTAATGAACATTCTTTATCTTTAACAGCCATAAAATAAAAGCCCCTGATAATGCTGCAACTGCAGTGAAACATGTTTGGGATAAAAAAAACTGCACATCTCACAAGCAGCTAATATCCTTCTTGTCATAACTGTTAACACAACACTTTCAAACAAGCCTTACTAAAGATTGAACTTGCGACCTCGCACGCAAGGGATACTTTGTGATCTAGCTCCATCAACTATGGAGCTAGATCACAAAGTATCCCTTGCGTATATATGTTGGTAAAGGCGAATCCTATTCAAAAACGTGTGTATAGTTGATGGAGCTATATCACAAAGTATCCCTTGCGTGCGAGGTCGCAAGTTCAATCTTTAGTAAGGCTTGTTTGAAAGTGTTGTGTTAACAGTTATGACAAGAAGGATATTAGCTGCTTGTGAGATGTGCATCAGGAGAGCGACAGAAAATAAGAGTTCGGGAGGTGCAGAGCGCAATCTTCTATGGGATGTATGTATTTGACTATAAAAAAATGTACGTCTTCGACATTGAAGAAATATTCAAATCAGATCAGTAACGTGACCATGAGCACCGAATGAAGAATGCAGCCTCACAGTGATCACAAAGGTTCGCACCATCAAGATCGAGGCCGAACACCTTGGGAGTTACAAACCGTGCAGGACATTCAGTTAGGTATCCACTCTTAAAGAATGCATATTGGTGTAATGGAGTGATGATAACTGATGGAATGTGATGACATGCAACCGAATGCGAAACAGTCTGTCTTGGAGCCTATCGTGAAACTGTCTAACCTTTAAGGAGTACCTGCAGATATAGTGCGATAGTATGTTTTATAGGCACGGAAAAGATAAATATCCAGAAGTCGAATTGGTCCAGTGGTTCCAGATCGTAAGAACTGTTAAGTCACACACTCAGGAAATATAATTTGCTCTAAATCAGTATGATTTTTACACGCAGACCTAAAATCAAGAAAAAGAAAGTTATTTTGACCGGCAACTGGACAAAAGGAGGTTTCATACCATAGTTGTAGTTCCCTTACGACCACTTTCCCACTCTTGCTGTGACGTAATATTCACTTGAAAGATCACCCAAAATCGAAAGAATCATAGGGTGCAGGCCACCTCCAACTTCTCGCAGCACACTAGATGTATTTCCACAAATTTACCGTCCAGATTACCAGTTGGCTTAATTGTACACGAATGCGTTAAGGCATTTATGTTAACTGATCTTGATACAATTCTCTTATCAACACTAATTTCCAGGGTTCCTTAAAAATTTATTTCCTCTTCATACACCGAGCGTCCGGGGGTGACAACAAATTCAGTACTGAGCGACAGGATAAGTCTCTTTATCTCATTTACAAATTTTCGGGCCGATTCCGCAGTTTGCTGTCCATTACCAAGTTGATGCTTTGTTTGAAATTCGTTATCTTACGTCTACCAATTCTGTAGCACTGTTTGAAGTTATGCAACCATCCACTGGTTTGATGGAAATCATTGGAATTTATATCAAGTGCAATTTGAAGCCATAACGCAGTAGGTCACTATCAGGCACAACCTGTAAGCTGTATGCAGCATTGCAGCATACTTGAAAGATGAGAACACCAGTTTTTGTAAAAAGTGCACCTTGCCCTCCCTTAAATATCCGTAGTTTTTCTTATGCACTACACGGTCATATTGCTGCGGACTTATTCGAAAAACTGTTCATATTTTTTTTCTTTTTTACTATGCTGCAGATGATCTTCCATGTACTTTCACACTCCCAAGACACCAGTGGAGAACCATCAACAGCATCCGAACAGGACAAGGGAACTGCGGCTATCTAAAGCACAAATGGCGCTGGGCAACATCTCCCTATTGTTGAATTGCCCTGCAAAAAATTAATCACATTGTTGGTGCATGTCCGAAACGAGCCTTTGGGGGATCAATAAATGATATCCACCATGCATCACCTGAAGGGCTCAACTTGATCAACAGATTGGACTTAGAAATCTAAGAACTTGTGTAATGTGTAGATAATTTAGCATAATACTTTGAACATTTGATGTATTTTGCTTGTCATTTCTTACACTCTTAAAATTATGTATTTGATCCAAGCTCTGTATCATCATACGATAAATAAATAAATAAATTACGTTTAGTTCAGACTTCTTGGGTAGCGATCATCCTTTACTACTTTTCACTGGAGACGGGATTTGTGGCTCACTGTCAGACAAGGATAATGAACTACACATCTCGATATCTCGTTCAATATCACTTTCACTTGTTAAGCACATATCGCCACCACTGTACTCCTCTTGTACATTGCCTGCACAGTCGATCACGATACCACACACTCCACTGACTCGTCTTGCATAAACGCTAATATTTCATCTGCCACTTCTTCGTCACTCTGCGAAATTCTTTGGGTTCCTTTCTGACAAAATGTCACCTTCGGCAACTGTTGTTGTAGGTGTAATGCAATGTTTGTTTTGTGTATCTTTGCCATTGCACTGCTTTGTATCAACTGTTGTGAGTTACTCGTCGACTAAGCATTCCAACTACGCTCCACAACTTCATGGTGTTCACACCACTGGACACTTCCAGTCCCACTCCCTGTTTCAATTAGCAGCCAATATTGTGGTTGCGTGGTAGACAATATGTGGGGCGTCGAATGCCTAAACAATATTAGCCTTTTTCGACCACGCACTCAAGGCTTTCCTTATCAGATGGTCGTTTTTGCAAGGATGGCTTTTAATAATTTGTAAAAAAGAGAGGAACTGGTAAAGATTTTACTACTTCCAGTGCACACTACAGAACAGGAAATATGTTTAGCAGTTACATAATTATCTTATCATCTCTGAAAATATTCCCCTAAAGAAATTGTTGGGCTTAGCAGCTGATGGAGCCCCAGCGATGGTAGGAGGAGAAAAGGGATTAGAAGCCTTGTGTAATAAAGGCAACACCTTTATGAAACTTATTTCTTACCGTTGTGGAATACGCCAGCAGCCACTGTGAGGAAAATTTTTAAGTGTGTGGACATTTAAATCACATCAGTCATGAAAGTTGTGAACAAAGGTAGAGCACATTCAGTGCTACAGCTCTATCTACTGCTCCATACTGAAGTTCGTTGGCTTAGCAGGGGCAGAGATTTAAGTTTTAAGGAGTTGCTTCCTGCCTAAGAATTTTTTAGAGAATAATGCTAATCCGTCCGTGAACAAGAAGATACAGATTGGCTGTAGGAATTTGCTTTTCTCGCAGACGTCACCAAAGAGTTAAATATCCTTAAGTTTCAAATTAAGGATCTAAAGATATTGGCGGAAAATTTTCAGATGTCGTTTCATTCTCAAACATGCTGGAACAGGGAGGATAAAAATCTCATCCGAGATGAATACAAACACTTTGTACTTGTTTGGAAGAAAAGACAAACCTACAGCGCCTACTTACAACAACAAACAATCAGTTGAAAGTCTTTCAGATTTGAGAAGTCAATTCAAAACACACATCCAAAACTTCAAAAGCATCTCAGTTTTTACAGAGTTTGTCACTTCGCCTTGTATAGAGGTTTATGAGGAAGAGTACCCTATTCTTAGCAATTCGTAATATTTTACATTTTGATTTTCAAGAAGACAATGCTGCAGTGGAGTCCAAACAACTTATCTTTAAAAACACTTTCTTCAAGCTCTGAAAATATCTGGGCTCTTGTTCCTAAAGAAAAATACCCATTAAGGTCCAGTTTGGTCTCAAAATTAAGGCAATGGTTCAGCTCTGCATATCAATGTGAGGTTTCTTTTTCCAGCGTGAAATTTATAAAAACGCAGGTGCAGCTACAGACTGTCTCGTCAGACAGAACAACTCTATCCAAACAGAATACGCTACGTACTGTCCCAATATTAAAAAACTTGTTGATCACAAGAAAGAGTACAAGCCTTCTCCTTAAAGTTAATAAGTCTGATAAAAAGAATTTGTTATCACGTTAGTGATTTATTACTAACCACACTGCAAATTCTTTCTTATACACGGTTTAATAAACATTCATTTCATATTTACTAGAAATACAAATTAATAGGAAATAAATAAATGTAGGATTTTTTTAAAAGTTCTTACTTCTGTCCCAATTTCCTTTGCCAGCTCTCAGGTCTTAAACGGCGTGGTATCACAGAACCTGCCTACGTTTGGCGACCAATACCCTGGTAACAGTGTTTACAATTTGTGCCATGCCGAAAGTGCCCAAAATGTCCAGGAAGTTATTACTAATTACATCCTTAACACTTTTATTAATTTTTAACTATGTGCCTCCACTCAGTAATAAGAATTATGTGCCTGCACATAATATTAAGTCAATTTCGTGAGCTGAAACTCTTTCCTGGAAAGCATTTTATTGATTAAGGAAGCTTCCCTCATTAGCACTACGTGAGAGGCACACACAGAGAACGACTAGCCTCTTATAAATGTCCATCTTTGTTAGTTCACCGGTAGCCAGATGCAAATGTTTACCTACACTAAGTGTGATCAAATCTTCTCTAGCTTTAAAACGTATGTCATATGCGATAGATATACACTACTGGCCATTAAAATTGCCACACCAAGAAGAAATGCAGACTATGAACGGGTATTCATTGGAAAAATATATTATACTAGATCAGACATTTGATTACATTTTCACGCAATTTGGGTGCTTAGATCCTAAGAAATCAGTACCCAGAACAATCACCTCTGGCTGTAATAACGGCCTTGATACGCCTGGGCATTGAGTCAAACAGGGATTGGATGGCGTGTGCAGATACAGCTGCCCATGCAGCTTCAACACGATACCACAGTTAATCAAGAGTACTGACTGGCGTATTGTGACGAGCCAGTTGCTCGCCCACAAGTGACCAGACGTTTTCAGTTGGTGAGAGATCTGGAGAATGTGCTGGTCAGGGCAGCAGTCGAACATTTTCTGTATCCAGAAAGGCCCGTACAGGACCTGCAACATGCGGTCGTGCATTATCCTGCTGAAATGTGGGGTTTCGCAGGGATCGAATGAAGGGTAGAGCCACGGGTCGTAACACATCTGAAATGTAACGTCCACTGTTCAAACTACCGTCAACGCGAACAAGAGGTGACCGAGACGTGTAACCAAAGGCACCCCATACCATCACGCCGGATGATACGCCAGTATGACGATGACGAATACACGCTTCCAATGTGCGTTCACGGCGATGACGCCAAACATGGATGCGACCATCATGCTGTTGTGATGGAGCGTCAAGGGTAACGCCAGCCAAGGTCTCCGAGCTGATAGTCCATGCTGCTACAAACGACGTCGAACTGTTCGTGCAGATAGTTGTTGTCTTGCAAACGTCCCCATCTGTTGACTCAGGGATCGAGATGTGGTTGCATAATCCGTTACATCCATGCGGATAAGATGCCTGTCATCTCGACTAGTGATACGAGGCCGTTTGGATCCAGCACGGCGTTCCGTATTCCCCTCCTGAACCCACCGATTCCGTATTCTGCTAACAGTTATTGGATTTCGACCAACGCGAGCAGCAATGTCGCGATACCATAAACCGCAATCGTGATAGGCTACAATCCGACCTTTATCAAAGTCGGAAACGTGATGGTACGCATTTCTCCTCCTTACAAGAGGAGGCAGGGCAACAGCTGTTTGTGTATGAGAAATCGGTCGGAAATTTTCCTCATGTCAACACGTTGTAGGTGTCGCCACCGGCGTCAACCTTGTGTGATTGCTCTGAAAAGCTAATCATTTGCATATCACAGCATCGCCTTCCTGTCGGTTAAATATCGCGTCTGTAGCACGTCATCTACGTGGTGCAGCATTTTTAATGGCCAGTAGTGTACATCAAACGGTAGTTCTAAAGCAAAACATTACCCATATATTTAACGATAGCACTATCCACTTTTTTTCATTATCTCCGCGCTAGTGCTTTGTAATGTATAACACCGTGCTATTTAAACAGTGTAATTCAGCTTCAAACTATTGTACTATATTTTTTACAGATTGCACATTTAGATGAAGAATAGATAATGTCGTGCAACTTTCTGTGGTGTTTATATGAAAAAATCTCCAAACTGGTTTAGATAGTTTTGTGGGAGAGGAGCATGTTGTCATTTTTTGTCCTAAAAGAGTGTTAGCCGTCCTACCCATGACAACAGGTATATCTGTGTAAACAATGTCACTTACAGATAAATCCTTGCGATAGTAATCAAACAAATTAAAGCAAAGACGAAGCTCGATTCTTTGCCAGTCACAACCTTAAGTACATGTCAGATATTTTGCTATACCTCCGTTAGTCAACAATATCGAGAGACCCAAATCCGGCGTTCAAACGCTCTAATTGCATTACAAAGTGCTTCAGTGCAGACACGACAAGACCGAGTGTTAGTAATGATAGATGCTTGCCATTATTATCTCAAATTTACGCTTATAATCGCATTATATAAATGTTTTCTGCAACCTTTTTGAAAAACATTTGGACAATGAGACTATTCCTATCAACGAATGTCTCTGCACATGTTTTCGACTACGATGCCAGAGTTACACTCTGACTGGTTAACCATTGTCAAACACATCAGAACTTTTGCTTGTCGGACCACGTGATGTGGCGCATTGCTGAGGCACTGACCTCGTATTCGGAAGGCTGTAGTTGAAA
This sequence comes from Schistocerca gregaria, assembly GCF_023897955.1. Classification (NCBI taxonomy): domain Eukaryota; kingdom Metazoa; phylum Arthropoda; class Insecta; order Orthoptera; family Acrididae; genus Schistocerca; species Schistocerca gregaria. The sequence goes on along the minus strand of NC_064931.1, from coordinate 128,339,582 downwards.
CCTCCGTCTGGATGCATTCATTTAGGTTTTTTATTAATTGCTTAACCATTTAAGACAATGGTTGTGATGGTTCCTTTGAAAAGGCACTGTGAATTTCCTTCCTCACACTTTCACAATCCGAGCTAATGCTCTGTCTCTAACAGACTCTCGTCGACGGACCGTTACATCCTATTTTTCTTTCGTTCCTTCTTTATACTAGTCGGAGACTGTCTACCTGTTTGTAGCAATATCGGCTGGTAACCTAGAATGAAATTTTCACACTACAGCGGAGTGTGCGCTGATGTGAAACTTCCTGGCAGATTAAAACTGTGTGCCAGACCGAGACTCGAACTCGGGACCTTTCGCGAGAAAGTGCTCTAACTGAACTACCCAAGCGCGACTCACGCCCCGTCCTAACAGCTTCAGTTCCGCCAGTACCTCGTCTCCTACCTTCCAAACTTCACAGAAGCTCTCCTGCGAACCATGTAGAGCTCGCACTCCTGGAAGAAAGGATATTGCGGAGACATGGCTTAGCCACAGCCTGGGGGTTATTTCTAGAATGAAATTTTCACTCTACAGCGGAGTGTGCGCTGATATGAAACTTCCTGGCATATTAAAACTGTGTGCATGACCGTGATTCGAACTCGGGACCTGTGAAGTTTGGAAGGAGCACGTGCCCGCGAAAGGCAAAGGTCTCGTGATCGAATCTCGGTCCTGCACACAGTTTTAATTTGCCAGGAAGTTTTCGACTGGAAACCATTTCTTTAATTGCTACGCTCACAGATAAACTAATCGTACGGGATAGGGCAAATGAAAGTGGCCCGGGGAACATATTTCCAGAAGACAAAGAAATACGGCACGAAAGGGGATACAGTATTAACCTGACTATAGCAGATGTTGAAAGTGGTCATCATCCATCTTTCGGCACTTTTGGGCCGTGCTCAGCAAGTTGCTCAAGGCGGATCCAAGCTGAACTGCTGGAATAGTTGCAGTCTTATCCGAAATGTTCTCTTACAGTTCTTGAAGACTGTTAGGGTTGTTGCTATACACCTTAGACTTGAGAAGTCCCCACACAAAGTAACTTCACACTGAGAGATCAGGTGACCTGGGTGGCCAGCCAGCGCCGCTACCAGATTGACATCTGTCAGGTGTGAAGTTTGCGTAAACCTTCTCCAAGGTTCGGCTGACTGTATAGGCAGTTGCTCCATCCTGTTGGAAGTGGATACGTGCATACATTCATATCCAATCGTATCCACTCGTCGGGGCCGCTTTTGTTTTCCCCACCCTGTACAAGTAAATTCTGTTACACTTAATTCACAAATCAAGGTCGTGGTTTCCAAGCTGCTTCAAGGCGAATTCCTCAAATTAAAATACATTTATCGTGATTTTTTTTTCAAAACCAATGGAAAATTGGTTGGATTATACAGTTAATGTTTGCAGCCGTTCTTACTCAGCTGCGGTTTCGATGTTGTCCGCATATAGATAAAGGTAACTGTTCCGAGTCTTTTGCAGCATAGTTTTTGTTGTTGTGAACAGCAATTCTAACTGCACTGCAGAACAACAATGCTGTAACACGTAGTTGATTAACAACATGCTAAACAAGTTTGTCTTTACACACACTTACGCAAGAGCACACACTACTTATTACACCCAAGGCTATTAGAATGAAACATCTTGTAGCTCCTTTCTTTTGAAGTTACAGTGAAATAAGAATCCACCGATGATTACACAGATGGTTTGAGACATATTTGGACAAGAAAACTAGAAGTACGAACAAACACTGATTTGAAAAATGGCAGATCAAATCTTATTTGGGGGCTCCCCAACACAGGCACAAGGAACATTTTCAGTCAGCACGTAACCTACATGGAACATTCTTCTTCTTCTGTGCCGCTACAGTCCAAGATGAACCTTGGCCTTCCCGACGAGCTTCCGCCACCCATCGCCGTCACATGCTTCCCTCCTCCAGTTTCTGCATCCGAGCTTCCGTAGGTCTTCGTCCACTCCATCCAGCCATCTTGCTCCAGGTCGACCTCACCCTCTTTGTCCTCCTCGATTACCAAAGAGAATCTTCTTTATCACTTCAGACTGCTCCGTTCTTGCCACATGACCTGCCCATCTTATCCTTCCTGATTATATAACTTCTGTTACAGGAGCATCGGTATATATAGTGTACAATGCTGCATTGTACCTTTTCCTCCATTGTTCTCTCTCATACACAGGGCTAATTATTCTCCTCAAAACGTTCCTCTTAAATCCGTCGAGTAGCCTTGCATCGGTTTCCGTCAAGGGCCATGTTTCCGAAGCATAAAAGAGAACTGGTGTGACAAGGGTTTTATAAATAGTGAATTTTGTTGGGCGGCTGAAGAGTCTTGACCGCAGTAAATTACTCAAGGCGAAATATGCCTTATTTGCAGATATCGGCCTAATTTTAATTTCAGTTGAGGGGTCATTAAAGCTAGTGACTGTGGAACCAAGATGCTTGAAGCTATCAGCTCTTTCACATGTGTATCCACTCACCCTGAAAGTTGACTGCATATTGGATTGATATGCTCTCCCACAGGTCACGTCTATAGTTTTATCTTCCTTTATCATAAAACTCATCTTCTTACTTGCTTGACTTAAGGCTGTAAAAGCTTCTTTAAGTGCTGGTACTGTCCGTGCTATGATGTCTACGTCCTCTGCATATGCTAAAATCTGCACTGGGTTGTAGAAGTGATGCCCTGGTCAGTAGGAACGCTTCCCTAATCACCTTCTCGAGTGCTACATTAAATAATAAGCATGCTAATGCATCTCCTTGACGTAGTCCACTTTTTATTTCCAGGTTGTCTGAGTAATTTCCTCGAACTCGACTGCAGCTTCTTATGTCAGACATCATCATTTTAACCATTCTCACGAGCTTGCCGTGTATTCCCATCTCCTGTAAGGCATGAAACAACTGGTTTCTATTGATGCTGTAGTGTGCAGCCTTAAAGTCAATACAGAGGTAATGTATTCCAATTCTATATTCAACATTTTTCTCCAAAATTCGGCTCAGGTTGAAAATCTGGTCTATTGTCGACCTTCCTCGTCGAAATCCGCTTTGGTGTATTCCAGTTTCTTTATCCACCTGTGGGAGTAGTCGATCACAAATAATATTAGATAACACCTTGTACCCCAAGTTCAGAGGGTGCTTCCACGGTGGTTTCTACACTCCATTCGATTGCCCTTTTTATGTATGGGACATAATATTCCTTCATTTCATTCATCTGGTATCCTTTCCTGTTCCCATATGAGAGTGATAAGTTCAAACACAGACTGGTCTAATATTGTTCCTCCACATTTTAGTAATTCTGCAGGAATGCTATCAATGCCGGGGGCATAGTTATTCTTCAGTTTCTTTAAAGCTTTTTTAACGTCCTCTAACCCTAGGCCATCCAGTGGCTGTTCATCATGCAATCCTTGCTCACAATCATTAGTGATATCCTCTGCATGCTCTGTCTCTTGATTCAGCAGGTCATTAAAGTATCTTCGCCATCTTTCCAGAGTCTGTTTTACTTTATGTTTCCTTCTTCATCACTAATCAAGCTTGTTATTGGAGAAAACCGTCTTCTAGCATTGTTTACTTTTATAAAGAACTTCCTTGTTTCATTCTTCTTCTTGCACAGTTCCATACATTCTATTTCAGGCTTAGTCCATTCCCTTTTCTTCCGGCGAGGTGTCATCTTTCCGATCATCCTTTTCTCTCGATAATCCTCCAAGAAGTTTCTTGTACAGTTCGCCTGTAGTGTCTTTTGGTATGCAGTGTTCTTTTCTTCAGTCACTCTCTGACACTCTTCATCAAATCATGTTGGCCTTATTGATTTCTCTCCATCCCGAGTGTTTTCTTGGCTGATATGTCTCCAGCTCATTTTATAGTCACCCATTTTTGTTCTGTGTCATTACTGTCTTGCATTGTTCCTTGTTCTTGTTCTAGGACCTGAGAAACTTCCTCACAGTACGATTCGTGAGTTTCCATTAATTGAAATGCTGCAAAATTGTACCATTATTTCGTAATATGTCTTCCTTTCTGAACATTTGATATCCTTGCTCTCATCTTGCCCATTACAAGAAAATGATCTGAATCCATATTAGGCCACGAAAGGTTCGAACATCCAATAAGTTAGATTAATGCTTCTGGTCTATCAGTACACGATCAGTTTGATTAATGTTTCCACCATCAGTTGACTTCCATGTGCCCGTGCATATCTCCTTGTAGGGATACCTGGTAGATCTCACTATCATATTCCGGAAGGCTGTGAAGAAAATCAGTCTTATTCCAATTTTATTAGTAGATTCATGTTTACTATGGGCTCCAATAACGGGCTGGAAAATGTCTTCTCTTCCAAGTTCTGCACTATAATCACCCAACACGATCTTGATGTCATTCCTTGGACACTTATCACAAGCTTTTTCAAAGGCATTATAAGAATCGTCTTTTAGGTCCTCGATAGATTCTTCTGTTGGTGCATCTCCATTAATTATACTATAATTAAAGAATTTTCCTTTAATTCTAATTACTGATAGCCTTGGATTAATGGTTGTATAATTCATCACCAAATGTTTCAGATCTTTATGAACAAGAAAATCCATACCATATTCATTTCTGTTATCATCACAGCTGTAGAACATACTGCCCTCTTTCTTTTCCAATACCCCACTTCCTGTCCATCGAATTTCTTGGATCGAACATTCGAGGCAACAATTCGAAGACCAGTTTTCAACTTTTTAACCATTCGTTGCCGAAGATCCGTGTCATGTCGTCGCCTATTAATCCATCCGGCTTCTGCTCATTGGGTTTTCGTAGCTTTACCTTTTCTTTTTTTTTTTTTTTTTTTTACAGGAAGAGGGTCTTATCCTTCAGCCCAACCCCCAACCAGGAGGACCAGGATTTGTAATAGGTTTACTCCCCTAGGGAAGCTGGTTTCGCTACGCCTCTAGGGTCCTTACCCTATGTTGTGGGGCACACATCGTCTGGCTTCTCAGTCGAGACCAATCCGGCTTGGGTGACCGTGCCAGTAGCTACGCTACCGTGGACACAGCTCTCGACTTCACGGAAGCACTCAAGCCAAATCAAAAGGTTCAAATGGCTCTGAGCATTATGGGACTTAACGTCTGAGGTCATCAGTCCAATAGAACTTAGAACTACTTAAACCTAACTAACCTAAGGACGTCACACACATCCATGGCCGAGGCAGGATTCGAACCTGCGACCGTAGCGGTCGAGCGGTTCCAGACTGAAGCGCCTAGAACCGCTCGGCCACACTGGCCGGCGCACTCAAGCCCTCCTGCCCGGTACTGAAGGTGCCTACTACAAAGAGGTGTCCCCTGGGAAGGCCTACCGGGACCATACGTGGTGTTAATTCACTATGTAACAAAATACTTAATATCGTGTTAGACCTCATTTTTCCCGGAGTAGTGCAGCACATCCACATGGTCTGTCTCTACAACTGTACATGACAGTGAAAGTGTTGTCGGGCGCAGAGTGTTGTGCTCGAACTGACGACTAGATTATGTCCCATTAATGTTCGATTGGATTCATTTCGGGCTATCATTCGCTCTAGTTGTCCAGAATGTTCTTCAAACCAGTTGCGAACGATTGTAGCCCATTGACATGTCATCGTTGTTTGGGAACATCTGGTCTACGAATGGGTACAAATGGCCTCTAGGTAGCCGTACATAACCAGTTCCATTTATTGATCGACTCAGCTGGACCGGAGGCTTCAGTCCATTCCATGTAAAAACAGCCCGCACAATCATCGAGCCACGACCAGCAGGCACAGTGCTTTGTTGACAACTTGGGTCCATGGATACGTGGGGTCTTTGCCACACTCGAAACCTAACGTCAGCTCTTACCAACTGAAATGGAGAATCATCTGACAACGTCATGATTTTTCAGTAGTCTAGGGTCCAACCGATACGGTCACGACCCCATTAGAGACGCTGCAGCTGACGTCGTGCTGTTGGCAATCGTCTTCTGCCATAGCCAATTAAGGCCAAATGTCACCGCACTGCCTAAAAGATACGTTCGTGGTACGCCCAACATTGGTTTTTGCGTTTATTTTACGAATCGTCGCTCGTCTTGTAGTAGTGACAAGTCAACCCAAAAACAGCTGCTCTCGGCAGTTAAGGGAAGGCCGTCGATAACTGCAACGTACGTGGTGAGAGGAAATGACTGAAATTTTGTCGAATGGTTCAAATGGCTCTAAGCACTATGGGACTTAACATCTGAGGTCATCAGTGCCCTAGACTTAGAACTACTTAAACCTAACTAACGTAAGGACATCACACATCCATGTCCGAGGCAGGATTCGAACCTGCAACCGTAGCAGCAGCACAGGTCCGGAATGAAGCGCCTGGAACCGCTCGGCCACAGCGGCCGGCGTAATTCGGTCGTCTCGGCATACTTATGATACTGTGGATCTCGTAATATTGAATTCCTTAATGATTTCCAAGATGGAATGTCCTATGCGTCTAGCTCCAACTGCCATTGTTGTTGTTGTTGTTGTGGTCTTCAGTCCTCAGACTGGTTCGATGCAGCTCTCTATCCTACTCTATACTGCGCAAGCTTCTTCATCTCACAGTGCCTACTGCAACCTACATCCTTCTGAATCTGCTTAGTGTATTCATCTCTTGGTCTCCCTCTACGATTTTTACCCTCCACCCTACCCCCCAATACTAAATTGATGATCCCATGATGCCTCAGAACATGTCCTACCAACCGATCCATTCTTCTGGTCAAGTTGTGCCACAAACTTCTCTTCTCCCCAATCCTATTCAATACTTCCTCATTAGTTATGTGATCTACCCATCTAATATTCAGCATTCTTCTGTAACACCACATTTCGAAAGCTTCTATTCTCTTCTTGTCCAAACTATTTATCGTCCATGTTTCACTTTCATACATGGCTTCACTCCATACACATACTTTCAGAAATGATTTCCTTACACTTCAATCTATACTCGATGTTAACAAATTTCTCTTCTTCAGAAACGCTTTCCTTGCCATTGCCAGTCTACATTTTATATCTTCTCTACTTCGATAATCATCAGTTATTTTGCTCCCCAAATACCAAAACTCCTTTACTACTTTAAGTGTCTCGTTTCCTAATCTAATCCCCTCAGCACCACCCGACTTAATTTGACTACATTCCAATATCCTTGTTTTGCTTTTGTTGATGTTCATCTTATATCCTCCTTTCAAAACACTGCTTCCCTTTCATGCCCCTCGACTCTTATAAGTGCCATCTGGTTTCTGTACAAATTGTAAACAGCCTTTCGCTCCCTGTATTTTACCCCTGCCACCTTCAGAATTTGAAAGAGAGTATTCCAGTCAACATTGTCAAATGCTTTCTCTAAGTCTACAAATGCTAGTAACGTAGGTTTGCCTTTCCTTAATCTTTCTTCTAACATAAGTCGTAAGGTCAGTATTGCCTCACGTGTTCCAGTATTTCTACGGAATCCAAACTGATCTTCCCCGAGGTCGGCTTCCACTAGTTTTTCCATTCGTGTGTAAAGAATTCGCGTTAGTATTTTGCAGCTGTGGCTTATTAAACTGATTGTTCGGTAATTTTCACATCTGTCAACACCTGCTTTCTTTGGGATTGGAATTATTATATTCTTCTTGAAGTCTGAGGGTATTTCGCCTGTTTCATACATCTTGCTCACCAGATGGTACAGTTTTGTCAGGACTGGCTCTCCTAAGGCTGTCAGTAGTTCCAATGGAATGTTGTCTACTCCGGGGGCCTTGTTTCGACTCAGGTCTTTCAGTGCTCTGTCAAACTCTTCAGGCAGTATCATATCTCCCATTTCACCTTCATCTACATCCTCTTCCATGTCCATAATATTGTCCTCAAGTTCATCGCCCTTGTATAGACCCTCTACATACTCCTTCCACCTTTCTGCTTTCCCTTCTTTGCTTAGAACTGTGTTTCCATCTGAGCTCTTTATGTTCATACAAGTGGTTCTCTTATCTCCAAAGGTCTCTTTAATTTTCCTGTAGGCAGTATCTATCTTACCCCTAGTGAGATAAGGTTCTACATCCTTACATTTGTCCTCTAGCCATCCCTGCTTAGCCATTTTGCACTTCCTGTCGATCTCATTTTTGAGACGTTTGTATTCCTTTTTGCCTGCTTCATTTACTGCATTTTTGTATTTTCTCCTTTCATCAATTAAATTCAATATTTCTTCTGTTACCCTAGGATTTCTACTAGCCCTCGTCTATTTACCTACTTGATCCTCTGCTGCTTTCATTATTTCATCTCTCAAAGCTACCCATTCTTCTTCTACTGTGTTTCTTTCCCCCATTCCTGTCAATTGTTCCCTTATGCTCTCCCTGAAACTCTGTACAACCTCTGGTTTGGTCAGTTTATCCAGGTCCCATCTCCTTAAATTCCCACCTTTCTGCAGTTTCTTCAGTTTTAATCTACAGGTCATTACCACTAGATTGTGGTCAGAGTCCACATCTGCCCCTGGAAATGTCTTACAATTTAAAACCTGGTTCCTAAATCTCTGTCTTGCCATTATATAATCTATCTGATACCTTTTAGTATCTCTAGGGTTCTTCCATGTATACAAACTTCTTTCATCATTTTCAAACCAAGTGTGAGCTATGATTAAGTTGTGCTCTGTGCAAAATTCTACCAGGCGGCTTCCTCTTTAAGTTCTTAGCCCCAATCCATATTCACCTACTACGTTTCCTTCTCTCCCTTTTCTTACACTCGAATTCCAGTCACCCATGACTATTAAATTTTCGTCTCCCTTCACTATCTGAATAATATCTTGTATGTCATCATACATTTCTTCAATTTCTTCGTCATCTGCAGAGCTAGTTGGCACATATACTTGTACTACTGTAGTAGGTATGGGCTTCGTACCTATCTTGGCCACAATAATGCGTTCATTATACTGTTTGTAGTAGCTTACCCGCATTCCTATTTTCCTATTCATAATTGAACCTACTCCTGCATTTCCCCCATTTCATTTTGTGTTTGTAACCCTGTAGTCACTTGAGCAGAAGTCTTGTTCCTCCTGCCACTGAACTTCACTAATTCCCACTATATCTAACTTTAACCTATCCATTTCCCTTTTTAAATTTTCTAACCTACCTGCCCGATTAAGGGATCTGACATTCCACGCTCCGCTCCGTAGAACGCCAGTTTTCTTTCTCCTAATAACGACATCCTCTTGAGTAGTCCCCGCCCAGAGATCCGAATGGGGGACTATTTTACCTCTGTAATGTTTTACCCAAGAGGCCGCCATCATCATTTAATCATACAGTAAAGCTGCATGCCCTCGGGAAAAATTACGGCTGTAGTTTCCCCTTGCTTTCAGCCGTTCGCAGTACCAGCACAGCAAGGCCGTTTTGGTTATTGTTACAAGGCCAGAACAGTCAATTATCCAGACTGTTGCCCTTGCAACTCCTGAAAAGGCTGCTGCCCCTCTTTAGGAATCACACTTTTGTCTGGCCTCTCAACAGATACCCCTCCGTTGTGGTTGTACCTACGGTACGGCTATCTGTATCGCTGAGGCACGCAAGCCTCCCCACCAACGGCAAGGTCCATGGGGGGGGGGGGGGGGGGAGGGGGGGCATTCCGCTTTCAAAATCTGTTAATTCCCTCCATGCGACCATGATGACGTAGGAAAACCTTTGACATGATTCACCTGAGTACAAATAACAGCTTCACCAATAAACTGCCCTTTTATACATTGTGTAGGTGAAACTGCTGCCATCTGTATATGTGAACAATGCTATGCAGTGACTTTTGTCACTTCAGTGTAGGCCTTTCTTCAGCTAGCAGGGGATTCTTACACTGACATCAAAGCATTTCCAATTGCTTGTGAGATTCGATATTGGAAACACGAATTAGTTTCAAAGGAAAAGCAGCATGTAATCAGGAAATAAGATACAGAGGAACGATCCACATGTTGAGAGAATATCCTAAGTACTTATCAAAACTGTACGCAGCTCTCCACAACACACAGTTTCAATAAGTTTTCACAAAAAATGAAGACTGGTAGAGAGAATCACTTTCTTTCAGTCTCACGCTGAAGGACTTGCTCCTCACAAAATCCTTCTGTTCCCCTTATTAATACTTTAGGTCCCAAACAGTTTGCTCCTTTACTGTAATTCACTGAAATGAATCGAAGGGTATTGAATAAGATAAGTGCCCCAGTCCGTTTGAGTGTCTTAAATTCTTTGTGTATCACTAAACCGAATAAAAAAGCGATAAAACTGTTGATTGAAAGCAGGTAAAGATAATGATTTCCCCTCATCCCATTCTGATTTGACCTTTTGTACGGTTTTTCAAAATCATTTCAGTAGAATGACAATATAATTCCCACCAGAAAAAGCACATGCCAGACAGATTCACAGGAAGAGTTCTAAGGAAATGTAACCCATCCACGAAGGAAGTGGCATACAAGGCGAGTGTTCGACCGATTCTTTGGTATTACTAATCGATTTGGGACCCTTAGAAGGTAGGGCTGATAGCAGAGAGAGAAGATCCAACGAAGAGCTGTGGTTTCGTCAAAGGATCGTTTAGTTGGCGCAAGAGCGTTACAGAGATGCTCAACAAACTCCAGAGGCAGACTTTACAAGAGAGGCCTTGTGCATCACGGAGAGGTTAGCTACTGACATTTCGAGAGAGCACTTTTCGGGAAGAGATGGAAAAATAATTACTTCTTCACATATACATCTCGCGAAATGACTACGGCGAGGAAACTCGAGAGATTAGAGTTAATACAGGAGATAACCTACATTCATTCTTCCCACGCGCCGTTCGTTGAGTGGAAAAGTAAAGAGAGGAGCAGTTAGTGGTACCAAAAGTACCCTCCGGCACACACTGCTGGCTTTCGGGGTATGACGTAGATTCCTACTAATACACCGTGACTTATATCTTTCCGCTTTCTTTGCTCATTATTAAGCTTCGGGAAAATGAAACAAATCTTAAGCTGGCTCATTTAATACTATTATCTACTTTTTCTAATTGTTTCTGTCCTTTAGGCATTAAGTAATTGAAAATGTTATTAGTCTGTTATTTTTCTTTTTATAAGTTCGAGAATATAGCGACGTATTCTATGGCCATTTCTGACTTAAACTGAGCTCCAACGAAATAAAATAAATGAGTTGCATTCACTTTCTAACTGCGCCATTTACCTCAGAAGTAAAATAAGAATCGAATTCACGTTCCCTGCGTTTTTGTTCAATTTAGTGTACAACTTATTCATTGGATTAAGTTAGAAAATAAATTATTAAATGACCTCCGAGACACCGACAGGCAGTTACATTGAACACAACAACGAACTCGCTGGCTCACTGGCGTACTTTTCATCTTAGCTCCTAACATCTTGCGTTATTTACGAGACATATGGAGTGCTGAATCCTCGTTACTAGCTTTTATGTCGTCTCGTTGTCTCTGTAGAGCTGTACTATGGGAAGCAGGGAGAGGATATTGGTTGGTGGCCGGTGTCCTCGTTCTGTAACACAAACTGCACCCAATTATTAACTGTGTCCTTTATTAACATAAACAAAGAGCTATTTAACTTAATCTTCGATGTGCTGCGGTACAAGCTCTCCTATATAGTACACTATAGTCTCACTGCTATTGAAGTACAAAGTCCGCTATGAACACTATGTGCCGCCTGTCTCTATGCTAGAGGCTAAGACTGCGGCTACGACTCAGTGAGATGCTCGATGACACACTCGAACTAACTCGGCGTAACAGGCTCGAAATAACTGAACTAATTCGGCGTAACAGCCTCAAACTAACTCGAAGTAACTGAACGAACTGTTCCTCCAGTCCGCAGTGGCGATGCTAAATACTGGCAGACGAGAGGGCGTTGGCGGCGCGTTTCCAGCAAGTCTATCGTTGGCCTCGATCGATCTTCTTGTAACCTCTACGCCGCATGGTGTGCTGGCGCCAGCTTACGCCACAACACGGAGAACGACAGGCGCTTAGATCATTCATTGGAATGTGGAGTGAGGTACATCACGCTGTCTACAGATTCGATGATTCACAGCTAAGCTTTCCAGCAGTTGCAAATTTGGATCGTAGTAGCTTAGGCAGGTATGGCAGAATGGCTTCGTACTATGAACTGTGGCTTTTCTTGTTTCGATCTCTGATTTACCATTCCATTATTTGGCTGCTGTGAGACTTCCTATCACCATCGCACTATCAACCTACTGACCTTTGCAAGTAGTTATTTCCTCATACAAAGCTATGAGGCGAGCGAGAAGCACTTAATAATTATTCTAGAACGACATCAGAAAGCAATAAAACTTCGAAGATAGACAAGACACGATTAACGTTGAATAAAGAGAAATACAGTTACATAGGCTTCCTCTCCTTCTCCCTCTGCTTTACCTGCTCCTTCCCCTTCGTACTTCTCCTGCCAATGGTACCAGAAACAAGATTTAATGTCAATTTAGATTAAAACGCTTATAATATTACACTGCCGCATCCGCATCTTAGTTCATTTCTGGTTAATGAAAGCTTCATGACAATGGTATTGCCGGCCGCGCTGGCCGTGCGTTTCTAGGCGCTAAAGTCCGGAACCGCAGGACTGCTACGGTCGCAGGTTCGAATCCTGCCTCGGGCATGGATGTGTGTGGTGTCCTTAGGTTAGTTAGGTTTAAGTAGTTCTATGTTCTAGGGGACTGATGACCTAAGATGTTAAGTCCCATAGTGCTCAGAGCCATTTGAACCATTTTTGAACAATGGTATTGTCATTCCTTCTCACGAAATTACAGTCCCCAACTCCGAATGCGAAAATATTTTGTTGGCACAGACCTACATAGGGAGGAACGATCACGACGATAAAATAAGGGAAATCAGAGCTCGTACGGAAATATATAGGTGTTCATTCTTTCCGTGCCCTATACGAGATTGGAATAGTAGAGAATTGCGAAGGTGGTTCGATGAAACCTGAGCCAGGCACTTATATGTGTTTTACATAGTATCCGTTACTTTACACTGAGGTGACGGAAGTCGTGACATGTTTGTTAATATCGTGTCAGCCGTCCATTACTGCGGGATTGATGCCACTGCAGGATGTTGTGCTCGAACTGACCTCTCGATTATGTCCCATAAATGTTTGATGGGGTCCATGTTGGGCGATCTGGGAAGGCCAAATCATTTGCTCGAACTGTCCGGAATGTTCAAACCAACCGTCAACAGCTGTGGCTCTGTGGAATGACACCGTTGCTTGGGAACATGGAGTCTATGAATGGCTGGAAATGGTCCCCAAGTAGCCGAACATAACCATTTCCAGTTAATGATCGGTTCAGTTGGACCACAAGACCCAGTCCATTTCAAGCATTTACAGCCCACAACATCATGGGGCCACCACCAGCAGTCGCAGCGCTGTTGGAGGTGTAATGTAATTAGTCTGGTATTTTTCTTTTTATAAGTTCAGGATATACAGTGACGAATTCTATGGCCATTTCTTATCCCTCTACACTGTTTTTGAGTACTTCTACTGGTGTCATCCTGCCTGCCTTATCAAGGTTCTGTTTCTGGCAGTTTGCAACTGATGTGGGATCACAGGTGCTGCTGGCACGTGAGAATTGTTGGCCTTTCCCAGCTGCTGCCTCGTATTTTAACGATCATGAAGCTACTATTCTCTCTTGCCCATTGCTGGAGAAAAGGCGCATAATTTGGACAGTTCTCGGGTAGCGTCGTAATTTCTCTACAGTATTTCGGCAGACGTACACGCTGCCATCTTCAGGTGGTTCCTGACGAATGCTGTGGTGTTCCTCTCAGCGCCCTATATATACTAGCCGTTACCCCCTCCACCGTTCCTCTCCTGGTGTCTTCGGCTAATGGAGGTGGTGGGGGAAGCGGCGCCTGGGTCTGAACTGGGGTCTGCAGTCTCCCTGCTGCCGCCGTCGACGGCGGTCCTCGATCTCTGGGACCGCAAGTTGAAGGCCGCTGTCTTTATTAATTAGATCGTCCTGTAGACGGACTTCGATGGCCTCTTTAGTAACTCAGTCCCAGAAGTAGGAGGATTGACAGAGTATTTTTGTTTTTTCATAGTCCATAGTATGGCCAGGCTTTATACAACGGTCAGCCACCGCTGATTTAGTGGCCTGGCGTAATTCGGTATGGCGCTTGTGTTCGCGGCACCTCTCTTCTACAGTGCGGACTGTCTCCTCAATGTATGATTTTCCGCACTGACAGGGAAATTGATAAACGCCTGGTTTTCGAAGCCCTAGATCATCTCTCACTGAACCCAGTAGAGTCAAGGTTTTCGCAGGGGGTCGGAATACACATTTCACACTGTGTTTCCCTAGGATTCTACCGATGGTAGATATCGAAATAGACGACAGAGGGATAGAGAAACAAACTCGCTCAAAAGAGGAAAGGCCGTAGGACCTGATGGGATACCACTACACAGAGTACGCGAAGGAACTTGCCTCCCTTTTTGCAGCGGTGTACCATAGGTCTCTAGAAGAGCGTAGCGTTCCAAAGGATTGGAAAAGGGCACAGGTAGTCCCCGTTTTCAAGAAGGGACATCCAACAAATGTACGGAACTGTACATCTATATCTCTAACGTCGATCAGTTGTAAAATTTTGGAACACGTATTCTGCTCGAGTATAGTGACTTTTCTGGAGACTAGAAATCTACTCTGTAGGAATCAGTATGGGTTTCGAAAAAGACGATCGTGTGAAACCCAGCTCGCGCTATTTGTCCACGAGACTCAAAGTCCATAGACACTATTTCCCAGGTAGATGCCGTGTTTCTTGACTTCCGCAAGGCGTTCGATACAGTTCCCCACGTCATTTAATGAACAAAGTACGAGCATATGGACTATCAGACCAATTGTGTGATTGGATTGAAGAGCTCCTAGATAACAGAACGCAGCATGTAATTCTCAATGGAGAGAAGTCTTCCGAAGTAAGAGCGATTTCTGGTGTGCCGCAGGGGAGTGTCGTAGGACCGTTGCTATTCACAATATACATTAATGACCTTGTGGATAACATCGGAAGTTCACTGACGCTTTTTGCGGATGATCTGTGGTATATCGAGAGGTTGTAATAATGGAAAATTGTGCTGAAATGCAGGAGCATCTGCAGCGAATTGACGCATGGTGCAGGGAATGGCAATTGAATCTCAATGTAGACAAGTGTAATGTGCTGCGTATACATAGAAATAAAGATATTTTATCATTTAGCTACAATGTAGCAGGTCAGCAGCTGGAAGCAGTTAATTCCATAAATTATCTGGGAATACGCTTTAGGAGTGATTTAAAATGGAATGATCATATAAAGTTGATCGTCGGTAAATCAGATGCCAGACTGAGATTCATTGGAAGAATAGTAAGGAAAGGCAATTCGAAAAAAAGGAAGTAGGTTACAGTACACTTGTTCGCCCACTGCTTGAATACTGCTCACCAGTGTGGGATCCGTATCAGATAGGGTTGATAGAAGAGATAGAAAAGATCCATGGAGAGCAGCGCGCTTCGTTACAGGATCATTTAGTAATCGCGAAAGCGTTACGGAGATGCTATATAAACTCCAGTGGAAGACTCTGCAGGAGAGACGCTCAGTAGCTCGGTGCGGGCTTTTGTTGAAGTTTCGAAAACATACCTTCACCGAGGAGTCAAGCAGTATATTGCTCCCTCCTACGTATATCAGGCGAGGAGACCATGAGGATAAAATCAGAGAGATTAGAGCCCACACAGAGACATACCGACAATCCTTCGTTCCACGAACAATACGAGACTGGAATAGAAGGAAGAACCGATAGAGGTACTAAAGGTACCCTCCGTCACACACCGTCAGGTGGCATGCGGAGTATGGATGTAGATGTAGATGTAGAATCTCAAGACTGATTTAGATATCATAAAGAGAACATTACGATTGGTCTGACTATCATCATATAAATGTGCTCTTTCTACGTCATGTGCGCTTCTCCAGTCACATATAATGTATAGCAGTCATCATGGTACATTCGCTTGTCCTATGTGGCATTTGTGGCATGTGTTACAGAAATTTTGTCTTTACATCATTAGATGTTTTTACCTTGCATGTAAGATCGTTGCTGCCATGTCCTGTCTTTATTAGAATTATTATTTTCATCTAGGCGTAGCTGGAGATGTACATCTGATTTTAGTTGGGTCCCATGTACGCTATTTTTCTGACAGCTTGGATGACAGTGGATCAATTTACAAAATTTCGTCTAACACATGCCATAAATTCTACATAGGACGAACCGGTAGAAACTTTAGAACTAGATACTAAGAGCATACAAGAGAAAGTGAAAACAACCCATCCGCATTTTTTCAACACCTACAAACAGAAAATCTCGACGTAAAACCTATAAACCCAGCACTATAAATCCTCCATGTTAACCATAAGGGAATATTCATGAACATAATTGAGGAAATAGAGATATATTCACATGCATACAGAAACCCTACAAATTTACTGAACGAACAAACCGACATAAAGAAGAATAAGTACATAGAAAACTTTATTGATATCACAAATCAAGAAAAAGGGTAAAGTAATTAATCAGAGGCGCTAAATAACACATATCCGTAGTAACAGCGATAATAACATGAAAAATATGAAACAAAGTCGTAACATCAAGATACATCGTAGACAATAACAAAATTATTCGAAAAAATTAAAAATATAAAATAAAAATCTCAAATAAAACTAAAACAAACTCCATACAAATACATAATCAGACACAAACTGATAAAAATAATAATAAAAATGAATTTCCACATATCGCATATTTATAATGGTAACTATGTAAACACGTAATATCGCTGGTCACTGTCATCCACGCTGTCAGAAAAATAGCATACATGGAAACCAACTAAAATCAGATATGTATCTCCAGTGTACACCTAGGAGAAAACAATAATTCTAAAAAAGACAGAACAGAAGCAAGGTAAAAACACCTAATGATGAATTACAACTTTCCTGATTATAGCTACAGACCATTATATTAAGCCCAAATGGAATGATCATATAAAGTTGATCGTTGGTAAAGCAGATGCCAGACAGATTCATTGGAAGAATTCTAAGGAAATGCAATCCGAAAACAAAGGAAGTAGGTTACAGTACGCTTGTTCGGCCACTGCTTGAATAATGCTCACCAGTGTGGGATCCGTAACAAATAGGTTTGATAGAAGAGATAGAGAAGATCCAACGGAGAGCAGCGCGCTTCGTTACAGGATCATTTAGTAATCGCGAAAGCGATGCTAGATAAACTCCAGTGGAAGACTCTGCAAGAGAGACGCTCAGTAGCTCGGTACGGGCTTTTGTTGAAGTTTCGAGAACATACCTTCACCGAGGAGTCAAGCAGTATATTGCTCCCTCCTACGTATATCTCGCGAAGAGACCATGAGGATAAAATCAGAGAGATTAGAGCCCACACAGAGGCATACCGTCAATCCTTCTTTCCACGAACAATACGAGACTGGAATAGAAGGGAGAACCGTTAGAGGTACTCAAGGTACCCTCCGTCACACACCGTCAGGTGGCTTGCGGAGTATGGATGTAGATGTAGATGTAGATGCAGATTTTTCTTGACGTGTTTCCGACAAACGGAATGCACGCCAATTACTTGTGTTCTTCTGTTTCATCTTCTTGTTCTCTTGGCGCAGTCTGTCTGGGTGCGTGTCTTATTTGTCTCTGGTTGTACCCATTTTTCTTTTCTTTTTAAAACCATTACATCAATTTTATGCCAGTGATGAGGGTGATTGTTTATAGTATGAACTCAACATAACGTGTATCAATTTTTCGTTGATACTTACAGACATGTTCAAATTATTAGGCGACAGACATTTTTTCCAAAGCCTTACATTTATTACACATTTACATCCACATACAGATTATATTTGTGCATTCAGTACTTTGTATGAATGTATGTTCTTAATGAACATTTTTATCCTGTTTGGCATAGTTTTTATTACCTTTTCACATGACATTTTAATATTATTTTCATTGAGATTTGCTGTACTTTTTCCATGAGATCTTGTTTGGTAGTTATTGTAAATGGCCGGCCGGGGTGACCGAGCTGTTCTAGACGCTTCAGTCTGGAACCGCGCGACCGCTACTGTCGCAGGTTCGAATCCTGCTTCGTGCACAGATGTGTGTGATGTCCTTAGGTTAGTTAGTTTTAAGTGGTTCTAAGTTCTAGGGGACTGATGACATCAGATGTTAAGTCCCATAGTTCTCAGAGCCATTTGAACCATTTTATTGGAAATGTCCTTTTCCTCTGATTCACAATAGTCCATAAATTATGAAGAGAGTTCACATCAGGGCCATTCCCTGGCCAGGGCAACACTTTCAGTTGCTTTTCTTCCAAGTACTTGGAAACACTTTTGGCTTTGTGGCAAGGTGCCTCATCATGCATAAAAATGGCATCTTTATTAGGAAACCACCCATTTATTTGGTGGAAAAGTTCCTTTTTAAAGATTTCTTTATATTGTTCTTGCCTCATTGTCCCTTCAGAAATGTGTAATATGCCAGGAACTTTCAATGACATCACACTCCAGACCATAACGGAAGTTGGATGCTTCACACATTGCTTCACACACTCAGCTTTGAACCGTTCTCCAGGTCTGCGAAGAACATACAAGCTCTCTTCCATCACAGTGAATACAGATAATCACTCAAGCATACCTGAAGCATATGAACAAAATTGCAAATTATGAAAGTTGACAATAGTAGCACAGGAGACCTCAACGGACCCAAAATTCAATGTCCTTTTCTTCAGTATCAATAAAACATCACAATTTCAAGCCAAAACTCTTAACTTTAGATATCATACCCACTTAATTTACCATCCAAGTCCTCACTTGTCCACTCCTGAAGTTGTTTTGCCCACTGCAATCTTTTGGTTTTCATGGTAGGTATGACTTTCTGTTCTTTCCTTGGTCGGCATGCCTTTAAACCGAATTCAAACAGCCTCCTTCTCACTGCCACAGTTGAAACTTCAACACCCAAACCTTTCGGCTGATGGCTCATGTCTGTAGAAATAAGTTAACGAGTCATTGTTGCCATGTTTGTAAGTCTTCTCGTTGTTCTGGGACTGATTTTTCTTTTATGTCCACATATTTATATTTGGCTTGTATTCACCACCTTTCTGCACTGAAAGTTTGTTTCTGCTGACAGTTTTCTGTGATATTCTCGTTCTGTCAGCAATTTCTTGCTGTGTATAACGATTTTCAACAAGACGTGCTGCCACAGCGAAACTCTCCAAGGTGAAAAATATTTTGTCTTCCCCATAAACTTACTTGATTTGGAAACTCCTCGATTTATTGCTATAGCTAAAAACATGCAAGTTCACAAGCTATTTAATGTCTAGTTAATGTAGGAAGAAGTTGATAGAAGAAGCTGAAGTACACCACAGAAACATAAAACATTACTATAAATACAGTTTCAAATCATGTACACAGACAACTAACACCAACACGACTTGGAGGGAAAATGACAAGTGTTACCAATTCTGAAAAATTCAGTGATCTGTGAGTAGCCTGGAAGCGAAATTTCGTTTCATCACTCAAACCAATTATTACACTTTTCTCTCCGATTTTTACACCAGAAAACTTAAGAGTGTCAAAAATAATCTTTTAGTCTAATAATTTGAACACGTCTGTATGTGTCTGATATGGGTACGCATATTGTACATGCTAATAATGTAGGGAGAATACTGACTTGGTACTTAGAAAGAGTTTTTTTCTTGTACAATAATGCATTGCGGGTATTTTCAACATTCAAGGGTCTCATATTTACGTATGTGTCTTTTTCGATTACTGATCGGTGTTTATGCTTTGGAGTGCTTACAGAAAGTGTGATGACATTATTATATCACAATACTTCTCTCAATAGGACAATGTCACTTTTTTAACACATGCACTATCACTTCACACGTTAGTACATTATGTAAGGCGTGGATTAGATAAGTAGCAAGAGTTTGTGTTTACTTATCGTGTTGTGGTATTTGTTTATCATTTAAAGTGTTAACACTTTGACTACTGGGGACGACTTAACTCTTCATTCTCCACCGCTTCCCCACATACTGAGGTCCTGTATAAATGTGGCCCCTGGGTTTTCCTTAAGCGATATTAATGTGTTTACTCGCCCAGTTTCTCTGTCCTCTCACTGCTGCGGCTGAGTTACTTCCACGTCTCGGCGAATAAAAGAGTTTCTAGTAGCCTCTGTGTGTGCTATGATTTGCAAGAAACCATTAGATATCTTGAATCCCTTATGAAATATGGCGATTGTTATGACCACATAATTCCCGATGTGCAGGGACAGAAATGAGCACATCGCACACAACCATCCACCGGCTATCAAAAACAATAACTTGAGAACGAAATGAAATTTTTCTGCCTTCAATTTTATATAAAATTTTGATACCTTATCTACATTTACTAGACTGCAATGTATGAGCTAGCATCACCCACACGCAAAGTATACGCAGTGCACTTGTACTTCTCCAAACTCCTTAAAATGGCGTGCAATATTTCAGTTAATTTGATGCAGCCTAGTAATTATGACGAATAACGAAAAGTTATTCAGTCCTTTATGGAGTGAATTTATCAGATCGTAACATGTGCAAAAATCAATTTTTTTGACAAAATAGTTTTGTTGAAATCGGGCACTAAGTATTTCATAGTGGCTAGAACGCCAACTCCCAGCAATGGTAGCAGCTTTTAGAGAGCAGTACAGCTAGAAAAAAGCTGCACTCAGCGTGGAGCACAGAGAGCACACCGGTGTCAGCAAATCGGGTAATAATGCATTGTGGAAATTGTTTAATCCAGATTATCAGTGTAATTTGTTTAAATATAACGATGTGGTATCTGTTGAACATTTGAGGTCTCGGCAAGAGAGTTCTGCTGTTAAATAACACACTCTAAAAACTCTACTCATGATAATGACATATATTTTAATAATGCTCTGCGGTAACTATCTAACATCGTATTTACATACAGCGCGTTTGGAAATTCTCATTACAAAATTCTACGACTTGTAGGAGGAAGTAAGTAAATAATACATTCAAGCGCCAAGGTAATTGGTATAGGCATGCGTATTCAAATGCAGAGATATGTAAACAAGCTGAATACGGCGCTGCGGTCGGCAACGTCTCTATAGACAACAAGTGTCTGGCGCAATTGTTAGATCGGTTACGGCCACTACAATGGCACGTTATCAAGATTTAAGTGAGTTTGAACGTGGAGTTATAGTCGGCGCACGAGCGATGGGTCACAGCATCTCCGAGGTATCAATGAAGTTGGGGTTTTCCCGTACGGCCATTTTACGTGTGTACCGTGAATATCAGTAATCTGGTAAAACATCAAATCTCCGACATCGCTGCGGCTGGAACAAGATCCCGCAAGAACGGTACCAACGTCGGTCGAAGAGAACAGTTCAACGTGACAGAAGTGCAACCCTTCAACAAATTGCTGCAGATATCAATGGTGGGCCATCAACAAATGTTAGCGTTCGAACCATTCAACGAAACATCATCGATAAGGGCTTTCGGAGTCGAAGGCCTACTCGTGTACCCTTGATGACTGCACGACACAAAGCTTTATTCCTCGCCTGGGCTCGTCACCATCGTCGTTGGACTGTTGATGACTGGAAACGTGTTGCTTGGTCGGAGGAGTCTCGTGTCAAGTTGTATCGTGCGGATGAAGTGTAGCGGTATGGAGACAACCTCGCATAACCATGGAACCTGCAGGTTAGTAGGGGACTGTTCAAGCTGGTTGAGGCTTTGTAATGGCTTGCGGCGTGTGCGGTTGGAGTGATATGCGCCCCCTGATATGTCTAGATACGACTCTGACAGGTGACATGTACGTAAGCATCCTGTCTGATCACCTGCATCCACTCATATCATTGTGCATTTTGTGGACTTGGCCATTCTAGCAGCACAATGCTACACCCCACATGTCCAGAATTGCTACAGAGTGGCTCTAGGAACTGTATTCTCAGTTTAAACAGTTCCACTGGCCACAAAATTCCCCAGAAATGAACATTATTGAGCATATCTGGGATCCCTTGCAACGTGCTATTCAGAAGAGATCTCCACCCTCCCTGACTCTTACGGATTTATGGACAGCCCTGCAGGATTCATGGTGTCAGTTCCCTCCAGCACTACTTCAGACATTAGTCGACTCCATGCCACGTCGTGCTGCGGCACTTTTGCGAGCTCGCGGGGCACTACACGATATCAAGCAGGTGTACCAGTTTCTTTGGCTGTTCTATGTATTTTGAATAGGGACCATGTCTAAAAAAACGTACCATTTCCGTTCTAAGACGGTTTCATTTTAGATGTGTAACTTGTCCACATGTGTTGAGGCAGAGATAAAGTCTGAGAGTTGCTTATCCCAGTATGCAACAGAGTAGATAGGATTACGTGTACTACGTCAGACTGTCACCTGACGTCACGTAACGTCTGACTTACTGCGAGACCTACTCAATGCTTGTGCGTCTCCGATACAGGACATACGATTCGGTACACGTTTTCGAAATACAAGGAGGTGCCCCTTGTGTATGAAGAATCTCAAGGTAACGGAAGAGCTGCTAGTCGGTTATATCAAGAACGCTTTCCGTACCGTAGCAGGGCATTGCACAAACGTTTTGCCCAAATTACCCAGCAGCTCCAAGAAACAGGTATTTTTACCGTAATTGGTCAGAACTTCGGTGCTCCACGACAACGCCGCACGCCTGAATTCTAAGATGATGTACTGCATCGCGTTGAAGAGAACTCGCCAGCGAGTACTGGAACAATTCCGCGTGCAGTGGGTGTTAGTCACACTAATGTTTGAAACGTTCTGCGTGAGAAACAATTACAACAGTACCACTTACAAAGGTTAACGCTATGAGTCCAGCCGGTATTCCACAAAGCGTTGCCTACTGCACGTGGTTCCTGTACCATTATGTAGACACACCCCTCTTTCCACGTCGAATTCTGTTCACAGATGAATTTAAGTGCACTAGGGACTATATTCTGAATTAGCGTAACAGCCATATCTGGGCATACGAAAACCTCGTCCCACTCATATTCAGGGATTTCAGCACCGGTTTTACATTAACGTGTGGGTAGGTGTTCTAGACTGTCATGTGATTGGGCCATACCTCCTTCTAGTCAGGGTAAGCGGTCCTGCGTACTTGAGCTTCCTACAAAACGTATGGAACCCGTTTTTGAAAGTTGTGCCACTGAATGACCGTCAGGAAATGTGCTTTCAGCTTGATGTTACACCACATCGCTTGGAGACATCTCAATGGACGATGTGGTGAAAGATGGATAGATCGAGGTAGTCCAACCGCGTGGCCGCCACGATCGCCGGTTTTAACTCCTATGGGCTACTCCTTGAGGGGTCGTTTCAAAGCTTCGTTTGCAGACTCCTGTAGAGACAAAGGTGGATATGCTGGTACGAGCTCTTACCGCTGCACTAGAGCCACCAGGTGCTATGGAGAGTTCTTTGTAGGCACAATGTTTGTAACAACTTTGGTGCTCGCCACATTGAAACGCTGTTGTAATGCACCAGTTTTTTCTGTATTTACAGTGTGGTGGTTTCTTTTCTGGTTTTGGAATAATTTAAACACGTAATCGGTCTCGTAAACTGACATACGGCTGGAAGAACGGTGTACTGACTACATGCCACTCCATATCCGTACCCAGTGACGCCTGTGATCTGAAGATAACACCGCGGCCGGTCGGTACCGTTGGCCTTCATGTCCTAATCGGTGGAGTTTAGTTTTAAACACCTAATGTTTAAGTCTTAATACGAACAAATGTGCTTAAGTGATAAATAGATGTTTCTGCAGGTAGAAGTGGATGAGTTAAACACCTGAATTGAAACCGTCGTAGAACGGAAACGATATGTTTCACATATATATGTTTCCATATATTCAAAATATTATTTATTCACTCCACTTAACAAGTCCTAGAAATTTGTAACGGGGATTTCCGAGCACCCTGTGTACCTTAGGCTGGAGACGTAGATATCTCTCAAATCGGTAGAATTTGCAACTAATTATCTGAAAACTGTAAATATGAACTAACTATGTGACGGACAGGTCAATTCTATTTACATGTCTTGTTACTCTTTTTATTACTCTTGGGAGCACTGGTGGATCCCTACTGTTGCACTTCATGGTAATCCTTTCTCTACTGCGTACAGGCTCCGAATGACGATGCTCAAACTATTGGCGTAATAATAAAGAAAGCGGTAGGGGAGGGGGAAGTTGATTGCTATTGATCCAGAGGGAGGAGAAAGACTACCCACATCGTATTGGCTTAGATAATTATCTGGGATACAACTCCTTCAGTGGTTTGGTGACCTCGAGTGTAACACATTCAGTTGGCTGAGATACGGGGGAACGGGTGTGAGGGTTGCCTCTGTCCTTGAAGATAACAGGCCCAATTGCCTCAGTTGTAACCTGATACTCTGCTGTCTTGTCTTACCTGAGTGGTCAGAGTGATGGACTGCCCTCCTACGGGCCCGGATTCGATTCCCGGCTGGGTCGGAGATTTTCTATGCTTAGGAACTGAGTGTTGTGTTGTATTCATCATCATTTCATCCCCATCCGGCGCGCAGGTGGCCCAATGTGGCCTCGAATGTAATAAGACCTGCACCAAAGCGGCCGGACTTTCCCCTCCCGGCCGATGACGCCAAACGATTTTCATTTACCTTCAGAAGTGACCTTGAGATTAGGTCATCATCTGAGCTCATATGCACGCTGCTAGATTACTTCCAGAATACCAGAGTTTCCACGCACAGATCTAGAATACAAAAAATATGCAATGTCTTTTCATTAGCCACTCGGCTCAAGTCATACATTAATATCATGTTAAGCGTGTATTTTAGTTGACTGATTTTCACCTCATAGCGAACTAATTTCAGGAAATGTGAAACGTAGGACAATAACAGAGGAGCCACATAAAAAGAGGGCTAATGATGGATAGTTTCAAATGTATTAATAAAGCTGTTTCTTACTATTGTTGCTGTTGTAACAGCTGCTCCTGTTCCTGTTAAAGCGCTAACCCATGAGGTTACAAAACGAAAAATTGTTCTTCCCTTTTACGGCCCGTAGAGTACATTCTGTGCCGCCACTTTTGTATGCTCTTTAAAGAACAGGAGAGTGATTAGTAGCGAAAGTCGCTATTTGTTCCAGCGAAGCTGTCATCAAGTGTAGGTCCCAGATAACAACAGACAGAAGTAGTGAGCATCTTCGCTGTCCATGATGCTACGACGTGACGATCCAAATGTGTCGACTGCTTAGTACAGCGAGTCCAAAAGTCACAAAAACGTACCCAATCTATGCATCAGGACGGTAGTCAGCGTAAGAGATTCTTACAAGTTAAGTGCCCTCCTCTGGCCCCTTCTACCAGCTACTTTACAGCCACCCCACGAGCAGTTTGTAAGCCAGCTCTCCGTTTTACTGGTTATTCGCTGGGAAAATAAAAATTTGAGTATCAGAATGGCAGAGCATTCAGGTACCTGAGTGGAGACGTTTATTTACCGCCCTTGGGACAATACGCTGCTGAATCACCTTCATATCAAAATTGCAAACCTCACTAGATGCAGAGCTGTTTCGAGAACATTTTTGAATGTAGTCAACGTATCTTCTGTCTCCCTCCCATTACTGACACATATTTGGATATTCGTTGTGCTTTTGGTAAGACCCTTAAAACTAAAATTGCTTCTATGTCGTGGAAATGATGTTTCTTCTTTTAAGAGAAGTGTAACATACACATTCCTGTATAACAAAAATAAATTTCTCAGTCTTCTTTCAGTGCTAAATATTAAAAAAAGACACAATTCACAATTCATTTCGATTAAAGATAGTTCCTGAGGCCTTTAAGGGTTTCCAGTGAAAGCCGCAGAAATTCGACCTACATCGTCATCTACACCTACAAAAATACTCTACAAGCCACTGTACGGTGCCTGGCGTAGGATACCCTCTACCGCTGCTAGTCATTTCCTTTCCACTCCCACTCTCAAACAGAGGGAAGGAAAAAATCAGCCTCGGTATGAGCCCTAATTCCTCTCATCTTATCTTCGTGATCCTAACACGCAGTGTATGTTGGCGGCAGTAGAATCGTTCGGCATTCAGCTCCAAATGTCGGTTCTCTAAATTTTCTCACTAGAGCTTCTCGAAAAGAACATCGCGTTCCCTCCAGGGATTCTCAGTTGAGTTCCTCAAGCATCTCCGTAGCACTCAGGTGTTGTTCGAACCTACCGGTAACAAATATAGCAGCCCGCCTCTGAACTGCTTCGATATCTTCCTTCAAAAATGGTTCAAATGGCTCTGAGCACTATGGGACTTAATTCTGAGGTCATCAGTCCACTAGAACTTAGAACTACTTGAACCTTACTAACATAAGGACATCACACACATCCATGCCCGAGGCAGGATTCGAACCTGAGACCGTAGCGGTGGCGCGATTCCAGACTGTAGCGCCTAGAACCGCTCGGCCACCCCGGCCGGCTGTCTTCCTTCAATCCGACCTGGTACGGATCCCAAACACTCGAGCAGTGCCCAAGAATAGGTCGCACCAGCGTCCCATATGCGGTCTCCTTTACAGGTGAACCACTCTTTACTTAAATTCTCCCAATAAACGAAGTCGACCATTCGCCTTATCTTCCACAGTTGTCACATGCTCGTGCCATCTCATATTGCTTTGCAACGTTACGCCCAGATATATGAAAGACTTGACTGTATCAAGCAGGACACAAGTAATACAGCATCCGAACATTACAGGTTTGATCTTCCTACTCATCCGCAGTAGCTTGCATTTTCCCACATTTAGGGCTAGCTGCCTTTCATTACACCACCTGGAAAAGTTGTCCAAATCGTCTTCTATCTTTCTATAGTCACTCACCTTCGACACCTTACCGTACACCGCGGCATCATCAGCAAACAACCGCAGATTTTTGCCCACCATATCCGGCAAATCATTTATGTATATAGAGAACAACAGTGGCCCTATCACACTTCCTCAGGGCACTCCTGACTATACCCTTGTCTCTGATGAACACTCGACGTCGAGGACAATATACTGGGTTCTATTATCTAAAAAGTCTTCGAGCCACTCACATATCTGTGAACTTATTCTACACGCTCGTAACCTCGTTAGCAGCCTGCAATGGAGCACCGTGTCAAATGCTTTTCGGAACTGTAGAAATGTGGATTCTGCCTGTTGCTCTTCATCCACTGTTCGCAGTACATCATGTGAGAAAAGGGCATTCTTCTTGCTTCAATAAAGATGTGCCATCTATTAAAATGAATGGAATAGATGAAAATACAATATTTCCCATTTTTCAATGTAATACTGGAAATTTTACCAACGGCCTTGTCGTCAGGTCACCGTACTGAAGCACTGCCGGGCTGGGCTAGCACTGCCGGATGGGTGACCGTCTGGTCTGCCGTGCGCTGTTGGCAAGCTGGGTGCACTCAACCCTTGTGAGGCAAACTGAGAAGCTACTTGGCTGAGTAGCGGCTCTGGTCTCGAAAACTGACAACGCAGTGTGCTGACCACATGCCCGTCCGCATCCGCATCCAGTGATGCCCCTGGACTGAGAGGATGACACGGCAGCCGGTCGGTACCGTTAGGCCTTCCTAGGTCTGTTCGGACGGAGAATACTGGAACTTTTAACTCTATAATTTACAAATCACTTCACTTGCGGAGCCATTTCTGCTGCAAAGTTTTTTGATTCTGTTATCGTGTCAGTTTCCAGTACTGATTATGATACATCTTACATATTTTGCACCTGGGTGTCTGTGTCGCCCATCTCAGCTCAGCGTCGCAAGAAGCTGCTTGTGCCTCTAGGGCCTTAAATCTGCCTTCACCCACTACTTACGCTTACCGTGAAAAATGCCTTCATCCGCTCAAGCTTATTATCTCGTAATTAAAATTTGCTCGCGGAATTTGTCCTGAAGCTTCCTGTAAAAAGAAATTAAACAAAACTTTTCCTTGGAAATCAAATACGCATTTTCCTGCATGCTTGGAAAAGGAGGAGGGAGGGGAAGAGGGGATGGTAATCTATTTCAGAAAAAATCTGAATACTCTTCTTGGAAAAACGGCAGATACTGTAGCTTTCTTGAAAACCAATGAAAATATTTTAGTAAATCATACAAATTATTACGAATAGCAGCCAGCTACATTGCTCTGTAAATTGATTTTATTTTATATCATTCCCGGTGAGCCTATTACGGCATATTGCTCTCTTCAGATGCTCTGTAAATACGTAAGAAAGCGATGGGCTTAATATAATGGTCTGTAACTATAATCAGGAATCTTGTTATACATCATTACGTGTTTTACCTTACATGTAACATCGTTGCTCTCATGTTGTGTCTATTTTAGAATTATTATTGTCTCGTAGGAGATGTATATCTGATTTTAGTTGGTTTCCATGTATGCTATTTTTCTGACAGCGTGGATGACAGTGGACCAGCGATATTACATGTTTATATAGTTATCATTATAAATATTCAATGTGTGGAAATTCATTTTTATTATTATTTTTATCAGTTTGTGTCTGATTATGTTTTTGTCTGGAGTTTGTTTTACTTTTATTTGAGATTTTTATTTTACATTTTTAATTTTTTCGAACAATTTTGTTATTGTCTGTGATTTATGTTGGTGTTACGACTTTGTTTTATGCTCTTCATATTAGTATCGCTGTTACTACGGATATGTGTTATTTAGCGCCTCTAATTAATTAATTTACCGTTTTTCTTGATTTATGATATGAATAAATTTTTCTATGTACTTTACGTTCTTTATGCCAGTTTGTTCGTTCAGTAAATTTGTAGGGTTTCTGTATGCATGTGAATATATCTCTATTTCCTCAATTATGTTCATGAACATTCCATTATGGGTAACAGGGAGGATTTATAGTGCTGCGTTTATAGGTTTTACGTCGAGATTTTCTGTTTGTAGGTGTTGAAAAAATGCGGATTGGTTGTTTTCACTTTCTCTTCTATGCTCTTAATATCTAGTTCTGAAGTATCTACCGGTTTGTCCTATGTAGAATTTGTGGCATGTGTTAGACGAAATTTTGTAAATTGATCCACTGTCATCCAAGCTGTCAGAAAAATAGCGTACATGGGACCCAACTAAAATCAGATGTACATCTCCAGCTACGCCTAGGTGAAAATAATAATTCTAATAAAGAAAGTACATGACAGCAACGATCTTACATGCAAGGTAAAAACATCGATGATGTAAAGACAAAATTTCTTTAACACATGCCACAAATTCCACAGTCAGACCAGTCGCAATGTTCTCTTTATGACATCTACATCAGTCTTGAAATTACAATTTTTGTAATGTTGCCATGCTTTCAATAAAATCTTATACTTTTAGGAATATTTTTGTCAACATAAATTCTGACATCGATAATAATGACTAGGTGAAAAACTATCCTGGATTCAATAAAATCTTATACTTTTAGGA
The DNA here is from genome assembly GCF_023897955.1 of Schistocerca gregaria. NCBI lineage: Eukaryota > Metazoa > Arthropoda > Insecta > Orthoptera > Acrididae > Schistocerca > Schistocerca gregaria. The sequence continues at coordinate 128,310,146 of NC_064931.1, read as the reverse complement.
ATCGTTGTTCATATTTTTGTCAACATAATTTCTGACATCGATAATACTGACTAGGTGAATACTATCCTTCTCATCAAAGCACTTGGGACCAACAGATGTACGGGCTATGTGTATATTTTCTGAATCAGTAAAATTACTGGGAGTCTTAACAGAAGTATTTGAGTTTAACTCTCCTTTTTTTGTGATGTTTCATCGAAGGTATTACATTTTTCTATTCAATCATTTTCATCTTCGGTTTTCATCACGAATATCGCTCACTTTCGTATCTCTATTCACAGTGCTTGTGCACCTCACAATGCATAATATTCTAAGTAAACCACATTCATGGGTCACTGTTCTCTTACATTGTTGGCTATAGAAAAATTGAAAAGTAACTTCAATCACTGCCGACAACACTCTCGCACCATACTGATGAGCTGAGTATCGAGACTGCGCGTTATAGAGAGAGTCATGCTCGTATGTTGTGCTTATTTGCATTAGTGCTAATGAAATTACCTAGATGAAGACTATTCTAGAACAATTAGTCAATGAGTGCCACCCATTGTTGTACTGCACAAACTGGTAGTATTTCCAGTGATGACGACTTCCTAAATCAATCGACAAATAGTGGGCAGCGACCATACATTACAGGAGAACACACCTACAGCAAATGCAAAGAAATATAACAGTGTATGCTACTTTAAGTTAGGGCCTGGCAGTTGTTAGCCATTCATTTGCTGAACTGAAATGTGTTTTGTTCTGCAACTGTTTTGTTACACTAATAGCCGTTTGAGGTTTATGAAGCCGCGTGAACCTTGTGACGTAGGAATTGGAAGGGTCACTTTTGGGTTCTCTGGGAAGACAATATTTCTGACATGGATCTCTCTTTTATATATGAGCATGCACAGCGATAGAAATTTCGTAACTAAGTCGATAGGAAGCTTCAATTCACTCTGCTGTAACTTAGTAGTAATGCCTGAATTTCTTCCCAAGTTATATTTCCCTCCTTATGAGCTACGCACTCTGCTAAAGCAGTAAAATCTCGAATATTTCGGTTACAGGAATGTAAATTTAATTTTGTATTTTTCGTCATACTGGTACCATACTTTCTTTTATTTTTCAGGTATTATGCAAATTTGTAAGTTTTTACTTTATTCTTTAGATGTTTGTGATTTACATCTATTTCTGACACAACAGTTACTTCTTTTATTGTTGGCAAGAACGAACAATGCACGTTCCTCTGAGAGAATCCCAATACTGTTGCTCAATGATATATTTGTAAATGTTAAAAATAAAGTGATTGTTGTACCTGGTACAGGTTTCGAAAACAAAAGTATCGATAATTTGCATGCACTGAAATAGCTCTGCTATGGTTAAACAAGAATTTTCGCACATCTTAAAAGAATGAGATTTCTTAACGAAAAACATATTGATTTTAATTTAATTAGCCTTTTCGTAATTTCATTTACAACTTCCTACAACTATACCATTTTATAACTATTTTTTTCCTTTCGAGGCCATTTTAACGCTATTTTTATGTTACTTTGTGATCTTATAAGAGGTATTAGAGGTCATAAAAATCTGGCTGTGCGGTTACAGGTCCTTTCATATCTGTTAACTAAGTGAATTCTCACTAGTTGCAGCTACCCCGACTGGTTTCTCCTTGCTGGTCCCCTCGTGTTAGTTCACAACTTTACTGACGCATTTCATCCAACTGAACACTGCAGGATGAGAACGTTAAGTCTTCGTTAGCTGCAATAAGCTCAAAGGAAAATAACACCTTGCTGTTTGTGTAGCCTGAGACAGCCCTTACTGCAACCGGCCACAGAACCGGTTCAGTAGATTGGGGTTGCCTCTGGCAATATTATCGACTCGCATATTGTCACGTAGAAGAAGGTAGAATTAGATGAATGACGAACACTAACTTCACTTAACGAAGGTTTATTCAGCACTTGCACATCCAAGAACGCGGAGCGAACTGCCTCCGACCAGAACACATAGAGTATATATACGGCTACAGAATATTCCAGTACAATGATTATTGACATTTGCGGATACTTCTAGAATGTACTCGAACCGAATATAGAAATTAAAAGTGTACAGTGTACGTAAGTTTTGAACTCACGACCCTCCATACAAAAGTTTAGTATCCTAACCACTACACCACGGAGCTACTCAGCTTCTTTTCCCAATACCTCCAAGCAGTAACGATCGACTGTGAGAGATATGTTACAGACCTCTCTTCAGTTTCATGCCGAGCCAGATATTTCACAACATATTTTCCTGCAAAAGTCACTTTTGTCTGTCAGCGACTAAGTCTGGCTGAAGATAAATACATAGCTCGTACGTTCTCCACATTGCTGCAGTACAGACAAACTACTCTGCCGAGTCCCCAGTATTCGAAGGCATTTCATGAATACTAGCACCTAGACATCACAGACAGATAATGTGCAACTGATGATATCGAGGACAGAAAACACGTATTTCAATCATATTGGACAAGGGTTCGAGTATAGTGGAGGAATGTACAGGCAAAGCAAAGTGACAATACAAATGTTTGTTGTGTGTTCGAAACCTGTCGGTGTTCGTTTGTTCCCGAGACAGTTAGGCTCCGAATTTGAATTTGGTTTACTTTTATCTCTCTCTCTCTCTCTCTCTCTCTCTCTCTCTCTCTCTCTCCCTGTGTGTGTGTGTGTATGTGTGTGTGCGTTCGACCGTATGTATAGGCTTCTTTAGCTGTCTGTGTTACCTTTTCTGTAAAGTTCCTTTAATGTATTAAATAATGTACCTTTACAGAGTGTAGTGTATTCATTTAAAACTTGTTTGCCTTCTGCTATTGTCTTCTGTACGTGGAATTTCTCTTGTGTTGTTAGTTTGTGGTACAGCCTGTGGCTGGATTTCATAATTTTTAAATCTGTTGCTATTGTTGTTGGGTGAGCTATTTGATGGTCAGCAAATGTGCTATGGGTGCTGTCACACTTTAGGGTTGTGAGGTGTTCTGAGTATCTTGTTTTAAACTTCGTGCATGTTTTCCCTATGTATACTGTTTGACAAGTGTTGCATGTGAGTTCATATATTCCTGATGTGTTGAATTTACTGTGGGTGTCTCCTGCGCTCTGACTTTTTTCTGTGATGTGTTGTCTGTCATGTATCCTGTTTGAAGTCCTTGTTTCTTCAATATGTTGCCTATTCTGTGGACAATTTTGTAACTGTAGGTGAGTGTGTGCCAGTTGGTTTTGTGTGTATATTGTTATACTGTAGTGTCTTGGATGTGGTCATTGTTTGTATGTTGTGTTGCTCTGTTTGTGTAACGTTTTGTGTGTGTGTATGTGTGTGTGTGTGTGTGTGTTCGTTCCGTTTCTGTTTACAAATCGGGTGGCTTAATGTCTCTGTCTTATGGTGCTTATAACCATTTTCGTCTGCTATTTGTTTTATTGTTTTTAGCTACTGTGTGTAACTATTTGCTTATGGGTTTTCTGTTCAGTCTGTAGAGCACGAACCTGAAACTTACTTGTTTGTGTGCCACCTGGTGCTTCAAAATATTGTGAATGGTGATGCTCGTGGTTTTCAGTTTTCTGAATATTGTGAAGTCATGATTTTTCTTTGCTTTTCATATGGTGAGGCCCAGAAAGTTTAGTGTGTTGTCTGTTTCTGTTTCTAATGTGAAGTGAATTTTTGGGTGTAAGTTGTTTATTTCAATGTGTAGCTGTTTTATATGTGTGTGGTTGATCAATCAGTCATATTATGTCATCGGCACAACGGTACCAGCATATAACTTTGTATTTTTGATTTTTGTTGTTTTATTATGTAGGTGTGAAGATCATGTTCTTTAAGTTGTTCATGAGGATGTTGGCTAGGAGGCTTCTATTTGATGATCCCACTGACAGTCCTTCATCTTGGGAATAAAAGTATTTATCTGCATAAAAAGCGGAACCTATATCCAATAAGTTTAATTGCAAACATAGAAAAAAAGTAAGAACTGCGAATCCAGTACATGAAGACCAGAATTGATTTTTCTGAAGGAATTGATTTTTCTGAAGATAAGGGGAATGTATGTGTGGCACCTTCAAAAAGAAGCAGTTTGAGAAACGTACAATTTAAATTACTATTCAAAATAGTGAAAATTTTCTGCTTAACACAAAAGCTAAAGAAAAAATGACACTGTCATTCGCCATGAAAGATTATATTAGTTTAGACTGGATTAATACTTGTTCGATAGATCATGAATACGACAACATGTTAGTTTAACAACAGGTTTATTTACATTCCGTAATTCAAGGTGTTTTTATATTACTACTTTATACACTCCTGGAAATGGAAAAAAGAACACATTGACACCGGTGTGTCAGACCCACCATACTTGCTCCGGACACTGCGAGAGGGCTGTACAACCAATGATCACACGTACGGCACAGCGGACACACCAGGAACCGCGGTGTCGGCCGTCGAATGGCGCTAGCTACGCAGCAATTGTGCACCGCCGCCGTCAGTGTCAGCCAGTTTGCCGTGGCATACGGAGCTCCATCGCAGTCTTTAACACTGGTAGCATGCCGCGACAGCGTGGACGTGAACCGTATGTGCAGTTGACGGACTTTGAGCGAGGGCGTATAGTGGTCATGCGGGAGGCTGGGTGGACGTACCGCCGAATTGCTCAACACGTGGGGCGTGAGGTCTCCACAGTACATCGATGTTGTCGCCAGTGGTCGGCGGAAGGTGCACGTGCCCGTCGACCTGGGACGGACCGCAGCGACGCACGGATGCACGCCAAGACCGTAGGATCCTACGCAGTGCCGTAGGGGACCGCACCGCCACTTCCCAGCAAATTAGGGACACTGTTGCTCCTGGGGTATCGGCGAGGACCATTCGCAACCGTCTCCATGAAGCTGGGCTACGGTCCCGCACACCGTTAGGCCGTCTTCCGCTCACGCCCCAACATCGTGCAGCCCGCCTCCAGTGGTGTCGCGACAGGCGTGAATGGAGGGACGAATGGAGACGTGTCGTCCTCAGCGATGAGAGTCGCTTCTGCCTTGGTGCCAATGATGGTCGTATGCGTGTTTGGCGCCGTGCAGGTGAGCGCCACAATCAGGACTGCTTACGACCGAGGCACACAGGGCCAACACCCGGCATCATGGTGTGGGGAGCGATCTCCTACACTGGCCGTACACCTCTGGTGATCGTCGAGGGGACACTGAATAGTGCACGGTACATCCAAACCGTCATCGAACCCATCATTCTACCATTCCTAGACCGGCAAGGGAACTTGCTGTTCCAACAGGACAATGCACGTCCGCATGTATCCCGTGCCACCCAACGTGCTCTAGAATGTGTAAGTCAACTAGGCTGGCCAGCAAGATCTCCGGATCTGTCCCCCATTGGGCATGTTTGGGACTGGATGAAGCGTCGTCTCACGCGGTCTGCACGTCCAGCACGAACGCTGGTCCAACTGAGGCGCCAGGTGGAAATGGCATGGCAAGCCGTTCCACAGGACTACATCCAGCATCTCTACGATCGTCTCCATGGGAGAATAGCAGCCTGCATTGCTGCGAAAGGTGGATATACACTGTACTAGTGCCGACATTGTGCATGCTCTGTTGCCTGTGTCTATGTGCCTGTGGTTCTGTCAGTGTGATCATGTGATGTATCTGACCCCAGGAATGTGTCAATAAAGTTTCCCCTTCCTGGGACAATGAATTCACGGTGTTCTTATTTCAATTTCCAGGAGTGTATATAAAAATTTATATAATGAGTATAAGGGGTAGTCCGGACTTCAAGAGTAATATTATAACTCCATTCCCAAAGAAAAAAGGGGTTGACAGATGTGAAAATTACCGAACTATCAGTTTAATAAGCCATGGCTGCAAAATATTAACACGAATTCTTTACAGTCGAATGGAAAAACTGGTAGAAGCCAAACTCGGGGAAGATCAGTTTGGATTCCGTAGAAATGTAGGAATACGTGAGTCAATACTGACCCTACGACTTATTTTAGAAAATAGATTGAGGAAAGGCAAACCTAATTTTCTAGCATCTGTAGACTTAGAGAAAGCTTTTTACAATGTTGACTGGAATACTCTCTTCCAAATTCTCAAAGTGCCAGGGGAACAATACAGGGAGCGAAAGGCTATTTACAATTTGTACAGAAATCAGATGGCACTTATAAGAGTCGAGGAGCATGAAAGGGAAGCAGTGGTTGGGAAGGTGTGAGACTGGGTTGTAGCCTCTACGATGTTATTCAACCTGTATATTGGGCAAGCAGTAAAGGAAACAAAAGAAAAATTCGGAGTAGGTATTAAAATCCATGGGGAAGAAATAAAAACTTTCCACCGATGATATTGTAATTCTGTCAGAGCCAGCAAAGGACTTGGAAGAGCAGTTGAATGGAATGGAGAGTGTCTTGAAAGGAGGATATAAGATGAACATCAACAAAGGCAAAATTAGGATAATGGAATGTAATCGAATTAAGTCTGGTAATGCTGAGGGAATTAGATTAGGAAATGAGACACTTAAAGTAGTAAAGGAGTTTTGCTATTTGGGGAGAAATATAACTGATGATGGTCGAAGTAGAGAGGATGTAAAATGTAGACTGGCAGTGGCAAGGAGTTTCTGAAGAAGAGTAATTTGTTAACACCAAGTATAGATTTAAGTCTCAGGAAGTCATTTCTGAAAGTATTTGTATGGAGTGTAGCCATGTGTGCAAGTGAAACGTGGACGATAAATAGTTTAGACAAGAAGAGAATAGATGCTTTCGAAATATGGTACTACAGAAGGATGCTGAAGATTGGATGGGTAGATCACATAACTAATGATGAAATATTGAACAGAATTGGGGAGAAGAGAAATTTGTGGTGCAACTTGACTAGAAGAAGGAAGCGTTTGGTAGGACATATTCTGAGGCATCAAGGGATCATCAATTTAGTGTTGGAGGGCAGCGCGCAGGGTAAAAATCATAGAGGGAGACAAAGAGGTGAATACACTAAACAGATTCAGAAGGATGTAGGTTGCAGTAGGTACCGGGAGATGAAGAAGCTTGCACAGGCTAGAGTAGCATGGAGAGCTGCATCAAATCCGTCTCTGGACTGAAGACCACAACAACAACAACAAGGTGTAGTCATTTAGAAATTCTATTAATATATGTTTAAATGTTGGTTGGCTATCTGTCAGACTTTTGATGCTATTTGGTACGTGGCCAAAGGTCGTTAGTGGCAGGATATTCATTCCTTTCTGGGCCAAAGTTAGATTTAACCTAAAGTAGTCGAGGCCAGCCTTTCTCCTAGTGTTGTAGCGATGCACTATTGCTTTTGAATTGTTCTGGGCAATTAATAATAAATTTCATAAGTGGATACATATACTGCGAAGTTACTGTGAATATCCCTAGTTCCTTAAATAAATATCTACAATATGATATTGGCTGGGCTCCAGCTATTATTTTGAGTACAAGATTTTGTGCAATGAATACTTTTTTCTTAATGGTGAATTACCACAAAATGTGATGCTATACGAAAACAGTGAATGAAAATAGGTTTAGTAAGCAAATTTACGTATATGTTTATCGACAAATTTGCAATAACCCTAATAGTATAAGTAGCTGAACTGAAAATTTTTAGCAGATAATCAGTATGTTTCTCCTCATTCAATGCCTTGTAAATACACAACCCAAAAATTTGGAATATTCTGCCTGTTCTGTTCAGGCACTATGCCACTGAGTGGACGTAACTCTATGTACTGTGTTTTATGAAAATATTATGAGAGTCCGTTTGCAGAGAACCACTTAACAATTTTCTGAATGACATTATTTGCAATTGCCTCAGATAATTCTTGTTTCTTCGGTGAAATTACTATACCTGCATTACCAGCAAAAAGAACTAGCTTCACATATTCGTGAATACATAGTAGTAAGTCATTAATGTATATGATGAACAATAAGTGACGTAAGATTCAACCTTTTGCATCTCCATTCTTGATACCTCCCCAGTTCTAGGAATCGGCTGATTTTTGTACGTTATGTGAACTGTTTACTTCAATTTTCAGTATTCTTCCAGTTAAATATGAATTAAAAAGTTGTGCACTGTCTCACGCATACCACAATACTTAAACTTATCTAGCCGAGTTCCACGACCTACACAATCAAAAGGCTTTGAGAGATCACAGAAAATCCCAGTTGGTGATGATGTTCGGTTATTCAGAGCTTTTAATATTTTATAAGTGATGCAAATATAACATTTAAAGTTTAAAAGCATTTCTGCAAACCAAACTGACATTTTATTGGTACTCAATTTTTACAACCATGTGGAGCTACTCTTAAATACATTACTTTTTCAAGAATTTTGAATAAAACTGTCAGAAGTGTTAAATGGGAGTAGTTATTGGAATCAGACCTACCTCGTTTTTATGGAATGCTGTAGCAATAGCATATTTCAGTCTCTCACGGAAAATGCTGTGTTTCAGGGGCCTGTTACATATGTGGCCGAGAATCCTCATTATCTATGGGGAACAAAAGTACTTCGTTGGGGATGATATCAATTTCATGCGAGCACCTCTCAGGCTGCGGTGCAGCATACGTACCAGCAGCAGCAGTAACAGCAGAAGCCTGGTTATCGGATGCACCAAGCACCACAAGCATATGGATGTATTCATCGTTTGTGTACTCCATCGGGAAGACGCCCCACGTGGACTTGAGAGGACCATTTATGGTTATGCACTGCGTGGTTAGTAGACACATGCATACAGTTTAATGGATCCCACTGTCATACGATAGGCTGTTGTCATGTGACAAAATTATGGCTTGCTTATAAACGACAAGAACTAGGGAATAAAAAAAGCAACCATGAGGAGGATTGGAACCGTAAGCTCCATGGTGGATGTGGTTTATATGTCCAAGCAGTCCACTCAGTGGGGTACGGCTACTGGTACAGTAGTAGCAGTGATGCACTTTACTCTGTACATTCCAGTGTGCTCGACGATGTGACAGTGTTGCCAGCTTCTCGTATTCATACATGCATTTTCAAAACGCACCCGATCTCACTTCGCTAGGTAAAACTTTGTCTTGAATTTGTAAAGTAATTGCATTCCGACCTCCAAGTGTGGCGTTTCTTCTTCGCCCTGTATATTTCCGAAGTACTTATGGGCTCATATTGATTCCACTAGTACAATGAGGGTTGAGGTAACACATACATTCATATAATCCTGAAAGAGTGCTAATTTTAAATTGTTCTAAAATGTTCCTGCATGTTTCTTCTTTCATTATTCCAACTGCTAATTTTTGAATTAATCTTTTGCAAACTTGTATTTATCCGGAACAGCACACATCACTTATAGTTTATAACCATTTGCATAATAGTCATACAGCACTGTTTTAGTTTTAAAGCATTATTCCCCGAGAATCCTTTAGGCATAACAGTTTTCCTCAACCTTCTGTTCAATAAGTCAAGAGATTTTCCCAACCTTAAATCATTATTCAATTAGACTCCTAGAAACTTCGTGTGAGATGTTTGTTCAGTGGTAGTGGTTCTAATTATACGATTATATGCTTCTGCCATTTGTTCTTATGTCTCTAAAGCTCGTTCATAGCGTTTTCTTCTTCATTTACCACCAAGTGAACAACAGTGGTATTGTTGGTGGCAAATGGTATGGTAAATCAAACATAAAATTCACTAATATGAAAGGTCGTAACAAAGAGTCTTGAGGTAAACAATAACTTACTCACCCGTATCCTAAAAAGTAACTTTTATTCTTACCAAATTTTGCTGCCCTCTGCTGCCTGACAGAAAGATATAGCTTAAACGGGTTGCGAGTAACTCTATATTATTTCATGTGAAACAGTTCATGACTGATCAAATCAAAGGATTTAGATAGGCCAAAAGCATTCCACGGTTCACTTCATCGCGGTTTACAGGATGAATCCCCTTAACTTTCACTGCAAATGCTGCAGAAATGGAAAATGCTATTGGTATGTGGTTTTCACAAAATGGAGTGATTGGAAGGAACTTCTGTTGTTAGCCAATAAAAAGAATGTAACAATACACATAAAGTGTTCTTTTTGTACAGATATATTCTTTTTAAAATTGAACAATGTCTGTTGACATTAACAAACTAAAAGTAGGATAAATTAGAATATCAGTGGTGTTTGTTACAGGATAGTAATGTGAGTTATCAACGAGATATCGTGTTTTGAAAAGTTTCCACACGTTAACGTGTTTGTGTCGTTCAACCTTCGTAGATGCTGAGTACGATGTTGTCATGTTTGCTTATAGTGTGTTCGTGTGTTCCTTGAGTGCATTGCGACTTGCTAGTCAGTTAGCGTGTGACAGTCCAAGCAGTAGGTTGTGACTGGACGATGGAAATTATCAATGCAGAAAATGTCCACATCCTAATGGTGTAAGAAGAGTTCAGAAAGAATGCAATTTGTTCTTGTACGATGTATGTGGCAAGATATCCCAGCAGACGTTAATCAAGTCGGAAATTATTTATAAGCCTCTTGTATCAGTTACGTAAAAATGATACCGTAAGACCTAGACAAAATAACAGAAGGAAACATCTCCAGATGTAATAAGTTTCTTGTTTAGTGACGAAGCCACATGCACCAGTGGTGGCCAGGTAATCCACACTATTGGTCTGTCGACAATCCCCGTTTGCTTCTTCAGGTGGAACGTCAGCGTGCGTGGAGTGTAAACGTGTGGTGTGGGATACTGAACCATCAGCTGGTAAACTGAACGTGCACAAGTATGGCAACCTCCTGACAGACCATCTTCCACGGATGCTGGAAGACGTTCCTCTGCAGACTAGGTGGACGAAGTACTGCAGCAGAGGACCTGTACCTTGTCCGGCCTGTTCTCGGGCTCTGAGGCCTGTAGACTTTTTTCTGTGAGGAAAGCCGAATGACGCTGTATGCAAGGACAGGGCAACTACATCCGATGACATGCAACGACGTATCACTGCAGCCTGCTCTGAAATATCTGGTGAAATTGCAGCATGTATGCAGCAGTCTTTCCATACCAGCATGAAAGCGTGTATTTCTGCTGCCGGTGGTAGTTTTGAACACAACCTGTGATGGCCAGTTGTCTCGTTAGTGGTCGGAATCCACATAACTAGTGGATACACTAGTGTGTAGAAATCAATCAGGAATTTTCTAGGAACATAACCGTTAGGACAGTGTGGCGAAATTTGGCGTTAATGGAAAATCACGGAAGTCCTAAGTTTGGATATCCGGAAGGGGGTTAGAACCACCGTCCTTCCTAATCCGAGTCCAGTGTGGCAGCAGACGACCGACACGAGTGCTTTTGCTAACATGCCAACAGCACGAGATCAACTGCAGCGCCTCTCCAGTTGGACCTTAGACGACTGGATCACTATGGTCTGGCCAGGTGAGTCCCAATTTCAGCTGGTAAGAACTAATGGTAGCGTTCGAGTGTGGCATAGATCCCTCGAAGCCATGAGCCCAAGTTGTCAACAAGGACGGTGCAAGCTGGTGGTGGCTCCATAATGGCGTGAAGCGATCATTGATCACTTGGGACATAATCGAGAGATTAGTTCGTTAACAAAATCCTTTACCGGCAAACACTTCCGCAGTTAATGGGTGACTACAGAGGCAGCAATACCCAATATTTCTGCAAGGGGCATCCAGCCATTTGCGACTCCATGACTCATCGAGTTGCTGCACTACGCCAGGAAAAACGTGGTCCGACACGATGTTAGGAGGTAACCCATAACTATTGGCACCTCAGTGCATACCAGTTAGCTCAAAGTCTATTTTTCTTCAACTTCTTTTAATGAACTTACCTGACATACCATATGGACTGTAGTATTACTTTTTTTTATATCTATGTTGCATATTTTTCTTCTGTTTTAGTCACTGGTTACAGAAACGTATCAATTGCATTTTGGGAGAACCTTCACATCATTATTTGGATGTTATTGGTTTGTAATAAAATTTTATCCTATAACGGTAAAAGTTCATTAATTATGTAATCAGTCTGTGTGGAATCTTCAACAGTTCTACCTGTTTCCATAACTTCACTGGATACTTTTCTACAGCACCAAACGTCCCAATCCGGTGCCTATAATGCACTACACAGCTAAAACCGGCACTCGCTTGGGAGGTACCGAAATCATGCTACGTAACTATCTCCAGGGTAGAGTTAACTCTCTTGTTCCTAAAGTAAAGATGCGATAATATGTGAGAAACATTAGCCTTGTTATGCACCTATACTGATGACGTGTCAGAATAGGCCATTTAAGTGTGATAACAAAAAGAACAACTCTCTTACCAAATGGACGCAGTGTTAGAGAATACCTTAATGGGAGCAAATAGTCCAACTTTCTCGTGAGAACAAACCTTTCAGACCCATTACCGATGCTTGAATACTTCATAAAAGTACGACCACCACAAAATGATATGAGTGGCTCCAACAACAACGTCTCTCATAGAAGTTGGAATTTTTTTGGGTAATGAACTTCGATCACTGTAAAACTGCATAGCAAGGAGAGTTGTTGTTAACATCATTGTGTACGGCTTGAAATACTGCACATTTTTTTGAGTCATCTGTTTTCTGACTGGTTTGATGCGGCCCCCCACGAATTCCTCTCCTGCTCCAACCTCTTTATTTCAGAGTGGCCCTTGTAATCTACATCCTGCATTATTTTCTAGATGTATTATAATCTCTATCTACGTCTGCAGATGTTTGCCCTCTACAGCTCCCTCTGGTACAATGGAAGTCATTCCCTATTGTCTTAACAGATGTCCTATCATCCTGTCCCTTCTCCTTGGCCGGCCGGGGTGGCCGCTACGGTCGCAGGTTCGAATCCTGCCTCGGGCATGGATGTGTGTGATGTCCTTAGGTTGGTTAGGTTTAAGTAGTTCTAAGTTCTAGGGGACTGATGATCTCAGAAGTTAAGTCCCATAGCGCTCAGAGCCATTTGAACCATTTGAACCTTCTCCTTGTCAGTGTTTTCCACATATTACTTTCCTCTCCGATTCTGCGCAGAACCTCCTCATTCCTTAACTTCATCTACTTCGTGGTCACCAATCCTCTTGTTAAGTTTCTCGCTGTTCTCATTTCTGGTACTTCTCATTACTTTCGTCTTTCTTCGAATTACTTTCAGTCCATATTCTGTACTCACTTACTGTTCATTCCATTCAGGAGATCATTTAATTCTTCTTCACTTTCACGCAAGACAGCAAAGTCGTGAGCGAATTGTATGATTGATATATTCACTTTGAATTTTGATTCCACTCCTGAATCTTTCTTTTGTTGTCATCGTTGCTTCTTCGATGTAGAGATTGAACGGCAGGGGCGAAAGACTACATCCCTGTCTTACCCCCTTTTTACTCCGAGCACTCCGTTGTTGCTCATCCACTCTTATTATTCCCTCTTAACTCTTGTACGTATTATATATTACACGTCTCTCCTTATAGCTATCTTTCTCAGAATTCCGAACATCCTGCACATTTTACATTAGTGAACGCTTTTTCCAGGTCGACAAATGCTATGAACGTGTCTTGATTCTTCTTTTGTCTTGCTTCCATTATTACATTGTTGAACGCTTTTTCCAGGCTGACAAATGCTACAAACATGTCTGGAGTTTTCTTTAGCCTTACTTCCATTATTAACCGCAATTTCAGAATTCCCTCTCTGGTGCTTTCATCTTTCCTAAAGCCAAACTGATCGTCATCTAACTCATTGCATTTCTACAGAGTATTAAAAAAGTTCTGCTGTCTGACGTAGCTCAGAGAGCTTAATACTAGTGAACATAACAACCATATTGCTTGCTGACTGTTGTCATCGCGTAGGCCTCCTGCAGCAGAATGTCTTCTTAAGTGTTAAATCAGGTTTTTATGTTCATTATTTGTACCTTATAGAACCCACCCCTGAGTAAGTTTGTTCCTGCTTGAGCCTTTGCTCATCCCGGCTGCCTTGTGGACACTCTCTGAGGCAGCAGTACGGAAAACTATAGTAAACATTCGTCATCTTCTATGTAGGCATAGTTTTGGTGGTTTCAGCTTGGAGATTCACAGACAGCTGGCTAACAGTTCAGATCGCAACGACCGCCAGTACGTGGCGAGGACGATGGTTGTTTCTCTAACGCAGTTTCCGTCATAGTGGACGTGTATGATAGCTCACCAAACCGGTATGGTGGCCAAATTTTACAGTATTGCTTATTTAAAGAAGATAGAATTTTATGTGTGTGTATGAAGTTGGTCATTATAGTTACTCCACTGTTCTGCTATTGAATGACACAAAAGCAGTAACAACAACACGATCAGCAGGAGCGCCAGAGACGGAGCAATCAGGGTCAAGTGCTGCAAGATCCACATGTTAACTGTCATAGTGCTCTCCACTGGAGCTATTGGCAAAGACTTTCAGTGCATTCTGCTGGCATGGTAATCAAGGTGATGTGAACAAAATATTCACGAATTACTAGTATAAAATGTCAGAGCAATGATTGTTAGGGCCGATGATACGATTTTTGAAGTAATGACATTTTTACAACACCTGCAAAGCAAAATATCATTCACACAAAACAAAACAAAATGAGTAATATGAATTTAAAAGTTGTAATATACTAATCATGGCCATTAAATACTATAAGAATGCTTAGTCAGGTTAATTCTAGATTTGATCAAACACAAACAAACTGAAACGTATCTTTTAGAAGTTAACTTGTCTAAGGTTAATAATCATGAAACATTAAGAAGAAAGAATGGAGGTTAATGTTCTATCTACGACTATGTCATTAGAGCCGAAGCACAAGCTCGTGGCGAGGAAGGATGAGCACCGAAACCAGCTGTGCACGTTTCAACAGAACCGTTTCGACGTCAATCTCAAGTGATTTTGGAAAATCACGGAAGTCCTAAGTTTGGATATCCGGAAGGGGGTTAGAACCACCGTCCTTCCTAATCCGAGTCCAGTGTATCATCACTGCGACAACACGCTGGGTGTAAAAACTAAAGGTTTCTTAAGTCTGTGCACATACTTTCTCATTGACAGTTTCGTGTTCAGCGAAATTTGTTTATTTGGGCACTAACTACGAAGCCACCAAAATGAGTTGTTATTGATTTTCTTTCATTATTACACTCCTGGAAATGGAAAAAAGAACACATTGACACCGGTGTGTCAGACCCACCATACTTGCTCCGGACACTGCGAGAGGGCTGTACAAGCAATGATCACACGCACGGCACAGCGGACACACCAGCAACCGCGGTGTTGGCCGTCGAATGGCGCTAGC
Organism: Schistocerca gregaria; assembly: GCF_023897955.1. NCBI lineage: Eukaryota > Metazoa > Arthropoda > Insecta > Orthoptera > Acrididae > Schistocerca > Schistocerca gregaria. The sequence goes on along the minus strand of NC_064931.1, from coordinate 128,294,942 downwards.
TGCGCAGCATTTGTGCAACCCCGCCGTCAGTGTCAGCCAGTTTGCCGTGGCATACGGAGCTCCATCGCAGTCTTTAACACTGGTAGCATGCCGCGACAGCGTGGACGTGAACCGTATGTGCGGTTGACGGACTTTGAGCGAGGGCGTATAGTGGGCATGCGGGAGGCCGGGTGGACGTACCGCCGAATTGCTCAACACGTGGGACGTGAGGTCTCCACAGTACATCGATGTTGTCGCCAGTGGTCGGCGGAAGGTGCGCGTGCCCGTCGACCTGGGACCGGACAGCAGCGACGCACAGATGCACGCCAAGACCGTAGGATCCTACGCAGTGCCGTAGGGGACCGCACCGCCACTTCCCAGCACATTAGGGACACTGTTGCTCCTAGGGTACCGGCGAGGACCATTCGCAACCGTCTCCATGAAGCTGGGCTACGGTCCCGCACACCGTTAGGCCGTCTTCCGCTCACGCCCCAACATCGTGCAGCCCGCCTCCAGTGGTGTCGCGACAGGCGTGAATGGAGGGACGAATGGAGACGTGTCGTCTTCAGCGATGAGAGTCGCTTCTGCCTTGGTGCCAATGATGGTCGTATGCGTGTTTGGCGCCGTGCAGGTGAGCGCCACAATCAGGACTGCATACGACCGAGGCACACAGGGCCAACACCCGGCATCATGGTGTGGGGAGCGATCTCCTACACTGGCCGAACACCTCTGGCGATCGTGGAGGGGACACTGAATAGTGCACGGTACATCCAAACTGTCATCGAACCCATCGTTCTACCATTCCTAGACCGGCAAGGGAACTTGCTGTTCCAACAGGACAATGCACGTCCGCATGTATCCTGTGCCACCCAAAGTGCTCTAGAAGGTGTAAGTCAACTACCCTGGCCAGCAAGATCACCGGATCTGTCCCCCATTGAGCATGTTTGAGACTGGATGAAGCGTCGTCTCACGCGGTCTGCACGTCCAGCATGAACGCTGGTCCAACTGAGGCGCCAGGTGGAAATGGCATGGCAAGCCGTTCCACAGGACTACATCCAGAATCTCTACGATCGTCTCCATGGGAGAATAGCAGCCTGCATTGCTGCGAAAGGTGGATATACACTGTACTAGTGCCGACATTGTGTATGCTCTGTTGCCTGTGTCTATGTGCCTGTGGTTCTGTCAGTGTGATCATGTGATGTATCTGACCCCAGGAATGTGTCAATAAAGTTTCCCCTTCCTGGGACAATGAATTCACGGTGTTCTTATTTCAATTTCCAGGAGTGTACGTAACGACCCTATACCCCTCTTTCCTATACTCAAATAAAGAGTTCTCTCTCCGCTAGTTTTTTCGAGAGTTAATTTGTGCCTGTGAAGCGGCGTGACCTTGCTACGACCTCGTGTTTCTGGCGTAGTGACTAAAACTGTAATCGCGAACCGAAAAAAACACTTCGAACACTATACTTAACCAGAATGTACTCTGTACGTAACTGAAATTTAATTTGGGTATCGAACTATTTTTTGGTGGTTGTAAGTTCAAATCAAATGGTTATAATGGTTCTAAGCACTACGGGACTTAACATCAGAGGTCATCAGTCCCCTAGACTTAGATCTACTTAAACCTAACTAACCTAAGGACATCACAAACATCCATGCCCGAGGCAGGTTGTACATTCCTATGGTACCAAACTGCTGAGGTCATCGGCCCCTAGGCTTAGACACTTCTTAGTCTAACTTAAACTTACCCGAAGGACAACACACACATCTATGCCCGTGGGAGAACTCGAAACTCCAACGGGAGAAGCCGCGCGTACCGTGGCTAGGTGCCCCAAACCACACGGCTACACCGCGCGGCTCGAACTATTTCTGAAGGTATAGTAGACAAAGCAATTCGTTATTGTATTTAGCAACAATGCATTCGACGCACTTTAGTGATCAACTTGGTTTCGGTTTTCCACTAAACATGGCGACTGCATCCGACACTGGAGCAGTAACTGTGACTAAACTCAACTTAAAAAGTTCCTCTTAAAATTTAATGCTTCTATTTACTATATACAGTCACCACATTCTGGAGGAACATATTCTGAATATTACATCTGTTCATTAGCCTTGGAACAGTTATTCAAGTTAATTTTTCATAAACTTAAAACTTGCTTTTAGAACCAGAATTAAACTGATAAGATATTAAGACTTTTCACAACACAGTTGAAGTTAATCCTTGTCATTTAAGTAAAGAAAATCTATTTTTGAAACGATAAGAAATTGTCTTTATGTAAATGAATTTTATTCAAATGATGTAGCAAAGTGACCAATTAAAATAGCGTAACACTACGTCTCGTTAAGAAAACACTGCAGCTACAGTGGCTGCTGTTACCATCGTTGTTGTTGCATTTGAATGTAAGATTTAAGAAACATGAAGTGGATTCTGAAATCAAATAGTAACACTCTGTAGATGTAAATGATAATATATCGAACAACATGCACTTAATAACAGAACGAGTTGAATTGAGCCGGGCTCTACTTTATATTGATGACAATTAAAAGATTGTAGCTCTCCTGGAAAACTGCTTTGTATTTCACGATGTGGTGTAGAAAAACTTCTGAAAATTCTTCACGTCCCAGCTTAAAATGATATGATAATAGCGTCGTCGTGGTTGCACGCATTCGGCGTACTAGAAGAGTATTCGCTGCTACACAACATTCGAGGCGTTTTGAACACGTCTTTCCTAACTCTGGAGGAATTCTGGAAATTTAATCGGGAATTCGATCTGTTAACCCGGCCGGTAGTGTACACTCTCGCCCTCAAATAACCCCATAGGTAAAAGTCCGGCGCGGTTAAATCAGACGATCGTGGAGGTTGTCCGATGGCCGGTTGGCTTTAGATCCGGTGCACTGGCAGTTGTACAGAAGTTTATTATCCAGTTCAATATTTTTCCCACGGGTGAAGCTTGAAATGCTTACGAAAAGCACGTTGCAAGTGCGCAACATATTCGCCGTAGCGAAAGTAGCACTCCACCGCGAACGCGCGATGTTACTGCGCCAAGTATACATGACTACTGACTTGTATATGGGAAGAAACCTGACACTCTGCTCTGGTAATAGACGGCGTCCCGTCGCTGTATCTGGTTTTTAGCGAACATTATTCAGATCTGAAATCCTTAAAACTTATAAACGCCCTGTACTTACCAGAGACGACTTTTTAATACAGAAGCATCAATAAACGATTTCCTAAAATATTTTTTGCAGATGTTAACACAAACAGTAACGACTTGTAGAGTGCACAGTCACTGCTATGCTGCTACGTCTGCCCGGCTCAGTTTGCCTGTGGTAATGCTTTTTTTTTTTCGTGCAAAAGTTATTCGCCAAACGGTGCGCAATAAAACTACCTGTTACTGTCTCTCAACGCAATCTACCGGGTCTGCCTACATCGAAGTTTCTCTTGCAGAAAAGGCGTCCCCCAGACGGAAGCGACTAGGACAAAAGCAGGACCTCCTTCAACCCTAGTGGCGTCCTTCTTATGTTATACATATTTTACTACCTTTTATAATTAATAAGTAATAGTGAGTTAAGGATGATTTCAGACTGTACATAAATGACATGTTTTATCTTCATGAATCTAGCAAAATCATTTAATTGTGTACTTATCATTGTAATTAAAACTTCACAGCATTTACTAAATAAACACATCGAATCTTAATAATACACTATGTACGTGGACAAAAACGCTCCTAATTAGAAAGAGCAGTGAAATGAAAACGAGAGAGATGGAAAAAAAATTAAGTAAACTGTTCATTATTTCAAAATTAATCGCCGTAACTGTTAACATCAACTCCACAGTAAGAGAAGATGCTCAGTGGCTTCTTGAAGAAATGTTTGCGGTTACGTCAGAAGGGGGGAGAAAGGTCACAGTTCGTAGTAATAGACGGAAAGTCATCGAATAAAACAGACGTAATATCCGGCGTTCCCCAAGGAAGTGTTATAGGCCCCCTATTGTTACTGTTCTACGAGGGTAAGTCAATTATTATCCGCAAAGTAGTTATAAAATTTTATTGGAATCAGAAGGAAACTTACAAGAACATCATTTTTCGACATAGTCTCCTTGCGTTTCAACGCACTTGATCCATCGTTGTAAAAGCTTGCTGACGCCGTCGTAAAAGAAGGTTCTCGGTTTAGCTGCGAGCCTGGAATGCAAAGCTTCTTTCACTGCTGCGTCCGAGGCAAATCGACGGTCCCTTAATGCCTGTTTGAGTGGAGCAAACAAGTGATAGTCAGAAGCGGCAAGATCAGGATAATATGGAGGGTGATCCAGTACTTCAAATTTGAGTTTCTGGAGCGTTTCAGCAGTGTGGGCAGCAGTATGTGGACGGGGATTGTCGTGCAACAACACAACACATTTTGACAGCAATTCTCGGCGTTTCCTTCGAATTGCAGGCTTTAGCTTGGTAGTAAGCATCTCACTGTAACGTACACTGTTTATTGTTGTGCTCCTTTCCTCATAATGTTCCAATACTGGATCTTGTGCGCCCCAAAACACCGTAAGCATCAGTTTTCCTGTGGACGGTTGGGTCTTGAACTTTTTCTTGCACGGCGAATTTGAATGTTTCCATTCCACACTTTGCCGTCTACTCTCCGGCTCGTAGTGATGGAGCCATGTTTCGTCACTATTAACGATCCTGTCTAAGATGTTGTACCTTCGTTACCATAGCGATCCAAATGTGTTTTTTTTGCAGATGTTCAAGTGCGTTTGTTTATGCAACTGTGTGAGTTGTTTTGGGACCCATCTTGCACACACTTTATGATACCCAACTCTGTTGTGGACGATTTCGTAGGCAGAACCGTGACTAATTTGCAGACGATGTGCCATTTCATCAATAATTAATAGTCTGTCTAAGAGAATTATTTCACGTGAACGCTCAATGGTTTCTTCATTTGTGACGGTAAACCGTTGTCCGGCTCCTTTCGTAGACACTCCGTTGTGTCAAAACGCTCTTCCCGTACTGTACCGAAAGTCTGCGATGAATTTCGGCCCCTGATGCGGCTTCCGACCACAAACGGATCACTGAACGTTGCTCTTCTTTGGTTCAAATAGAAAGCGGAGCAGCCATGATTAACAGTACTGCAGCTATAACGAAACTAACCTAGCAGCTTGAAAATTGCAAAGATGTAACAACAAATAAACAAAGCGTGCGTCACCAACGTAAAACGACACGACACAGGAGACAATCTGAGTAGTCCTATTAGATTTTTTGCAGATGACGCTGTCCTGTAAAGTCATCAGATGACCAAAACGAATTGAAAAATGATTTAGATAAGATATCTGTATTGTGTGAAAAGTGGTAATTGATCGTGAATAAAGAAAAGTGTGAAGTTATTCACATGAGTACCAAAAGAAATCGGCAAAATTTTGGTTACGCGATAAGTCACACAAATCTTAAGCCTGTAAATTCAACTAAATACATAGATAATGTTGTGGGTAGGGCAAACCAAAGAGTGCGATTCATTGGCAGAACACTTGGAAGGTGCAAAAAGTCTACTAAAGAGACTACTTACAACACGCTTGTCCGCCCTGTTCTGGAGTACTGCTATACGCTGTGGGATCCGCATCAGGTGGGACTGACGAATGAAGTCGAAAAAATTCAAAGAAGGGCGGGTGGTTTTGTACTATCTCAAAATAGCGGAGATAATTCCACAAACACGATACGTGAATTGGAGTGGCAATCATTAAAACAAAGGCGTTTTCCGTTGTGACGGGATCTTATCATGAAATTTCAATAACCAGTTTTCTCCCCCGATTGCGAAAACATTCTGTTGGCACCCACCTACTCAGGGAGAAATAATAATCACTATAAAATAAGAGAAATCAGGGCTTGCACAGAAAAATTTAAGTCCTCGTTTTTCTTGCGCGCCGTTCGAGAGTGGAACGCTAGAGAGAGAGCTTGAAGGTGATTCATTGAACCCTCTACAAGGCACTTTATTGTTAATAGGAGAGTAATCACGGAGATGTAAATGAACCATAATTGCCCCAGGCCTGCACCTCTTGGTCCGAAGCAAATCTACGGGCACGAATGTCTTTCTTCAGGGCTCCAAAAATATGGGAAACACATGGGGAGAGATCGAGACTTAACGTAGGACGCGGAAGGGCTTCCCAGCGAAACTTCTGCAGCGTGCAACCTTGTGAACCTTGGCAGGCACACAATAATTGGCCATTTGACAACAAGTAAGATCATTTTCGTTACAGAAGTTCAGTTTTAATACACGAAGGGAGATACGCAGAACACGAATGTTTTAACCTAAGTGTGTTGAACTGCAAAGGAAAATAAAAATACCACAGTGAACCCTGCGACTAACACATATAAAGTTTGCGTTATTGGTTTCTCAGACGCCAAACGATTCATTTAACATTTACGGTTTAATAGCTGTACACTTAAAACGTTTGCTGCAAAAATTATGTTCAAAGTTGATCTGAAAAGTGTATGATTTGTTACCTAAGGAATTAATTTTGTGGAATTCAGATTACGTGGGGATGTTTGTTTTCTTAAAAATATATTTTTAAATGTGCATATACACAGGGTAAATCACCTAAAACTCGTACCGCAAATATTACTAAAATGGAAAGTGCTATTGACGTGCGCTTTTCACAGAATGTATTTGTAGTCAGGGGCTTGTATTGTTAGTCAATCAACGAATTGTAGTAATATTTAGAAAGTGTGCTTTTTGTCAAACATACGCTGTTTTAAATGGAACGACGCTTATTGACATAACAGACAAAAGTAGGACACATTAGAATATCAGTGGTGTTTGTTGCAGAATTCTAGTGCGTGTAGTAACGAGATATCATAATTTCAAAACCTTCCACACCTACACTTGTCCAACACCTGTGGTAGCACACACTAAATAACAACACAAATGCATACACTAGTTATATGTATTCTGACTAGTAACGAGACACTCGAACATTAGAGGTTGTGTTCAAAATGACCACCGGAAACGGCAATACACGTTTACCGTCTGCTATGGAACGACTGCTGCACACGTGCTACCATTTCAGCTGCGATGTCCAAGCAGGCTGCAGTAATACGTCGTTGAGTGTCATCGGGTGTAGTTGATACGTCGTTGTAGACACTGCCTTTCAGCTCTCCGCGCAGGAAAAACGCTACGGGCGTCAAAGTCGAGCACGGGGCCGGCCAAGATACGTATTCTCTGCGTCCAGTCCAACAATTTGGAAACGATTCGTGAAGACACATTGCAGTACTTCGTACACTATGTTCTGGGCAGCCGTCATGTTGATACCATACGTTCCTCCTAATCTGCAGAGGATGGTCTTCTAGCATCCGTTGAAGATGGTCTATCAGGAGGCTGTTATACTTGTTGCGCGTTCCGTGTTCCTTCTATGAAACATGGACCTATGAGCTGATGGTTGACTGTCCCACACCACACGTTTACACTCCACGGACGCTGACGTTCCGTCTGATGAAGCCAACAGGGATTGCCATAAGACCAATAGTGCATGTTTCGGTGGTTTACCTGGCCGAGAATGGTAAATGTGGCTTCATCACCAAGCAAGATACCTGGTGTAGCTAGTATTAATGCACATGTACAGAAGTTAACACGATTCTCAAAATCATTTCCATGCAGCTCTTGATGGATTTTAACACACACAAGTAACTCTTCTTTACCCCTAGTAACGCCAGGTGCAGAACGCCAGTAAGCTCCGTAGTTCAATATGCGCAGTAAAGATAACATCCCTTCGCATCCGATTGGGGCAGAGCGGCATTCGTTTGAGCTGTGACAGATGGAGAAACCCGGAGGGCAGGGACACTGTCACCAGCAAGCCGTCGTAAACTAGAAAACGTATTTCATTTAATGAACCAATGGCCATGTAAGTTCCCAAGGCTCTTGCTTTATTTGAAACTGAGACGTTGAAAATTGTGGTGCTAGACTGGGAATCGAATTCGATTTCACTGCAAACTCTTCTAGGCCTCCTCGAAAGGCACCTATCTTGTTTCGAATCCTGATCAGCACAAAATATTCATTATTTCATTTCAAGCCCTAGCATGTGCACTCCGAACTACTTGTGAAAAATAGTTGCATTTTCAACGTCTCTTCGTGCGTTGTCAGCTGTAACATGTTCGTTTCAACTCACAGCCACATGATGAGCTTTTATCACAACATTACAAGATCAAACGTTTCCTTATATCTTTTCAAGTTCAAACATTCCTCTCGATTCTACTGGCGAAAACGGATTTGGGTTTGACGTTGTGTTCGTTGTGGTCACCAACGACGATATGTTGTGTATTAAACTTCTAGCGAGCAAAGTATTTTCCATTACATCATTGAAAGTACAAACATGCCACTCCTAGCTATTATTGGAAAAGAATTTCATAGTTAACGTGTCTTCATGACGACGTGTGCGGGATTTGAATTCCGTTCAGCACAGAACTTTTCGTCGCCTGATGTCCAGCTAAACATGCGCACATCTCGCTAATGGTGAACAAACAATAGCTATTTATCGTCTGTTCCCGGCTAGAAAACGACGGCGTAAGATGCTGGGTATGAATCCCAGTCAGGCAAAAACCATTCTATCGTCATTTAAGGTACCAACATCTCGCTATTGGCGAAAACAAATGATATTTAAATTCTGATTTTACGTACTTCGTTAACAATCCGATTAGGTGCTGGGTTCGCATCCCTGTCACAAGCTTTACATGATGGCATTTCAATTTTAAACATGATCATACCTTGTTCCTTGTGAATGACACCACATTAAACGTCGTTGGGGGTAGTTCCCAGGAAGGTAACTGTTTATGACAGGATTCTCTGTTCAGTACAAACATTTTCGTCATTTATTTTCAGGATCTGAATTAATAACTGATACTGGTGCAAACGACTATACTTCACGTCTCTTTGTGCCTAGTGATCGGGTCTCAATAAGCTTAGCTTAGTTATAAATGGCTATAGGTGCTGGGTTTGAATCCAGGTCCAGAACGACGACGTTGGTCATGTCATTTAAAGTTCAAATGTGTGTACACGTAGCTGTTGATGTGTTACGAGAACAATGATATCATCGCTGTTAATGTTGAGATTTCCGTGGAGTACTTGTTGCCGTTAATCGCGTTTTTTTACTGGTTCGTCCAATATCCAGTTTCCAGAGCCACTCGTCGTTGAGCGACGTTCAGCATGTGGAAGGAAAACCTTTTCAAGAGCGAAAAACGTTTTTCCAATTGCCGTACAGGTTTGTAACTCCATATATTGTATCAAGTATTTAATTTTGACTAAGGATTACTGTACGATATATGTAAAATAATCCGTTTTCTCAGAACTTTTGGAATGTCACTTGTTGTAATTAAGGATAGTTTATGAGTGTCATGGGGTGTCTCATCGCTAAAAACGTGTTTTCTAATATGTTTTGTATGACGATATTAGTTGACGCTTAGACTGACTGCCATAAAGACCTTTGCTCTCTAGTAGTCTTTTGCGGTACCCATTGTGTGTTGTCAAACGACTGTATCCCACAGGGTTTTGGTGTTTAGAGGACCTGCAACACAGCTACGTTATGTTGGATGTATTGGGCAGTGACCCACTTTTTTTTGCTGTCAAGTGTACATTCTGGCACCTGTTTTATAATAATAAAACACAACATTAGAGATATAGTGTGTAATACTTTCCGTCATTTGAAAAGTTGCTGTGAACATCACAGGACTTTACGGAACAATGTCCCATTGGAGTCTTGTCATTCTATGTCCTGGTGCAGCCTGACACCCATTTATTGGGAGACTTACAGTTATTGTGGAATGGCAGGAACATTACTTTTTCACGTTAACAAGCAGTTTCCAAAAAGAAAGAATACGTAAAACATCCCAAATATTCTAATAAAATACCCTGCCTGATTAGAAAGTGAAGCACCGAAACTACATGCGCATCAATGCGACGTCAATGTAACTTCATACAGGTTCGCATTTTTTCTGTATTGTTTTTCGATACTCCCCACCTGGGGAGGGGCAGGCTGACAGCAGCTTAATATCCTGCTCTACAGCCGAGAGAAAGTTAAACAAAACAATGGTGAGAGAACAAACAATATAAAAAAGGCGATTAAATGGTGACTTTGTTAATAACAGTAAAATGGCGGAAAGTTGCGGAACTTAAAATACAAATACGGCGTTGACGATGCGGATGAAGACATTCACAGGAAGGAGGCATGCACAATTAAGAAAACACGGAAGCAGTCTGGTTTCTGCTCGCACGAGATAAAAACACAACTAGTAACAGTATGGTGGCTGTTCGCAAAACTGATGGGAGATGCACAACACTGAACATTCACTTATAACAGCACTATACAGGTGACACGGAGGCACATGGGAGGGAGGGGAGGACCCGGACCTATGAGGGGGAAAATGGGGGGAGGAGAGGATAAGAATAAAAGGAGGAGCCGATGGAGGGAGAGGACATAGAAAAAGGGGAGACTGGGCGTACGCGAGATGGAGTGGGAGAGGAAGTGGAGGGGAGAGCAAAAATGACTTGAGGGGGGGGGGGGAGAAGGGAGGAGGAGAGAGGGTAGGAGGGGAAAAAACAGGATGGAAGGAGGAGAGAAGAGGGATCCGGGGGAGAAAACAGAGGAAGGGAAGGGGAAATGAGGATCAGAGTTGATAGGTGGGATAAATGGAGGGAGAGTGGGCATTATCCAGGAGGGGGAAGTGATGGAAGCCACCTTGGGAAAGGAGATGAAGGATGTAGAGGTGAAACAAGTGTGCATCATCGGCGGATGTATAAATGATTAGAGTTGCAGTTCTCTGTGACAGGTAGAACGACCACCAGACTCCATTAGTGCTGTTCGTGTTTAATGTTGTTACCAACCATAGTGGCATAGACGAGGGACGTTCAGTAAGTAACGCAACACATTTTTTTTGTCGGCCAGTTTCGGTTGAAAAAAATGCCGAATTTTTGTGGGATATCGTGAAATATTCTCGATTCTGTCGCTATAGTTTCATGACGTTCCAGAAGGTGGCTGTGCTGTTCGTAGTCTTCGAAACGGCGTGTGTCACGGAGATGCGTCCCAAGCGGGATCCAGAGCATTGAGATATTCATAGACACTTGCTGAACGTCTACGGAGATCTGGCAGTGAAAAAATGCAGGGTGAGTAGTTGGGCTAGGTGTCTGTCATCACTGCAGTGAGGTCGCGCAAACCTGTCCGATTTCCCGCGTGCCGGCCGGCCGACACAGCTGCCACTCCTGAAGAGTGCAAACGAACTCATTCTTCTTCATTAGAACGCAAAGACACACAAAGTTGTGCGAATCTGAGAGAAACCCACAGAACGTCATTGGGCTGTTCCTCTCCACTCTGCAGACCAGATCTCGCACCTCCGACTTTCATGTGTTTGGCCCAAATAATGATGTACTTCGCAGGAAGCAATATCTGGATCTACATCTACATCTACATGGTTACTCTGCAATTCACGCGTAAGTGCCTGGCAGAGGGTTCATCGAAACATTTTCATACTACTTCTCTAACATTCCACTCTCGAATGGCTCGTGGGGAAAAGGAACACATAAATCTTTCCGTTCGAGCTCTGATTTCTCTTATTTTATTATTATGATCATTTCTCCCTACGTAGGTGGGTGTAAACAAAATATTTACGCATTCAGAAGAGAAAGTTGGTGATTGAAATTTCTTAAATAGATCTCGCCGCAAAGAAAATAGCCTTTGTTTCAGTGACTGCCACAGCAACTCGCGTATCATATCAGCGACACTCTCACCCCCTATTGCCGGATAACACGAAACGAGCTACTCTTCTTTGCACTTTTTCAGATGTACTCCGTCAAAGATCCCATAACGCGCAGTAATATTCCAGCAGAGAACGGACAAGTGTAATGTAGGCTGTCTCTTTACTGGGTTTATCGCATCTTCTAAATGTTCATCCAACAAAGAGCAGTCTTTGTTTCGCCTTCCCTACAATATTATCAGTGTGATCTTTCCAATTTAAGTTGCTCGCAGTTGTAATTCCTAGGTATTTAGTCGAATTGACAGCACTCAGATTTGTACGATTTATCGTATACCCAAAATTTATCGGATTTCTTTTAGTACCCATGTGTATGACCTCGCACTTTTCTATGTTTAGTGCTAATTGCCACTTTTCGCACCATATAAAAATTCTCTCTAGATCATTTTGTAATTGGAATTGATCGTCTGATGATTTTACAATACGGTAAATTATAGCGTCATCTGCAAACAATCGAAAATGTCTGCTCAGATTATCACCTAGATCATTTATATAAATCAGGAACAGCAGAGGTCCTATGACACTACCTTGCGAAATTCCAGATATAACTTCTGTTCTACTCGATGATTTACCGTCTATCACTACGAACTGTGACCTCTCTGAGTGGAAATCACGAATCCAGTCACACAACTGAGACGATACTCCATATTCACACAATCTGATTAAGAGCCGCTTGTGAGGAAGGGTATCAAAAGCGTTCTGGAAATCTAGGAATATGTAATCGATCTGAGATCTCTTGTCGACAGCACTCATTACTTCTGTGTTGCACAAGAACAATATTTTCTGAATACGTGTTGGTTACGTATCAATAAGTCATTTTCTTCCAGGTGATTCATAATGTTCGAGTACAGTATATGCTCCAAAATCATACTGCAAATTGAGGTCAGTGTTATGGGTCTTTAATCCAATGAGTTACTCCTATTCCCTTTCTTGAATATTGGTGTGATCTGTGCTACTTTCCAGTCTTTACGAACAGACCTTTCGCCACGTGAGCAGTTGTATATGATTGCTAAGAAAGGAACTATTGTGTCTGCATACTCTGAGGCGAACCTGATTGGTAAACAATCTGGACAGGAAGATTTGCCTTTCTTAAGTGATTTGAGTTGTTTCGCAACACCTAAGATACATACTTTTATGTCACTCATGCTAACAGCCGTTCGGTCTCGACTTCTGGAATATTTATTTCGTCTTCTTTCGTGAAGGAATTACTTAAAACTGTATTTAGTAACTTCGCTTTAGTGGCACCATCATCGGTAACATTTCCATCGCCTTCACGCAGTATTGAATGCTTTTTTCCACTAATGTACTTTACATACGACCAGAATATCTTTGGGTTTTGTACGATATTTTGTGACAATATTTCATTGCGGGCAGTCAGGTACTTGAAGTAAGGTGGCGTAACGTCATCGCACTGAACAGAGATTTTACTGAAAAATTGGGTTTTGTAGCATGAGAGTGGCTAATACACTACTGGCCATTAAAATTGCTACACCACGAAGATGACGTGCTACAGACGCGAAATTTTACCGACAGGAAGAAGATGCTGTGATATGCAAATGATTATCTTTTCAGAGCATTCACACAAGGTTGGCGCCGGTGGCAACACCTACAAAGTGCTGACATGAGGAAAGTTTCCAACCGATTTCTCATACACAAACAGCAGTTGACCGGCGTTGCCTGGTGAAACGTTGTTGTGATGCCTCGTGTAAGGAGGAGAAATGTGTACCGTCACGTTTCCGAATTTGATAAAGGTCGGATTGTAGCCTATGGCGATGGCTGTTTATCGTATCGCGACATTGCTGTTCGCGTTGGTCGAGATCCAATGACTGCTAGCAGAATATGGAATCGGTGGGTTCAGGAGGGTAATACGGAACGCCGTATTGGATCCTAACGGCCTCGTATCACTAGCAGTCGAGATGATAGGCATCTTATCTGCATGGCTGTAACGGATAGTGCAGCCACGTCTCGATCCCTAAGTCAACAGATTGGGACGTTTTCAAGACAACAACCATCTGCACGAACAGTTCGACGACGTTTGCAGCAGCATGGACTAGCAGCTAGGAGAACATGGCTGTGGTTACCCTTGACGCTGCATCATAGACAGGAACGCCTGCGATGGTGTACTCAACAATGAACCTGGGTGCACGAATGGCAAAACGTCATTTTTTCGGATGAAAGCAGGTTCTGTTTACAGCATCATGATGGCTGCATCGGTGTTTGGCGACATTTCGGTGAACGCACATTGGAAGCGTGCATTCGTCATCGCCATACTGGCGTATCACCCGCGCGGTATTAGCCGGCGGGCTCAGGCGCTGTAGTCACAAACTGTGCGGATGGTTCTGGCGGAAGTTCGAGTCCTCCCTCGGGCATGGGTGTGTGTGTTTGTCGTTAGGATAATTTAGGTTAAGTAGTGTGTAGGCTTAGGGACTGATGACCTTAGCAGTTGAGTCCCATAAGATTTCGCACACATTTTGTCGTATCACCTGGCGTGATGGTATGGGATACCATTGGTCACAAGTCTCGGTCACCTCTTGCTCGCATTGACCCCACATTGAACAGTGGACACTACATTTCCGATGTGTTACGACACGCGGCTCTACCCGTCATTCGATCCCTGCGAAACCCTACATTTCAGCACGATAATGCACGATCGCATGTTGAAGGTCCTGAACGGGCTTATCTGGATGCAGAAAATGTTCGACTGCTGCCCTGGCCAGCACATTCTCCAGATCTCTCACCAATTGAAAACGTGTGGTCAATGGTGGCCGAGCAACTGGCTCGTCACAATACGCCAGTCACTACTCTTGATGAACTGTGGTATCGTGCTGAAGCTGCATGGGCAGCTGTACCTGTACACGCCATCCAATGTCTGTTTTACTCAATGCCCAGGCGTGTCAAGGCCGTTATTACGGCCTGAGGTGGTTGTTCTGGGTACTGATTTCTCAGGATCTATGCACCCAAATTGCGTGAAAATGTAATCTCATGTCAGTTCTAGTATAATATATTTGTCCAATAGATACCTGTTTATCATCTGCATTTCTTCTTGGTGTAGCAATTTTAATGGCCAGTAGTGTAATATGGTGTATTGGAACCCTGCATAAAACCAACCTTCTTTCACAAAGGAAGTGTTGTGCTACTTATTGAACGGCCCTCGTATAAGACGAGTGAATAGTGTCGCCGTGAGGAACACATATGTGGCCCTCGTTGTGGGTCTCCATTAAGCCAGTTGGTCAAATCATGCATTGTTCATTTTTGTGGGGCATTCTAATGTGACAGTGGGAATATGTTGGACTCTGGGAACGCGAGATCGTCATCCAGATTCTGGTTGAAAAATCGGATCACCACAAAGGATGATCACCATACTGTGGTCCATGTACATAGCAACCCCTTCATATTTGCGCGTCCAATCGTAGAACAAGTTTCTCTGTCATCCCACACCATTGGTCGAGGACTAGCATCAGGTGGACTAGTAAATTACAGATCCATGCATGAATGGTTGCGTTTCGAGTGGTGCCGCGACATGGAAGCACCGACTGCCGGTAATTGTCGCCGTATTTTATTCAGTGATGAATCGCGGTTCTACACTACTCCTTACGACCGGCATCGGCGAGTACGGCAGCTACATGTACAGAGGTCCCATTCATGTAAAGGCGCAGCGGTGTTACTCCTGGCGTCATGATGTTGGTAGCCATCGGATATAACTTCAGGTTGCGGCTGGTTGTGATTGAGTGGACTCTGACGACACAAAGGTACGTCAAAGACATCCTGCGTCCTCGTGTGTTATTTCTCATGTGACAATGTCGTGGTACCATTTTTGTGTGGTACATTGCTCGTCAACACTTGTCAGGTGTCTCTGTGAATCATCTGCAAGTTCCTAAGATAATCCCGTGGTAAGCAAAATCGTTAGATCTGTCACGAACTGAACATTTGTGAGACCAGCTCAGACATCAGCTCCATCCCAGTAGCAGTATCCAGAATACCAAGAACCAGTTACATCCGTTGTGGGCCAGGTCACCTCAGGAGAGGATGCAACGGCTTTGGTCACACAGATGACAAAATGGTAGGTATCGAAATAGAAGACGGATGGATAGATAAACAATTAAAATCGCTCAAAAGAGGAAAGGCCGCTGGACTTGATGGGACACTAGTTCGATTTTACACAGAGTACGCAAAGGAACTTGGCCCCCTTCTTGCAGCAGAGCCGGCCGCGGTAGTCTCGCGGTTCTAGGCGCGCAGTCCGGAACCGTGCGACTGCTACGGTCGCAGGTTCGAATCCTGCCTCGGGCATGGATGTGTGTGATGTCCTTAGATTAGTTAGGTTTAAGTAGTTCTAAAGTTCTAGGGGACTGATGACCACAGCAGTTGAGTCCCATAGTGCTCAGAGCCATTTGATTCCTTCTTGCAGCGGCGTACCGTAGGTGTCTAGAAGATCGTAGCGTTCCAAAGGATTGGAAAAGAGCGCAGGTCATACCCGTTTTCAAAAAGGGACGTCGAACAGATGTGCAGAACTATAGACCCATATCTCTAACGTCGATCAGTTGTAGAATTTTGGAACACGTATTATGTTCGAGTATAATGCCTTTCTGGAGACTAAAAATCTACTCTGCAGGAATCAGCGTGGGTTTCGAAAAAGACAATCGTGTGAAACCCAGCTCGCGCTATTCGTCCACGAGACTCAGAGGGCCAGGTAGATGCCCTGTTTCTTGACTTTCGCAAGGCGTTTGATACTGTTCCCCATAGTCGTTTAATGAACAAAGAAGAGCATATCGACTATCAGACCAATTGTGTGATTGGATTGAAGAGTTCCTAGATAAAAGAACGCAGCATGTCATTCTCAATGGACAGAAGTCTGCCGAAGTAAGAGTGATTTGAGGTGTGCCCAAGGGGACTGTTGTAGGACAGTTGCTATTCACAATATACATAAATGACCTTGTGGATAACATCAGAAATTCACTGAGCCTTTTTGCGGATGATGCTGTTCTAAACATTCATGGTAGTATCTGTTTGTTCTATATCGTGTCTCCCTACCACTTTCGCGCAACGACGCTCTGAGCGTGTTTTTTAGGGAATTAACTAGTTTGAACCTGGGACCTGTTGCTGGTAAGGAGACGCCAGACCACACATGACATGTAGAATTCAGAAGAGTTCAGTGAGACTAGCGATGATATAACCAAATACTAAATGATCTCAGCGTCAGCTGCACTGCACTCCCTGTAAAATAACGTCGAAGAAGCAGTTAAGTTTAACATTGGAAATTTTATTCTACTCACAAAACATCGTTTATAAATTGCACTATTGATAAAAGGAAATGTTTTAATACAGGATGGTAAAAACCAACTGCGTCCAACAAAAATGTGAACGAATATTCCCTGAATGGGTTTCCAAATTCTACAATCGATCGAAGGATGACCTATGCCATATCACATCTATAATCTAGGTTTAATTTAAGTTTCACAAAAGAGAAAACTATCAAAATGGTCTACAGTGACCCTCAATTATCTTTAATTACTTATTTAACTTGTCATAAATTACAGTGGCTGATGTGGCTTCTCAATAACTATATAAAAGAAAAATCATCGCGTTTCAGATCTGTTCTTCAAGTGGCAAATGTGAACACCATGAGTTTTAATTAACGATCGACACTAGTATTACGCAAAAATGGGGTGTAACAGATGAGACTTCTGCAGTTCTGAGTGAAGCCTTATGCGCTCAAAAATGCGGCATCGCGTGCGTTCGTTACCTTGTCGGTGTTTAGGCAGCGTCCGGGCAGCGGCGGGCAGCACAGCTCCGCTCACCTCGCCACCTCGGAAGCAACTCTCTCCTAACTTCTCCTTACTACAATTTACCGAAGTTGGTTTAAAAAAACTATCTGGCTGTGTTTTCATCTGACCAATCAGGGTCTCAATGTTAACCTTAAGCTCCGCCTACAAAAATTCTGTCTATCCAATGAGCAACGTTATACTTTTCGTGGTGGGGCAATGTTTTTAAAGTTTGCAACGTAACAGAGACGCGAAAAACTCTCACGCTACAACTTGCAGCTGGTGTGGTCCTTTTAGCGTTATCATAAGATCTATACTGTTCTTCTGGAGGGCTCTATCTTTTAACATGGGTTGGGGAGTTGTCCTAATGTAACTGACACGCGAAAAGGCTCACGCTAAGACTTGCGCGTGGTAGTGGCCCTTTTAGTGTTATCGTAAGATCTATACTGTTTTTCTGGAGGGCTCTAGCTTTTAACATGGGCTGCGGGGTGGTCCTTGACGTAACAGGGATGCGAAAAAGTCTCACGCTAAAACGTGCGGGTTGTGTGGCTCTAGTGGTTAGCTGGCGACGTGGGTGTCCAGTCTGTCCCTTATCGCAGGGCCTTCTAGCTTAACACGGTTCTGCTCTCGGCTTCTGTTCTCGTTTCTCCCCTCGGAACTGCGTCGGTCTCTCGGTGGGAAGGTATGACATGCATTTAGGTATTCTTGTGTTAGTCTGTGGTATTCCATTTGCTCACTCGTTACTTGTATTACTTTGGTTAATTTAATGTTACGGTTTATTCAGAGCTATGTGACATACTACTAGATTTGCTTATTATGTCAGGGTTTTCATGGAAGGTGTTGGATTTACCTGACACCTTACACTGTGGTATATCGACAGGTTGTAACAATGGAATATTGTACTGAAATGGAGGAGGATCTGCAACGAATTGACGCATGGTGCAGGGAATGGCAATTGAATCTCAATGTTGACATGTGTAATGTGCTGCGAATGCATAGAAATAAAGATCCCTTATCATTTAGCTACAATATAGCAGGTGGGCAACTGGAGGCAGTTAATTCCATAAATTATCTGGGAGTACGCATTAGGAGTGATTTAAAATGGAATGATCATATAAAGTTGATTGTCGGCAAACCAGATGCCACACTGAGATTCACTGGAAGAATCCTAAGGAAATGCAATCCGAAAACAAAGGAAGTAGGTTACAGTACACTTGTTCGCCCAGTGCTTGAATACTGCTCAGTAGTGTGGGATCCGTACCAGATAGGGTTGATAGAGGAGATAGAGAAGATACAACGGAGAGCAGCGCGCTTCGTTACAGGATCATTTAGTAATGGCGAAAGTGTTACGAAGATGATAGATAAATTCCGGTGGAAGACTCTGCAGGAGAGACGCTCAGTAGTTCGGTATGGGCATTTCTTGAAGTTTCAAGAACATACCTTCACCGAGTAGTCCAGCAGTATATTGCTCCCTCTTACGTATATCTCGCGAAGAAACCATGAGAATAAAATCAGAGAGATTAGAGCCCACACAGAAGCATACCGACAATCCTTCTTTCCACGAACAATACGAGACTAGAATAGAAGGGAGAACCGATAGAGGTACTCATGGTACCCTCTACCATACACCGTCATGTGGCTTGCGAAGTATGGATGTAGATGTAGATGTAGATATGATTCCCTTCGCAAGCGGAAATGTGCCTGTGTCAAGGCCAGAGGTGTTGTACAATCATACTGATAAGTAGGCTCATATTGCCAATTTCTTTGTAAATTATCCTCGATCCTATTATCACATCCCCTCTGGAGGTCACGGTTCTACAGGATATTGAAGCGAACCCTAGTAGTAGTTCCAGATCTGGTAAACGCACAGTCCGCCACCTCCCTGCACGTTCATTTGTCTCAAAGGACTCAAGATCACACAAAAGTCCAAAAAGGGCTCGAAATACTGAGAGATGTGGCTGGTGTCTGTCAGAGTACTTCTTTTGGTATAGCCTAGCTGCCTCTCGACCGTTCATTCTGCTTGGTCGTACACAAACACCGACTCGGCTTGTTCCCGACACGAATACCGGACCATTCTTCTCCTTACAGTACGCTGCGTGAATCATGCAGACTGGAACACACAAGAAACACACGGCACGTGTTCAAAAGAACTATCATTCGTGAGCGCCGTCTCCCGTGTCAACAATTTATTTCCGGACACATGTTCATAGAACATGAATTTTTCCCTTTATTTCCAGTCAGGAATCCGTACCCGCCGTTGGTCGCTTTTATTAATGTCCACCCTGTATAAAACTCTATGATATAGTCGCCAGGAAAAAGAACTGTCTGTTAGAGGTCGGAAAGATGTCTACAAGCAAATTTAAGTTGTTTTTCTGGACAGTCCTTCCATATCCAGGAGAAGTTTATGATTAGTAATAAGTGGTCAATAATTCGTCTTAAAATTGCATGAATTTATAAATAAAACGTAATCAAATGTGCCCAACAGTTGTGCAAATGACATGCTCAGAGATGCTCAGACATGAACAGAATTATTGACACAGTTATAAACTGACCGCTATACGATATGATGATTCGCGTATCTGTTACATAGCTTTTTTTCAAAATATTAATAAGAATCTCCGTTATTACCAGAGTACAATTTTCAGAAATTGTACAAAAACACTAATGATAAGTTTACCCATTTCCTTTAGGTTAAGGGCCTAATTGTTCTCTTATTATTCTCAAATAAAATCATATGCCCAAATGGTTCAAATGGATCTGAGCATTATGGGACTTAACTTCTGAGGTCATCAGTCCGCTAGAACTTAGAACTACTTAAACCTAACTAACCTAAGGAAATCACACACACCCATGCCCGAGGCAGGATTCGAACCTGCGATCATAGCGGTCGCGTGGTTCCAGACTGTAGCGCCTAGAACCGCTCGGCCACTTCGGCCGCAAAATCATATGCCCCTTAAAGCATAAAATATATGAACATATTATTCTTCCATTCACAGATATCCACAGGAAATAAGTCACAATTTCATAAACAGTCGATCCCTTTCACTACTGATTTACGAAGCGTGTTTAAAAAACGACAAGAATTTTGAAATTGGGGTGTTTTATTAATCCAATTCGCGCTATTTTTCATTTTTGTGTTGGTAAACACGTCTGAAAAGTATTCATACAGCGTTCACCATATCGGATACTCAGTTGTCAGCGGCGAAAAAGGTTACATGTGCTTTGGAAGTATATGTCATGCCGTGTAGTGCATCCCCTTTTTAAGTGTCGCCAACAGACACCATACTGTCGCTAGGTGTGTTTTTCAACTCTTGCGAACAGAAACCAGACTGTCGACGCGTTTTTTTTAACTGTGCCTGTCTAATTACCGTGTGTTTTAATCAGCATCACCAACCCTTTGGTTTTATATTTTCACTTTGCACCTTTTCGCCATGTTCCAGTTTTAAACAGTCACCGTTTTACTGCCTGTTTCTATTGTTTTGATATCTCCTCATTATATAGTTAACACTCGTGTAGGCTACAGAGCGGCATATTATGCTGCTGCCAGCCCGACCCCACCCTCCCTCTGGGCGGAAACGAAATTCAATACAAGAAAAAGAAAATATATGTCATTATTTGTTTAGTATAAAAGAGAGAGTTTTTAGTAATCTTTTCTGTGAGGACTGAATAAAGTGAATCAATGCCTGACATATGTTAAATAGTGCGCTTGGTGATTCTGCTGTGAGTAACACAACTGTTTGCGAGTGAAATGTGTGTTTCGAAGAATGTCATGAAGGCACTGAGGATGACTGGTGCTCCGCACTCCCCAGCATGTAATGAAATTCGAAATCGTAGAGAAAGTGAAAGAAAATACTACTAAACACCGCCAAATCGCAATTAGAGAAGTCTTTGATGATGTTGATATATGAGTTAAGTCACTGTATGAATGTTTTCGTATGTTTGGGGCATGTAACGTGTGAAAGCAAAATTTCTTCCTAAATTCTTGAATTTCGAACAAAAACATCGCCGAATGCAAGTTTCTTAGGAGTTGCTAGATGAAGTCAATAGCGATGCACAACTACTACAACGTATTATAACAGGTGATGAAACATGCGTGCATGAATATGACGTCGAAACTAAGGTTCATCCTTCCCAGAGAAAGCATTCTGGATCGCCATGACCGTAGAATGCTCCACGGTTGCGCCAACTGTATTCTTCGATTTTAACGGCCTAGTGCGCCCTGAGTTCTTGCCTCCAGTATGAATGATCGAGAGAAGTACTACTTAGAAGCTCATCGCTGCCTACATGAAACATTCTGGAAAACACTCCCGGGTTTGTCGCGAAACAATTCATGGCTTTTGCACACCGACAATGCACCTGCTCACCCTTCGTTGCTCCTTCGTGAGTACCAGATGTGGCCCCATATGGTTTTCTTTGTTCCCTAAAATAAAGAAAACATTAAGGTGCCATTATTTTACAAGTACAGATTAGATTAAAAACGCATCACTAAGAGAGCTAATATATCCAAAAGATCGAGTTCGAGAAGTGTTTCGGGAGATTGGAAAAAATCCTGGCATAAGTACGTAATATTTAATAAAAACTAGTTTGAAGAATATGCTGTTGATGTAGACGAAAAAATTATTTTTTTTCCAAAAAACATATATTTCCGTTATTTATTGAATACATGTCATCTGTATATACTTTAGCTCTGTGATTTCGATAGCTTCCTTATAATGCTGTTCTGGCGAGAAGCGTGTTACCCTTGACATTCAGTGACAATTTCTCGAACTGACTTATTTGTGTATCCCGACTTGTGGACCCAGAGAATAGAAAAAATCCAAGAGGTGAAATCAACTTGCCGAGAAACGTGCAAAATAATTGAAACAGACAGTTTCAGTACTGATTTCTACAAAGCGAGAAACAATTTATTATTTATAGCATTAATTGTTCAGAATATTGTCTTTCATTGTATTTGTCTTACAGGACGTCGAAAATGGAAAAAAAGTTCAAGAAGTCAAGCTGTCTATCGTTAACTCCTGTATTCATTTCTTATTGTTCCCTCAATTCCACCGACTTTTTACGTCCAGATATACAACAGACGTCTTCCACAAGAAATACTTCACGTATAAGGATCTTAACAATTTTTAGGCGTTGGTATTTTCATCAGCTCATATGTTCGAGCATGTTATCCTCTTTTTTTTCTCTTTGACGTATTTGGCACAGTGTGATGGCTTGTAAACTCCATGTCAAATTTCCCTACGGCAGAATTCAGTGCAACCAGGTGAATGTGACCTCTGCTGGCCTGCATAACTCTCGACTCTCCACTTATTGTTCCCTTTGTTCCTGATTCCCCGGCGGCTGCCGGGGCGTAATTAACACAAAACGACAGCCAGGTGCACCTTCAATTTATGCACAACGACCTCCCCCTAGCACTCGCGCTTCGCAAGTCGGACGAGTAGGTTCTGCCTGTTCCCGCCAAAATCTTTGCGTTGCGAGAGCTTTTCCTCAGTGTCGTGTGAGTCTTTGTGTGCGTCACATCGTTGTTTGTCTCACGGCGTCTCTTGTTTATGATTCATTTCTTAAAAAAAAATGGTTCAAATGGCTCTGAGCACTATGGGACTTTACTTCTGAGGTCATCAGTGCCCCAGATCTTAGACGTACTTAATCCTAACTAACCTAAGGAGATCACACATATCCATGCCCGAGGCAGGATTCGAACCTGCGACCGGAGCGGTCGCGCGGTTTCCGACTGTAGCGCCTAGAACCACTCGGCCACTTCGACCGGCTTGATTCGTTTCTGTCGCGGCGTTGTCTTCAGCCCTGATGTCGTCCATGGCTGCCAGAACAGTCAGCGCGCAGGTACCGTCAGTTTTACACTGAAGAGCCAAAGAAACTGGTATACCTGTCGAATATCGTGTAGGGCCCCCGCGAGCACGCAGAAGTGCCGCAACACGGAGTGGCATGGATTCAGCTAATGTCTGAAGTAGTGCTGGAGGGAGCTGAGGCCATAAATCTTGCAGGGTTGTCCACAAATCAGTAAGAGTACACGGGGGTGGAGATCTCTTATGAACAGCATGTTACAAGGCATCCCAGGTATGATCAATAATATTCAGGTCTGGGGAGGTTGGTGACCAGCGGAAGTGTTTTCACTCAGAAGAGTGGTCCTGGAGCCACTCTGTAGCGATTCTGAACGAGTGGAGTGTCGCATTGGCCTGCTGGAACTGCCCCAGTCCGTCGGAATGCACAATGGACATCAATGGGTGCAGGTGGTCAGACAGAATGCTTATGTACTTGTCACTTGTCAGAGTCGTATCTAGATATATCAGGGGTCCCATATCACTCCAACTGCACATGGCCCTCACCATTACAGAGCCTCCACCAGCTACAACAGTGCTCTGCTGACATGCAGGGTCCATGGATTCATGAGGTTGTCTCCATACCCGTACACGTCCATCCGCTTGATACAATTAGAAACGAGATTCCTTCGACCAGACAACATGTTTCCAGTCACCAACAGTCGAAGGTCGGTACTGACGGGCTCAGGCGAGGCGTAAAGCTTCGTGTCGTGCAGACATCAAAGGTACAGCCGTGAACCTTCGGCTCCGAAAGCCCATATCGATAATGTTTCGTTGAATGGTTCACACGCTGACATTTGTTGATGGCCCACCACTGAAACCTGCAGCAATTTGCGGACGGGTTGCACTTCTGTCACGCTGAGCAATTCTCTTCAGTCGGCGTCGGTTCCGTTCTTGCAGGATCTTTTTCTGGCCGCAGCCGATTTCCTGATACTGAGTGTACACTCGTGAAATGGTCGTACGGGGAAATCCCCACTACATCGCTACCTCGGAGATGCTGTGTCCCATCACTCGTGCGCCGACTATAACATCACATTCAAACTTACTTAAACATTAATAACCTGCCTTCATCGCAGCAATAACCGATCTATCAACTGCACAAGACACTTGGTGTCTTATACAGAGTGTTACAAAAAGGTACGACAAACTTTCAGGAAACATTCCTCACACACAAAGAAAGAAAATATGTTATTGGGACATGTGTCCGAAAACGCTTACTTTCCATGTTAGAGTTCAATTTATTACTTCTCTTCAAATCACATTTATCATGGAATGGAAACACACTGCAACAGAACGTACCAGCGTGACCTCAACCACTATGTTACAGGAAATGTTCAAAATGTCCTCGGTTAGCGAGGATACATGCATCTACCCTCCGTCGCATGGAATCCCTGATGCGCTGATACAGCCGTGGAGAATGGCGTATTGTATCACAGCCGTCCACAATACGAGCACGAAGAGTCTCTACATTTGGTACCGGGGTTGCGTAGACAAGAGCTTTCAAATGCCCCCATAAATGAAAGTCAAGAGGGTTGAGGTCAGCAGAGCGTGGAGACCATGGAATTGGTCCGCCTCTACCAACCCATCGGTCACCGAATCTGTTGTTGAGGAGCGTACGAACACTTCGACTGAAATGCGCAGGAGCTCCATCGTGCATGAACCACATGTTGTGCCGTACTTGTAAAGGCAGATGTTCTAGCAGCACAGGTAGAGTGTCCGTATGAAATCATGATAACGTGCTCCATTGAGCGTAGGTGGAAGAACATGGGGCCCAATCAAGACATCACCAACAATGCCTGCCCAAACGTTCACAGAAAATCTGTGTTGATGACGTGATTGCACAATTGCTTGCGGATTCTCATCAGCCCACACCTATTGATGGTGAAAATTTACAATTTGATAAGGTTGGAATGAAGCCTCATCCGTAACGAGAACATTTGCACTGAAATGAGGATTGACACATTGTTGGATGAACCATTCGCAGAAGTGTACCCGTGGAGGCCAATCAGCTGCTGATAGTGCCAGTACACGATGTACATGGTAAGTAAACAACTGGTTCTCCCGTAGCACTCTCCATACAGTGACGTGGTCAACGTTACCTTGTACAGCAGCAACTTCTCTGACGCTGACATTAGGGTTATCGGCAACTGCAGGAAGAATTGCCTCGTCCATTGCAGGTGTCCTCGTCGTTCTAGGTCTTCCCCAGTCGCGAGTCATAGGCTGGAATGTTCCGTGCTCCTAAGACGCCGATCAATTGCTTCGAACGTCTTCCTGTCGGGACACCTTCTTTCTGGAAATCTGTCTCGATTCAAACGTACCGCGCCACGACTATTGCCCCCCGCTAATCCATACATCAAATGGGCATCTGCCAACTCCGCATTTGTAAACATTGCACTGAGTGCAAAACCACGTTCGTGATGAACACTAACCTGTTGATGCTACGTAATGATGTGCTTGATGCTAGTACTGTAGAGCAATGAGTCGCATGTCAACACAAGCACCGATGTCAACATTACCTTCCTTCAATTGGGCCAACTGGCGGTGAATCGAGGAAGTACAGTACATACTGACGAAACTATAATGAGATCCAACATGGAAATTAAGCGTTTCTGACACATGTCCACATAACATCTTTCCTTTGTCTGTGTGTGAGGAATGTTCCCTGAAAGTTTGGCCGTACCTTTTTGTAACACCCTGTATAGGCATTGCTGACCGCAGTGCCGTTTTCTTTCTGTTTACGTGTCTCAGTATCTGAATACGCATACATATACCAATTTCTTTGGAGCCTCGGTGTAGTTTTAGCAAAAAAAAACGAGCAGGTGCAGCCAAATTCGTTAGAAAGTCATGGTTGGCTAGTAGAAACGATCAACGTCACTTCAGATCAGGTTCACACAGCTTACTTGGATTCTCTCTCGTATGTGTTTTATATCAAGTTTCTTGACCCACTTCAGATTAAGAGACTCCTTATGCTGAAAAGAAGAAAATATTTGAAGTGGGTAACACATTATTTGAACGCCACAAAAGAATACGTTACAGATGGATATCAAATTTGAATAGGGAAAGATATCAGCTGGACTACATTCTGATACAAAAAAGGTTTAGGAACTGTTTGAAGAATGCCAAAGCCTGTCCAGGAGCGGATATAAATTGAGACCACAACCTAGTAGTGGGAGAAATACAAGTGAAGTTGAAAAAAGTGTGGAGAGGTAAAGCGAAATAAAGACTAAACATAGAAAGACTCAAAGAGGCAGGAAAAGCATCAGGTTTGGAAAACAGATTTATGGAAAAATGGGAAAGAGATAGTGTTGATGAAAGTTCTAATGACAAATGGATAAAAATGAAAGAAGGACTCATGGACTCTGTCAAAGAAGTACTAGGAATTAGGATACCCCAAAGTACCAGGAATGAATGGACAACAGAAAACATGTTGAAAAAGATGGAAGAGCGGAGAAAGTGGAAAAATCTATCGTTAGTCAAGTAAGCGCATTTAAATATCTTGGAAGCGCAATAACGGAAGACTTGAGATTTCACCGGAAGGTGAAAACTCGAATTGCCATAGCGAAGGGAGCATTCAACAGAAAGAGGAGACGCTTATGTGAGAAATTAGATAAAGGTCTAAGGAAAAGGCTTGGCAAATGAGTTGTCTGGAGTGTGTCACTACATGGGGCAGAAACATGAATGCTGAGACGAGAGGATGAAAAAAGGTTAGAAGCATATGAGATACGGATGTGGAGGAGAATGGAGAAAATAAACTGGATGGAAGGAGTGAGTAATGAAAGAGTATTGTAAATGGTTGGTGATAGAAGATGTCTGCTGAAGGATGTAAGAGAAAGGAAAAGGAACTGGTTGCGACATACATTGAGAAGGGAGTGCTTGCTTTGGAAGGATTGATTTGTGGGAGAAGACTGAGAGGAAGAAGGAGATACAAGGTGGTAGACGACATAAAGGGAAGAGGAAATTATGCAAACCTGAAGAGGATAGCAGAAGACCGGACAGCCTTGAGAACTACTGCCTTTTGGCAGAACACTGATGATGATGATTGTGCCGCACGGACAAGCCCCTATCACTCACTGCGATGTTTCTATAGTATTCTATAGTATGGTTACTCTGCCAAATGCTGACGTGGGGTATACGAGTGTTGCGTTGCTTAACCTTCCGCCCGAGGTTGAAAACAGTTTCTTGACGATCCTCCTGCTTCGGTTTCGGGACATAGGGAATATACTGAGGGAGCGCTGGTCCATTCAATATCGTTTACAAGTATATAGTGGACTTCGGTTCGTGGACATGGTAGTCAGTCGGAATACCCCTCTCATTAGCAAGTTCAAAATCAAATGGCTCTGAGCACTATGCGACTTAATTTCTGAGGTCATCAGTCCCCTAGAACTTAGAACTACTTAAACATAACTAACCTAAGAACATCACACACATCCATGACCAAGGCAGGATTCGAACCTGCGACCGTAGCGGTAGCGCGGTTCCAGACTGCAGTGCCTTGAACCACTGGGCCACTCCGGCCGGCCATTAGCAAGTGCGTGGGTACTGAGTACACATAATATACACAGGAAAAGAAGAGACTTGTTTTATATGTAATGAGAGTGAACACCGCATTCCAATTGCCCATGTCGTTCCACTTATGAATAACGTAAATGGTTAAAGTTAGCGGACTTGGCTCCTAAAGTGATAGCCGTTGTGCCTAATTAAGTTTCTGAGGGGCAAGGCAAGCTATTGATTAATGGCCTATCGCATTTCCAGCGTTAACCTGGCGTAGGAACTTCGCCGTTGTTGCTTCCGCGTCGCCACCTCCTCCACTTCAAAACAAGCGAAGACGAACGCGAGATGTTGAAGAGTCAAATGATTCCTCTTCCATTATCCCCTCTACTGAACAGATGCTGTCGGAGGAGTTCACAGCGGATGCTAACATGTCGATTACAGTTCACGTTTAGAAAGCGTCCAGCACCCCCTCACATATGATATCCGAGACTGAGATCGCATCTTCGGAATATATGAGGATCGACCTATTCCGGAGGCCCGTACTATTTTGACGGACTTTCCAGACATCCCAGAGTCTGTTAACTCTTCCCATCCTTATTCTACGCCCCCGGTTGGAGAAGGCATGCCACTGGCCGCTTCTGAAGAGAACCAGAGAGGTACGTGTGTGCTCGTGGAACATGCCGTGACGGTAAAAAGCGTACCGCCAGTTTTCGTTTCCGCTGATTCTCAAAGCTGCACCGCCCGGCTGTGGAAGAGTGGGGTGTATCCTTTGTACCTGATACTGAATTTCCGCTGGACCTCCCACGTTGCCCCATGAGGCAGTCGCCTTCCCGCACAGCCGCAGCAAATAGCGTTTTCAACCTGAGCGCGCAGCATCGCGTAAAAAGAAAAAACAGAAAGAGGATGGATGAGAGAGAGCCATATCTTTACATTCAGATCCATTCGTTGACTCCCCATGGACTGTGAAATACGGCTGTAAAGGTCCGTTGCAAGTAATCAACTACATAGTTTTGGTGATAAATAAATGCAGGCCGATACCTTCCCCACCTGTATATGAAGAGAATTAGTTCCGAGCTTCGACTTGCGGCGCCGCTACAGTTTATTTACGATTCAAGTGCAGATGTGGTATTTTTGCACGAAGTGTTATTTGACGATTTTTCTATACCCGGCTGTTCTCTTTTCTTCAATGTGGCTGCTGAACTATCTACTGGTACTGCGTTATTTCACAGAGAGGGCATACCACTGACTGATTTCGAAGTTCTTGATAACAGCCGAAGAATAGACTGCACCTTTTGTGAAAAAAAATGGTTCAAATGGCTCTGAGCACTATGGGACTTAACTTCTGAGGTCATCAGTACCCTAGAACTAAGAACTACTTAAACATAACTAACCTAAGAACATCACACACATCCGTGCCAGAGGCAGGATTCGAACCTGCGACCGTAGTGGTCGCGCGGTTCTAGACTGTAGCTCCTAGAACCGCTCGGCCACCCCGGCGGGAACTTTTTGTGACCTTACTTTAATTCTCCTTTATGTCCCTTCACGATCTGGCCGTTCCACAGATCGTGCGCGTTTTTATAAAGAGAATATAGTTTACTTATTTCGTAAAACACTGCAGAAACTTCTTGTTCAAATGGCTCTGAGCACTATGGGACTTAACTTCTGAGGTCATCAGTCCCCTAGATTTAGAACTACTTAAACCTAACTAACCTAAGGACATCACACACACCTATGCCCGAGGCAGGACTCGAACCTGCGACCGTAGCGCTCGCTCTGTTCCAGACTGTAGCGCCTAGAACCGCTCGGCCCAGTACAAAGAAAAATATAATGCTATCCAACTCCTTTACGATTAAAGACAAGATGCAACATATTTGCAAATAAAGCATGATAATGTGGAATACTCTGCCACTTCCAATGAGAGTTCACCATTTACTGACAAACGAACCTCTCCATGGCACCCCCCTCAGATTTAGTTATAAGTTGGCACAGTGGATAGGCCTTGAAAGACTGAACACAAATCAATCGAGAAAACGGGAAGAAGTTGTGGGGAACTATGAAAAAAAAGCAAAGCTTACAAACTAAGAAGTCCATGAGGAAGATATGCAACATCAAGGATAGCGGGAGGTGAGGAGCGCTGTGGTCCCGGGGTTAGCGTGAGCAGCTGCGGAACGAGAGGTCCTTAGTACAAGTCTTCCCTCGAGCCAAAAGTTTACTTTCATTATTTTCGCAGAGTTATCATCTGTCCGTTCGTTCATTGACGTCGCTGTTCACTGTAATAAGTTTAGTGTCTGAGTTTTGCGACCGGACCGCAAAACCGTGCGATTAGTAGACGAAAGGACGTGCCTCTCCAATAGGAAGCGAAAACATTTGATCGCAAGGTAATAAGTCAACCGATTCCTACACAGGGAAACACATCCGATAAATTGTATACGACACTGGTGATAGCATGTGCGTCACATGACAGGAATATGTTGTCGACCCACCTAACTTGTACACTTGGCGAATGGGTAAAAAGATTCTTCTACCTTGCCCGATTTAGGTTTTCTTGTGGATGTCAGTTACCTCGCATCGGACGGACGGACGGACAGACAATAATTGTCTGAAAATAAAAAATTAAATTTTTCACTCGAAGGAATACTTGAACCAAGGATCTCTTATTCCGCAGCTGCTCAAGCTAACCACGGCGCCACGGCGCACGTAAGCTCTCATTCTCCTTGTTGTTGCCTATCTTGCGCATAGACTACTCATTTTGCTTATTTTTTTCATAGTCCCACACAACTTCTTCCTGTTTTCTCCATTGATCTGTGTTCAGTTCTTCAAGGCCTATCCACTGTGCCAACGTATAACTAAACCTGAGGGGGGTGGGATGGGGAGGATCCCTTGTGAGGAAAAACGTGGGGGTCGGGATCGTTGTCGCTCCCAACCACATAGTGGATCTAGTTTCCACGGAGCCATACGATCGCATTAGTATTCATTCAAGGGAAGACGGCAAAGACCGGACACAGAAGAAGTTGAACAGAGAAAGCAGCTGCGGCTGGATAGCCAGTTGTCGGCGAATCCAGTGTCAGTGTTCTCGTCCGCAAGAGACAAGCCTGTGTTAATGTAGCACGTTGACGACATGTGTCGCAAAGACCATTCGAACTAAGACCAATTCTGTGGAGGAGTTCATTGGCCGGGATCAGATTGAGAATGACACTATAAAACGATGAGGCGACTTCCGTCGGGTGGATAGGAAGACTAAAGTGAAACCATACTATTTTTCACTTTGGGTGCATAGATCCTGAGAAATCAGTACCCAGAACAGCCACCTCTGGCCGAAATAATGGCCTTGATACGCCTGGGCATTGAGTCAAACACAGATTGGATGGCGTGTACAGGTACAGCTGCCCATGCATCTTCATCACGATACCACAGTTCATCAAGAGTAGTGACCAGCGTAATGTGACGAACCAGTTGCTCGGCCACCATTGACCAGACGTTTTCAGTTGGTGCGAGATCTGGAGAAATTACTGTCCAGGGCAGCTGTCGAACATTTTCTGTATCCAGAAAGGCCCGTACAGGACTTTCAACATGCGGTCGTGCATTATCCTGCTGAAATGTAGGGTTTCGCAGGGATCGAATGAAGGGTAGAGCCACGGGTCGTAGCCCATCTGAAATGTAACGTCCAGTGGTCAAAGTGCCGTCAATGCGAACAAGAGGTGACCGAGGCGTGTAACAAATGGCACCCCATACCATCACGCCGGTTGATAATTCAGTATGGCGATGGCGAATACACACTTCCAATTTGCGTTCACCGCGACGTCGCCAAACACGGATGCTGTAAACAGAACCTGCTTTCATCCGAAAAAATGACGTTTTGCCATTCGAGCACCCAGGTTCGTCGTTAAGTACACCATCGCAGGCGCTCCTGTCTGTTATGCAGCGTCAAGGGTAACCGCAGCCATGGTCTCTGAGCTTATAGTCCACGCTGCTGGAAACATCGTCGAACTGTTCGTGCAGATGGTCGTTGTCTTGCAAACGTCCCCATCTGTTGACTCAGGGATCGAGACGAGGCTGCACGGTGCGTTACAGCCATGCGGATAAGATGCCTGTCATCTTGACTGCTAGTGATACGAGCCGTTGGGATCCAGCACGGCGTTCCATATTACCCTCCTGAACCCACCGATTCCACATTCTGCTAACAGTCATTGGATCTCGGCCAACGCGAGCTGCATGTCGCGATACGATAAACCGCAATAGCGATAGGCTACAATCCGACCTTTATCAAAGTACGCGTTTCTCCTCCTTACACGAGGCATCACAACAACGTTTCTCGAGGAAACGCCAGTCAACTGCTGTTTGTTTATGAGAAATAGGTTGGAAACTTTCTTCATGAAGGAACGTTGTAGGTGTTGCCATCGGCGCCAACCTTGTGTGAATGCTCTTGAAAAGCTAATGATTTGCATATCACAGCATCTTTTTCCTGTCGGTTAAATTTCTTAGCACGTCATCTTCATGGTGTAGCAATTTCAATGGCCAGTAGTGTTGAATAAGTACCTCTAGTACAGGCTGAAACATTACTCCGTATAGACAACACAGAAGCCTTCACTTTGATACTGGGAAGTCCCAATCCTCCAAGGGCCTCCAAGGGCCTCCTAACTACTTCATACTAAAGTAGAATAATGTGACTTTTCCAAAGGAAACGACCGGAAAATTGCATCAATTCGCACTCCGTCATCGCGGGGAGCGGGAATATTTGTACAACATAGTACACTTTGTTGGAAATGTGTGAATCTAAGATCCGCACATTGTGAAGAAGACTGAGGGAGCGGCGTTCGTATTCACGAATTGCCCCTTGAATTCGATTCGTCACCTACCGCCAAAAGAGTGCAGCCATTTGCGCTGGGCAGCGATCCACGGTAATCCCTAACGATTTATGGTGAGCAGTCGCCGTTGCCCATGGAATGACTACATGTTGAAAAGCTTGCCATGGTCACAGGATACATTTTCGTTCATTAATGCGGGCCCCAAAGAAAGAACAAAAGGAATCCAATGTCTCCTTGAGCAACCATATGTCCATGATATGACGTAGCAATGCCATAACATCGTCTGTCTACGCTCTTATGGATAACTTTTCTCCTAATATCTTCCAGCCACAAAACTGATCAGCAATATAGCGAAGCAGAGGTTCTAAGGGCAAGACAAAAAGCGAAATGGAGAGGGGCTCCCCTACGGTAAGTCCCGTCGTGGGGTGATCTGGGGAGTAAGTTGTCCATTCACTACGACAGATGCGTGAATATCAGTAAAAAGATTCCAGATTTCGCAGGAGAGCTTCTGTTAAGTTTGGAAGGTAGGAGACGAGACACTGGTAGAAGTAAAGCTGTGAGCATTGGGCTTGAGTCGTGCTTGGGTAGCTCAGATGGTAGACCACTTGCCCGCGAAAGGCAAAGTTCCCGAGTTGGAGTCTCGGTCCGGCAAACAGTTTGAATCTGCCAGGAAGTTTCAGCAAAGAGATTGGTTGCTACCTGACACGCAGTATGATTGGGACCGGTCGTCTTGAGCATCTGCATGAAGACCGGGTCAAATGTCTCAATAAAATCAATGAAAAGCAAGGCTACAGAGACAGAAGTCACTGCAGCCACAGAGACAACGTCCCAGCATTCGAGTACAGAAGTCTGAATCGTGCGCCCAGGCACACAGCTTTGGTGAAAGGCCAGAATCTTCTCTAGCCGTATCAACAAACGACCATTAACCGCTTGAAATCGAAATTAAGTAGTGTTATCGGGTGGAATTTACCAATGTCCAGACGTTCGGTTGTCTTCGGAAGATACGCACATAAAGTTTCCTACAAATCGCTTCATATATGAATCAAATCGGCAACAACATACAAGCTGCGAGGTATTTCCGCATCACCACTTCCTGCATGTAGTTTATTATTCAGCTAATTGATGTTAGGTATACTGTTGTATGTTTCCAGACAAATCAATGGACTACTCCATTCTCCCTTGTTTGGATCTATTGGGAGAAAATTGTTTGATCTTGATCCTGATGAGTATTCTTTCACAGTAAACTGTATAGCATTACATCTAAACCTCCACTGATGTAGTGATATGCATACTGCATCTTTTTATACATTCCTCAGGAAAAACATTAAACAGAAATGACCACATAGACATGAATTAAAGTCTTGGTAGACTCTAAAATTGTAGAACACGTAGTTCTAGGCAGTAAAGTATCGGCAAAATTCTTCAACTAGTCTCAGATCACCAAATGAGTCAAAGTAGTAGACGATTTTTGATTTTTTTTAAAATATTTGGAACACAGTGAGTACCACACCCCCCCAGCAATATCTAAACTGACAATCCTACATTCTTTGCATTTCCGCATCTTTTCTGGCAGCGAATTCGTCATACACAGTCAGTGAAATTTTTGAATTTTGAGTTTCTTGACGAATTTAAGCAGATCCGCCTGGGCGAGTGGTCTGCTCAGTATTTTAGTTATGTATAGTTATCCCGCTTATGTACCAAACTGTGAACTTTAACCCAGCGTCTTCCTTTGACGACAAGTCTAGCTTCTTCACTGCAGACTTTTTCCATCAACATCTTACAAAACAATTCACGAGAAGCACATGTGGTTCAGAGCTTTTCTTTAATTCCTTTACGCAAAAACTTCCAGCAGTTTTTTCACCATCACTGTTGCTTAAGATGTAAGGTATGGGTTTATGCATTGCACTTGGAAACTGTGAACAACACCATTAACCTGCTGGTTATATAAGAGTTCTCAAACGCTGTTTTGTGTTTCAAAATACATACCAAACCACGTACATTAATTTGTTTTTGTGTGGATCCACCTTCTAAATACAGATGTATGTTGTATTTAGAAGTTCATCATCATTTGCATCAATAGGTATCACGTTAATCGTATTGCATCGAGTTCGATTGTACTGCCCAATCATTTACATCAAAAGATATCGTGTTAATTGTACTGCGGCTAGTTCGATTGTACTGCTCAACTATTTATGGGAGAATTTCTAGCCATTTGTATAGCCCTTGAAGACTAAATGCCATCCACATACTACTTTTTATCCGCTGGTTCATACATTCCACTATACTCACCTTCATGTGGAAGAACGTCGAGCAGTGGTTTATTCTGTATCATTCCATCAACTACATGAAATATCTGTTGTGAAATTCACCTCCATGTTCGCTTTCGAGTTTGACAAGACTCTGGCTCGTCTCCGTCTATAGCAATTGCTCAAACACCTACACTTCTACCTTCCTCGTCTCTGCCTTCCCATTCATGGCCCAGGCGAACTCATAATTACGTATCTGTGACCATTAAAATATATTTGGAGCCTTTGTTGGAACGTGATTAATATCTTCGTGGTGGAATTTCCATAAATCATCTAAAACTTGTGCTATAACATTTTTCTATGGGAAAATTAATGTGCATGTTTGTAAACCTCATGAATGACTGTCTCCATAGTTCCTCAATAATATGTCTTTCTCAAAACTCTGAAATGGCTGATACGATTTCATTCGAGTGAGTTGTATTCCCTGCTGTGGTTGATACTGTGAGTAGTCGTTACCATTCTATGATTTTATTCAGATCATCACAATGTATATACCCCAGAGGTACATTATTCAGTCTTTCATGCTAAATGACGTATACGCCATTTAATGTGGCTTTAACAATATTACTGTATTTATTATTTTTATTGCGTTATATTCTCAGTGCCTTTCCTGTGTGCATTACTCATACGTGACATTTCGGCATATGTTTGCTTGTCTTTCAACAGATATTTTCAGGACTCAAAGTTTTGAAAAATATTAGCTCTAATAAACCAGATGTTCTCTCAAATTTTGTATTCCCTTCCAGTATCGCGTCTGTGGTTAACTGTGTGGGATGTGTACCTAGATATTCTTTCCTAGCTAACTCCATATATCTTGTCTAACTCTTTATCACTATATTCGTTAATGTAATCGATGATAGTGTTTCTTTCTTCTTCTTATTCCTCTTCTACTCTTCAGCCACAATCCGTAGTTTGCGCGAGCTTTTTCAGATATTATATCTGTGACTTAAACGTATCTGAAAGAAACTGTTCTCGTTAATTGTGCCCTAAATTTTAGAGGTCGTAATTTCCAACAAATGGCTTTCCGTACTTCAGTATCCTTACGCTTTGTTGCCGACATGCTTTGTATACCAAGCCACTTTTTGTAATGGCATACTACTTATATATACCCTGAGATTACAGAGGCCCATGGGTTGCAACTTTCGAATTTATTCCTCTGATAAACTTCTGATCGACTTCTTCAATTCTCTCATTCAACATGTCACCTTTTGTAGCTACTTCCTCTATGAGACATTCCACTTCCATTATTTTTGTGGTGACTGCCTCAATTTTTCTGTCAATGTATAGACGCATGTGCTCCACACACACACACACACATATATATATATATATATATATATATATATATATATATATATATATATATATATATATATATATATAGGGTGAGTCACCTAACGTTACCGCTGGATATATTTCGTAAACCACATCAAATACTGACGAACCGATTCCGCATCCCGAACGTGAGGAGAGGGGCTAGTGTAATTGTTTCATACAAACCATACAAAAATTCACGGAAGTATGTTTTTTAACACAAACCTACGTTTTTTAAATGGAACCACGTTAGTTTTGTTAGCACATCTGAACATATAAACAAATACGTAATCAGTGCCGTTTGTTGCATTGTAAAATGTTAAATACATCCGGAGGTATTGTAACTTTCAGGAAACATTCCTCACACACAAAGAAAGAAAATATGTTATGTGGTCATGTGTCCGGAAACGCTTACTTTCCATGTTAGAGCTCATTTTATTACTTATTTTCAAATCACATTAATCATGGAATGGAAACACACAGCAACAGAACGTACCAGCGTGACTTCAAACACTTTGTTACAGGAAATGTTCAAAATGTCCTCCGTTAGCGAGGATACATGCATCCACCCTCCGTCGCATGGAATCCCTGATGCGCTGATACAGCCCTGGAGAATGGCGTCTTGTATCACAGCCGTCCACAATACGAGCACGAAGAGTCTCTACATTTGTCTACATTTGGTACCGGGGTTGCGTAGACAAGAGCTTTCAAATGCCCCCATAAATGAAAGTCAAGAGGGTTGAGGTCAAGAGAGGGCGGAGGCCATGGAATTGGTCCGCATCTACCAATCCATCGGTCACTGAATCTGTTGTTGAGAAGCATACGAACACTGAAACACTGAAATGTGCAGGAGCTCCATCGTGCATGAACCACATGTTGTGTCGTACTTGTAAAGGTACATGTTCTAGCAGCACAGGTAGAATATCCCGAATGAAATCAAGATAACGTGCTCCATTGAGCGTAGGTGGAAGAACACGGGGCCCAATCAAGACATCACCGACAATGCCTGCCCAAACGTTCACAGAAAATCTGTGTTGATGACGTGATTGCACAATTGCGTGCGGATTCTCGTCAGCCCACACATATGAGCAATGAGTCGCATGTCAACACAAGCTCCGATGTCAACATTACCTTCCTTCAATTGGGCCAACTGGCGGTGAATTGATGAAGTACAGTACATACTGACGAAAGTAAAATGAGCTCTAACATGGAAATTAAGCGTTTCCACACACATGTCCACATAACATCATTTCTTTATTTTTGTGTGAGGAATGTTTCCTGAATGTTTGGCCGTACTTTTTTGTAACACGTAGCGAACCATTCCTCTTCTGCTCCCAGTTGCCAGTAACATTGCAGGACAGGTTGCTTACAACAAGACACAAGGTGAATGTAATGAAGTTATTGTGTCCACCCGGCCATGGTGACGGCTGTTCGTTTACTTTAGGATATAAGAGTTTTACACAGAAGTATCACACATAAAGCTCTTACATTTTTTCATTTTAAAAGTTGTTACATATCTCAGAATATATGAAAAGAATTAAGTAAGAGTGTATTTCTGTGCCTACACCCAGAAAAGTTTCTTTGTGCATTTTTAACTTCCATCTACACACAGTTTGAACTGTGGAGTTGAATGACGCTTCTAGTGGTTGTCAAGGTTTGTGTGCCACAGCCATTAGATTTTTCCACAATTTCTTATAGAACCGGTGGATATACGGCTCCAAGTTAGGTCGATGCTTTAGATCATGGGTGGGCAACCAGTGGCCCGTGAGCTGGAAACCAGCTTGCGATTGCTTTCAGTCTGGCACACAGGAGAAATTCAGTAGTAAAGAAACATTGCTCATGATGTGTAAATAAATGTAAACATCTGGGGGTAGGGTGAACATAACATGGAAGTAGTCTCAAAAATGCGTTTTCAGAGGCTTAACTTGTTGTGTCGGGGAAGGGTGTCGTTCTTATCAGTGTGTTACTCCATAATCATTAAAGTTATGAGTCCCTATCATTAAATGTTTTACCTGTTCATGGGAAGTCCCCTACAGAGATGTATGTTCGCCAAGTTATCACTGACATGGAAAGTAAGTTTCCATGGAACAAATCAAAGACCTACATTAAAGCATAATACATATGACTCCACTCATTCAAGTATAATTTTACTTTGACGTCACTAAATCATCGGTTTTCAAGTACTATCACTGGGTAGAGTTCACAACCTAACTCGTACTCTCTGTGACATGTTTCGTACCAATCTGTGTAGAAGGAAGTTACGATTATAGAATGTTATCATGATGTTGGGCAACTGCTGTGATGTTGGGTCCTCAACTGAAAGGAGAACAAATTATTAAGCTTATTATATATTATCTATGGAATTTTTCTAATTCACCATCAGTACTAATACCTATGTGACAACTGTGTTACCACTATTCACCTCGATATCTTCACCAAATATTAAAATCTGCATACACTGAAACACAGGTTAACATATAATTTTAAAATATGTCACCCATAGTTAATTTTAAGTTTACGTACCGTGTTTTAGAACATGTCACAATACACTCTTAGGCAAAGTCATGTCTACCATCTCCCCAATATGGAATCTGAAGAAATATAAGATACTGAGGACTATTTCAGTGTGTACAATATGTGTGATTTGTACAGCTGTTTTGGTAGTATACCACTTAATATTGACCAGCGGTCAAAAATGCAAAAGTAGTGGACAATAAATCAGAATAAAAATGTAATCCGAAAGTATAGTACTTCGTAAAATTAGTGATCAGAGGTATCGCCTGCAGGGAGCAGCCACAAGTATACAATTTAACTTCCAGTTTAATTTACTTTATAAAATTGTCACACTATGAAAAATGTGCTTCTGAAGTTGACAGTACTTATTCTTGACGTAACGCGTTGCAAACAGTTTGTTTGTATACGTAGTTGTAGGCTGTGAAACTACAGATTTATCTTCTTTTTTCTTAAAAATGGTCTCCTCGTAATATGTTTTGTTCGTTTACAACTCATCAGTTGCACAATGAGATGCCTATGAAACTGAATTCAATAGTCAGTTTTGTTGATCATATTGAGGCCCATCTGTGTGTAAAAAAAAAAAAATTAAAAATAATGGTGTAAAACTTCCTCTTTCTTCAAAAGTTTAATAATTCTTTATGTTCATAATTTCGCAGAAATTACTACTTAATAGCACATTTACGCATATCACCAGTGGTT
Organism: Schistocerca gregaria; assembly: GCF_023897955.1. Taxonomy (NCBI): domain Eukaryota; kingdom Metazoa; phylum Arthropoda; class Insecta; order Orthoptera; family Acrididae; genus Schistocerca; species Schistocerca gregaria. The sequence goes on along the minus strand of NC_064931.1, from coordinate 128,255,467 downwards.
TATTTCTGTGAGCGACTTATTTCTTCTACTTTGCTGTAAATATTCAGCTTACTCTCCCCTCTGCATCGCATCCTTCCTTCTGTACTTTGCACACCCTTGACTTTGTCCCAACGTCCAGCGATAGCTGTTTTCCATGATTTGCCAAATTTATTTTATTTTAACTTCGTGACAGGATTTATTTTACCTAATGAAATATTCTAAAATTTATTTTGTGTATTATCTTAGTTGATCTATTTGTGTACGACATTTTCTGATGTCGTGAAGGGGGTCATCCCAGCATTAGCCTAAACGAGGGTTAAAGTGCGTCAAAAAGCCGCACTCGAGCATGCCATTGTACCAGAGCAACGATCATCAATCCGCAACGTGTATTCGACCCGAAGCTCGATCACCTCCCCGCCGTGCAAGCTATAGCGTTAAGTTATACCAGAAGGACTTTTGCAGAGCAGTAACATATGTAACCTAATATTCTGCAACCTAGTTCGAAGGCAGATTCTGTTACCACTGCCTTTTCAAGGTCAAAAAATTAAATTATTTTGGAAGAAACCGTTTCAAAAGTCAATTTCCGCTGCCCAGGGTGCTGTGTTGTCCTTACATTCGTGTGGTCACTGCTGACACGAAAGTCGCCTCAAACACACTGTCATATCTTCTTTCCACTATTGAGATGGATCCATGGGTACGAACCAAAAGCTAATAAATTAAAAAAATGACGTTTCCGCGATCTGTATTCCACTGTAAAGTCGTAACAAGAGCTACTTTGATATGGTACGTGGCAGTACCGTACCAAGTAATAAAACTAGTCACCAGTAAGGCCGGACTACATTTTGCTTCTATAAATAATATCTGTTGTGTGACAAAAACAAGTACGTAGAAGGGCCATTATCTATAGCACTCGAGTTCTTGGGCGCATGTGTTCCCCGTCAGTGGCTTTGTACTGCGTGGTGCGTGTCAATGCACTGTCAGCGTCCATTTAGCGGTGCCCTACGGGCAGAGCACGGCTGCATCAGCAGCAGCAACAGCTGACACACTGATCGCCGCAGGAGGGAGCCTGGTCAGCGGGGACTCAAAACAGTCCGGCTGCCTCACAGACTGACTCAGCAACTCACCGTGCATACCAATGGTCCGTTGTGAATAATGTAAATACATGTACCCTAGAGGGCGGAGGGGGGAACAAACGAGACGGCGCTCAGGGAAAAGACATACAGAAAGAAACATCCAGTGGCAGTGATGTCCCTTAGTAACAAAATTCACAGGCAGTATGAAACAAATGTGGTATCGTGTATCTAAATGCAACTATAATTTTGTTCATTGTGTCGTGACTTCATGAAGTGGATATTTAGTTGACTGCCGCTCATTTGTTAAAGTTTCCTTTATTTTCCTTTAGACACAATGGCTCAAGTACTATACAAAACACAGGCTAACTGAACCACATCACTATATCAGCCGCCCCAAACTGTTCGTAAGAGTACTAATTGCCAACGTTTGTGTCATCGGACGTACGCCACGAACAAATTTAACGAATAATATAAAACAAAATCAGAACAAAAAAAGTGCAAGTCTTATTGCAGTCGACGCCACATTGGGCGACTTCCGCGCCGATGATGAGAATGCAATTATGATGAGGACAACACAACTCTGAGTCCCCGAAAAAATCCCCAACCCGGCCGGGAAACGAACCCAAGCCCTCTTGCATGGGAGGAGAGCACGTTACCACTCTTTTTATATTATTTTTTTTTTTAATTTTCCCCGAGACATTTAAGTCCTATCATTATCGTAATGAAGATAGAAGGTGAAGAAATGAATTAAAATTTGTGCTGCGGCTAAAACTCGAACCCGAGTCGCCTTGCTTTTTCTTTCTCCCTCCCATCCTAGGGATGTGGTACAAAGGATGCAATGAGTGTATTGTTCTTTATGTTTTTTTGTTATTTTAATATTTGTTTATTTATTTGTTATTTTTATTTTACCATTTTTTTATATTTAACAGTAAGTAACTGAACCTAGGAAGTACCCTCGTTGACTCGTTGCGTCGAGTTGGGGATGCACATAACAGAAAACATGCTTATAGTTACGGAAAAGGGCATAAAGAAAGAGAACAAAGTGTGAGGCCAAGGAAGCCATGAAACAAAACCTAAGGGTGGAATCCGTACCACCATTAACCGGTACTACATCTTGCACCAGATGGGAAACAAAAACTGCGAAGAAATTTTCACACCGGAGACAAAAAAAGGAAATGGGGCACATACTACTATAGAGTGCGATTGGTCACGACGAAACTCTCCATCTGCTGTATCATCGAGGTATGACTTCTCGTAATGACCAAGGTAGATCACACGTTGTATCGTGTAGTGATCATCGTCTTGTAATTTTAGCTTCTCTTACCCGTGATGTTCCAGCTACGTGAAGGATCACGGAACGCACTCCACCAATAACTGGAAAAATACTGTCGATACTTTGGGTTACGGAGGATCTTGCAATATTGTTCCTGCAAATAGTTCCAAAAGTCTAAAGTGTCTTTAGTCTTGAAACAAATAATGCACTGCAAGTCCACGAAGCCACCTCGTGGCATTAGTTTCCGTGGGTGGGTAATACGTCTCATCCGGGAATAAGATAGTCTTGGGGTCGATATGATTCGGCCTCACTCGAAGGACGAATGCTGACATTTGCTTCACTAAGTGCCACACTACAATAGACTCGCGACAGCTAAGACGGTGTTCATCGTTATTTTGAACGCCACAGCTTACGCACCTGGGTGAGTCTACCATATGGATTGCATGTAGCCTTGATCTGGTCACCTGCTTACCGTTGACAATGTCATGACGGCAGTGTCCAGTGTAACGTGGTGAATTGTCCGCCTCACTACTCGCCAGTTGACGTTCGGGTGCTTCCTCTCCACCACATTATCGTGTCGTCCACGTTGCAGGACCCGATAAACCTTTTTGCCGTCGTCAGTTGAGTCTCTGGTAAGGCAAGTCGAACGCAACTGAGTCCGAGGTAAAAGTCACCGATGTAGAAGAGCGACGAGGGGACGTAGTGTATCGGCACAGGTGGCAACAGGGAGGGCGGTGCTAGTTTTTCTATTAACAAACTCGTCAGATTGGACGGACGGCGGTGCCATAGTTTGACTAACGCCCTCATAAACAGGGCGACCGCTCTGTCATGAACGTTATAAAGACCAAGCCCTCCCAGATCCGGGGGAAGGGTGGCAGTCTCATATTTGATCTTGAAAAGCATTTCTGAACTCACGATGGACCCAAAAGCTGTCAGTATACAGCGAGCTCACATCACCGGTATAGCTAATATCTGGGCGATGTACGGAGCGCGTGACGCTAAATGACATACTGCGTTCGCTGGACGATGTCCAGGGCTCGTAGGTGGATGTTGGCTATCCCAGGTCGTCAACGTATGCTTTACATCGGAAGGTGCGGCCTCGTAACGTCATACCCGTTAGTCGTTGGCGCAGGCCGCGTAGGAGTAGTTCCATGGCCACAGCGAAAAGTGGACAGAGGGCAGCCTCGGCGTATCGATTGAGAAATGGCGAGGGGCTGCGTAGGTCGGCCGTTGACGATCTTCTTGGATGTCACGCCACGGAGTAGTCGCATGACAACCGTGACGAATGGCTGTGGGTACCGCATATGTTGGAGGACCGCTTCCAAATAGTCGTGGTCCACGCCGTAGAAAGCTTGACTGAAATCGATTGCCGTCAGCGCACCCTCCTCCAACAGTCGCGAAAAGATCTTAAAGTCGCAATTCAATAGTGTAAACAGGCGGTAATCCTGCAGCCGTGAGCCACCGGACGGTTTGTGAATCGGAATAATCATCCCTTCCACAAGGGCTGTAGGAACAGGCACTTCCGGGGATAGTAGTTCGCGACAGATCTTCGTCCATAGGGTGGTTAATAAATATGGAAAACTCCGGTAAAATTCCAAGGGAAGACCATCAGGACCCGGAGACTTGTTGACAGCTCCTTTTCTGATGGCGTCGATCACTTCTTCTTCCGTAATTTCTTCCATCAAGGCCGCTTCCACAGATGGGATGACGGCGCCGTAAATCTTCTGAGAGACGTCTTCCAGTGCTATCTGATCAGGAGTCTGAGCTGAATACGGCTGGGAATAATGATAGTAGAACGCTGTGTTTATGCCTTGTTGCGTGGTGAGGCGACGACCGTCCTCCGTGTCGATGAAGCGTGTCAGCGCTCGTTGGCGTCGTTTACGTTCACGAAGAACGTGGAACATCGACGGGCGTTCGCTCGGTACCCGATCCTGTGTCGTCGAGCGGATGACCACCTCCTCTAGGTGGCGTCGCATATTAGCGATGATCTGAGCCTTAGCACGGTGGACCGCCGTTTGTCGTTCCGGAGACATCGCCATAGCATCGCAGTCGCTGAGTACTCTGAACTAAAAATCGAGCGTGTGTCTAGGCCAAGCAGCGTGGTCGCGAACGTAGGTTATCAACGTTCGCCTCAGTGCCAGTTGGGCGCAGTCCAACCACCAGTGGATAGTTGTGGGATATGCACGGAGGTGATTTTCACACGAATGCCACGTATTCTCAACTGCTGGACGGCAATCCGGGTGCGACAGGTGAGCGATGTTTAATTTCCGCGGGCTGCGGCTTCTCCACATTTGTTGCCACCGCAGGGTGACGGCGCATATGTAAGCTGCGTGGTCCGAGAAAGCTGCAGGACACTGTTCTGCATCCTGTGTCCCAGCGGAAAGAGAGCGTGAGACATAAATCCGGTCGATGCAACTGGAAGAGCGACTCGTGAAGTGTTTGAATCGGTGGCCATGAAGATATACCCAAGTGTCCACCATCTGTAGGTCTTGGATTAGCGTCTCGAGTTATGGGCACGGATTATGTCGTGGACGCTGGGCGCCAGTACGCAATTGTAGTCACCTACATAACCAGATGGTCGTGGCGGTCTTGGAAGAGCGGGGCGACGTCTTCCGCAAAGAATCGTGAACGTTCGCGACGTTTGTCCGTCCCGGAAGGTGCGTAGATATTGATAATGCGGACACCTAGTACTGTGAGTGCCATTCCTCTTTCCTCAGGCAGAAAGAGGATATCGCTTGCCACTATCCCTTCGCGAAGAAGTACAGCGACACCGCTGCCTGTGGGGGAAGCTGGAGAGACGCAAGCATCGTAACCGTACATGCCTGGGAAGTCGTCGACGTACACTTCCTGGAGAAGGGCTATTTCGATCGAAGCAGAATTCAACATATCCTGAAGCAAGGATAACTTAGCGCGCGTCCGTATAGTGTTAATGTTTACAGTGGCAACGCGATACGTTTGAGGTCTATCCATAGCGCCCCGTGTTGGCCATCAACACCCTTGTAAGGCTGTCTCGTCGCTGTGTCTGATGCTGGAAAGGGATCAACATTGGTGGGGCAAATTCCCTAGCGTGTCGTCCGACACGATGGGCAACGCGTTTTCCTCACCATCGTCCGTCTAGTTGCCATGAAATACAATCGGCTGTTGGTGGCTGTTTCTGGCTGCTGCGACACTCGGCGCTGACTCCTTCGGCGCTACTGGCTGTGAATCGGCTGCTGCTATGTGGTTGTGACCGTGCTGTTATGTGGGGTCGGAAAAACTGAAGCCGTCACCATGGCGATCTGTGGGGTGGGATGTTACTGAGGTCTCTGTACCGGCGGTACCGTCGTCGGAGTGTCCACAGTCCACGTCAGACGATCGCTGCAAGAACCCGTCCGATGGAGGACGTCGCCGTCTCTAGTTTTTCCTCGGGCAACGCCGTTTACGGACATGTTTTCAGTAACCGAATGTGGGTAGATGTTTTCAGCTGCTCCGGTGTCTGGAAGAAAAGCCGCTGTCGGCACAACCCGTGGGTCAATGTCCATCCTAGCATCCGTACTTTCTTACAAGGTCGGTCGGTGAGTATCCTCAGGAGGGGGCGTCGTTGTGGAGGCCGGATCCGGTACTGCAGAATCCATCATGGCCCCGCTATCGGGGGCAGTTATCGGACGAATGTGGTCGACATCAGAAAGGGTTGCCACCTGTGCAACCTCGGCATAATTGAGAGGAAGGGTCGTCACCGTAGAAGGATGCATAGATTCACCTGTCGAGATTTGAGTAAGCCGTCGTCGGAGACAATCCGACCTGACGTGTCCTTCTTGACCACAACCGGAGCAAGTGCGAGACTCACTGTCATAGGCCAGCCGGTGTGGCCGAGCGGTTCTAGGCTCTTCAGTATGGAACCACGCGACCGCTACGGTCGCAGGTTCGAATCCCGTCTTGGGCATGGATGTGTGTGATGTCCTTAGGTTAGTTAGGTTTAACTAGTTCTAAGCTCTAGGGGACTGCTGACCTCAGATATTATGTCCCATAGTGCTCTGAGCCATTTGAACCATTTTTGACCGTCATATATAATGATCGCCCTACATCCACCGATGACAAGATAGAATGGTACATGTTTGGTCAGTTCAATTTTGATCTGTCGTTCCCCGTTAAGAACGGGGTACGTTGTAAAGATGGTCTATTGTTCGGCCATGTGGCCGACCACTTTGCGTAGGGCTGGAAAGCCGTGGTGACTACGTCCGGTGGTACTTCGAAGGGGAGTTCGAAGACGCGTATCGTACTGAGGCCAAGCCCAGCGTGACCGTCAGAGAGCGCCCCAATATGGCCATCAGAATGTTTGAATTTAAGATCGGTTGCATGTGAATGCACGAAGTTCCATGCGGCTTTTCGCGCATTATGCTGTAGTATACAGAGAAGTTGGAGCATTAGAAAATTGCAGAGAAATGCAGGAATATCTGCAGCGGATAGACACTTGATGTAGGGAGTGGCAACTGACCCTTAACATAGACAAATGTAACGTATTGCGAATACATAGAAAGAAGGATCCTTTATTGTATCATTATATGATAGCGGAACAAACACTGGTAGCAGTTTCTTCTGTAAAATATCTGGGAGTGTGCGTACGGAACGATTTGAAGTGGAATGAACATATAAAATTAATTGCTGGTAAGGCGAGTGCCAGGTTGAGATTCATTGGGATAGTCCTTAGAAAATGTAGTCCATCTACAAAGGAGGTGGCTTACAAAACATTCGTTCGGCTTATACTTGAGTATTGCTCATCAGTGTGGGATCCGTACCAGGTCGGGTTGACAGAGGAGATAGAGAATATCCAAAGAAGCGCGGCTCGTTTCCTCACAGGGTTATTTGGTAAGCGTGACAGCGTTACGGAGATGTATAGCAAACTCAAGTGGGAGACTCTTCAAGAGAGGCGCTCTGCATCGCGGTGTTGCTTGCTGTCCAGGTTTCGAGAGGGTGCGTTTCTGGATGAGTTATCGAATATATTGCTTCCCCCTACTTATACCTCCCGAGGAGATCACGAATGTAAAATTAGAGAGATTCGAGCGCGCACGGAGGCTTTCCGACAGTCGTTCTTCCCGCGAACCATACGCGACTGGAACAGGAAATGGAGGTAATGACAGTGGCACGTAAAGTGCCCTCCGCCACACACCGTTGGGTGGCTTGCGGAGTATAAATGTAGATCAAGATGTAGATTCTGTTGCACACCTCGTCACTTAGTATCTTGACGTAGACAACACTGCTCCTGATAGAGAGATGAATATCTATTACGTCCTCCGGTCCAATTTTAACGTCGCCATGTAGAAAACGTTCCACTTCAAAAGATGGCGGTCGTGCATGATGGGGTTGAAATTGATCTCGACGGTGGTTTATCTGCATGAATGTGACACATTGCGTCGGTAGTGATTGACTCTAAACTAGCGGCGACGAAGTAGTAAACAACTACCGGCACTCGCGACCGCGCGGACGGGACGTAAACAAGACGTCCTCGCCGAAGCGCTGCGGAAAGCAGACTGTTCAGCTAAGCAGGCATATCCACACACATTTTCCTCATTCTCCAGTAACCTAACAGTCATATTTTTAAATAACCGTTCAGTATGTTTGGCTTCAAAGTACACAAATTAAAATATGATGTCTGTTACAATTTTAAGTTGGTATTCTTGTGAATAGAAACCTTTCAGCCGACAAATTACTGATTTTCGTGCGTTTACTTATCAAAATATTTTCTTTGTGAAATATACCAGAGCATGTGAGAGGACAAGAGGCCAACATGGTAAATTCAGAGTCCTGGAATCTTTCCTGGAGCACCCAGCTGGAGGTAAAGAGCCTCGAGAGAAACAAGAAGATGCGTAGTTTTTCTGACAGTCTGTGAGAAGGACGACGCCATTGTATCCAGAAATAGTTCAATGTATTCCCCTTTACCTCCCCCCATGAACCATGGACCTTGCCGTTGGTGGGGAGGCTTACGTGCCTCAGCGATACAGATAGCCATACCGTAGGTACAACCACAAGGGAGGGGTATCTGTTGAGAGGCCAGACAAACGTGTGGTTCCTGAAGAGGGGCAGCAGCCTTTTCAGTAGTTGCAAGGGCAACAGTCTGGATGATTGACTGATCTGGCCTTGTTACAATAACCAAAACGGCCTTGCTGTGCTGGTACTGCGAACGGCTGAAAGCAAGGGGAAACTACAGCCGTAATTTTTCCCGAGGGCATGAAGCTGTACTGTATGATTAAATTATGATGGCATCCTCTAGGGTAAAATATTCCGGAGGTAAAATAGTCCCCCATTCGGATCTCCAGGCGGCAACTACTCAAGAGGATGTCGTTATCAGGAGAAAGAAAACTGGCGTTCTACGGATCGGAGCGTGGAATGTCAGATCCCTTAATCGGGCAGGTAGGTTATAAAATTTAAAAAGGGAAATGGATAGGTTAAAGTTAGATATAGTGGGAATTAGTGAAGTCCGGTGGCAGGAGGAACAAGACTTCTGGTCAGGTGACTACAGGGTTACAAACACAAAATCAAAAAGGGGTAATGCAGGAGTAGGTTTAATAATGAATAGGAAAATAGGAATGCGGGTAAGCTACTACAAACAGCATAGTGAACGCATTATTGTGGCCAAGTTAGATACGAAGCCCACACCTACTACAGTAGTACAAGTTTATATGCCAACTAGCTCTACAGGTGACGAAGAAATTGAAGAAATGTATGATTAAATAAAAGAAATTATTCAGATAGTGAAGGGAGACGAAAATTTATGACTGGAATTCGAGTGTAGGAAAAGGGAGAGAAGGAAACATAGTAGGTGAATATGGATTGGAGCTAAGAAATGAAATAGGAAGCCGCCTAGTAGAATTTTACACAGAGCACAACTTAATCATAGCTAACACTTGGTTTAAGAATCATGAAAGAAGGTTGTATACATGAAAGAACCCTGGAGATACTAAAAGGTATCAGATAGATTATATAATAGTAAGACAGAGATTTAGGAACCAGGTTTTAAATTGTAAGACATTTCCAGGGGCAGATGTGGACTCTGACCACAATCTATTGGTTATGACCTGTAGATTAAAACTGAAGAAACTGCAAAAAGGTGGGAATTTAAGGAGATGGGACCTGGATAAACTGACTAAACCAGAGGTTGTACAGAGTTTCAGGGAGAGCATAAGGGAACAATTGACAGAAACAGGGCAAAGAAATATAGTAGAAGAAGAATGGGTAGCTTTGAGGGATGAAGTAGTGAAGGCAGCAGAGGATCAAGTAGGTAAAACGACCAGGGCTAGGAGAAATCCTTGGGTAACAGGAGAAATATTGAATCTAATTGCTGAAAGGAGAAAATAAAAAAATGCAGTAAATGAAGAAGGCAAAAAGGAATACAAACGTCTCAAAAATGAGATCGACAGGAAGTGCAAAATGGCTAAGCAGGGATGGCTAGAGGACAAATGTAAGGATGTAGAGGCTTATCTCACTAGGGGTAAGATAGATACTGTCTACAGGAAAATTAAAGAGACCTTTGGAGGTAAGAGAACCACTTGTATGAATATCAAGAGCTCAGATGGAAACCCAGTTCTAAGCAAAGAAGGGAAAGCAGAAAGGTGGAAGGAGTATATAGAGGGTCTGTACAAGGGCGATGTACTTGAGGACAATATTATGGAAATGGAAGAGGATGTAGATGAAGATGAACTGGGAGATATGATATTGCGTGAAGTTTGACAGAGCACTGAAAGACCTGAGTCGAAACAAGGCCCCCGGAGTAGACAAAATTCCATTGGAACTACTGACGGCCTTGGGAGAACCAGTCATGACAAAACTCTACCATCTGGTGAGCAAGATGTATGAAACAGGCGAAATACCCTCAGACTTCAAGAAGAATATAATAATTCTATTCCCAAAGAAAGCAGGTGTTGACAGATGTGAAAATTACCGAACAATCAGTTTAATAAGCCACAGCTGCAAAATACTAACACGACTTCTTTACAGACGAATGGAAAAACTAGTAGAAGCCGACCTCGGGGAAGATCAGTTTGGATTCCGTAGAAACACTGGAATACGTGAGGCAATACTGACCCTACGACTTATCTTAGAAGAAAGATTAAGGAAAGGCAAACCTACGTTTCTAGCATTTGTAGAATTAGAGAAAGCTTTTGACAATGTTGACTGGAATACTCTCTTTCAAATTCTGAAGGTGGCAGGGGTAAAATACAGGGAGCGAAGGGCTGTTTGCAATTTGTACAGAAACCAGATGGCAGTCATAAGAGTCGAGGGGCATGAAAGGGAAGCAGTGGTTGGGAAAGGAGTGAGACAGGGTTGTAGCCTCTCCCCGATATTATTCAATCTGTATATTGAGCAAGCAGTAAAGGAAACAATAGAAAAATTCGGAGTAGGTATTAAAATCCATGGAGAAGAAATAAAAACTTTGAGGTTCGCCGATGACATTGTAATTCTGTCAGAGACAGCAAAGGACTTGGAAGAGTAGTTGAATGGAATGGACAGTGTCTTGAAAGAAGGATATAAGATGAACATCAACAAAAGCAAAACGAGGATAATGGAATGTATTCGAATTAAGTCGGGTGATGCTGAGTGAATTAGATTAGGAAATGAGACACTTAAAGTAGTAAAGGAGTTTTGCTATTTGCGGAGCAAAATCACTGATGATGGTCGAAGTAGAGAGGATATAAAATCTAGACTGGCAATGGCAGGGAAAGAGTTTCTGAAGAAGAGAAATTTGTTAACATCGAGTATAGATTTAAGTGTCAGGAAGTCGTTTCTGAAAGTATTTGTATGGAGTGTAGCTATGTATGGAAGTGAAACATGTACGATAATTAGTTTGGACAAGAAGAGAATAGAAGCTTTCGAAATGTGGTGCTACAGAAGAATGCTGAAGATTAGATGGGTAGTTCACATAACTAATGAGGAAGTATTGAATAGGATTGGGGAGAAGAGAAGTTTGTGGCACAACTTGACCACAAGAAGGGATCGGTTGGTAGGACATGTTCTGAGGCATCAAGGGATCACCAATTTAGCATTGTAGGGCACCGTGGAGGGTAAAAATCGTAGAGGGAGACCAAGAAATGAATACACTAAGCAGATTCCGAAGGATGTAGGTTGCAGTAGGTACTAGGAGATGAAGAAGCTTGCACAGGATAGAGTAGCATGGAGAGCTGCATCAAACCAGTCTCAGGACTGAAGACCACAACAACAACAACATTCCCCTTTGCTACAGTATGCCTGTTATAAAAAATTAAACATTACTGGCGCTGCAGACAATCGCCTCTGCTAGGAGCGGTTCGTGTTTACATTTTTAAATATTAAGTCTTTGTTCTACATCATTACGATTTATACTGCGAATGAAGTATAGAACATAACACTAACTAACTGGCCACAGAATTAATATGCATTGAAACGCTACAAAGAGCCTGAGAGGCTATGTAATCGCCATTCACAAGGACATAATGATAACAATGTTGATTGTCGACCGTGGAACGTCTCCGATATCGACAGATGAAAACTACCACAGCTACCGGAGTGAGAAAATATTTCTGCGCATTTTTTCCGCTCGTATCATACTTGCCGTAATTGTCTGATAGTCAAATAGCTAGAACGAAAGGTACTGAGGTGCTTAAGTGGGTGCATTCTGCTTAAGATTGGAACTTCTTTATTTTTTAGTCACTTTTTATTTAAACCCACGGAGCAGCTACTTTGGGGTAACCTTTGGTCCGGAACGTGACAGCACATAACTGTGATTATCTCTACTAGGGTACCAAATTTGGCCGGCCGGAGTGGCCGAGCGGTTCTAGGCGCTACAGTCTGGAACCACGCGACCGCTACGGTCGCAGGTTCGAATCCTGCCTCGGGCATGGATGTGTGGGATGTCTTTAGGTTAGTTAGGTTTAAGTACTTCTAAGTTCTAGGGGACTGATGACCTCAGAAGTTAATTCCCATAGTGCTCAGAGCCATTTGAACCATTTTTTGCTACGAAATTTAAAAGGCCAAGGGGCAGTGTAAGATTGGGGAATATCTGTTTAGCAATATCAAATAAACTATTGACACATGGTACATCAACCTCTACAACATTTTCCCCTCTTTGTAACATCTCCCTTGGTTAATCTTAGGTAGCAGTAAACAATACCCCGCTTCGATATTCCGGCGGTTCCTGGCAAATCACGAAGAGTAGACTGAGAGCAGCGATGACAAGCAGTAGAGCTATTCAGGGTGCAGTGCAAGTCTTACTAGTACCCACGACTTGTCAGAGGTTAGTAAGCGAGCGAGGACAGCCCAAGCCATACAGGAAAACGTGAAAAGAAAAAGAAAATGTTACAAAGCACGCAACATCACCAACATGACACTACTGTACATCCTATATGCGTCTACTGTGTACAGGAGTTATTTGTTTACCTGACTTGATCGTGTACATCACTTCAACTTGTTCTATGGCAACCACACTAATTAACTCTTAACCGCATCAACGTGTGTACATTGAAACATTGACAATGGACTAGACAATCTTTATTTGAGCCCTAGAGAGAACGCTATACGATTTCACTTTCTGCAAAGCTGTTACGTTTGCTCCTAACATGTGAATCGATAAGCGCGTTGTGAATTTCATGAGATAATTGTAGTATCTTATAACCTAAGTAGCACACACGGTGTTAGAAAGCATCAAGTGGAGAACTCGGAGCATTCCTGACATAATGTAGTCGACATAATCACACACCGTCCTATCAGCAGGCCGGCGTGCAGAATGACTTCCGTACGTACTGCAAAACTGAGTGCCGTACAACCTCACCAAGCAGAAGGAAATCAATTAATCATAACCGTCACACCCTGTCCCTGTAGTTGCTGTTCATAGTTTCACTTTTATAACTTATTGTTTTATTTTTTTATGACTTTGTAATTTCAGTGTTTCCCTTTGCTAATTTACAAAAGTTCATGACACTTCATACAGTTCTAGGTCCTCTGCATAATTCCACTTCTGTAATTTTACGATATTTATGTATTTCACAAGTTACGCATCGATTGTTCTAGGCCTGTACTTTTAATATTTTAACAAAAAAATCTTTATGCAATTTTATTTTTATACTTCCAGAGTAAAAACTTATGTCTTTATACTTCCAAAGTTCAAAATTTGAATACCGTTAGATGATTATTCAGTTTTCGCTAATTTATTTCCAATTTATTTCCCACCTTATTCACACGATCTTGCACCCTCAATTTTCAGCTTTTGCGCTCTCTATAGAACAAACATCAAAGGACTTCCTTTCTGGATGAGAATGCACTTCTAAAATGGCTCTACGAGTTTTTCGCCTCAAAACCACGTGATTTCTATATTCGTGGAATTTAAAAGCTGCCCCATCGTTCGTAGATTGTTTAAATAGTGGAGAAGAATACATTACTGGTGTCTAAAATCGCAGTTATGTGTAATTATTGTATTTATTAAACTTACACAGAGACGCTACGAACGTATACAACAACACCATATATATATCTAACGTTTCGTAGTGACTTAACAATGTTATTTACGGAACCTTCATATTTGCGTCCGCCTCCATAGTTTAATGGGCAGTTCACCGGCATTGGCGGCGGTGTGGCATTTCCTGCAGTGTGCTCTACCCGAACTCGCTCGCGGCTTGGTGTCTTTGTGCGCTTGGTAGCTTACAACTCTACTATTTGAAATCGTCTCAATAGTAGACAAAGCCGTTATGTCTCAACCAGGTAAGAAAGACTCTTTTAAGTGCACTTTTAATGAAAATTATGTTAAATCGACTTCTTCTGAGGCTAAGTTCCTAGAAGATGAATTGAAACTGAATTTTGATTATATTATTGAAATCCATATTTCTATTATCAATAGTGTTTGTTTTGTTAAAAATTAGTGACAAAATAGTGTAACTGTTGGGAGATAGTAAAATGTAAACTTTCACAGCCGGAACTGTCATGATTAATAAAATTCTTTTCCGGGCTATTATGCCGTGGTCTGATGGATTTCGCATTGTAACCCAACGTTTCGTCCCCATCTGCGGAGGACATCTTCAAGGGGGTTCGTGGCTTCTTTTAACTTCCGAAACACACACTGTCTCACTACATTGCAGAACTATTTAAATATTGCCTTACGACCACATATTTCAAATGGAATGATGAGTTCTACGAACAGACTGATGACGTGGCAATGGGGAGCCCCTTAAGCCCGGTTATAGCTAACTTTTTCATGGAAAAATTCGAGGCGCAGGCTCTAGAAACTGCCAACAAAAAACCGAATATCTGGTTCCGCTACGTAGATGATACGTTTGTGTTGTGGAGGCATGGCAGAGAGGAACTAGGCCGTTTTCACAAACATCTAAACGGTATTAATCCGAAGATTCAGTTTACCATGGAGGAGGAGGCAGAAGGGAGACTAAATTTTCTGGATGTGCTAGTTTACAAGAAACAGGATGGTAGCTTAGCCCATACAGTTTACCGGAAAACCACGCACACGGATCGTTATCTACACCGGGATTCGAACCACCACCCACAACAAAAGCGAGGCATAATAAAAACGTTGGCGGATAGAGCGAGGAACATCTGTGAACCTGGGCTACTGGATACGGAACTGGAACACCTCACTGATGCATTACTCAGGAATGGTTACTCGGCTGCTGAGATAAAAAGAGCGTTAAGACCGCCGCGTGAAAATCATAGCAATGCACAAGCGCTTGCAAAATCGAAAGTTTTCCTGCCTTTTATTAAGGACGTCACTGACCGCATAGGGAAAATATTGAAAAAAACGGAATATCGCGGTGATTTACAAACCTACCCGGAAGATACAAGAACACCTGAGATTGGCTAAGGATGCTCGTAAACCGCTGGAAAAAGCAGGAATTTACAGGATCCCGTGTAGTTGTGGGGAGGTATATGTGGGTACCACAAAAAGAACGGTCAAAAAAACGACTAGAAGAGCACAAGGGCAATTGCAGAAGGGGAGAGATTGATAGATCAGCTGTTGCGGAACACGCTTTGCAGTCAGGAGACCACCACATTTATTTTGATAGAACTCAAGTACTGGCAGCCACAAGCGGATATCATGAAAGGCTTTACAGAGAGGCTATAGAGATTATGAAACACCCCAGGAATTTTAATAGGAAGGAGGAGGGCGTGAAATTGAATGACATCTGGATGCCGGTGCTGAAGAAGATGTGTACCAGTCTTCCGCCATGGGATGATAGCAACAGCGGACGGCGGCAACCGACAACGGCCAATTGCGCTCGCGTATTCAAAACATGTGACGTCACGCCTATGCGCGGGAGCACGCGAAAACAAAAATTTGCTGCAGTCAGTAGTGAGACAGTGTGTGTTTCGGAAGTTAACAGAAGCCACGAACCCCCTTGAAGATGTCCTCCGCAGATGGGGACGAAACGTTGGATTACAATGCGAAATCCATCAGACCACGGCATAATAGCCCGGAAAAGAATTTTATTAATCATGTTGGGAGATAGTTTAAAATTTAAATATTGCGAAGACAGTATTGGTGATGTTAGCATTTCACTTGTCGGATCTGGTATCAGAACTGTCAGAAGTGTCTTCTGAATATATTAATGCGGTAGCCTCGTGTTATGTCACTTCATGTATAACATTGTCGAGAAAATGCCGACTGCTAACAGAATCCCTATGATAAACACGTGAGACATTTAAAAGTTGACCTACAACATTATATTCCTTCCGACGTTAATGTGTGCGGATGTAGAGCCATAGTCGGCTTATGAAAGACAAACTCGAACCTGTGCTTGGAGTTGTGGAACGGGTCACGTCACGCCCAATGTATACACAGGTGCATGGTCCAGTTGTCGGACAGCGAAGGACCCGTGGCTATGAAAATTACACCCGTAACTTAAGCGACGATAGCCACTGGAGAGGAACCCGTCACACTGATTACGGCGACAATCCCGAATTACAGTGTTGGTGTAAGAGACATTCCAATAGTGATCACTTATATTGGGAAGGTGTCCTTGACCATACCGCAATCGACAGAACCTGTGATAAAAGTTCCAATCGCTAACGTCCCAGAAAACACTAATGTAGTGGTTGTCACTGCACCGAAATCGCCCATACCGATTTTGGCAACACTCACAAATGACAATGTTAGCGAGACATTCCAATGGAGACCACAGACATAGCGGTGGCGTCTTTCACCAAACCACAACCAACACTACCGGTGACGAAAGCCCCAATCACCAGTGTCCCGGATAACTCTAAGGTATCTGAGGAAGCAGCTGCTGACGATAACATTTCTGATCAGGACTAGGGAACTGCAGGCGACACTTCATGGCCCCCAATAAAAAGCCGATCCCCTAGAAAACACAAAAAGTTCTTGAGATACAATTTGGTTCTTGAGATTACAATTCAGTTCTCAATATTACAATTTGATTCTTTTTCACTTAACACTTTTTATCAATAACTAACAAAATCTAAAAAAATGTTCACTGGTTGACATATTTAAAATTTTCATATATATAATGCGAAGATACTTTTATTCTTACACTACAACAGTCCCAGTAATAGAATTACATGGATGAACAACAGTAATTTTGATGGACTGTGAACTATGTGCAATTAAAAAAAATGGTTCAAATGGCTCTGAGCACTATAGGACCCAACTGCTGTGGTCATCAGTCCCCTAGAACTTAGAACTACTTAAACCTAACTAACCTAAGGACGTCACACACATCCATGCCCGAGGCAGGATTCGAACCTGCGACCGTAGCAGTCGCACGGTTCCGGACTGCGCGCCTAGAACCGCGAGACCACCGCGGCCGGCTGTGCAATTAAAAACGTAACTATATTGGGTGGCTAGCAGCAGGTAAAAATTAAAAACTATCCTGTTTACAAATGTACATCGCAACATCGCACATGACATGCTAAATGAGATATTTACATTTTTTGTCATCTGACGTGGAATTGTATACATTTTTTGTAAATGGTGCAGATGGTGTGCATCTATATATTTATACAGTTTGTTTTTCTGGCACGCATTGCGTGCATATATATTTACAAACGTGTACATATTACACAAACTAACCAGGCGTTCACAGTATACATAAATAAGTAGTTAACGACACACACACACACACACACACACACACACACACACACACACACACACACACATACGCACGCACACGCACACACATCCTGCATCTACTCATGGCGATGCAGATCCCTTTTCATCTCCTCCACCCACTCAGGCACCCCCTTACATGAACCACCGCCAAAGAATCAATGGTGGTCTCCGAAATCGCCTGCAACAGCAACGTATTGATTTACGAGGGTCGTTCCGAAAGTAAAGCGTCCTATTCTTTGTGGTGACTCTGGACGTCAACGCCAGATGTCGTGGGAGTAGTGCTAATGCTAGAACCGTCCTCCTTCATTTGTAGGTGGTTCCGTTGTTCTGTGGTAGTTGGCACCAGCACAGGAGTGTTCCAAAATGGAGTCTGATAAGGAAGCGCGTATAAAACTGCGATGTGTGATTGAATTCCTCGCTGCTGAAGAAGTTGTGCCAATTGACATACATCGATGTTTGCTAAAGGTGAATGGAGACCACACAATGGACATGAGCAATGTGAGACGATGGGTTCGGCATTTTCAAGGTGGTGAAAAGGGTGTACATACAAGCCATGGCCTGGTCGACCCTGGACAGCTGTCATCCCTCACAATGAAAAGCGTCTTGATAAACTCATCCATGCTAATCGGCAGATGACGACCAGAGAATTATGAGCAAAGCTGAATGACGGCTGTAATGCCTTGGAAACAATGTTAGACCATCTTGATTATCTCAAAGGTTGTGCGAGATGGGTCCTGTGGATGCTAACAGAAGGAAAAGAAAAAAAACTCATCAAATGTAAATCAGTCGGGATCTGCTGGACCAATATTAAGCCAAAGGTGACAATTATTTGAATACACTCCTGGAAATGGAAAAAAGAACACATTGACACCGGTGTGTCAGACCCACCATACTTGCTCCGGACACTGCGAGAGGGCTGTACAAGCAATGATCACACGCACGGCACAGCGGACACACCAGGAACCGCGGTGTTGGCCGTCGAATGGCGCTATCTGCGCAGCATTTGTGCACCGCCGCCGTCAGTGTCAGCCAGTTTGCCGTGGCATACGGAGCTCCATCGCAGTCTTTAACACTGGTAGCATGCCGCGACAGCGTGGACGTGAACCGTATGTGCAGTTGACGGACTTTGAGCGAGGGCGTATAGTGGGCATGCGGGAGGCCGGGTGGAAGTACCGCCGAATTGCTCAACACGTGGGGCGTGAGGTCGCCACAGTACATCGATGTTGTCGCCAGTGGTCGGCGGAAGGTGCACGTGCCCGTCGACCTGGGACCGGACCGCAGCGACGCACGGATGCACGCCTAGACCGTAGGATCCTACGCAGTGCCGTAAGGGACCGCACCGCCACTTCCCAGCAAATTAGGGACACTGTTGCTCCTGGGGTACCGGCGAGGACCATTCGCAACCGTCTCCATGAAGCTGGGCTACGGTCCCGCACACCGTTAGACCGTCTTCCGCTCACGCCCCAACATCGTGCAGCCCGCCTCCAGTGGTGTCGCGACAGGTGTGAATGGAGGGACGAATGGAGACGTGTCGTCTTCAGCGATGAGAGTCGCTTCTGCCTTGGTGCCAATGATGGTCGTGTGCGTGTTTGGTGCCGTGCAGGTGAGCGCCACAATCAGGACTGCATACGACCGAGGCACACAGGGCCAACACCCAGCATCATGGTGTGGGGAGCGATCTCTTACACTGGCCGTACACCTCTGGTGATCGTCGAGGGGACACTGAATAGTGCACGGTACATCCAAACCGTCATCGAACCCATCGTTCTACTATTCCTAGACCGGCAAGGGAACTTGCTGTTCCAACAGGACAATGCACGTCCGCATGTTTCCCGTGCCACCCAACGTGCTCTAGAAGGTGTAAGTCAACTACCCTGGCCAGCAAGATCTCCGGATCTGTCCCCCATTGAGCATGTTTGGGACCGAATGAAGCGTCGTCTCACGCGGTCTGCACGTCCAGCACGAACGCTGGTCCAACTGAGGCGCCAGGTGGAAATGGCATGGCAAGCCGTTCCACAGGACTACATCCAGCATCTCTACGATCGTCTCCATGGGAGAATAGCAGCCTGCATTGCTGCGAAAGGTGGATATACACTGTACTAGTGCCGACATTGTGCATGCTCTGTTGCCTGTGTCTATGTGCCTGTGGTTATGTCAGTGTGATCGTGTGATGTATCTGACCCCGGGAATATGTCAATAAAGTTTCCCCTTCCTGGGACAATGAATTCACGGTGTTCTTATTTCAATTTCCAGGAGTGTAGTATCGTTACTGGAGATGAGATATTGTGACACCACTAGCAGCCGGAATCCATGGAATGGCGACATGCGAACTCTCCATCAAAGGACAATTTCAAGACACAGCATTCTGGAATAGCCAGGGTGTGGTTCCTTTGGACGTCCTGAATCCTGGAGAAACTGTCAACTCAGCTCGCTTCAAGACGACACTGACTAAGCTGAAAGCCCGAAGAAAGCCAGAGAAGAAGACCAACTTTCACCTGCAACATGATAACGCCAGGCCCTACACCAGTTATGCGACCACCCAACTCATTGCAAAATTCGACTGGACTGTCTTACCACATCCTCCATACAGTACCAATTTAGCGCCTTCAGAGTTCTTTCTTGCCCGCATCTCGTGGTCGTGCGGTAGCGTTCTCGCTTCCCACGTCCGGGTTCGATTCCCGGCGGGTTCAGAGATTTTCTCTGCCTCGTGATGGCTGGGTGTTGTGTGCTGTCCTTAGGTTAGTTAGGTTTCAGTAGTTCTAAGTTCTAGGGGACTGATGACCATAGATGTTAAGTCCCATAGTGCTCAGAACCATTTGAACCATTTTTTTAAAGAGTTCCTTCTTCTCTTTGGATCTCTGAAAGATGGACTACCTAGTGAACATTTTCAAGACTCGGATGCAGTTGTTGAAGCCGTAAAGAAGTCATTAGCCTCACCTGGTTCCGATTTTCAGAAGAACGGCATGTAGGCTCTGGTTCATCGTTGGTAAAAGTGAATAACGAATGGTGGTGACTATGTGGAAAAATGCTCTATTTATCTGTGCTGTTGTGATATATCTGTCTCCTATAGTTTCCATGAATAAAAACAGAAGGCACTACTTTCGGAACGACTCTGGTAAAATAGGAAAAAGTACACACTCAACACTAAGAAAAAGTTTTGATGAACGAGTATGTACCTACACGATAGCTGTGATGCGGATGGGATTATAACCTTTGTCCGTCCCTGCTCCTGCTCCTCGAAATCATCTATAACAATAACAAATAATATGCAACATATTTTACATGTACTATGGAATTTTCGTCTATGATCGAAATATTACATACATGCACAGTACTAATAAGAAGAAAATGTATACTACTTACAATGCTGCTTTCAGCAGCCAGATCATCAACTGTCTGCTGGCCATATACTGAAACAATAAGACTACTACAACGTCTTAGTGAAAGAGTTACAATTATTGATTGTGACCATCAAAATCATGTACAATAGCAGAGACTCACTGAGCACTAAATAACAGCAGCATATTATGTATACGAAGAAGAATATATATACTACTTATGATGCTGTTGCTGCTGCTGCTGCCACTGCAATCTTTTCATCTCCAACTCGTCCATGATTTGGTGGATGTATGCCGAAGAACAAGAAAAAAATTAGTGTCACAATATGAACACATGCTATGACACTTTTTTAACTTCAAAATATGAGCACATAAGGGTGTGATGCTACGAAACTATTTTTGTAAAATATGATTCGAAATTTGAAGACACATTGAATTGAACCAGGCAACAAATGGTTCAAATGGCTCTGAGCACTATGGAACTTAACTTCTAAGGTCATCAGTCCCCTAGAACTTAGAACTACTTAAACCTAACTAACCTAAGAACTTCACACACATCCATGCCCACAGCAGGATTCGAACCTGTGACCGTAGCGGTCGCGCGGTTCCAAACTGTAGCTGCTAGAACCGATCGGCCTCTTCGGCCGGCAACTAGGCAACATTGTTTTCAAAAATATGCAGTATCAAATTCGTCCTCATGATATGAAATTAAATACATGCTTACCATTTCAGTGGCACTTCTCAAAAAACGCTTCATCTTGCAAGCAAACTAATAATTAACAAGATGATTGATCTCACACAATGGCGGACAGTAGCCTAATGAGGACAGGGATGGAGAGGATAGGCTTTATATATCTCCACTGATTCAGCATTACCTAATAGGAACGCAGGATTCTTCTGCAAGTTTGGACACGTAGAAAACAGAAAGTAGCCACTTGAGAGAGACCGGAGGTAGTTTCCTAGGTATCACATATCAAAACAGCGCCGACAGGTGAGTGAATTATGAACTACTGCTCTGTATATGTTTGCCTTCGTGACCATGTGGGGAGTGTGCTAGTGTCCTTGAAAGTCTGTGCATGGTAGACACCTGACATATGGGAAGTATTCTTGAAATTTCATTACTTGATTTAATTTAGTCTGTCTGTACACATGCAGGTGGACCACGTCACTCTTTGAGAGGTGATCAGGTCAGTAGTTCCCACAGATGTCGTTTGGGAGCGCTGGGATCTCATGCTAGTTGTCTGCGGGCCTAGACACAAGGCTTGCTGACACCATAGGAAGCAGACATGTTGTCACGACGATCCCAATGAAGTGCAGTAAGGGAGTTATTATTCTAGCATCACGCATTTTCCCAGAGCTGTTAGCAGGTGAGTGTTTTCTAGAGTCTATGGAGTGTATATGCTAGGCAGGGTTTTACCGCAATCTTTGTGGAATGTTTAGGTCGTTATCAGCGATGTTTTTCTGTGATACGTTATTCCCATCGCCAATCTGTGAGACTGTTACCAGAGTAGGACATCACGTTTGATACTTGTGGCAGTAGAATGCTAGTGGTTCTTACCACCTCTTCCCTGTCGGCACAGCCGCTCCAAAGGTTGCCGTCACCTGACGCTTTGTTCGGGGATTAGCGAGACTTCCGGGTTGCGCGTCGAATGAGGCAGCACTGTGTGTGGGGCTCTCTCCTGACCTGCGCATGTTGGAACACATGAAGCGGCCGGCATGTTTGCCCTGTGGTCGGTGCAATACCGCGACCATTTTATTTTTAACAGTGTAATTACGTGCGGTGAGTTATGTTAATGTCGACTTCGTGACAGTATTCCTTGCACTATCAGAAAGAAGTGATCTATTTAATTACTTCTTTTCGATGTAGTTTTACAAGACCCATATATCCCACTATAGCAGAGAATTATGAGCGTTCTCGCCAGATAAAAGAGAGATCCAATCTTGTGAACTGTATTTTATAAATAAACAATATACACTACTGGCCATAAAAATTGCTACACCACGAAGATGACGTGCTACAGACACGAAATGTAACCGACAGGAAGAAGATGCTGTGATATGCAAATAATTAGCTTTTCAGAGCATTCACACAAGGTTGGCGGCTGTGACGACCCTACAACGTGCTGATATGAGGAGAGTTCCCTAACGATTTCTTTTACAGAAACAGCAGTTGGCCGGCGTTGCCTGGTGAAACGTTGGTGTGATGCCTCGTGTAAGGAGGAGAAATGCGTACCATCACGTTTCCGATTTTGATAAAGATAGGATTGTAGTCTATCGCGATGGCGGTTATCGTATCGCGACATTGCTGCTCGTGTTGGTCGAGATCCAATGACTGTTAGCAGAATATGGAATCGGTGGGTTCAGGAGGGTAATACGGAACGCCGTGCTGGATCCCACTAGTAGTCGAGATGGCACGCATCTTACACGCGTGGCTGTAACGGATCGTGCAGCCACGTCTCGACCCCTGAGTCAACGGATGGGGACGTTTGCAAGACAACAACCATCTGCATGAACAGTTCGACAACGTTTGCAGCAGCATTGACTATCAGCTCGGAGACCGTGGCTGCGGTTACCCTTGACGCTGCATCACAGACAGGAGCGCCTGCGATGGTGTACTGAACGACGAATCCGGGTGCACGAATGGCAAAACGTCATTTTTTGGATGAATCCAGGCTCTGTTTACAGCATCATGATGATCGCACACGTGTTTGGCGAAATCGCGGTGAACGCACATTGGAAGCGTGTATTCGTCATCGCTATACTGGCATATCACCCGGCGTGATGGTATGCAGTGACATTGGTTACACGTCTCGGTCACCTCTTGTTCGCATTGACGGCACATTGAACAGTGGGTGTTACATTTCAGATATGCTACGATATGTGGCTCTACCCTTCAGGTTAGAATCTTTCGCCAGGTCCTCACACTTGGCAGGAGACGCTAATTTATAGCCATCTTTACGTTCTCACTGTAAGTTCATTATTGAAAAGAGCCACATGATGCGATCGACGAGCGTACTAGACACAGTGCCCAACGCATCTGTGCAAAGCTTCATCAGATTTTCAATGTATTTTCCATTTCGCGACCGATCGTTCCTTATTCTCCGAATAAACCTCGTAGAATACTAGAGAACGGCTCATCAAGAAGTATGATCAATGACCAGTTATTGAGGAGTTCTGGACTTTCCCATCGCAATTAAACTTGTGCTTGTCACTCTACAGCAAAATTTTCGAGGACTACACATACACGGCCAGAACACTCTCTGCAAAGCATACGCTGACAATGTCGGTCTTTGGGTAACAAATGGAAATGACATACAGACCGCACTATAAATTATACAGAGATACGAATTGGTGTCAGGTGCAAAACTGAACAAGACAAAATCAGGTATACGAGGGCTTCCCACGCAAAACACCAGAGAAATGGAAGTGGTCTCCCAGAAGCAATATGTATCGAGTGTAGCTATAACATAAAACATACCATCCCTGCCAAATAAGTTACAATAAAACCTTAGTGAGGATATGTGCTGCAGTCCAAGTAAACAGTACGAGCAAGCTGGACGATGTTCAGACAGTACGGCTCGCAAACACACAGATAATATCCGAACTGAACTATATGGTCCACGTGTTACCAATACCTAAGGATATACTCCGTCCGAAAGGGCCATGGAAGGCCTAACGGATCGACAGGTGTCACTGGATTCGGATAATAAGGGGCATGTTGTCCGCATACCACTCTCCCGGCCATTATCAGTTTTCGTGAGCGAAGCCGCCATTTCTCAGTCACGTAGCTTCTCAATTGACCTCACAGGAGCTAATTGCACCCCGCTTGCCAATAGCTCTCGGCTGACCTACCGGTCACCACCCAATTGTTAGCCAAGCTCGACAGCGCTGAACATCGGTGATATCATGGAAACTGATGTTACCACTGCAGTAAGGCTTGGCACCTAACAATGGTGGACTAAACGTCACTGCTGTCAGTTTTAAATCGCAAGCTTAATACGCGTGTAATTTCAACCTATGGACAAAGTTACCTAATAGTTTAAAGTCCTATTTGCGGAATGAGATCACGCATGTTAACCTGACCATGTGCAGCATATTCGAAACAGATTTTATCATTTGCAGCGATTTCAAATAGACTTCAGTTATATCAACATGAAACTCACAGCGAAAACTGTGACAAAGTCAGAAATTAATAGAAAATAGAAACAGAAATTTGATAGAACATAAATATCCACATTACGACCGGAGGGTTATTTGGAAAACAAATTAGTCACCGAATTTGCCTCGGATGCGCTCCTGGAAGAAAGGAGTGCTGTGGCTAAGCCATGTCTCCGCAATTCCTTTGTTCCAGGAGAGCTAGTTCTTCGAGCTTCGCAGGAGAGCTTCTGTGAACTTTGGAAAGTAGGAGACGAGATACTGGCAGAAGTAAAGCTGTGAGGACGGGGATAAGTCGTGCTTGGGTAGCTCAGATGGTAGAGCATTTGCCCGCGAAAGGCAAAGGTCCCGACTTCGTGTCTCGGTCCGGCACACAGTTTTAATCTGCCAGGAAGTTTCAAACAACGACCGACAGAACAGTTTGCTGAGCACATACCCCTCCATATTGCATCCAATGACGCCATTAGCCGAGGTGACAGAGCGGTCGGTTGGACCCGATTGGTACGTCTAGGTACAGAACAGTAAACTTCATGTTTGCACATATTGCTGCTTTAATTATGCTTGTGTCATTCTTTGATACTAACGAAACAAATTTTAGCTGTTAGTAGTCCAGATATATTTCTGTTGTATGGCTAATATACGGATTTGATTTAACTACGCTACTCTAGTAATTGCTTTTTGAAGCAATCAAATAGTCCTGCCTCGTGATGTTACCTAAAGAGACGAATTGAATCCACAGAAAGTGTATTGGTAATACTGCGCTGGCGGCACTGTATGTACACCAAACGTCAATAAAGCTATATAAATATAAAATAAATTAACACTGACGAATGAAAGATCGGAACTAGCAACGGAAATCTGAGGGCTCTGCGAGGATGAATTTAAGAAAACATTTTAGAAGCGCGACGACGCTAACTTTATTTTCACGTGTCTGCAACTGGCAATACGAGAAAAACAAAACTGCGTCTTGTTTATGCACCAAGGTAAAACAAGTACATAAGCAATACTGTGCAGAAACTTTGAGACGTACAAAAACATCAAGACAGAAATGATGAAAACAACCGACGGCAGCCAGCTGCCCAACAACAGTGAAGATGTAGGTTAACTGACGCAAGTTTCTGGAAAATACTAAATTAGTCAGTTATGAAATGTAAACTACTGAGAAATGAAAAGAAACTGCAATAGTGTTCCTTCTCTAGGCGGAAATACCAACTAAAGTATCAGCGGAAACTCACAGCACATTTTAAGAACAAATGTTATATGGAAAATACACTACTGGCCATTAAAATTGCTACACCACGAAGATGTGCTACAGACGCGAAATTTAACCGACAGGAAGAAGATGCAGTCATATGCTAATGATTAGCTTTTAGAGCATTCACACAAGGCTGACGCTGATGGCGACACCTACAACGTGCTCACATGAGGGAAGTTTCCAACCGATTTCTCATACACAAACAGCAGTTGACCGGCGTTGCCACGTGAAACGTTGTTGTGATGCCTCGTGTAAGGAGAAGAAATGTGTACCATCACGTTTCCGACTTTGACATAGGTCGGATTGTAGACTATCGCGATTGCGATTTATCGTATCACGACATTGCTGTTCGCATTGGTCGAGATCCAATGACTCTCAGCAGAATATGAAATTTGTGGGTTCAGGAGGGTAATACGGAACGCCGTGCTGGATACCAACGGCCTCGTATCGCTAGCAGTAGAGATGACAGGCATCTTATCCACATGGCTGTAACGGATCGTGCAGCCACGTCTCGATCCGTAAGCCAACAGATGGGGACGTTCACAAGACAACAACCATCTGCACGAACAGTTCGACGGCATTTGTAGCAGCATGGACTATCAGCTCCGAGACCGTGGCTGCGGTTACCCTTGACGCTGCATCACAAACAGGAGCGCCTGTGTACTCAACGACGAACCTGGGTGCACGAATGGCAAAACGTCAATTTTGCGGATGAATCCAGGTTCTGTTTACAGCATCATGATGGTCGCATCCGTGTTTGGCGACGTCGCGGTGAACGCACATTGGAAGCGTGCATTCGTCATCACCATACTGGCGTATCACCCGGCGTGATGGTATGGGGTGCCATTGGTTACACGTCTCGGTCACCTGTTGTTGGCATTGACGGCACTTTGAACAGTGGACGTTACGTTTCAGATTGTGTTACGACCCGTGGGTCTACCCTTCATTCGATCCCTGCGAATCGCAACATTTCAGCAGGATAATGCACGACCACATGTTGCAAGTCCGCTACAGGCCTTCCTGGATACAGAAAATGTTCGACTGCTGCTCTGGACAGCACACTCTCCAGATCTCTCACCAATTGAAAACGTCTGGTCAAATGTAGCCGAGCAACTGGCTCATCACAATACGCCAGTCACTACTCCTGATGAACTGTGGTATCGTGTTGAAGCTGCATGGGCAGCTGTACCTGCACACGCCATCCAAGCTCTGTTTGACTCAATGCCGAGGCGTATCAAGGCCGTTATTACGACCAGAGGTGGTTGTTCTGGGTACTGATTTCTCAGGATCTATGCACCCAAATTGCGTGAAAATGTAATCACATGTCAGTTCTAGTATAATATATTTGTCCAATAGTGTTTATCATCTGCATTTCTTCTTGGTGTAGCAATTTTAATGGCCAGTAGTGTAATGAATTTATTAGTAATGTTATATTTCGGTTTGGGGATTAACACTGAAAATACACATTATTTGTAATTGATTATACGAAAGGTAAACAAGCTATGTAGAACAATTCGTCGTCACCGAGGTAGCTAGCTCACGCAAGTGCATCCCCTCTCAACATCGAGACAGGTATCTCTGACTCCTGAGCTAGTAAGTAAAATGAGTGAAGTTTATGTATGGTTTAAGACCTCGTCGACGTATTAGTCATCAATGACGGAACATAAATCAGGATGCAGCTATCGTACGTAAAAAACCGACCTTGGATTTTGCAAGGATACTAACCCGGCATTTATCTCACAGAAACCTATAACCTGGATAGCTGATTGTGGATTCGGAAAGAACAATGACCGAAGACGGGTGCCCTACCCTTGGCACCACCAATGTTATGGGACATTTACATCACTGGAACATGACCAGCAAGTTGTGGACACGAGGTGGTGTACAGACCCTGATCAGTGGATTGTGTGTGCGCGCGTGTCACGATCCTGAACTAAGTCGTATTCCTCTTCATTGTCGCTTGCAGTGAACTTATCTGATGTGTCGTTGCTTATACGTCCGCCACCTTAAGTTCTGCGGCTTGACGCTATCCGACAGGAGTATACTGTGTGACTTCTTTCGATTTCACTCTTTCTGTTCGCTGTCAACAACACAAAGAGACCACTGCACAGCATAGTACAAGCGCTCAGCACAATAAGCCACATTAAACTGATACAAACAATTGCTTCACAGACATTTCGCGAAATAAAGCACGGGGTTATGTATACACAAGGTGTCCCATTTTCATCTATACCTACCGACATCTCTGAAGCGGCACAATTCTGAAAATAAAGTCTCTAGTAAAAGTTGTAAGGTTTGAACGGGGTCATGGAGTGGTTACCTCTGATTGACCTTGAACCCTGTTTTCAAGGTCAAACCAAGGTCAAACTCATTTTTGCAAATGGGAACCCCTATTTCTTATTCCATATTCGTATTCTACATGAAAAATATGCTCGAAAAACCAATGGTATGTCACCAGGGGGCACTTCAGTCTAACTTTTCCAGGTTACCAGTATCTCGAGAACAAAGAGAAATCGGGAAAAATTTTCAATGAAAATCTTGTATGGTATCTGAACTTTGTCCACTGGTGAAATTTTCGTGGAATTGAAATGGCCTTGAAATTCTTCAGTAGGGATTAAGCTGAAAGCAAATACCGTCCGCATTAGTTGAACCCAATGTGCACCACGCGGAGGTTGTCCAGCGTACTTCGGACATAGTTAGCTCTGAAAAAGGCTGATTAACATGGTTCTCACTGTAAATTTAGAATCTCAGATGCTCGATCAACAGCAAATTTTGATGAGATTGTTCCGAGTCCTATGAGACGAGACTGAACAGAGTTGGAATTTTTGTAAATCTCTTAACACACATTTTTTTTCTAAGTCCATAAGAAAACAATTTATGAGAGTCACGCCAGTCAAGAATCATTCTATGAGAGCACAGCTGAGAAATTTTCAGTCTCTCCAAAGGTAAAATTTCTCTGAGCCCCCAGTCATGATTTCAAAGTCCCTGACAGTGACACTTATTAGTTAGCCCTTCTCTACCCTGATTGCGCTAACACAAGCACAATTCTGGTCTCTGATGTGGCACCCTCCAAGTGTTGAACATTGGGATCTTCTAATACCAAAGGTATATGCTTTCAGGTTAATCCCTTATGAAGAATTTCAAGGCCATTTCAAGCTCACGAAAATTTCACCAGTGGACAAAATTCAGAAACCATACAAGATTTTCATTGAAATTTTTTCCCGACCTCGCTTCGTTCTCGAGATACTGGTAACATGGGAAAGTTACAATGAAGTGCCCCCTGGCGACAAACCATTGGTTTTGCGAAAAAAAATGTTCACTGCAAGCAATGCGTATTTTTTCACAAAGAATATGTTATGGAATAAAATATAGGGGTTCCCATTTGCAAAAATGATCTTGACCTTGGTTTGACCTTGCAAACAGGATTCAAGGTCATTTCGAGGTAAGCACTCCATGACCCCCTTGAACAGCCAGAGTAGTTAAGAGCGCTAATGCGCTGCTTCCTGGACTCAGGTAGGCGCGCTGGCACCAGATCGAATACGCCTTGCGGATTAACGACGAGGGACGGTATGCTAGCCAGCCTGGATGTGGTTTTTAGGCGATTTTCCACATTCCGCTAGGTGAATATGGGGCTGGTCCCCACGTTCCGCCTCAGTTACACGACTCACAGACATTTGTAGGCGTTTGCACTATTTCATGGTTTACACTAGACGAAGACAGTTGGGGTACACTACTTATGTTCCAGGGGGTTCGGGGTGGCTGCAGGAAGGACATTCAGAAAGGTAGTAATTATTTAAATAAAAAGACTTTTTAAGATAACACTTTTTTAAATCAGAGTAAGAAATATAAAATTCTTTCTCGTAGATGCATACAGAATCTTAATCCCATACAGATAGTTCTGAAAATTAGCGATTATGAATTTTTAGTCTATATAAAAAAATTGTAAGATTTATAACAAAAAATGGTGGAGTGCATGCAACAGAGAATAGTTATGAATTGAACTGTTCATTCAACAATTATATATTGTATGCACCCCACGTGTTTTTCCTTGCAAATCCAACAAATATTTTCTAGCTATTAACAATTCATAATAACAATTTTTCAGAACTATGTGTGTGGGATTAGGAATATTTATGCCGCTAGGACAAATTATTTCACACGTTTTAGTCCCGTTTACAAATATGTTCCATCAAAACTTCATTTTTATTTAAATAGCCATTTTCTGCTTTTTTAGTGTTTTTTGTGAAATTTCTCAATAGGTTTGAACGATTTTGATGAGATCATAAGAGAGGCATGTGTTAGTGTCTTTTCACCTGACCATATCTGAAATACACTGGCAGGAAACAAATACATCACCAAAAGGGAGGTGTGCAAGAGCTGGTAAGAGTGTTTCCACAACTGCAACATGTCTATTCGTATTTCACGCCAGTGGTTCAAATGGTTCAAATGGCTCTGAGCACTATGCGACTTAACTCCTGAGGTCATTAGTCGCCTAGAACTTAGAACTAATTAAACCTAACTTACCTAAGGACATCACTCACATCCATGCCATAGGCAGGATTCGAAACTACGACCGTAACGGCCTCTCGGCTCCAGACTGTAGCGCCTAGAACCGCAAGGCCACTCCGGCCGGCACACGCCAGTGGCGTAAGAGTGGCGCTGGTAGCGTTACTATGAGGGTGCAAATCAGGGCTTCGCGGGTTTAGGCGAGCAGTCTCAGGCGCTGCAGTCATGGACTGTGCGGCTGGTCCCGGCGGAGGTTCAGTCCTCCCTTGGGCATGGGTACGTGTGTTTGTCCTAAGGATAATTTAGATTAAGTAGTGTGTAAGCTTACGGACTGATGACCTTAACAGTTAAGTCCCATAAGATTTCACACACACTTGAACACCCTGTGCTTGGACGAGATCGTGTAACAGGGCTGCGAGACGTTGGATGTACCAGCTGCCATACTGCAAAAAGACTTGGCAGAAATGTAGCCATTGTACATGTTTGCTGGCAGCAGTGTTCACGAGAATGCACAGTCCCAAGACGACCTGGCTCAAGACGGGTCTATGGCACTACCGAGAGGGAAGACCATCGTGATCGGCACATGATTCTACCGCATCATAGTGCATCTGGAGCAGCAATTTGAGCAGTAGTTTACACCACAGTGACACAGTGAACTGTCACAAATCGGTTACTTCAAGGACAGCTCTGAGCCAGTTGCATTTAATTGCTCCCAAACCACCGCCGTTTGTTGACTTCGGTGGTGTCAGCCGAGAGCTCAGTAGAGGGCAGGCTTGAGATCTGTTGTGTTTTGTGATGATAGGTGGATCCGTCTCGGTGCCAGTAATAGGCGTGTGTTGGTTAGAAGGACGCCTGTTGAAAATCTGCAAACAACCTGTCTGCGTGCTTGACGCAGTGGACCTACACCTGGAATTATAGTAGTCTGGCGCGCGATTTCGTATGGCAACAAGGACTCTCCAAGCACCCTGACTGCACATTTGTACCTCGGTCTGCTGATTCAACTTACTGAGCAGCTATTCATGAACAGCACTGCAGGGGGTGATTTCTAACAGAACGACATTCTCCCACATACCGCTGTTGTAGCCCAATATGCAATACAGAGTGTCGACAGGTTGCCTTGGTCTGCTCGATCACCAGATCTGTCTCCAATCGACGACACAAGGGACATCATAGGACGACAACTTCAGTGTCATCCACAACCAGAGCCGGCCGCGGTGGTCTAGCGGTTCTAGGCGCTCAGTCCGGAACCGCGCGACTGCCACGGTCGCAGGTTCGAATCCTGCCTCGGGCATGGATGTGTGTCATGTCCTTAGTTTAGTTAGGTTTAATTAGTTCTAAGTTCTAGGGGACTGATGACC
Organism: Schistocerca gregaria; assembly: GCF_023897955.1. Taxonomy (NCBI): domain Eukaryota; kingdom Metazoa; phylum Arthropoda; class Insecta; order Orthoptera; family Acrididae; genus Schistocerca; species Schistocerca gregaria. The sequence continues at coordinate 128,223,451 of NC_064931.1, read as the reverse complement.
ACAGCAGTTAAGTCCCATAGCGCTCAGAGCCATTTGAACCACAACCAGAATTAATACAACCCTGTATTGACCGACCAAGCGCAACAGGCATGGAACTCCATCCTACACCTGACATCGTGCAACTGTACAGCGCAATGCTTACATTTGCATGTTTGTGTTCAAATTCTCGCGGTTAAACGAGTTCTTACTGTACCAGCACTACATATTTCTCAGTGGCTTATCTTGCGCTTCTGTTAACCTGTGATCTTGCAGTATTACTTACATACACTACTGGCCATTAAAATTGCTGCACCACGAAGATGACGTGCTACGGACGCGAAATTTAACCGTCAGGAAGGAGATGTGATATGCAAACGATTAGCTTTTCAGAGCATTCACACAAGGTTGGCGCCGGTGGCGTCACCTACAACGTACTGACCTGAGGAAAGTTTCCAACCGATTTCTCGTACACAAACAACAGTTGACCGGTGTTGCGTGTATTCGTCATCGCCATACTGGCGTATCACCCGGCGTGATGCTGTGGGGTGCCATTGGTTACACGTCTCGGTCACCTCCTGTTCGCATTGAAGGCACTTTGAACAGTGGACGTTACATTTCAGATGTGTTACGACCCGTGGCTTTACCCTTCATTTGATCCCTGCGCCCTGCGAAACCCTACATTTCAGCAGGATAATGCACGACCGCATGTTGCAGGTCGTGTACGGGCCTTTCTGGATACAGAAAATGTTCGACTGCTGCCCTGGCCAGCACATTCTCCAGATCACCAATTGAATACGTCTGGTCAATGGTGGCCGAGCAACTGGCAGGCACTACTCCTGATGAACTGTGGTATCGTGTTGAAGCTGCATGGGCAGCTATACCTGTATACGCTACCCAGGCTCTGTTGCACTCAATGCCCAGGCGTATCATGGCCGTTATTACGGCCAGAGGTGGTTGTTCTGGGTACTGATTTCTCAGGATCTATGCACCCAAATTGCGTGAAAATGTAATCACACGTCAGTTCTAGTATAATATATTTGTCCTATGAATACCCGTTTATCATCTGCATTTGTTCTTGGTGTAGGAATTTTAATGGCCAGTAGTGTATGTTACCTGGACAAATCTATTCCCGAAATTGCATTACATTTCATTAGTTGTGTTATAGTATGGTGATTTTTTCCCGTGGTTGTATTATACATACCTACTAATAAAATGTCAGTCTGTGTAATTGTTATTTTCCTAAACGATACAATAAACAAGCATGCAATATTAATTTTGTCTGATTTTTATATGTTTTTTATTTTTGTTGTTGCAAAATGTTGTGACCAGAATATGACAAGAATCGGCAGCGACTCAAAGAAACAGCAGAGACTGGCTGACTGGCCAGGAGCCACCAACAATGGTTAGCTCGGTGTGAACAGGAGAACAACAAAAAGAGGAAACTGGACAATGGAGATGGCACGTTATAATAATATTGCTTTTGACGAGTAATCCGGGATCAAATATCTAAGGTGTAGCGAAATATGATACCAGACCAATGGTGGTAATGATAACAATACGAGAGCATATCGAATACACAGCAGAAAGCAGGGCAGTATCCCAGCTAGCTTTATAGTGCGGCCGTGGTCGGAAATTGGGCAGCAAGGTCACGGTCCTACGGCGCCTGTGGACCACTGCTGCAGAGGCAATGCAAGCACTTGCAGATGCAGCAGTCATAGAGTTCCAAGCATACCGCCTGGAATGCATTCCGATACTACTCGCCCAGCGCACCAGCCCTGCAGGGCAGACGAAATGTCGAACGTTACCAATCCTACACCCCCCCTCCCCCCATCTATGGTCGCTAGGTGGATCAGACAGACAAGAAAGTGAATTAATGTTGCATTGTCATCCAGTTCTGAGCTATGTTTAAAATTTCAAGTCTGTAACTTATTGGAAAGTTAGCTGAAAATGTCAGACCGCCCAGTTGGCCGTGCGGTCTAGCGCACGGCTTTCCGGGCGGGAAGGAGCGCCGGTCCCCGGCACGAATCCGCCCGGCTGATTAGTGTCGAGGTCTGGTGAGCCAGCCAGTCTGTGGATGGTTTTTAGGTGGTTTTCCATCTGCCTCGGCCAATGCGGGCTGATTCCCCTTATTCCGCCTCAGCTACACTATGTCGGCGATTGCTGCGCAAACAAGTTCTCCACTTACGAGTACACCACCACTACTCTACCACGCAAACATAGGGTTTACACTCGTCTGGTGTGAGACGTTCCCTGGGGGATCCACCGGGGGCCGAACCGCACAATAACCCTGGGTTCGCTGTGGGGTGGCGCAGGGGTGAAGTGGACTGCGGTAGTCGTCGTGGGTTTGTGGACCACTGCGGATGCGGTGGGGACGGAGCCTCTCCTTCGTTTGTAGGTCCCCGGTTAACATATCATAGCTTAAAATAAACAGGAAAATTTTGTGCAGAATAGACAGGACATACAAGAAAGAAACTTAGTGAAAACGAGTTAAAAGGAAAATTATTACCTAACACCCCGTCTCCAATGAGATCCCTAAAGATGCAGCACAAGACTGGACTGGGTAAGGATAAGACAGGGAATCGATCGTAGCAAATTCAACGAGTGCTCCCAGCACTATCCTTAAATAATCTGGGGAAAACGCGGAAAACCCTGATTTGAATAGGCGTCTAACAATTCGATATCTACCATGAGAATTTAGTGTTTTAACTATTATGCCATTCACTCATGTGAATGTGTACTGGCAAAGCAAATATCCTATTGAAAGAATAATATAGATAAAACTAGAACCACACTGTAGGAGTACGAGGGCGCTCAAAAACTTCCTGTTTCGGGCGCTGCTGCAGTGTGTATGCAACATAGCGCAACTCTGAAGCTCGCATATAAGCACCGACATATATTCAAGGGATTAGTAAGACATTTGCGTCTTTCCGCGAGCGTTAAATGCGGCAACGTGAACTTTGGTGACGTTATATCCAGAAGCGTTCAAGCAGGGCTACTACCTAAGGACAAAAATCGGTAGACATCCATCGGAGAAAGAAGAGTATGTATGTCTGTGGAAACCTACCGTTGCGGAAAATTTGCAACAACGCAGTAGTACACCAACTCAAGTGGGGGAACTCCAGCATCCGCCGTGTATTCCTGATCTCTCCCAATGCGATTATCATGCTTTCAGGCCCTTAAGAAAGGCCTTCAAGGATCGACGATTCCTGTTGCATGACAATGTGCAGCAAGCAGCTACGGACTTCTTCACGAAGTGGGACACGATATCTTGCCAAACGGGGATCTTCAACCTGGTACAGCGGTGGGACGATTGCCTCAATGTTCACGGCGATTTAGCCTGATGACGTACCGATTCTAAACTGTAGGGCCTTCGAACGGAAATGTTTTGTTCGCCTCTTATACAACGACAGTTGTTATTTATACTACGTGATCACGTGAAAGTATTCTCCTTGATACTCCTCGGTAGTTCCACAACACGACTTTCAGTATTCCATCGCAAGCAGTTCACACGGCCAGCTTCGCCTTAAAAGGAGACGGTATAGTGATATAGGAACGGCATAGAGGTAATAGTAAATATTTGAAGACAGCTCTTTATATTAATCTTATTTCAAGAGATGTGCGTTTCTACGTGACCAAGGTGGATAGCTGTTGTCAGTCGATCTGATATACAACCTATTAACAGCATGTTCCTTGGCATTAGAAGCTGCGAGTTGTCGCTGTATTCCGGCTCTACAACATCCGTTAGCATTAAAGATTGCTGTCAACGAGGGTCAAGTTGATGACATATTATGTGTTTCAAAGCTAATTCTGTAAAGTTTGTTTTCAAAAATAAATGTATAGCTTTTGTTGTTTTATTTTTATTTTGTTGTAGTTACATGGACGATGTTTCACTTTCACAATGGTGCAGTAAGAAGAACGACATTCGAGAAGGCAGGGGCTATTGATTTACGAACAGCCTGTCTGGAGATTCTGCTGCTACATACTTTGGACGCCTGGAAGGAATCTACAACATTTTCACGCAATTCATTTTTCGGGACTTGAACGCTTAATGTATTAATCGCTGCACTTAACCACGGTTTGTTATCATTTTATAATCAACTGTCCACCGTCATCGGTTTCCAATTTATTTGTACGTGTCGTGTTTTCTGAGTAAACGTACACTGTTGTATCCGAGCTCCTTGGACACTAGTAATAATGCTGTTAATCACAGCACTCTGAATAAGTAATACATTCTTAATTACAACAAAACTTGTCTCTGCTCGCCAGACTTGGCTCTACCTATGAAGCTCCACACGTGACTTACGGTTCAGAATACACTTAATGAGCCACGATTACTGAGTGTTACACTGATACGAATTCAGAGCGGCCGTACTGCGGCTTCACTACAGTCACCAGGAAACACAAGTTCGTAGACACTTGTCGACACAGTTCTGATAGTGTTGGCATGTAGGCACAGTTCAAAGAAGATGGATGTCTCTTCACTCTCCGATGGTTGAAATGGGCTGTGTCATGGTGAGTAGGCAGCACGATGAAGTTACTCCGACAGGAACTTCCGGCTTCGAACAGAACTGCCCTACGGCGATGCTATTTCAGGGCAGAGGCGAGGCGGAGGCGTCTCAGAACTACGCGAAGCACTGCTTATTCCTAGCATCTCACTGGCGCCTCGTGATACAGCGTTGCTGTGCAGTACGTCTGAGGTGATCGATGCTTCTTGCGACGCCTTCGAGGTTCGACGACAGCGCATACACAACTCACAACTGATGTAAGTGAAACTAAAGAAACCTCGATCAACCTGTTGTTAAAGCTGAAATAAAATATAAAATTACACTAATGATGCTTCAATTCAACGAAGATAAATGTGTTATGCGAACAACCATAAACCTTGCTGCTGCGCCGACAGTCATACAACAACAACAATACCCAAAAGAGCAACTATTTAAAGCAATAATTAAGGACAAAAAAATTGTTCAGATGGCTCTGAGCACTATGGGGCTCAACTTCTAAGGCCATCAGTCCCCTAGAACTTAGAACTCATTAAACCTAACTAACCAAGGGACATCACACACATCCATGCCCGAGACAGGATTCGAACCTGCGACCGTAGCGGTCGCGCGGTTCCAGACTGTAACGCCTAGAACCGCTCGGCCACAACGGCCAGCGTCTAGTGAGTCCCTAGGATTGCAGAGTGAAGGTTCGAATAGTGCCTCAGGCATGGATGTGGGTAATGTCCTTAGGTTAGTTAGGTTTAAGCAGTTGGTTTGTGAGATTTAAGGGACCAGACTGCTACGGTCATCGGTCCCGTTTAAGCAATTCTAAGTTCTAGGGGACTGATGATCTCAGATGTTAAGTCCCATAGAGCTCAGAGCCATTTGAACTATTTGAACAGACGTTTATGGGTATCAAGTCCACATTTAGTGAGGTACTATTCTATCATTCTCAGTTCCCAATCAAACAACAAATTTCACACGCAAATCAGCCAGAAATCTACACAATTCCGACCCGTTCATGTTTGCGATCTCACAGACTATGATTCACCTCTATTTGCGAGTTCTTCATTCGGACTCATTCAGTGGTCTCACATGAAAGACGTGCTCGCCAAATATTCCATAAATGAATACAGAATATGCTACGAGGAATTTTCACTAAGGCCGAAAGTTCACACGCAAGTAATTTTCCAACAAAACTATCCAAAAACTTCAAAGTTTCAATAAAATACTCGTAACTGCGACAGCTTTAGTCACAACCGACTCGCACTAAACACGAGAATTCAGTATGCCTTCATTTTACACATAATGAGCACCGTGACATTTACCATGACTTTTCGCGTCCGATAGCTGGCGATCGACTCTCTCGATGCCTCCCCACTCTGTGCATATCTAAGTTTCTGACCGCAGGAACAGCTTAATCCTGACTGGCTGATCAGTCTGACTGACCATCAGAATGATTCTTCGAGATCATTCTTGCGCTAAAACTTACCTAAGTCAATCACTCTCCAGAAAGTAATTTTCGTCATTCTAAAATGTAAATATGAATATAATGTTTAATAAAAAGACCGAAAAAAATAACCTCGAAATTAATTTAGAAACCGATTACGCTTCAAACTGATATTCGGCTGCCTTCTTACAAAAGCACTCACACCTTGGCATATGTCATCAGCAATATGGGTAGAATACAGCTTTCCCAGGATCCGATTGCGTAAGGTTTTACAGAAAGTAATATCAAATTTTACGTATGTCCTACATACACACTCTCATTCATTCCCATTTATTCCCACAACAACATAATAAACAAATATTAATTTTTCATGAATTTCATACTACGAAATGCGAAATAATTGAAGTTTTTGAAAGTAAAAATCCCAATTAAATGATTCTACGCATTGAGAACTTTGGTTATGATTTCAATTGATAACAAAAGACAAGCGGTTATTTTCCCTGACGGAATTGTACACCCTAAGTATCGGCTTTTTTGGTTTTTAGGTAATTTTCTCAATCTCCGAAATTATAACTGTTAGAGAGCTGTCATTTTGATGAGATCTTCCACTGAATGACAACAAGTGGTATACCAAGTTTGAAAACAATTGGTTAATATTTACTATGATTTATTTAGATTCGTAGGGGCATGAATTTGCGTTCCTACTAGGCGTTACTTGCGATCGTTCCCACGGACGCAAGCGTCAGATGCGCGTGATTCATAGCTGAGGCTTCTTCCTGCAGCCTCCGTGATAGATGTCTGCTTGTTATACTGTACTGAATGTTATCTGGTAATAACTTGCTACGTACATGTTTCATGAAGCATGTTTCATGGAGAAGTCGCGTCTTATGCACTAACAATTTTTCTCATATGCGAGCATTGTAAACGACTATAGTACACAATGGTAAACCCTTTTAATTAAAAACAATACATGTAGTCAACAGGAACAATGTACAATATAGTTTAACAAATTAATCTGTTCAGCTGCCCCATATTCCGAACATACTGCACAGCAGTTGATTCTGTTCTTCTGCTCATACGGTACTTATACAACAATTAGTATTGCTTATTATGAACTACGCGATATACACTGCATAAGTTTACAATCATTACCTTTCATTTTTCAACACTATGGTTACATGCTCGTTGTTGTAAGCTTCCTTTGCCTCTGACCTTGAAATTTATCTTAATTTACTTCTCTTTCTAGTATGGGTGATGAGCATGAACGTACACGCATTTAAAAAAGTTTTTCATCATCCCGGTTCCCAGAACTCCTGAAGATAGACGTTTACTATGGATAATGTATCACAGTCACAGTCCCTTTGACTGTTCAGAGATGTAAGCAATCGTGCATGAGCAGCACCTTAGACAGAAGGGGTCCGACAGCCGATCATTTCCAGTCATTCCACCATGAACGAGGTGCACGGCTCGTGTTGTCTATAGTTCAACCATGCCTAGATGGTCAATACCGCCCTTAGATCGCGTCCGAATTGTTACTTTGTGCCAGGAAGGGCTCTCAACAAGGGAGGTGACTAGGCGTCTCGGAGTGAACCAAAGCGATGTTGTTCGGACACAGAGGAGATAGACAGAGAGACAGGAACTGCCGATGGCATGCCACATTCAGGCCGCCCACGGGCTACTACTGCAGTGGATGACCGCTACCTACGGATTATGGCTCGGAGGAACCCTGAGAGCAACGCCACCATTTTCGTGCAGCCACAGGACGTCGTGTTCCTACTCAAATTGTGCGCAATAGGCTGCATGATGTGCAACTTCGCTCACGACGTCCAAGGCGAGGTCCATCTTTGCAACCACGACACCATGCAGAGCGGTACAGATGGCCCCAACAACATGCCGAATGGACCGCATCACGTTCTCTTCACCGATGAGTGTCGCATATGCCTGCAAGAAGACAATCGTCGTAGACGTGTTTGGAGGGAACCCAGACACACTGCTCCACAAATGCAGCAAGGTGGAGGTTCCCTGCTGTTTTGGGGTGGCATTATGTGGGGCCGACGTACGCCGCTCGCGGTCATTCAAGGCGCCGTAGCTGCTGTACAATACATGAATATCATCAACTGACCGATAGTGCAACCATGTCGGCAGCATATTGGCGCGGCATTCATCTTCATGGACGGCAATTCGCGACCCCATAGTGCACATGCAGGATAACGACATCGCTCGACTAGAGTGGCCATCACGTTCTCCATACATGAACCCTGTTGAACATGCCTGGGATAGATTGAAAAGAGCTGTTTATGGACGACGTGACTCACCAACCACTCTGAGGGATCTGCACCTAATCGCCGTTGAGGAGTTGGACAATCTGGACCAACAGTGCCTTGATGAACTTGTGGATAGTATGCCACAACGAATACAGGCATGATCATCAAGAACTTGGAGCCTTCGTTAGTAACCCATTTACTGAGTGGAAGAAAGCTTCAGAGACCTTTGATCACTATGCAGACATGAAATGTCATAAATTTGCTGCTGAGTAGACAGAAAATTACGTAAATGTTGCAGGAAGCATAGCACTTGGTGCTACGAAGCTTACCATTGTAGAAAACAGTAAAATTCCTGTAGCGAACGGAAAAGATTAAAAGCTGCTGTGGAAGCAATTCTTCTGTGCGGTATACAGGAAATTGCCCTAAAAGGATGCCGTGACTCTAGAGAAGTTGGAATAAACGAATCTGCACGTGATGACGGTAATTTTAAAGAACTATTTCGTTTTAGTGCTCGATCCGGCGATGAACCGCCTTCGAATCACTTACACAAAATTTCTGCAGGTGAGCCACGTACACTAATCAGCCAGAACTTTATAACCACCTACCTACTAGCTGATTTGTCAACCTTTGGCATGGATAACGGCGACGATAAGTCATGGCGTGCAAGCAGCGAGGTCTTAGTAGGTCATTGTATGGGGGGGGGGGGGGGGGAGAGAGGAGAGGAGTGAAGGGGAGGGGGAAGAGCGCGATGAGGTCTGACGCCACGTTCAATCACATCCCAGATGTGTTCGATAGGGTTCAGACCAGGTGAGTTGAGAGGCCAGCTTATCAACTGGAACCCGTCACTGTGTTCCTCAGACCTCTACATCACACCCCTGACCAAGTGTCATAGCGCATTATCTTGTTGAAACGTGCCACTGCCGCCGGGAAACATGATAGTCATGAAGGGGTGTACGTGGTATGCGAAAGGTGTACGATACTCCTTGGCCATCATTGTACTTTGTACGAGCCGCACTGGACCAACGAATGCCCACGTGAATGTTCCCCAGAGCATAATACAGCCGCCAGTAGCTCGTCTCCGTCCCGCAGTACACGTGTCAAGCAGCTCTTCCCCTGCAAGATGACGGATTCGCGCCCTCCCATCGGCATCGTGAAGAAGGTATCGGGATTCATCAGACCATGCAACGCTCTGCCACTGCGCCAACGTCCAGTGACAATGGTGACGTGCCAATTTCAGATGTAGTAGCCGTTGTCGTGGTATTAACATCGGCGCATTCATAGGACGTCAGCTGCGGAGGCCCATCATTTGGTGGGTGCACTGCTTGTTCAGACACAGTTGTACTCTGCCCAGCATTAAATTCTGATTTCAGTTCGGCCACAGTTCACGGTCCCATATTTTTTAACCAGTGTGCCCATGTTACGACGTCCAAGATCTGCAATGAGGGCTGGCCACCCAACCCCACGACATTTGGACATTTTTTCACCTTAGTTTCTCCATGTGTTGAAGCCACTCACCATGGCAGTCCTCAAACACCCGTTAAGTCCTGCAAATTACGAAATGCTCTGGGCCATCACAGTCTGCCAAACCAATAGATCACGCGATTTCTCCATTCTACACACAATCAGCTCGCTCACTGATACTACATGCACTGTGCGTGTGTTTGACCAGCAGTCATTTCTCGCCTGTTGAAGCTGCTATCGTCTGGACAGTGGAATTCGGAATGAAGTTATTTAACTGCACTGAGGTGAGTGTTGTCTGTACAGGATTTTGTGCACAAACTGATCTCTCAACTGTGTCCCATTATTGTTCGAAGTGGTTCATGTCGGGAGACCTGAATGGTCAAATCATTCACTCTAATTGTCCAAAATGATCTTCAAATCAATCGCGCACAGTTGTGGCCCGATGACACTGAGCATTGTCATCCATAAAACTTGCTTTGTTGTTTGGGAACAAAGTCCATAAATGGCTACAAATCGTCTCCAACTAGCCGAGCACGAGAAATTTCCACTCAATGATCAGTTCAGTTGGACCAGAGGACCCAGGCCATTCCAAGAAAACATAGCCCACAGCATTATGGAGCCTCCGCCAACTTGCACAGTGCCGTGTTGACAACTTAGGTCCATGGGTACGTGGGTCTGCCCCACTCTCAGACCAACCATAACCACTTATCAATTGAAATAGTGTCTCATCTGATCAGACCACTACTTTCCAGTCGTCTAGCTTCAAACCGACTTGGTCGCGAGCTCAGGAGAGGCGCTACAGGCGATACACTACTGTTAGCAAAAGTACTCGTTTCGGTCATCTGGTGCTATGGCTCGTTAAAGCCTACGGATACCTTCGTGTTACGTCCCACTTTGATTTCTGCGATTATTTCCCATAGTGTTGTTTATCTGTTAGCACTAACAACTCTACACAAACGCCACTGTTCTCGGTCGCTAAGTGAAGGCCGTGGTAAGTGATAACGCCTGAAATTTGCTATTCTCGGCACAATCTTGGCGCTGTGGATCTCCAGATATTGAATTCCCTACCTATTTCCGAAACCGAATGCCCTTACTTCTAGCTCTAACCAACACTCCGCGTTCAATGTCTGGTAATCCCGTCACGCGGCCTTAATCAGATCGGAAACCTTTCCACATGAATCATCTGAGCACAAATGACGGCTCTACCAATGCACTGCCCTTATGTACCTAGTCTATGCGATACTACCGGCATTTCTAGATCTGCATATTGCTATCCGATGACTTTGTCACGTCAGTGTATTTGGTAACGCTATTCAAACGCAGGTACTTAAAACAGTTAAAAAAGGCAGATATTTTTACTGTACTGGCTGCTGCCGAAGCAGAAGACATACTGCGGCAAGAAGAAATAGCGTTATGGTTACGATACGCAGACTGCACATCTGGTAATGGGATTATCAGGGTGGATTTTCTTGAATTCGTCTATGCAGAAAATGTTTCACCTCAAGCATTTGAAGCGACGATTCTGAAACATCTCTTATAACTTTGACATTAATATACTGACTTTGCAGGTCTTTGGTGACGCCGTAATGATGAGCGGCCAGTTACACAATGTGAGAACAATATTTGCAGAACAGTCCGTGTAAAGCAGTTTGTACACTGTGTGGCGGACGTTCTTAATTTAGTTTAAGCGCACCGATGGGAGATACCTATTATACGAAACTGTATCGGAGCCATAAAAAGTGTAGTAAACTTTTCTCGACAGCCTCCATTTCGGGACAAAAAAATTGTGGAACAAATTAACTCATCTCATTCAACGCTCATCTCCCTTCATGAGATGCGATGGACTGAAAAGCATGTGGATATCTATTTTTAATGAACAGGTAATTAAAATACTCGATGGTCGGTTCAAACCACATGAAGAAGCGATCGAGGGGATTCACATGCTTCTGCCAGATAACACCAGTAGACTTCAGGACAAAATAAAGTCTTGAAAGGATAGCACAAATATTTCTGGGTGAAAATGTAAGCACAATGTATGTGAGTGTATGTGAGATATAGCACAATCACTGGAAATCTGTAGGGCAGAGATCTGCCACTGCAGTAGTAGCTATTAATCAGTGCGATGAATAGTTTTCCCTTTGATAAAAGGCTTTTGATCGTTTTAGCCACGTTCCCAGTGTCTACCACGCCGTCTTAAAGATGTTTTGCTACCTTAAAGAGGCTACAAACTCACATCAGAAATGAAATGGAAGATGAAAAACATACTGGTCTTGTTCTAATGAGTGTTCGTTGTGTTCTGGTGATGCATCTAGAATCCAAAGAAATTATAAATAAGTTAGCAATAAGACGTAAAAGGCTAAATATAATGATTTAAATTAAATTCATTATTATTATTCGTTAGATTACATTTACTCGTCACCTAAAGCTACAGCTAAATAACAAAGCGTCATAAACTTAAATATAGACAAAGAGTAATGTAATAATTTAATTAATTATATAATGCGATAAAGTATAATTTCCTACAGTTTTAACTTTATTTCTTTTGTCATAAGTAAATCCCGTAATACATATTTTTTATTTGAAGGTCCTTGTATTATTTATCACTTATCTGCACGTTTACTTGCGTGTGATACAGATTATAACAGATTTATGGAATTTTTTATTTCCAATGGATTAATTCTATTGGGGTAAACAGCAATAGCTTTTTATGGCGTGAACGAAGTTATGGACAAGATTTTAGTTTAGCTTTAAAAAAAAGAGCAACGTTGTACACCCCACATGCAAAAGCTGCAGATATGTCAGTGATGATGAGTATATCATTAACGCGACAAGAGTCTATACAACTTCTTTTTTGAGTCACTAATGTCCTTTCTTCCAAAACATTTCTCTCACTAGAGGCAACACTGACAGGTGCACAGGAAACCTCTTTCCTGAGTTCCGAAAGAGCACATGCATTTGTTTTTCGTCATGGAAGAAGGTATGTGAACCCATCGTTTGGGCTTCCGATTTTCGTATATTTGTCAAGCTCGTCATTCAATTTTGAGATAGATGTTAGTCAATTTTGAAACTCTTGCTGTAGGAGATGGCATGAAGTCTTCGGTTACGTTCGTACCAGCAACGTTATTTCACATTTGCTGCACATCTTTATGTCTTTTTTCTTTTCTTTCTTCTCAAAAATGTCACATCATTGGCTCCAGCTTGACAGAGATCTAACAGTTTCAAAATACATGACACCACTAATGGTAGTGTTGGCTCATTTACGCCTTCCTGGTCGAATGACGATTTTCACAGTCGTGTTATGATACGACGTTATCCTCTCATACTTGTTTTAATCCGAGAAAATGGTCTTTATTTGGTCTTTTTGTGAACGAAATGAATCTAGCATCATACGCACACTGTTCCACTTAGTTTCTACATCCTGGTGTAAGGTTTCCTCTAATGTCGTTACTAAGCCAGATCGTTTTTAAAGCCCACTGGTTTACGTACGGTCAGGATGGAGTCGCATACTACAGGAGCCTCATTCACTAAGCTGTCATTCAGTGTGTGCCGCTGTGCTGTATTAATGCAGTGCATCACGTACAGGAGACTTTGGTGTGTTTCTATGGCTTTCTTGATGTTAGCCCTCTGTCTTAGTTGCGAAGAAGTTATCTGTAACTCTGGCATTTGTTCATAGATTTCCGTAACGATATGATCACCAGTGTTGGCAACATCAGGAAACCTTGTAGTTAAAAGTACATTGTCTTTTAGTTTCCATTTGGCCGCCGACTCAGCAATACAGCTGGATGTGACAGTCAAGTAATCAGTCTTACGATAGTTGTCTGTCCACAGATCCTACGGCGTTGAACAATCGTTTTTAGCAATTGGTTCTTCCACTTCTGGAACAAGTTCACTCCAGATTTTATCAGCCAAATGATTAATATGTCCTACAGTTCTTGGAAATGGCAGCGTTTCTTTGGCGCCGATTTATACATATTATTCCCACCTATTTATAAGCAGTTGAGTCAAGCTTATGAATCCCTCATCACTTACAATGTTAAAACGTCGGAGTTCTTTTGCACACACAGGAACACATGCAATGCTCCACAATTTCCATTTTGGCACTGAACATAAACAACTGGAAGATGAGCTTCTCTTTCAACAACCATTTGAAACAGTTGTAATAAACACATCCATGTATGTTTCGTGATAATAATTTTTCGTGGAGTTCACGGACGCAGAAAACGTATCAGTTTATTAGAAAATGCTACACCAACGAGGCGATTCGATTAATGAAGTAATACCACGTCTCTAGTTAAGAAATTCTATTCTGTAGATATTCAGTGATCACAGAAGGGCATACCACAAATTTCTCCCAACTATCTATTTCTTACTCCCACTTTATTATTAGAGGATTAGAGGAATGTACATTTCATCAGCAAGTTTATTCAACTCAACATCTTTCATGATGTCAGTCATTGCTCAATGGCCGTTATCGCTCTTGTTCAGTTCGCTCCCGACACAATTTGTAGCCAGCCGCTACGTCACCGTAATGCGATACTCTCGCCCAGCTCGCGAACTCATTGTCTCGGCCGGCACTTGTCCGGCTCAATTCTCTTCGCAGCTCATCTCGTTGAGTGACGTCAGCCATGCCCACCCCACGCGCCTGAGCCGGCGATAATGGGCCGTGTACTCAGCGGGAATCGAACGCGGCTAAGCCACGCTCTGACATGCTCTAAATACCAGCAATTATATCGAAAAATAAACCTTTTCATATGTAAAAAACGAAAATTTAACAAATTAATTACTTACAGTGTGAAGGCAATACAAACACCGTCAAAGTTTTTGAATCAGATCATACTAAACAGCACACAACTCGTTGCTTGAGAGATTAAACATCACAGCATACTTCATACATTACTATTTTTGATTGGCACAGATGACGTAGATAACTAACATCGTCTATGGGGTTTGCATCTTTACAAATAGACTGGGATGTAGGTTTCAAAAGGTCACCTTGCTTATTAACGATGGAAGGTTTTAATAATTTTTTTCAGAAATTTAACTTGGTTAACATCATGAAGCTAATTCTCTATTATACTTTAATATCTGATTGCCATACAGAGTTACAGCTCCACATATATTAAACTGCATTAAAGGAAAAAAATCTAGAGCAAGGTTGTTCACTGTATCGTATTTAACGTCTATCTTTTGAATGGTACCTAGTCGTTAAAGATGGGGTGTCTAGGAAACCTGGTTAGGTTCAAAATGGTGCAAATGGCTCTGAGCACTATGGGACTTTACTTCTGAGGTCATCAGTCCCCCAGAACTTACAACTACTTGTACCTAACTAACATAAGGACATCACACACATCCATGCCTGAGGCAGGATTCGAGCCTCCGACCGTAGCGGTCGCGCGGTTCCAGAGTGTAGTGCCTAGAATCTGGGGAACATTCACGCGGGTATCCATGCGTCCAGTGGGGCTCGTGCAAAGCCCAGTAATGGCCAAGGAGTATCTTACACTGGTTGCAGACCACGGACACCTCTTCATGACTGGCCGAGCCGTTCTAGGCGCTACGGTGGCAGGTTCGAATCCTGCCTCGGGCATTGATGGGTGTGATGTCCTTAGGTTAGTTAGGTTTAAGTAGTTATAAGTTCTAGGGGACTGATGACCTCCGATGTTAAGTGCCATAGTGCTCAGAGCTATTTGAACCCTTCATGACTATCATGTTTCCCGACAGCAGTGGTATTTTTCGCCAAGATAATGTACCATGTCACAGGGCCAAGAGTGTGATGGACTGGTTTGAGGAACACAGTGCTGAGTTCCAATTGATGTGCTGGCCCCAAACTCACCAGATTTGAACCCGATCGAACACATCTGGGACGTAATTTAACTTGGTGCCAGAGCTTATGGCCCCTCCCCGGAATTTAGGGGAATGATGTGACTTGTGTGTGTGTGTGTGTGTGTGTGTGTGTGTGTGTGGTGCCAACTCCCTCCAGCGACCTCCCAAGGCCGCAGCACTTCCATCCCACGACACGTCGCCGCTGTTATCCATCCCAAAAGTGGACTTACTGGCTGTTAGGCAGGTGATCATAATGTTCTGGCTGATCAGTGTATACATACGCTGCACACCTTGTATAAGAAAATAAATAGTCCTATGTTAAAGAGGTCGCCTTTTTTCATAATCACGGTGATAACCAACATATATATGCAACATGCAACACATATTCAGTTATGTTTTCTTGTTCAGTGCTGCACACAGAAAATATCATATTAGAAGTGAACAGTTTAATAATCGTAAGGTACCCTTTTTATTACTCTTATTATTATGCATTTCTCACAGCAAATAAAGTTTATCCGTTACGAACACCGATGTATAATGTCTCACGTACATAGACAATTGCTCTAGTAAAGACAAAAAATGGTTCAAAGGGCTCTGAGTACTATGGGACATAACTTCTGAGATCATCAGTCCCCTAGAACTTAGAACTACTTAAACCAAACTAACCTAAGGACATCACACACATCCATGCCCGCGGCAGGATTCGAACCAGCGACCGTAGCGGTCGCGCGGTTCCAGACAGTAAAGATAAAATTCTGATTTTTACCGCATAGTGTGTTCACACTTCAATGACTATTGAAATTTTCGATAAGTAAAATTTTATAGACATATTGAAGAACACAGTTGATGCACAAAGTACATAAACAAAAGTTGTATATTTTGGTAATTCGAGGAAGCTCTGTACAGTAACGACTCTAAATTCAGTGGCCATCTCTAAGCATGACCTTATAAAACGCTAGGCATTCAATGTTTAGTTGCATGATTTATTAACTCTGCGTTCTTAACCCTAGAGAACTGTAAATTTTGCTGTTTGACACAGACGGCATCTTCAGAGAAGATGAGTTCGTAACTCTTTTAACCACATGAAATAGAAAATTTTTCTAAATTGCAGTACATAACTAATAAAGGATGTTTCCATTCTGTGATTTTTTCTTTTACGAGAATTAAACTGCAAAGAGGTTACACTATTGTGCCCCTAATTGAAACATATATTAATATTTTCTGCTACAGTGTCAAACGCAGATAATTCCAAATAATGAGAGAGAAATTTGTTACACCGTTAAAACGGAATTGAATCCGTTACAAACGTTGACTCTCGCCTTTTCGGAAGGCTCTCTTTGAAGTCTGTTCTTCGATGCAATAACAACATCACTTTAAGTCGTTATGGTTTGAAATGTAAATACACGCGGTGGAGGCCATTATATCGTAATCGTTGTGCTGTGGTCACCCGTTCGTGTATAATTTGTAACTACGCTTATTGCTCGTAAAATTGCTGCTTCTGAGGAGAAACGGAGGGGTGTGCCAAGCCACACGCTGAATAAACGTGTTTCCTCTTTAACCGACGTTATTCGGGGCGGGAAACAGTCTGGGCCACCGCGAGTGCTTAATTACAACTCCAGCCACCGTCTTATTTTTCTTGTCTTCTGAATGGAAACAAAAGAAAAATATGACGAAGGAACAAAAGAAGGGCAGCAAGAAAGGCCGAAGTATGAGCAGGAATAAGAGAGGAGACGGAAAATGTTTAAACGAAAGGCGAGTTTGGAAAGTCCACAAACGGTTTAAAAACCGCAGATGCCTTTCTTGCAGTGCCTTGGAAATTAGTCGGTCTGCAACGGTTATGGGATGTTCGAATGTTTCGAAAACACATTTCTGTAAAAGTAATAAGATAATATTTCATTTTTACCTGAGAACAAAGGAAAAACGAGCTGAGTACTATTGAAACAAGCTGTTCGATTCATTTCATTGGGGAACGAAAACGCCATCCTATCTTCTGCTGATACCAGAGGAATTTTTGATCGTATGTAGGATGAATCACAGCAAAACGTGTGGTAACTTAAACAGTGAATACATCTCTGTATAGAGACAATGTTTCTTTTCTATAGATACTACTTTTTTATATATATCTACAAGAAATTCGTTAACGATAAATGTTTGATTCCATATACCAGCGTTACAATGCTACCAAACTACCCCAGAAAGAAAAAGAATCTCGTTTCAGTACTGGTTAACTCTCATATTCACTATCATTCTTAAAACGCGCCAGCAAGAAATTGTGTTCTACCTATTCCCTCCATTAACAAAATCTTGGTAAAGTATTGACCGTCCATATCTGAATGACATCGTGTGCTATTCTTTCAGAATAAGTAGGATCTGTTCACCAGATGAACACTCGTTGTGAACATCACATTTAACTGTATTTAGAAAACTTCATACGTGGGAGTGGTGTGTTTTCGAAGAAGTTACAATCATATACAAAGGAGCAGTATTATATTGACAGTGTCCTCCGTAACTATAACATAACTCTATTTAGTGAACTGCATGTCACAAGCCAGCGTAAAAGGACATACATTCAGTGATAAAAGAAAGATAAACATGCGTTATAAATGCTCCATTTGAATCACCCACACGATCGGTGGTCATAAAGTTTTAATTATCGCCTCTAAAACTTAAAGATACATTTTTTGTGTGTAATTACTTGTCTGAAGGCTTGGTACACACATACATCCTAGAACTATAGTCAGTGGCACACCGCTGGAGAACCCAAAACAACACGGCACAGCCCATTGTTATAGTTGAGTGTCATGCGATAATTTGCTTTCGGCAACAGTGAAAGAGCTGCTGCAGTCTTGGGCCAATCCAGACATATAAAAAGGTCATACGGATCGCCCTGACACAGCGGCAGAACTTTCGCAGAAGCCGTAAAAAATTACCGCACGATACTCCACTTCTTCATCGGGTGCGCCATTTTTTTTTTTTTTTTTTTTTGGATCATCTGGCGATGTCCTACCGTCCCGTAGCTCGGGATTTAAATGTGTACAAGTGCTGCATTTGGCTTCAAAATTACATGTCAAATTCAACATTAAACACCACTTACATTGAATTTAATACTATATTTAATACTGAATGCAACAGTGTATCATCGTTAACATCAGAAGACCATCCTTCTGGAAATAATGAAATATCCCTTATAGTTGGACTGCTCTAAGTTCAGAATATTTCCAAAACGATTGAAATGTTTACAAAATGGAGTATAGTTTCCACACTTAAAAAAGAATTTATTTTAATTGACTGTCTAATTTCAACGTATTATATAAAGAAATATAGTATATCATACAATATTAGCTACTCTATAATCCACGATCAATGATTTCACCCTTGACAGATAAAATACAAAACTTATGATTATCATGACTGTCTCAAATGCCTGGTTTTAAAATTTTCCATCAGTTTTCAGTAAATTTACTACATTTAAGTTTTACGCATTTTATGGAGTTAGCTCGACAAACACAAAGAGGCAGAGTAGAATCGAATGTAGACGAGTGTTGAAGTTTTATGTCTTTTTTGGCTTCATTACAATAACGTTGACAAAGTGCAAAACACTTGACCTGTTTGTGATGGGTTGAGTTTCTTAGGGTAAAACGGTTTACTTTTCAACGTAATCGTGTCTCCGGTAAATGCACTTTGCCCGAAGTTTTTCCAGCCAGATTATTACATCCCTGATGTAGGTGTCTGAAAGGAATGCACATTATTCGTACAAAGCTATAATAACGTGGAAATCGATGTATTATGCAGCCACAAATTGCTTCAGGAAGGAGGGTGTTGATATCTGCTAATTATTATGTGCATTCATGCTTCAAATCCCTCAGTTTTTCCTCACGCAAAGCATTTTTGAGCACACTTACATTGTCCTACATTTTCCTTTATTTTTTTATTTTTCTTTGGCTGGTCGAGAAGACGTTCATAGCATTCACCGACTGTTCCTTGGTTCTTTGTCAGAATCTCTTCTGCAATATAGAAAACCCTGTTCATTCCGATAGATAAGTCAACACTATTAGTTTTAGACAAAAGCCATTGGCTTCTATTTACTTACTTCTTTGCTGTCTCGCTTGATGTAAAAGGTGTACCATGCTGTCATCCAGATTTTTAGAGGAAAGAGGACAGACCCTTATATACAGCTAAGGATCTACAGATACATGAACTGCTATTGATGATTAAATAAAATGGACAACTGGATAGTAAGTACGCACTATGTTGGATGAAGTTCAACTTTTCGGAATCCTTCTGTGTCCTATATCAAAGAATTTGTGATTCGTATAAAGAATGGCAGATAACTCTAAATATAGATAAATGTAAATTAATGCAGATGAACAGGAAAAATAATCGTGTAATGTTTGAATACTCCTTTAGTAGTGTAGCGCTTGACGCAGTCACGTCGATTAAATATTTGGGCGTAACATTGCAGAGCGATATGCAGTGGGACAAGCATGTAATGGCAGTTGTGGGGAAGGTGGATAGTCGCTTCGGTTCATTGGTAGAATATTTGGAAGATGTGGTTCATCTGTAAAGGATACCGCTTATAAAACACTAATACGGCCTATTCTTGAGTACTCCTCGAGCATTTAAGATCCCTATCACGGCGGATTAAGGGAGGATATAGAAGCAATTCAGAGGCGGGCTACTAAATTTGTTACTGGGAGGTTCGATCATCACGCGAGTGTTACGGAAATGCTTCAGGAACTCGGGTGGGAGTCTCTAGAGGAAAGGAGGCGTTCTTTTCGTGAATCGCTACTCAGGAAATTTAGAGAACCAGCATTTGAGGCGGACTGGAGTACAATTTTACTGCCGCCAACTTAACATTTCGCGGAAAGACCACAAAGATAAGATAAGAGAGATTAGGAGTCGTACAGAGGCATATAGGCAGTCATTTTTCCCTCGTTCTGCTTGGGAGTGGAACATGGAGAGAAGAGGCTAGTTGTGGTATGAGGTACCCTCCCCCACGCACCGTATGGTGGATTGCGGACTATGTATGTAGATGTAGAAGAGAAATGGAAACGGGTAAGGCTCTGCCAATCATCGGCAGGTCAAACTTTCGACAGAAAGGGGTGGGAAAAATGACGTTCTGCACTCCGTGTATGTTTGAAGATCTTATTCAACATATATAAAACGCTGATTCACAGACATTGAGAAAACGGAGTGATATCAACTGCAGACTGTGGTGTATGTACAAAGGAACGATGCCTGTCACCTGGGGACTGAGTTCATACCTTTATCGATCCAGCGACTGGCAGAGAGGGGTGAGAACACCAACCTTGCTCGCAGAGGTTCACTGACCTTCACAATCTGCAGCATCGTCCCCAGAATTGATCAGCGTCCTTTAGTTCCGACACAAGTAGGATGCTTGAACGAGAGATTTCGCACGTTCTGCAACAACCTAGGCTGTGACTTCCTAGACTTATGCCATTGGGTTGAGAAGTTTGGGTATCTCTAAATGGACCAGGAGTGCACTATACATATTAAGCCGCTACCCATGTGGACGACTGTGTGTGAAGTGGATGGAAGTTATTATTTTTAGCTAAGGTTACTCTCCGTCAACCAGATGCAACTGAAAAGTTTAGAGTAAATCTCGTTTCGCTATTCATGTGTTTCCTTATCATACTGTCATCATTGGAGGAAACTTTAACTATCCAACAGCCTATTGGGGTAATTACAGTTTTGTAAGGTACTGCTATGATAAGATATCCTGCGAAACATTCCAAAACGCCTCCACTGAAAAGTGCCAAGCACGACAGTTTGGAAACCCACAAATGATGGAGATAAAAAAGGTAAAATCTGTGGCGTAAGCTACTGGCCCGACTGTAGGTGGAGTACAGCCTTACCTCACCGAGGCACTAGGAAGACTAGGGTGATGAGCCCATAGCACCAGCCGCCTTTTACGCCCGAGGAAGATCCCCGGTATTCACTTGATGACAGGCGGTGCGTAGCTAGAACCATCCTGGAGGGACTGGAACGAGGAAACGTCCCCACATCCTTCCTGAACTTAACTCAGTAGCTCCAGGACTGTTTCCTAGTAATCCACCCGCTAGACAACCACAGCCATTTGTGCTGGAAGCATATTGACCTAACGGTGACAAACAGATTTGACCTCTTTGAGGATGTCCATGGTAGACCCCATATTAGCGGCCATGAGGCAGATGTAGCAGCAATGACTAAGTGCAAAGGATTGGTAAAATCAAGTAGGGAGATTTATATGTAGTGGAAAGAAGGGTAAAGTGGCCAGCTTGGGAAAAGAGGCCAATGCTTATCTGATGTCTTCAACGGCGCTTTTTCTTCCCGAGAAGTAGCCAGACTTGGTGTAATCGACACCATTAGTGTAGTCAGTGACACTGAGAAAGGAAGCTTGCTCCGTTATCTTTCTCTAAAAACGTTTAGGTTTTTCGATCGTTTGATGCAACGTAAATCACTTATTTCTTTAGTTGCTTCACTGTTATGCAGAGTAATAGCTTTTCGCAATACCATGGTTCACGTAATGCCGTTTGGCTCACAAATATGTCACTGTCGTTTCCTTCGGGTTACATTGTTTTGCGTGTGAAACGCTGATACAGACATAGCGTCCGATTGGGAAAACTGGCCACACTGCACACCGGGAAAAGTGGCCAAGGTGACCACTTTTCCCGACGGTTGACGACTATTCCCGACAGTTAATATTCACTCTGTCTCTCCCAGTGAGAATTAGTAGATCCATATTTTATGCGTAGTATAAGAATCGAAATCAAAACATTACAAATCGTTTTATACACAGAATTAATATCACTTATTCTTCTGTTCTACAATGGTCTGCAAGAGCTTCAAGATACAAAGATTCAAAAAAACGTTCAAATGTGTGTGAAATCTTATGGGAATTTACTGCTAAGGTCGTCAGTCCCTAATCTTACGCACTACTTAACCTAAATTATCCTAAGGACAAACAGACACACCCACGCCCGAGGGAGGACTCGAACCTTCGCCGGGACCAGGCGCCTCAGACCGCTCGGCCAAGATACCAAGAAAATACACCGGGAAACAGAACAACGAACATGGCACCCTGTTGCGATGCAAAAGGCAATTGAGGCAGTACAAAATGACAACACGCCTTTTTCAGCAGCAGCGAAACAATTCAATATTCTACGTAATACGCTAAAACGAAGAGTTGTATGGAAAAATAGAGATGCAACTGGCAGTAAAAATTTATGAGCAGCTTAAGGCAGTATTCAGTGAAGAACAAGAGCAAGAAATCCTTAATTACATTTTAAAATGGAAAAGCAATTTTATGGAATTACAGTGAATGACCTGCGGAGCTCAGCATTCCAGTTCGCAGAGCGTAACAAAATACCACATCCTTTCAAGAAAGAGTCTGAAATGTCAGGCAAAGCCTGGGTGGCGTGCTTTAGAGAACGGCATCCTAATATTATGCTTAGGAAGCAAGAAGCTACCATTATGGCCAGAGCCCAAGCGTTTGACAAGATGAACATAGACAAGTTTTCTGATATCCTTAAAACATTGCAAGATAAACGATTTCATCCTGCTCAACATATGTATAATGTAGATAAAACCGGTCTTCTGACAGCTCAGTCCAAGAACAGCAAAATGTTTACACTCAAAGGAAGATTACATGTCGGACCCATACTTCAGCTGATGGAGGTTTGCTGTCGACTTTTGTCACGTGCGTGTCTCTCGCTTTTGTAATCTGCCCCAGACCAAGAATGAAGTTTGAGCTTAAAAATGGGGCTCCGCAAGGAACAGAATTTGCGCGCCACCCTAGGGAGTGGATGGAGAGTGAAGGATTTTTGGATTGGTTTCAACATTTTTTTATTAAACACGCAAAATCAGCTGCTCAAGACACAGTTCTACAAATCTTAGGTGATCGCTTTACCCATACTAAGAACATAGGTTTCATTGATAAGACCAGAGAAAATCATACAACTGTTTTATGCTTTCTCCCACACTGTAGCCACATGTTCCAACCTTTGGATGTAGCATTCATGTTTCCTTTTAAAACCTTCTACACACAAGCTTGTGAAAAATTTCTTCGCAATAATCCAGGAATTACTATTACCCAGTTGCAAATAAGTGCACTCTTCGGTCAAGCGTTTCTTCATGTTGGCTTTCCAATGACAATAATCAATGGCCTTATAAAGTGTGAAACTTTTCCTCTAGGCCCTATCGTGTTTACCAATGGAGGCTATACTGCAGCTGAGGGTACAGATATTCCTTTGGACAGCGACACTATTATTGTGCCTTGTTCAAATATTGGTTCTTCTCATATTAAATTGCTGAGTCTTCTGAAAGTTCTAGTCTCTTTGGCGTCAAACTGCTGTGTCTTCTTCACAATGGCCTCCTTGTTTATTTTCAGAACCAACTTCTGAGCTGTCTTCATGTGCACGCAGCCTTCAGACTGTAGGTGACACGCCTTCCCCAAGAGAATGTTCCCGTCAGCGTCCGACCACTGAAGAATATCCCTCTGAGTATCCAACAGGTGGGTTCCATATAAGCCCCAAGGATGTAAAACCTTTGTGTTGTAGTGGCCCCTTATCAGTTGGAGGGCCCGCACAACAGACAAGTAAAGTGAGCTACCGACCTACTTTCAAGAGCTCAGTGGATGTAAAACATCAACAGACTATCCGCATAAACTCACCAGTACTTCGTGAAAAGCCATATGACAGAGATCACCAATTGGAACTAATGTGACTAAGTGTAGCACTCCGCCGAATCAGTATTATCAGCATACCAGCAAAGTCAGACCAGCAATGTGTACCTACAGCTAGGACAGCCCCAGCCAATACCTACGCCGGCTGTTGCCTAGTAGACACTTGCCGACGGGGCAGCCTGCAGTAGAAAGTTGCATTCCTTGGGCGTAACTCCACTTTGTAATTGTGTAGAGTAGTATTTTGGTTATTATTTCTTTTCATTGTCTTGTACTCTTGTCTGGCTTTGCTCACCACAAGAATTGTTGTGCTCCTTGTTGTTCTTGCGTTTGGTTCAAAATGGTTCAAATGGCTCTGAGCACTATGGGACTTAACTGCTGAGGTCATCAGTCCCCTAGAGTTAGAACTACGTAAACCTAACTAACCTAAGGACATCACACACAGCCATGCCCGAGGCAGGATTTGAACCTGCGACCGTAGTGGTCGCGCGGTTCCAGACTGTAGCGCCTAGAACCGCTCGGCCACTCCGGGCGGCCTCTTGCGTTTGGAAATTAGTGCATGCTAAGAAAGCGTCAAAAATGGTTCAAATGGCTCTGAGCACTATGGGACTCAACTGCTGTGGTCATCAGTCCCCTAGAACTTAGAACTACTTAAACCTAACTAACCTAAGGACATCACACACATCCATGCCCGAGGCAGGATTCGAACCTGCGACCGTAGCAGCCGCACGGTTCCGGACTGCGCGCCTAGAACCGCGAGACCACCGCGGCCGGCTAAGAAAGCGTCGTAGTTGATAAAGTGTGTTCAGGCATGATCGTTAGTGCCTTCCTGCCGACTGCGACAGTTATTGGCGACGATGATATAACTTTCATTTTCGGACGAAATGTCATCTTCAGAGGCTTTTCTTCAGTCCCTGATGGAAACTCTACAGCAGATTCTGGCAGCGCTTACAAGGTCAGATCATCGCTCTCACTCCCCAGCGTTGCAAGAGGTGGCTCATAGTATTGATTCTATCGCGGGGAAATTGAACACTTTGCACATGGCTCCACCGACGTTTCCGGCTTTGAATAGGTCTGCCGAACCACGGTCAAATTATATCGAACAGCTGGAACAACATTTACTGGGACATGGGATCCCCGACGAAAATCGAAGTAGGGCTTGTTTTAGCAACAGTCGGTCCACAGGTACATCGTTTTATTTAACAATTGAACCTTGAGCAGTCCCCTCGCGACCTCTCGTTTACTCATATTAAGGGCTGCCTTTTTGAGTACTTTGACGCACAAATACACGTCACCTCCGCCCGTCAGACATTCTTCTCTTGTCGAAAGTCCCCTGGTCAGACACATCGGGAATCGATTACGACGCTCCAGGGATTCTCCAGCGATTGCAAATTCAGGTGCACCAACTATGCCTGCAAGCAGTCATATGCCTCTTCGTTGATTCGCGATATCGTGGTGTTTCACGCACCAGACGAGGATCTACGGGCTGATATTTTCAAGTTTCAGGACCCGTCCCTCGACAGCTGTCTGGAGATCATTCGTGCGTTTGAACAGTCTCACCAGCTACGATCGCCGCGCCTTGATTCGGCTGTTTTTGCGGCTCGCCAGATGCCTAGCGCCGAGCGGGAGTCTAGTCGGTACCTTGGTATGTCCCGCACAAAGTCTTTTGTCCGTTTTCCGTCGTGTGCGGACTGTCTCCGGACTCACCAACGGTCGGAGTCCCCCTGCCTTCGAGCAACGTGCACGGCTTGCAGACGAACGGGCTATAACGCCGTTGTGTGTCAGGCTTCGCAGAAACATCTCGTAGACACCACGCTTCTTCCGGACGCACAGGCTCGTCACGAATCATCACCGTAGGACCTTCAAGTCTCGCATTCCACTGACGGACAAGTGTTCTCCATCATTCCGCTATCTGGAGCCCGTTTCTTCCACACTTTTGAGGTCGCGCGTATTCCAGTGGTCTTCCAAATTGAGACAGCATCTTCCATTTCCATTGTGTAAGGTACTACATACCAACGCTTGGGGTCGCCAGCTTTGTCTCCCTACACTCGAGCCTAGCGTAGTTTCGCTGATCACCGTATACAGGGCGGTCCATTGATAGGACCAAATATCTCACGAAATAAGCATCAAACGAAAAAACTACGAAGAACGAAACTCGTATAGCTTGAAGGGGGAAAGCAGATGGTGCTATGGTTGGCCCGCTAGATGGCGCTGCCATGGGTCAAAAGGATACCAACTGCGTTTTTTAAAAAATAGGAACCCTCATTTTTATTACGTATTCGTGTAGTACGTAAAGAAATATGAATGTTTTAGTTGGATCAATTTTTTCGCTTTGTGATAGATGGCGCTGTAATAGTCACAGTATCACGTAACATTCCGCCAGTGCGGACGGTATTTGCTTCGTGATACATTACCCGTGTTAAAATGGACCGTTTACCAATTGGGGAAAAGATCGATATCGTCTTGATGTATGGCTGTTGTGATCAAAATGCCCAACGGGCGTGTGCTATGTGTGCTGCTCGGTATCCTGGACGACATCATCCAAGTGTCCGGACCGTTCGGTGGATAGTTACGTTATTTAAGGAAGCAGGAAGTGTTCAGCCACATGTGAAACATCAACCACAACCTGCAACAAATGATGATGCCCAAGTAGGTGTTTTAGCACCTGTCGCTGCTAATCCGCACATCAGTAGCAGACAAACTGTGCGAGAATCGGGAATCTCAAGAACGTCGGGGTTGGGAATGCTACATCAACATCGATTGCACCCGTACCATATTTCTATGCACCAGGAATTGCATGGCGACGACTTTGAACGTCGTGTACAGTTTTGCCACTGGGCACAAGAGAAATTACGGGACGATGACAGATTTTTTGCACGCGTTCGATTTAGCGACGAAGCGCCATTCACCTACAGCGGTAACGTAAACCGGTATAATATGCACTATTAGGCAACGGAAAATCCACTATGGCTGCAACAAGTGGAACATCAGCGACCTTGGCGGGTTAATTTATGGTGCGGCATTATGGGAGGAAGGATAATTGGCCCCCATTTTATCGATGGCAATCTAAATGGTGCAAACGTACGTTGATTTCCTATGTAATGTTTTTTTTTTAAATTCTTTATTCATTTATTATTATTATTATACAAGATAACCCACTACCTAACTACATTAGTGGGTCCTAATAGTGATACAGGTATTGCAGCTATTTTACACTGACTACACTACGCTACACTACATTACACTACACTACAGGTGATTTTGCTGTTATTAATACTATACTTGACCGCTATGGGGTTCTAAAACTACTTAATCTAAGACTTAAATCTACCTGCAGCGTTACAGGTGTGCCAGTGCTACTATAATCTAGTATGTTGGCCGGCCCCACCGAGCTAATCCCAGTGGGCATGACCCTGGCACTGGGCTGGCCCTCAGTTGTTTTCGCTGCAGTCTATTCTAAGATGTTGTCCTATCTTCTACTTCTATTCTAATATTTACATTGGTCATAATCGGGTGTGGTTCAGTCCGGTGTATTTGTACACCCCTCCCTCCTAGTTCAGGGCAAGGCGGATTCCAGTCGTAAGACGACTGGCAATGTCCTTACCCGGCGGTACAGGAGGGGTTCACTAAGTCGTGATCGGTATTATTTTGTTACTTTTAGTGATTGTCCCTTAGAAAGTTATTAAGGACTTTCTTTGATACTTCGTTTGTCAGTTCGTTCAATATATTGAACTTGTTTTCATGCCTTATTAGGTTGTACGTATCATTATTTGGTAATTGCTGTCTGAGATCATGGGCTACATCATCGAAGAGGCGGCACTCGTACACCACATGTTCTGGGGTGCCTTGCATAGCACCACAGTCACACGCGGGTGTAGCCTGCTTCCCAAACCGACATAGATATGTTGGGTATGGTCCATGTCCAGTAAGAAAGTGCAGTAAACCTCTCGTTGGCGTGAAAAATGTGAATTTTGTTCGTTCTTTTACATCCGGAAGCAGCTCATAAGTTCTGCGTCCCGTATCCTCACTACTCCACTGTTCCTGCCACAGTTCCATCGCTCTCTTTTTAATGGCGTTCTTATCCCCCACGTAGACCCCAAGTATTTCCCTGATTTTATCCCGGTTTTCCCTCTTTATCCAGTACCAGGCGGCCTGCTCACGAATTTTGATGGTCAATGGACATATCCCCATTAGCACAAGAAACGCTCCTCCTGGTGTAGTCCTGTAGGCCCCTGCTGAACGTAGAAGCATGTTCCGCTGCACTCTTCTTACAGCCATGGCAGGCATGACCCTCGTGAGTCTGTGTGCCCAGACCCCTGATCCGTATCCTACTATTGAGGTCAGGATGCTATTCTGGTATAATTTGATTAAGTTGGGTGGGAGGTGAAATCGTTTATGACCAATTCCAATGAGGTTATTCAGTACTACCAGGGATTTTTGGGATACGGTATTAATATGTGATGCAAAGTTCCACCTCTCATCGATGATGACACCCAGATAACGGGCCTCGCGGCGCCGAAGAACTGGTGTGCCATTGATTCTTACAGTTGGATTTCTGACCAATTGGCCTTTAAGAACTAGGTATGTAGACTTACTAGGCGCAATCGTCATTTTAGTTTTGTGGCACCATGATGTAAGTACGTTTATGGCACTTTCTACCTTGGGCTCTAATTCCTCGCGGCTTCGGCCGCCGACCAGCAGGAGGAGGTCGTCTGCGTAAGCTATGACCTCTAGCACATCGTCACTGTTCTTCAGGTCTTCCAGTAGTGGCTCCATGTTGATGTCCCAAAAGAGAGGTCCTAGGACAGAGCCTTTAGGACATCCTTTGGTCACAGTCTTCCTGACTTTGCCGCTAGGGGCCCATAGCCAGACCTCCCTGTCTACACAATAGCTCCTCAGACAGCCGTATAGTAGCCCTGAGCAGTTCTTCTCCCGCAAGCAGGAAAAGAGTGAGGGCCACCACAGGTTGTCGAAGGCGCCACTGATGTCCACCATGGTGCCGACTACATACTTGTGCGGGGTGGAGTCACAGACCTCGGCGGCCAGGCCGATTGCGTCAGACGCGGAACGCCCAGACCGGAAGCCGAATTGTCTGTCATTCATCCCCCACAGCATTCGGTGTGCTGTCAGTCTGTTAGCCAGTAGCCTCTCAAAAAGTTTTCCCAGTAAGTCAAACGGGCAGATGGGTCTATATGATTTGATGTCTGTGGGATCTTTCTCTGGTCCCTTTTTAATAATGATTATATTTGCCTTTTTCCATATTGCTGGGAATTTCCCGAGCCTCAGGCACTCGTTGTACAACTTTGTGAGAGGAGCTACGAGCTGGGGGGCAAGGAATTGCACCACTTCCGCAGTAATGCCGTCTGGGCCAGGAGCTTTCCCCCATTTGAGGGCCTTGATTTGGGCAGCAACCTCTTCTTCAGAGAAGGGGTAGTTTCCGATGTTGTTGCCGTAGTCCCTTAGGTCTTCTCTCCTTGTTCTTTTCTGCTCTTCTGTGTCATTTTCCTCCTCATCGTCAGGTAGCAAGACCCGAAGGAAGGCCTCCGCAGTTTCCTGCCAGGTGCCCGTCATCCGGTTCCCGTCCCTGACGGTGGATAGCACCATTGGTGATCTTATTTTTTCCCGTACTAGTTTGTACGGGACGCCCCAAGGGTCTTTAGCCAATTGGCTTTTAACGTAATTTTCCCAACTTCTCATCCTTACTGCCCTAAGCTCCTGCTGAAATTACTCCTTGCTTTCTCTGTAGATTCGCAGCCATCTTTGTTTTTCTCCCCAGACGACACTCCGCTGGTAGTACCTCCTCGCCCTCCTCACAGCCTGCCGCATCTGTCCTAATTCGACCGACCATGGTGTGGGGGTGGCCGCCACGGCTCTCCTCCTGGTTGGTACAGCAGCACACACCGCCCTGGTGATTGCTTGTACCAGTTCTTCGGCGTACTTCTCCACGTTTTCATCACCCTCCAGCAATGCCGGAATGCTGCACTCTTCTGCAAGACGGTCTCAGTTAGTCTTGTTATAATTAAGCTGCATCTCCCACCCCAAGTCCCAGTGGCACTCGTTTTCTCCTATTGTAAACGTTATTAATTTATGATCGCTGGTGGTTGCACTGTCCCATACTTTCCAGTTAGCGACATTAGTGACACCAATATTGGTGCCCTATTGCCTCCCGGCGGAATAGGTCGGGGGGTTCCCTAACTGATTGGCAACCACCAGTTGCAGTGCCATGATTGCCTCTTCGGCCTTGAGCCCTCGTTCGTCGTGTGTGCCACTGAACCATAGGGGGGACTTGGCGTTTATGTCCGCCGTTACGAGCATCCTGCGTCCCTGCAATGCCGTGGCAACTTGTATGAGTATCTCTAAAAACTCATCTATTTCTCTTCCGTACTGGAAATACATATTAATGATATACGTCACTCCTCTAGGTGTTTGTAATTCCACGACATTTCAGTGTTCGCCAGAATATTGCGCAAGTACGGTGGCTCTATATGCTCTATTGATGACTACCACTGCAGCTTTTGGCTCTGTTTCAGAATGTATCACTTGCCAGTTGGCAGCCATGAATGGGATCCGCCCAGCTTGGGAGTACGGTTCCAGCAAACAGAATACATCTAGACCCTTCTCTTCCACCACCCTCTGGAGTTCCTGCAGGACTAGCTTACTATTGTGAGTGTTGATCTGACCCACGTTTAATTGGCTCACGTGGGAAATAAGTATGTATATGTGATTCTGGACAGTTTTTGGACCAGTCGTGGGCTACTCTGCCATTTGTTATCACTGATTGATGGTATAATTCATTTATATCAAATTTTTCGTTTCTTCTTTCGAATACCTTTTGGACTAGATCTCGCAGGGCCCCGAAGTCGGTGGGGAGATTCATTGTCTTAAGCTGGATTCTGTCTACCGCCTCCATTACTGGAAAGGTGACGTCTCTGCCATACTCGTGACCGACTCGTACCACATGTCTTAATGCAGTGGTGAGGATTGCCGGCTCCTCCAATCTGGATAGTTGCAGTGCATGCTCCAGGTTGGGGTATACTCGTAGGGGATCAATTCCCATTCCTCCCTGGGAAGGTGGTTCTGAGGATGGGGTTGTACTAGTCACTTCCTTACATTGTACATGTTTGGTTACTCTTTCTTTGCTGTGGGGCAGTGAACTCCCAAAGCACAGGATGCCTTTGTTGTCGAGTATGATCTTGGTTCGACCTAGGTTCCAGGCAGAGAGGAGAGGGAGCATCTTCTTCACATGGGTCAGTTTGTATGCACACATCTTTCATAATTATCAGAGATCGCGATTGCGTGATTTTTTGTATGAAATCTTTGAATTTGTTTGCCCTCAGAGCGTCCCTCAGCCTCTTGCTTGGGGATTTCCATTTTGGCATCCTGAATTCAGGTATAGCCTCAGCCATAATCTATTCTAGAAATTAGTCTTTGTTCTAGCATCCTGTACGTTGGGCAGTTCCTACCCGTGGTATTGCAGGGTTTTCTTCCCCTTTTTGCGCATGGGATGCAGGTTGTGTTCTTATTACAGCTCTTTCTTGTGTGGTCCTCTGCCCCACACCTGGAGCAAGCTGGCTTCCTCTCGCAATGTTTGTGCACATGGTCCAAGTCGCCACAGTTGTGGCAGCGGGAGACTACTAAGTAATCTCTGACATTAATGGCATGAAAACCAATGTATATTCTCCCCATAGCGGTTAACTTACGCCACATCTTGCCAGAGACCTCGGCTACGTGATGGACAACATCGCGTACCCGAGGTCCCGTTTTAAAACGCAGTTTGAAATCACTCTTGAAAGTTTCCCATTCAATATCCTCGAAATTTTTATTATACATGGTTTCATAGATATCACTTTCAGTTAATGCTACTGGTACATCATACAATATTACCAATGGATTTCTTTTTCTAGGTGGTTCACACTTAATGGCTTTATTCAATTTAGAATTGTTTAGTATTTTGTCTCTATCTTCTTCTGTGGCAAGATCAACAACTATGACATTTTTTGTAGCTTTTAATTTGTTGATTTTAATTTTGTCTCTTGCTGGATCTATGGTGGTTGTGAAGATCTCCTGCACTTTCTTGATGGTTTGTCCAGGCAGGGGCTTTAGAAAGACCGCCGTGTCTGGTTTCTTGGAGATCTTTGCAATTGTCTCTTTGGTTGATTGGGCATTCGTTGCGGCTTGCGCCACCACTCCAGCCCATGTCTTGGCCGGTTGTTGTTGTCTCAGTCTTGTGTTTTCTTTTTCCAGCTCTTCAAGCCGCCCCTCAAGCTTTGCATTTGCAATAGCCCAGGCAGCGACCTCGTTCTTTATTGCCAGGACCGCGGCCTGGCTTATTTTCCCATTCTTGATGCTCGAGTCCAGAATTTGACTTATACGACAGTGTCTGTCGTAAACATTTTCGTCTTCGTGTCCCATTTCCTCCTGTGAGGTGGGGACAGTAGCCGTACTCGCCCTCGATGTCGCACACGTGTCACTCGTCTCCTGGTCAGCCATGTTTGTAGTAGACGAGTGAAAAAGATTGGGAACCCTTCTCTTACCCCGGACCGGCTCCTCTGGCATAGGGGGGGGGGGGGGGGGGGACTGTTGCAGTTCGCCCACCGGCCTCGCCCCAAGGCCAAGGACACTCTTGGAACTGCAGGGTTCAGCGCGCCGTTGCCAGCGCACTGGTCCCCTTCGGTGGTTCACTCGACGCTTCCCGGCAAGTGCACCCCGCACTCCGGAGAGGCGGATGCACCTCTCGCCCTTCGCCGCTTACTAGCCCGAGCTTCCACCTCTCGGCCGCCCAGTCGTTCGGCGGTCGGGACCCATCTAACCTGGCCCAGGCGATGTCACCACCTCCTGGGTTTGGCAGAACACGCCCCGGTTACCCAGGGGCGCCGCGAAGCACACTTGCCGAGTCACGCCGCGATCCCACGCCGACAAACGAGGTCTCCGGCATGCAGAGCACCTGATGGTCTGTGCCCTGCGGAAAGAGAGGGACTGGTGTTCGGTCCCCTGACACAGCTCCTCCTGTGCCACGCACCCTTCGCTTTCGCATCGGGTTGGGTCGCAGCTCTTCCTTTTATCGCAAGGCAGAAGCCAAGCTTAACATCTGGCACCACAGGAAGGCGGAAAGAGCCACTTGGGAAGGAGAGGCTATGAGAGACGCCTCACTTCCCCTGTGAGGACTGCCGCGGCACGCCCGTCTGGAAGCGATACGCCCCAGTGCGAGCCTCCGTGCCTTACGGCGCGCCGGCAACGGGCGGGGCCGCGCCGAACGCGCCGTCAAGCGACCGACCTCACGCCAGACTGTAATGTTTTACCGATGTTACTACAAGATGTTTCACTGCATGATAGAATGGCGATGTACTTCCAACATGATGGATATCCGGCACATTGCGCGCGTGCGGTTGATGCGGTACTGAATAGTATATTTCATGACAGGTGGATTCGTCGTCGAAGAACCATAGCATGGCCGGCACGTTCACCGGATATGACGTCCCCGGATATTTGCTATCGTGATCCACCGACAGCGCCTGACAACATGCGTCAGCGCATTGTCAACGCATGTGCGAACATTATGGAAGGCGAACTACTCGCTGTTGAGAGGGATGTCGTTACACATATTGCCAAATGCATTAAGGTTGACGTACATCATTTTGAGCATTTATTACATTAATGTGTTATTTACAGGTAATCATGCTGTAACAGCATGCGTTCTCAAAAATGATAAGTTCACAAAGGTACATGTATCACATTGGAACAACCGAAATAAAATGTTCAAAAGTACCTACGTTCTGTATTTTAATTTAAAATCCCTACCTGTTAGCAACTGTTCGTCTAAAATTGTGAGCCATATGTTTGTGACTATTACAGCGGCATCTATCACAAAGCGAAAATAGTGGTCCAACTAAAACATTCATATTTCTTTACGTACTACACGAATATGTAATAAAAAGTGTGGGTACCTATTTTTAAAAAAACGCAGTTGATATCCGTTTGACCTACGGCAGTGCCATCTAGCAGCCAACCATAGCGCCATCTGGTTTCCTCCTTCATGCTAGACAAGTTTCGTTCTGTGTAGTTTTTTCGTTTGTCGCTTATTTCGTGAGATATTTGGCACGGTCACGATCAATAGACCACCCTGTATAAGTCGACAGCGTTTTTTCAACACAAACCTCTTACAACGGTTGTTCCTTCACCGCTCAGTTTTTAGCGGTCGGCTTTCCCGGCGCTACGAACCTTCTGTGTGTAGACATTAGTGGTCTTCTGGGTTTTTCATTGCAGGACGAGGTACAGGCGGTTTCCATCCCCTCCTTGGATACCCTCCTCGACCCGTTGCTCAGCAAATACGAACCGTTGTTCTTATCCTCCACACCAGGGGTGCAGGGATTCACCACACATGTTCAGCATCTTCCCTCTGCTGTCCCTCGTTTTTTAAGGCCCACCTGGTCCCTCTTGCTCTCCGAGACATGCTCCAGGGAGGACTTCGCTTACAAGACGGAGTCATCCTTTCTCCCATCGCACACCGTCGCTGGGCGACGCCTATCGTGTTGGTAGAGAAGTCCAACGGTTCTTTACGCAGGGTCATGGTCAACTCTCAGTCTGTCATCGATGAATATCCTGTGCCATCGGTCACGTCTTGCGGGCTCAACCGTTTTCGCCAAAGCTGATTTGCGCAATGGTTATTTGCACCTGCTGCTGGACGACGAATCGCGGCAGATCCTAGACATCAACACCCCGAGTGGCCCCTTTCCAGTACAACCGCCTCCCATTTGGCATTGCCAACGCCCCCGCCATTTTCCAACATTATTTGGAACACCTCACAAGTCAGGTGCCCTCCGTGGCAAATTATGTGGACGATGTCATCGTTGGTGGCTCGTCCGTAGTGGACCTTGCGGACAAGCTGGATAGGCTGTTTTTTCCGAGGCTAACCTGCGTTGCCAAAAAGAAAGGTGTGAAATTTTTGCGCGCGAGTTCAGCTATGTCGGCTTCACAATTGATGCCCGCGACCTACACCCCTCTGAGGATTATATCGAGATGATTCAAAACTGTCTCCTCCCACCAACGTGGAGCAACCACAACCCATCCTCGGTCAAATTAACTATTATCAGCGTTTTATACCCCACGCCTCCGAGATTTCGGCGCCTCTGACCAGGCTGTTACGCAAGGCTGTGCATTAGTTCTGGGGCGCGGTGTGTGATCAGGCTTTCACAAGTCTCAAGTTGGCTCTCTACCGCCTTCCTTGTCTGTCCACTTACGACTCTGCCCTGCCCCCCATCATCACTGCTGATGCATCAGACTAT
The DNA here is from genome assembly GCF_023897955.1 of Schistocerca gregaria. Taxonomy (NCBI): domain Eukaryota; kingdom Metazoa; phylum Arthropoda; class Insecta; order Orthoptera; family Acrididae; genus Schistocerca; species Schistocerca gregaria. Next base: position 128,188,031 of record NC_064931.1, on the reverse strand, counting down.
GACCTGGGTAAGGTCCTCTCGCAAGTGGTCAACGGCGTTGAAAGGCCGGTGGCTTTCGCATCCAAAAAATTGACCGATCCTCAAACCAAATATAGTCAAATTGAAAAGAAAATTTTGGCGATGGTTTTGCCCTGACGAAGTTCTACGATTTCGTTATGATCGTTATTTCACTCTGCAGACAGACCATAAACCTTTGGTTTCTTTGTTTCACCCGGGTGCCGCAGTGCCCACACGAACAGTGCTCCGCCTACAGCACTGGGTGCTCTTCCCGGCGACATTGGATTTTGATGTTGTCTGCCACACCTCTGAATGGCACGTAGACGCTCATTTCCTTTCCCAGCTGCCTGCCGGAGTGGACACCTCCCTCTTGGTTTGTTTCCATGTGGAACCAAACGTGGCCGCAGCTCTGGACACGATTCCCATGGATGCTGGTGCGGTCTGGCAGGCAACCGCTCAGGATCAGACACTGCAAGCTCACTGCGGATTGGCCGACCAACCATCGTAGTGTCTGTGATGCGGAAGTCTATCATTTTTGGGATCATCGCCACAGTCTCTTTTTCCGCAGTGGTGTCATCCTTTTGCATAATGATTCAGACATTCTCTGGATGGTCATACAGCATGCATTGCTCTGCCATGTTCTTTACCTCCTCTACGCTGGCCATACGGAATCGTCCTCACCAAACAGATGGCCTACCGACATCTTTATTCAGACAGATTGGATAAAGACATTGCCTCCTATGTCTCGGCCTACACCATGTGCCAAACATGTCAGGCAGCACACCCGTGCCAGATATAGCTGCTCCATGAGAACGTTTCCACTTGGATTTTGCAGGGCCATTTCATGGTTCCCAGTGGCGCATCTTGATTGACTCCACGTCGCGACACCCTTACGTATCTCGTATGATGAGCACCACTTCTGCCGAGAGTATCAAAAGTCTCCGGCTCCTCTTTGTTGTCAAGGGACTCCCCAATACGATCGTTACGGATAATGGTCCACAGTTTTTTCGACGGAGTTTAAGCAATTCTGTGCTGCAAATGGGATACCCCTGTTACACACCACTCCATTTCAACCTGCAACCAACGGCCATGCAGAACGTTTTCTGCAGACATTCAAGACAGAGCTCGACAAGCTGCTGAGCCATCACCCACTAGAGGAAGCTGTGCTTCTTTCTTTGGCTAAACACCACGCCGCTCCCCATGCCGGTATACGTCCAGCAGAGATACTCCACGGTCGACCATTCTGCTCTCCCTTATCTGTCCTTGTTCCTGAGAATTCTCACCCACCCAGCCACACTCCAGCACACACCTTCTGCCTCGGACGGAAGGTCTGGGTGCAGATCTTCTCTCATCCACAGATGCACTGGGTGCCTGCCTACATTACCAAGTCTACAGCCAGGCGATGGCATCTCTCCAGTAGACCAATGGTTTCACCTCGCGCCAGCACCTAAACCAGCTCTACCTCCATATGGTGGACCACGATGCCCCAGGTCAGCTGCCAGTGCCTGTCGCCGGCCGCCCTGAGATGGAGCCTCCACTTCCGCTTCCACCTCAGACACTGCCTCCACAACCAGCTGCCCCTACTGTGTGGCCACCTTCTGGCCACAAACCTGTGGATGTTGACCAGGACATCCCTACTCCTATGGACGTTTGTGGTGCTGTGCATTCTTTTTGCAGGTGGAGAAATGTCGTAGTGGCCCCTTATCAGTTAGAGGGCCCACACAGCAGAAAAGCAAGGTGGGCTGCCGACCTCTATTCAAGAACTCAGATAAACACATCGACAGTGAATGTAAACATCAACAGACTATCTGCATAAACATAGCACTACTTCGTGAAAAGCCATGTGACAGAGAGCCACCAATTGGAACTAATGTGACTACGTGTAGGACTCCGCTGAATCTGTGTTATAAGCATGCCAGCAGAGTCAGACACGTAATTTGTACCTACAGCTAGGACAGCCCCAGCCAATACCTACACTGGCTTTAGCGTAGTAGACACTCGCCATAGCCTGCAGTAGAAAGCTGTATCTTGTCAGGCATAACACCACTTTGTTGTCGTGTAGAGTAGTATTTTTGTTATTATTTCTTTTCATTGTCTTGTACTCTTATCTGGCTTTGCCCACCACAAGAATTGTTGTGCTGCTTGTTTTTCTTGCGTTCGAAAATTAGTGCACGTCAAGAAGGCGTTTTAGTTAATAAAGTGTGTTAAAAACTGATCGTTAGTTCTTTCCTGCCGACCGCAGGACACTACACTTTGCCCAAGAAACAAAGTGCGAACAGAAGACAAATAGATGTAAAAAAACGTGTTGACTGATGCTAAAACAAAGAAGAATGAAGACCTTTTAAAGAAAAGAAAGAAGTTCGAAGAAATCCATACAGATAAGGCCAATATTCTACAATGAAAGGTAAGAAAAAGTAAAGGTAAGCAGTAAGAAGCTAAAAGTGGAACCAAACGCTAAGAGAGTTTCTGCTAAGAAGAAACATTTTCAAGCAGAAATGGAAGAAGAAAATTCCACTGATGAGGACAGTGAAACAGACTGCTTTTACTGCAAGGAAGCGTTTTCTAGATGCAAAGACAATGAATGCCGGAACTGTAAACGCTGGGTTCATAAACTGTGACCTGGATGTGATGAAGAGGATAACAACTTCACGTGCCTTAATATTCTTTCTGAGTGGATAAATTGTGAACGAATTACTCTGAAATAGTAATCCATAGTTACTTGTTGATTTCACTATTTACATAATTAGGAATAATTAATATTTCTAATTTGTTGTCCTTTTTGTGCCAACAGTGTATTGCAACACGGTTCTTTCTCATTTGTATTATTGTTATACTAATAATAATCAGTGGTGAAGCCGGCCGTAGTGGCCGAGCGGTTCTAGACGCTACAGTTTGGAACCGCACCACCGCTACAGTCGCAGGTTCGAATCCTGCCTCGGGCATGGATGTGTGTGATGTCCTTAGGTTAGTTAGGTTTAAGTAGTTCTAGTTCTAGGGGACTGATGACCTGAGAAGTTAAGTCCGATAGTGCTCAGAGCCATTTGAATCAATCAGTGGTGAAACAAAAACTATAAGCTTACCCCTTTTTTTTAAAAATACCTAAACGGTCTATTTGTAATGGTAGCTAAGGACTGGCCACTTTACCCCACTAGGTAGGGAAAAATGACCACTATGTAAGCATCCAGACAAACATATCTATGTCCTGTAAAATATACTTTTACCTTAGCTATAAATATTTGGTGTGATACCTTACAGTATGCCAAATGGTTCAAATGGCTCTGAACACTATGGGACTCAACTGCTGTGGTCATTAGTCCCCTAGAACTTAGAACTACTTAAACCTAACTAACCTAAGGACATTACACACATCCATGCCCGAGGCAGGATTCGAACCTGCGACCGTAGCAGTCGCACGGTTCCGGACTGCGCGCCTAGAACCGCGAGACCACCGCGGCCGGCCAACAGTATGCCACTAGATTCTGTTAGTACCCATGGTTTCACGAAAATTCTGTTACGTCTTAGAGTGGCCACTTTACCCCATCTTCCCCCATAGTAAGCTACATAAAGAGGTAGTCGTATCCAACATCGCCAATACGACAGTTTGTAGGTGGGGGGGATTTTGGAAGACAAAACATTAACAATTCAAGGTTAAAAGAGTAATTATCCACGCACTGAATAGGTATATATCTAGTGAAACAATTCATGGAGGCAGAGACCCTCAATGGTATACAGTCACTGTAAGTTTAGGTTTGTGACATTACCAACACAGTTCGATATACATCTGCGCTGAACAAAATACAAGTTTACAGAGTATCGGATTAGCTTTTTGACTGGAATCAGGAGTTCCTAATATAAACAGTCCAACGCGTGTCCCACGATGGGACGAAATCGCCACATTTGAAAGTAACTTGGTAAGTGTCTCAAGACAGCGATACAGGCCCATTATTGTTCAGGATCTAGATAAAAAATACCTAGAGGAAAACATGGAAAACATAAGACGTTGTGTGAGGTTTCTCGCGATGCGATTCTGTGGTATCTACAAAAGTTGCAACGTCGAAACGTATCGCCCATAAATAGTTGGAAAGGACCATTACTGTTCGAGTACGCTGTTGACGATAAATCACTGGGATCAGAAACAGCAGTAAAATATTTAAGAGTAATCGTCTGGAGGACCTAAAGTGGAACGACCACATAAAAGTGGTTCTGCGCAATCAGTTGACAGACTTAGGATAGTGTGCATACTTGTCGGCCGGAAGTCGAATAAAGATCTGGCTACCGAGACGGACTAGCTCATTTAGCGTTACACCAGTTGCACATGCGCTATTTTACTGCGGACATGACCTAGATTTACACCAGAGTACTAGGTCTGACAATTTTTCCAGGAGAAACTAAAATCATCTGTGTCCTTTATCGACCTTACGGCAGGATATGACGCCGCCAGGAGGGATGGGATGATTTACAAATTACAGAAAATAATTAAATGCCGAACAACAGCAACTCTTATCAGTAACATGATAAGTAATCGGTACTTTTAAGTATGCTTAGGTGAAAGTAGGGACTCAGTGAGGGAACTAAATACTGGCCTGCGACAGAGATCAGTTCTCGCACATCTCGTGTGTAGGCTTTATATTTCAGTCCTTCCAAAAATATCTTCAAGTTGATTATGCTATGCAAGCGAAGGCGCTCCGGCTTTTCAATCAAAAGAGCTTGGTCAGTTAGAGGGAACACTAATAGAGGACTTAGCGGCCCTTAACTCATATTTCAAAACACGGACACTGTAGCCCAGTATAAGTAGGAGCTAGGGTTGTACATTTTACTTTAATAACAAACATGCTAACGCTGAGCTCCAGTCGCAATTAAGTAGCAATATTATCGGTCGTAAAAGGTAGTGCAGTTTCACTACTAGCCATTAAAATTGCTACACCACGAAGATGACGTGCTAAAGACGCGGAATTTACCCGACAGAAATAAGATGCTATGATATGCAAAGGATTACCTTTTCAGAGCATTCACACAAGGTTGGCGCTGGTGGCGACACCTACAACCTGCTGACATGAGGAAGGCTTCCAACCGATTTCTCCTACACAAACAGCAGTTGACCCGCGTTGCCACGTGAAACGTTGTTGTGATGCTTTGTGTAAGCAGGAGAAATGTGTACCAACATGTTTCCGACTTTGATAAAGGCCGGATTCTAGCCTATCGCGATTGCGGTTTATCGTATCGCGACATTACTGATCGCGTTGGTCGAGATTCAATGACTGTTAGCAGAATATGGAATCGGTGGGTTCAGGAGGGTAAGACGGAACGCTGTGTTGGATCCCAACGGCCTCGTATCACTAGCAGTTGAGATGATAGGTATCTTATTCGCACGGCTGTAACGAATCGTGCAGCGACGTCTCGATCCCTGAGTCAACAGATAGGGACGTTTGCAAGACAAAAACCATCTGCACGAACAGTCGACGATGTTTCCAGCCGCATGGACCGGAGACCATGGCTGCAGTTACCCTTGACGCTGCATCACAGACAGGAGCGTCTGCGATGGTGTACTCAATGACGAACCTGGGTGCACGAATGGCAAAATGTCATTTCTTCGGATGAATCCCGGTTCTGTTTACAGCATAATGATAGTCGCATTCGTGTTTGGCGACATCGCGGTGAACGCACATTGGAAGCGTGCATTCGCCATCGCCATACTGGCGTATTACCCGGTGTGATGGTATGGGGTGTCATTGGTTACACGTCTCGATCACCTCTCGTTCGCATTGACAGCACTTTGAACCGTGGACGTTACATTTCAGATGTGTTACGACTCGTGGCTGTACCCTTCATTCGATCCCTGCAAAACCCGACATTTCACCAGGATAATGCGCGACCGCATGTTGCAGATCCTGTACGGTCCTTTCCGGATACAGAAAATGTTCGACTGCTGCCCTGGCCAGCACATTCTCCAGATCTCTCACCATTTGAAAACGTCTAGTAAATGGTGGCCGAGCAACTGGCTCGGCACAAAATGCCAGCCACTACTCTTGATGAACTGTGATATCGTGTTGAAGCTTCATGGAAAGCTGTACCTGTACATGCCATCCAAGCTCTGTTTGACTCAATGCCTAGGTGTATCAGGGCCGTTATCACGGCCAGAAGTGGTTTTTCTTGGTTCTGATTTCTCAGGATATATGCACCCAAATTGCGTGAAACTAATCACATGTCAGTTCTAGTATATTATATTTGTCCAATGACTACCCGTTTATCATCTGCGTTTCTTTTTGGTGTAGCAATTTTAATGGCCAGTAGTGTATCTTGGCATCATACTCGGCCGCATTGTATCTTGTTAAAAACACGTGGAAAACGAATAAGACAAGATAAAATCTCTCAACGGCATCACTCAGAGGATGTATGGCACAACGTGTGGAGGCTTCATAGGGACTTTGCGCACATCAGCTCTTGCACCGGTTTTCTCAGCCTCAGAATATTGCGCTTCAGTGTGGTGTAATAGATGTTACTCCAGCCTCATCAATGTGCAGTTCAATAACACGATGCGCATACTTACTGGTGCATTCTGACGAATTCCTGTCTACTGGCTTCCTCTGATAACCAATATCTACCCATCACAGGTTCGCAGAAATAGATCCTGCTTGAAGATTACCACAATATACGAGAGAATAAAGAACTACCCATCAGTCACGACGTACCTGTCTTACGAAGAAATAGGATTCGTTCGAGACACCCGTAATTATTGTACGTGGAACAACTACCTACAAGTACCGCCAATGAAAGAGATCTCTAAGACAAGAACTGGCAACAGATCGGAAACAACCAAGAAGCCGCGCGGGATTAGTCGAGCGGTCTATGGCGCTGCAGTCATGGACTGTGCAGCTGGTCCCGGCTGAGTTTCGAGTCCTCCCGCTCGGGCATGGCTGTGTGTGTCTTTAGGATAATTTAGGTTAAGTAGTGTGTAAGCTTAGGGACTGATGACCTTAGCAGTTAAGTCCCGTAAGGTTTCACACGCATTTGAACATTTGGAATAACCAAGAACGAAACTGGTTCGAGGAATATAATTTTGATACTGTGGGTGTCGGACCTAACAGGAAATTGTGGGTCAAATTAAATAGAATCTACACTGGATGTGGTCGCTACTCTGACTCATTCTATAAATGGCATTTTGTGGAGTCTCCGAATTGTGACTGTGGTGCAATGAATCAATATATCAGACATTTTAGAGAGGAGAGCGGCCTACGATGCTGTACGGGCACATGGAAAGATGTAATGAATGCCAATGCCTCAGGAATGCCAATGGAATGGATTAGAAGCCCAGGTGTTAATATTTAGTCGATTTATTTTTGTTTTATAAAGTGAAGTTCGTTACACATTATAAATGTATTACACGTGTGTGCCATACGAATGATGGTCAAGCATATGGGCTGAAATTCATAGGAGGAATCGCAAGGAAATATATTACATTCAGTAAAGAAGCAGCTTGCAAAATAATCATTCGGGCACTGCTTGTGAATTGCTCATTGTTGTGTTGACAGAAGAGCCAACACCGTGTTACCAGAGGAGGCTGAAATGCACGCGTAGCTCACGCAGGCTGGCGTGAGGAGGGAAGAACTATACTGAAGTGAGGTCTGGAACATGACAAGGAATTAGAATTCAGAAAGCGGACGTAATTAGTTTGATACTTAACTTTAATCCATTAATGATGAACCTCGCTCTTGAGGTTACATGATTCCCAATATTATATGTTCAGAATACATTCTTCAAGAATATGGCGCCTTGCTAGGTCGTAGCAAATGACGTAGCTGAAGGCTATGCTAAACTGTCGTCTCAGCAAATGAGAGCGTATGTAGACAGTGAACCATCGCTAGCAAAGTCGGCTGTCCAACTGGGGCGAGTGCTAGGGAGTCTCTCTAGACTAGACCTGCCGTGTGGCGGCGCTCGGTCTGCAATCACTGATAGTGGCGACACGCGGGTCCGACGTATACTAACGGACCGCGGCCGATTTAAAGGCTACCACCTAAAAAGTGTGGTGTCTGGCGGTGACACCACACTCATCAGTCTGGGACACATATTTGGTGGGATTAACAGAGGAGACGAAGAAAATTGAAAACAATATCATTACGGTGGTCCTCTTCGAACTTCATTGGCAGACGCTGCAAGAAACGCATTATGAATCACGTGGGGGATTCCTGTTGGGATTCCAAGAGCGTTCGTGCGAAGAAGAGTTCCAAGACGTAGCTTCGTTGGTCGAAGAATATCAGAATGACTGCTGGACTGCCCATCACAATTCTCCTACATGAATCTGTGAGCCTACAAACTGTGGCGGCAGGTTAGAGCGGCCGCAGAGCACGTGGTTGGCGGTTGCTACGGGGCTGTGGCCGCCGACTAGAATCTACGCGACCTTGGAAAATCCCGAGCGGACATTTGGCAGGGGCGCGTATGACCTCTTTCGTGCGCTTGGGGACATCTATATGCCAGAGAGAAACTGATAAAAACAAGATTAAGAGTGACACGGAGGTGCGAGTTGGCACTCATGGACAGAAAAATATGAAAAACTAAATTATGTAGACGCGGCACAAAATAACCAATAGTTTAAAAGTTATTGTCATCTTAAAAATTGTAAATTTATGGAAGTTCAAATGCTAATATCTCCGCAATGCTTTGGTCAATTGATATGAACAAAGTGTTTACGGATGCAGCTAGAAGAGCTGCATCGAGCAATTATAGCCGATTTAGGTGAATATGTACCATTTTTGAATAAGAGGTCGGGATATGGGATTCGACTGAGAGAATCTGTGTTTTTGGTAATATATAAATTTAAAGAAACGAAACTAGCCGCAGCATTCTAAAGTTTAAAGAGGTAGATGAGTATTTAAATGTGTATTTTTTTTTTTTTATGTTAAGTATCAAAAATCAGGGAAAAGCAGTATCACGCCACAAGAAAATTATTTGTGGAAAAACGATGGCAGATACAGAAAACTGGACCTTAAATTGTTATTGCCCGGAAATTTTCCATATTTTTCAATGTATCATATGTGTTTAGATTTAGAATATTCGTAATCCTTTTTGTCAAACATTGTTTTGAGTTAGGCAGTCGTTTCGAGGGTGCATAGGGCGGTCATCTTTGATGAGAGGGCAGTTGAGTTTGAGCGAGGCCAAGAGCCGGACGTGCCGCCCGTCGGGCGATAGTGGTGGGTTGGTAGCCACATTTAGGGACAAGTATGTATGTAGCGACGTTCGAAAGCGATCAAGTGGAGCGCGGTATAGTGGTTTAGGACAGCAGACAAGAGTGTATTTTTTGAATTGTGAACAGACTGCCGAGTGCCGTGATCGCGAAATATGAATTATATAGTGAAGTGTTTTACCATCAGTTATTAACGGCCGCCCTTACGTAAGAGCCCCTCAGACTGAACTTTAAGTGTTTAGTGAATATATTGAAGAAAAATAAACTACTTGTTCAAATTTTAAATCAACATGAGTGACTCAATATTTTAAATTTCACCCTAATACCTGCCTGCATTCTTTTGTTATATTTTATTTCAGGATAAAAATTGAGTTTGCGACAGGTTGAGTTGGCACCCGATGACGAAAAACGTAACTAAACATTGAGACCAGCCCCATCTTTGGGCCACTCAGTTAAGCTGAGAGCAACAAATATATATTTTTTCGTGCCATAGCAAGTGGGGGCTCGAGCCAAACTGCTCAAACTTCAATGTGTAGTGCCCAGTACAGTCACAAATCCCGTCTAACGTCTTCGTGACGCGGTAGAGGGTTAACTGAGCGCCACTTCGATTCGGTGAAACAAATAGTCAACTACACTAATCTTCAAAAGTGAGACATAATCGAGACATGGGAGCGTATTTCATGAAGAGAACGTTGGAATAATTACAGAACGAAGCAAAACTTGATCACAACACATTTGGGATATAACAGCGACAACAGTACGAAATTATGAATGCTCTGCAGATGCGTACATCGAAATAAAATAAAGAGAGAAAAATGGATCTACTAAAACCCAGCTGGCCGGTGTGCCGAAGGGTTCTAGGCGCTTCAGTCTGGAACTGCGTGACCGCTAAGGTCGCAGGTTCGAATCCTGCCTCGGGCATGGATGTGTGTGATGTCCTTAGGTTAGTTAGGTTTAAGTAGTTCTAAGTTCTAGGGGACTGATGGCCTCAGCAGTTAAGTCCCATAGTGCTCAGAGCCATTTTTGAACCAAATAGTTTCGATGGGGTATTTACTATCCCATATAAGACTATTGTCTAAAGTGCTGGGAATTGTCATAATGGCATATTGGATGTGGTGCTGTCTAAATGAGAGGTACGACCTATTATTCTAAATCTTCATGTAGCGTTTGCTATGCTGATTACGCTTGATATGCGGGAGTCAACATTGCACTTTTTATCCAGTAGCGTCCAAGATCGAAGAAAGTACGCCACTTACAGATACAGAGTGACAATCTGCGGTTACGGAGGTAGCGGGTAACACCAGTAACCCCAGTAATACCATCACTACAGAACACGTTGAAAGAATCCAAAACCACTACCGGTTCTCGTTCAGCACGATGGTGACAGCGGCATACATCTCCACATCTATATTATGTTCCGAGGTTTCTGGAAAATGGAAGAAGACGCAGCGCCTTTCGTTCCCGCAGCGGGTGTGCAACCGTCGACGAAGATGCGAGGTCGTTCACCAGTATTCAAACTCACATCTGTATCTACACATCTACATACATACTCCGCAAGCCACCGAACGATGCGTGGTGGAGGGTATCCTGAACCACTACTTTATACATGCATGTCCGAAGGAACTTTTCTGAAGAACATAGGCACTGAAATATCGTATTTATCTACTTACACTGGGAAATCAATTTTCAATTAAAATGTCTCCCCTCTATTGAAATATACATAATAAATATACGAGTGCATGTTTTAGTCACATGGTTAACGAAAAATCGAAGTTTGGGTATGAGCGTGAGTCGTGCTCGGATAGCCTAATGGTAAGGCGATCGGTCACGGTAAGTGTGAAATCCTGTTTCGAATCCTGTTCCGGCACGAAGTTTCATTGTTGTCATTCCATTATACAACTGATGGTTGTCCATATTCGCAACTGTGAATACATTTCATAGTCGGTAGTTAGCCACGAGGGACACCAGCTGTTGGACGTCCGAAGAAGAAGAAGTAGAAGGAGATGATGATGATGTTTATGGGTTTGCTATTACATCTCTTCTTCTGCTCTTGTGCAAATATAATGTGCTCCTTATATTCTCCTTCCTCACAGTACGTCTAACATGATTCCCACGGAATTCGGACCTCATTATCTCTTACTATTTCTATGACTCAACACTGATCTAATTTTTCAAGAAGCCAGTAGATTTTGTAGATTGGAAGAGAGAACTCCTTTTTCGCCTTTGAAATATGAAATTTAATTTCAGCTACGCCAATACGGGAAGCTAAGAAAATTGATATGATTCTTTCTTTAGAATCTTAGTACAGGGTATTTTAGTCTGAAAAAAAGTAATCCTTATCAGTTTGCAGCGTTTTATTTCCTGCTCCCACACTGCTGGTCTTTGCCGACGAGTTTTCTGTAGAACTCCGAGTTTATGCGGTCTCTTCCCATTAACATCCAAATTTGTTACCAGATACTTCGTTACACGATACACTGGGCCGTGCAGAGCAAAATAGGCCCCGCAGCTAATTTCTGAAGCCGTTCATTAATCTGGTAAGCCATCAGGATTAGCGCTTAGTCTACCCATAGCGAAGATAATACCTTCCCACGCAGCTAGGTGCCTCTGCGTAATAATTCTGGTAAACTTCAGAGATACATTACAGGTTTAGACAGTAATTGTTGGTCACTGATTAGCATCTTACGATTAGTTGCTAGTGTGTTTAATTAAGGTGTGACACAGAAAGTGAGGTATGTTCTACATCATATCGGAATGGTTGAATAAGCTTTATTAGTTCAGAGGTTTTTTTCCTGTATTGCTTTAATAATTATGGATTGCTATATTCTTTTGATGAAGGAATATAACCCTGCAGCACATGAAGAACTGTTAGAAATATTGTAATTTTAAAGATCTCGCCCTCGACGGATGGTTAGGGAACAAGCGCGAGAATTGTGGAGAATAGGGAACATAATCTGCTTCGATCTTGTTTGAGAAACCATGCCGACATTCACCCAAAGTGATTAAGAGAAAGAACAGTAAGCACAAAACAGAACATGCCTCCTTCCCGGGGGCTTCTGTACCTGCCCATTCTGGAGTGAAAAAGACACGTTAATGTCAGACGTTCGGATAATTATCAACGTCGTTTCTATGGTGAGTAACAGTTTACCATCAATCAAGTGTTATATTAAATATAAGTAGTAATGTTGTTTTTCTCTTAGTTAACCTTCACATTTGATGGTCATTTGCTTACGGAACTTGTACCTATTTTTTGTGCAGTGTGTTACAGAAACAGAAGCATAAGAAATGTTAGGATAGCGCATGTTTCTTGATGAAAGGTATATTGTGAAATTTACTCTAATTTTACAATTTCGCCTTGGCTGTAGGGAAGAGCGTTGTACCTTGATACAAGACTGTAACGCCTAGAACCGCTCGACCACCCCGGCCGGCTGAAACTATTTGGAATATGGTTAATTGGTAACTTGTTCGTCATGATATTTCAGTAAACACAGTTTATGTTTTGCCACCTCACATACCCACTGTCTGGAGGAAATCGCACCAACATACCCAGGACCTCTTCGTTTCCATGTCATGTCGTTCAGAGGATCTGACTCCAGCACAACATCCTTAACTCTTTTGATCAGAGATGATGTATAGTTCTGGAATCCTAACCATTTTTGTACCGTTATGTACTTAATATGTACGTTATTAAGAGAAAAAAAAACAAAAATCTGCTGGAAAAAACTTCCTGTGGCAGTACTCAAAAGAAAATTGCCTGACAGAAGCTACTTTTAGTGCTTTTACATCATAGGCACAGCATGCACAAAACATACAGGATGATTCAGCTGACACTATCAATGTGTTTTACGTATGCAACCTGCAACGCCTTCAAACACCAAACCACCAGACGTGAGATTTTCATATTCTCTCGCTTGCTGTGTTGTTGTTGTGGTCTCAGTCCAGAGACTGGTTTGATGCAGCTCTTCATGCTACTCTACTCTGTGCAAGCTTCTTCATCTCCCAGTACCTACTGCAGCCTACATCCTTCTGAATCTGCTTAGTGTATTCATCTCTTGGTCTCCCTCTACGATTTTTACCTTCCACACTGCCCTCCGATACTAAATTGGTGATCCCTTGATGCCTCAGAACATGTCCTACCATCCGATCCCTTCTTCTAGTCAAGGTATGCCACAAATTTCTCATCTCCCTAATTCTGTTCAATACCTCCTCATTACTTATATGATCTACCCATCTAATCTTCAGCATTCCTCTGTAGCACCACATTTCGAAAGCTTCTATTCTCTTCTTGTCCAAACTACACTCCTGGAAATGGAAAAAAGAACACATTGACACCGGTGTGTCAGACCCACCATACTTGCTCCGGACACTGCGAGAGGGCTGTACAAGCAATGATCACACGCACGGCACAGCGGACACACCAGGAACCGCGGTGTTGGCCGTCGAATGGCGCTAGCTGCGCAGCATTTGTGCACCGCCGCCGTCAGTGTCAGCCAGTTTGCCGTGGCATACGGAGCTCCATCGCAGTCTTTAACACTGGTAGCATGCCGCGACAGCGTGGACGTGAACCGTATGTGCAGTTGACGGACTTTGAGCGAGGGCGTATAGTGGGCATGCGGGAGGCTGGGTGGACGTACCGCCGAATTGCTCAACACGTGGAGCGTGAGGTCTCCACAGTACATCGATGTTGTCGCCAGTGGTCGGCGGAAGGTGCACGTGCCCGTCGACCTGGCACCGGACCGCAGCGACGCACGGATGCACGCCAAGACCGTAGGATCCTACGCAGTGCCGTAGGGGACCGCACCGCCACTTCCCAGCAAATTTGGGACACTGTTGCTCCTGGGGTATCGGCGAGGACCATTCGCAACCGTCTCCATGAAGCTGGGCTACGGTCCTGCACACCGTTACGCCGTCTTCCGCTCACGCCCCAACATCGTGCAGCCCGCCTCCAGTGGTGTCGCGACAGGCGTAAATGGAGGGACGAATGGAGACGTGTCGTCTTCAGCGATGAGAGTCGCTTCTGCCTTGGTGCCAATGATGGTCGTATGCGTGTTTGGCGCCGTGCAGGTGAGCGCCACAATCAGGACTGCATACGACTGAGGCACACATGGCCAACACCCGCCATCATGGTGTGGGGAGCGATCTTCTACACTGGCCGTACACCTCTGGTGATCGTCGAGGGGACACTGAATAGTGCACGGTACATCCAAACCGCCATCGAACCCATCGTTCTACCATTCCTAGACCGGCAAGGGAACTTGCTGTTCCAACAGGACAATGCACGTCCGCATGTATCCCGTGCCACCCAACGTGCTCTAGAAGGTGTAAGTGAAGTACCCTGGCCAGCAAGATCTCCGGATCTGTCACCCATTGAGCATGTTTGGGACTGGATGAAGCGTCGTCTCACGCGTCTGCACGTCCAGCACGAACGCTGGTCCAACTGAGGCGCCAGGTGGAAATGGCATAGCAAGCCGTTCACAGGACTACATCCAGCATTTCTACGATCGTCTCCATGGGAGAATAGCAGCCTGCATTGCTGCGAAAGGTGGATATACACTGTACTAGTGCCGACATTGTGCATGCTCTGTTGCCTGTGTCTATGTGCATGTGGTTCTGTCAGTGTGATCATGTGATGTATCTGACCCCAGGAATGTGTCAATAAAGTTTCCCCTTCCTGGGACAATGAATTCACGGTGTTCTTATTTCAATTTCCAGGAGTGTATTTATCGTCCAAGTTTCACTTCCATACATGGCCATACAAATACTTTCAGGAACGACTTCCTGACACTTAAATCTATACTCGATGTTAACAAATTTCTCTTCTTCAGAAACGCTTTCCTCGCCATTGCCAGTTTACATTTTATATCCTCTCTACTTCGACCATCATCAGTTATTTTGCTCCCAAAATAGCAAAACTCATTTACTACATTAAGCGTCTCATTTCCTAATCTAATCACCCGATTTAATTCAACTCCATTCCATTATCCTCGTTTCGCTTTTGTTGATTTTCATCTTATATCGTCCTATCAAGACACTGTCACATCCGTTCAACTACTCTTCCACGTCTTTTGCTGTCTCTGACAGAATTACAATGTCATCGGTGAACCTCAGCTTTTTATTTTTTCTCCATGGATTTTAATTCCTACTCCGAATGTTTCTTTTGTTTCCTTTACTGCTTGCTCAATATACAGATTACATAACATTGGGGATAGGCTACAACCCTGTATCACTCCCTTCCCAACCACTGCTTCTCTTTTATGCCACTCGACTCTTATAATTACTCGCTATACCCAAACTATTAATCCTACAGAAGAAATATTACAATCATGAACGTGGTATTTGGACCCGTTGTGGGTTGCATAAAACCCATCAGTAGGGAAACCTGTATATCCCATGATACAGTACCGGTCATTAAAATTGCTACACCACGAAGATGACGTGCTTCAGACGCGAAATTTAACTGACAGGAAAAAGATGTTGTGATATGCAAATGATTAGCTTTTCAGAGCATTTACACAAGGTTGGCGCTGGTGGCGACACCTACAACGTGCTGACATGAGGAAAGTTTCCAACCGATTTCTCATACACAAACAGCAGTTGACCGGCGTTGCCTGGTGAAACGTTGTTGTGATGTGTCGTATAAGGAGGAGAATTTCGTACAATCACTTTGATAAAGGTCGGATTGAGCTTATCGCGATTGCGGTTAATCGTATCGTGACATTGGTGCTCGCGTTGCTCGAGATTCAATGACTGTTAGCAGAATATGGAATCGGTGGGTTCAGGAGGGTAATACGGAACGCCGTGCTGGATCCCAACGGCCTCGTATCACTAGCAGTCTTGATGACAGGCATCTTATCCGCTTGGCTGTAACGGATCGTGCGGCCACGTCTCGATCCCTGAGTCAACAGATGGGGACGTTTGCAAGACAACAACCATCTGCACAAACATTCGACGACGTTTGCAGCAGCATCGACTATCAGTTCGGAGACCGTGGCTGCGGTTACCCTTGACGCTGCATCACAGACAGGAGCGCCTACGATGGTTTACTCAACGACGAACCTGAGTGCACGAATGGCAGAATGTTGATGAATTAAGGTTCTGTTTACAGCATCATGATGGTCGCATCCGTGTTTGGCGACATCGTGGTGAACGCACATTGGAAACGTGTATTCGCCATCGCCATACTGGTGTATCCCCCGGCGTGATGGTATGGGGTGCCTTTGGTTACACGTCTCGGTCATCTCTTGTTCGCATTGACGGCACTCTGAACAGTGGACTTTACATTTCAGATGTGTTACGACCCGTGGCTCTACCCTTCACTCTATCCCTGCGAAACCCTACATTTCAGCAGGATAATACACGTCTGCATGTTGCAGGTCCTGTACGGACTTTCTGGATACAGAAAATGTTCGATTGCTGCCCTGGCCAACACATTCTCCAGATCTCTCACCAACTGAAAACGTCTGGTCAATTGTGGCCGAGCAACTGGCTCGTCACAATACGCCAGTCACTGCTCTTGATGGACAGTGGTATTGTGTTGAAGTTGAATTGGCAGCTGTACCTGTACACTGCATCCAAGCTCTGTTTGACTCAATGCCCAGGTGTATCAAGGCCGTTATTACGGCTAGAGGTCGTTGTTCTGGGTACTGGTTTCTCAGGATTTATGCACCCAAATTGCGTGAAAATGTAATCACATGTCAGTTCTAGTATAATATATTTGTCCAATGAATACCCGTTTATCATCTACATTTCTTCTTGGTGTAGCAATTTTAATGGCCAGCAGTGTGTTATTGGGTTCTGTATTCATAATGTAGACTTGACAAGAAATGTAGGTATAACTAGTTCTAGGTGACTTGAAGGGTAAGTCATGTGATGCATTATGAAAGTGTAAGGTCATCCACATCATTGCTAAAAGGAATCCGTTACACAATGAATCAGTCGAATATAAAGACCGTAACTTTAACTAAATAACTAGGCATTACAATTAGGAAAAATTAAATTGGAAAGAGCGCTTAGAAAATGTTGTGCAGAAGGAGAACCAAAGACTGCGTTTTATTGTCAAAACACTTAGAAGATACAACAGATTTCTTAAAGAGCCAGCCTAAACTATGCCTGTCCAACACCTTTGGTGTACTGCTGCGCATTGCGGGATCATTATTAAATAGGGTACATCGAAAAATTCAAAAAAGGGCAGCACGTTTTGTACTATCGCGAAATAGGGGAGAGAGTGTCACGAACATGGTACAGGATTTGGGATGGATATCATCAATAAAAAGGCGTTTTTCAATGCGACAGCACCATCTCACGAAATTTCAATTACTAGCTCTCTCCCCCTACATAGGCAGAAACGATCATCATAATAAAATAAGGGAAATCAGATTTCGCACGGAAAGATATGGGTGTTCGTTTGTTCCGCGAGCTGTTCGAGAGTGGAATAATAAAGGATTGCCGTGAAGGTGGTTCGTTGAAGCCTCTGCCAGGCACTTAATTTTGATTTGCAGAGTATCCATAAAGATGTAGATATAGGTGAAGATGAATGTGACTGGAGTGCCCGCGATACACAGATTGGATCCATGTGCCGAGATTATTTAGAAATGCTTATCCGAGTGGCTTTGAGATTTGTTCTGTCAGGGAAAATCATCATTAGCGATCGAGTTGAAGACATATCGGTTGCAGTTTTCGTCTCATTTCTCCAGATTGTTCATCTCTTCGTAGTTGTTACAGCATGGATTGTTCATAAAATGAATCATATATCACAAATAGGGTGTCCCTTTTTTCTTTTTATTTCCATTATTTTATATTCCTAATGTTCCAGTAACATATGATAATTTGCATTTATCTTTTCATTTCGGAATGATTAATTTCCATGAACTTCTCCTCTTATACGGACTTTACAGAAACTGTTCACATTTACGTCTTATATGTGTACCATCTGATCTTTAACAATCTCGAACTCGTCTTCTCTCTGGGTTTCTAAGGGAGGGGTTAGTTGCCCTAAAAGTCGAGAATAAGTGAGGCAGCTCAAATACTCAAGCTATACGTAAATAACTATTTCAACCCTGATGAACACAAGCTGAAGTGATCTTTTCAGTAGAACTTAAACTATCATCTGAGTGATGATAACCGTCAAAGGATGATAAGGTCTTCGACGTCCATGGATCATCTAAAGAAGAATATATGGCTCAGCTAACAAAGGAATGCAGTTATGAGAAAGGCGCAATTGCTTTTGAGCATATTTCTCGTAACAGACTGTCGAAAACGAACACGCGTAAAATATGTCTTGTACCTGTATCCTTACTAAGGCAAAAAACAGTCGTCAGTTATGACTACACTCGGCTAGGAAACAGGGAACAACGCAGTAACATGACGTGACTCTTTGTTACACAACAGAGTAAGATCGCAAACTTACCATTACTCATCGTTGCATTCTGTCAACGGCGAATGTTATGTACAACCCTTAATTGCAATGGATGCCGACAGACAATTAAAGTTTAATCTCGCCATGACGGTAACCCTAAATAGTTGACTACCTCGGCATTCTGACAGGAAGCAAATGAGTTAAATTATTTTACATCAGACAATGAACTTATCATAATCACATGGAAAGCATGTGAACTATAAATTATTACTATAATTAAGGTCAATAGTTGTTCACTACAACGAAGACCACTGTAAGTGAATTGATTTAACTTAACTCCAAATGTGCCTTCTCATACAGTATTAAATGATACAGGGCGTAACAGATATAAGTTCAGATATTACTACCGGTGACTGAGGACGGTGTACTGAACAACATTACATAAGTAGTTATGTCATTTTCAGACTATAGTCTTTACAAGTCGCATGTTTTTAGGTTGGCTAGTACCTGCAACTACCTGTGGCAAGGGCAAGCCATAAATGCTCATTTTCCCCTGGGTAGCACGTCATGTTTTGAAATGTGGACGCGTAGTCACAAAATAGTCAGTCTATACTGACGACCACAGTCCACTCAGTAGTGCAGTACGACTGTGGTAAAAACAACAGCTAGTAAAGTTTACGATGTGTTTGTGGGAAGACTGTTCGATGCAGAGAGAAAACAACCAACACACTGTGGGTAAATATTAAGATATCACATACAAAAATACCTGCACTTATATCCATTACAGCCTACATATTACCCAGAGTGATCAAAACAACTCTGTGTTCATCAACGCAGCTTTTATTTCTAATTGTGCTGGTCGGCAACAGTGAAGAAAGCTGAAGCAAAAAAGTGTGTTACAAAAGCATTCGTATCAGAATAGGCACACAGCATTCTCACACAAACACACAGCGTTATTATACAGTTACGGCGTTAAACATCTTTATTCACAAGTACCGCCCCAAATGGAGAACATTGAGACAAAGAACTGATCGTGGGTCTTGCCTGGTTTGCTCCGTAAGTTACTTATAAAACGTTTCACATTAAACCTTGTAAGTTTTCCCTTACATTTAGGCTAAAATATTGAACAAGAAATCGTTGGAAAAAATTCCACACCCACCTGCACAAGGAATAAAGCAACTATTTGACCCTGTCTGAGTTAACGTATCTTGTATTCTAAGTCTGAGGGGTCGAGCACACATTCTTACACTAAAAAGACCAGAATTAATTTCCACCTGACACAGGCCTCGGAAGGCCGAATGGCAGTTAAGGCCTACTGTGTTATCCTAAGCCGATTGGCATCACTGCATACGGATATGGAGGGGCATATGGTCAACATACCCCTCTCCCAGCCGTCCTCATCTTTGGTGTTCGGAGCCGATACTTCTCGAACAAGACAGTAGGTCTTCAACATTCAACAAACCTCGTAAGTGCTGAGGGCGTTCCGCTTACCAAAGCGTTCGGCAGACACGGATGGTCACAAACCCAAGTGCTAATCAAACCCGACAACGCTAAGCTTCGGTGATCTGATAGGAGCCGATGTTACCAATGCACCAATGCCGTTGGCACATTCTTAGACTATACACTGTTAAATTTCTTTAAAGCCAGAAAATTGTTCACAGACAGCTTGCGAAATTTCATAATTGCTTTTATTAAACAATGTGATAAAGATGCACTGAATTAAAAGTAATCTGGAAACGTGTAGTACATATTGTTTATTAAGTAAACAATATATATGAATCAATGTTGTCCATTAAAAGTTAACGAGTATGGATGAGTATCGTGTTACAAACACCAGAACTGTACTAACGTGCCGTAAAGTTTGAAATTACAGGCCCATTGCAGAATCTCTAAACCCAATTCATGCGATAGACTAATAAATAAAAATTCTCAAAAAGTTTTAACGTAACGAAAGTATATGTACTGAAACTCTTCCAAGGAAATACAAGCATTGCAAACTCAAAGCCAAATGAAATAAAAGTTCGAATTCCAAACTACCGACAACATTCCACGTCTGAACGACTAACCTAACCTAAACTAAACTAACCTAATCTAGCCTAACCTAATTTCACCTAACCTAACGCTAACATAACACTAACCTCTAACACTAACCAAACCTAACCAAACCTAACCTGTCGCACCCTCACACTGAAGATGGAACACACAAACTACATCGCGTTTCAAGATTACAGGCTCAGCTGACATCTCTCCAAGTGACCAAGGCGGCTACGGTCCCCATATGGACGTTCCCAAGTCTTCTTGTTTCCAATGCACCACTTCCTGTTTACTGTAACCCTTGCACCCTCACATTGACGATGGAACACACAAGTCGCGTCACGATTACATATTACAGGCTCCAGCCGACATCTCTCCAAGCGACTAACGTGGCTCCGGTCACCGTATGGACGTTCTCCTGGGGTTCAAGTTGCTTGTTTCCTATGCACCACTGCCAGTTTACTGTAAAACTCGCACCCTCACATTGCCAATTCAGCACACAAATAACGTCGCGATTCAATATTACAGGCTCCAGCCGACTTCTAGTCAAGTGACTAATGCGGCTACTGTCACAGCATGAACGTTCTTCTGGGAGTCAAGTTGCTCGTTTCCGATGCAACACTGCCAGTATACTGTAAACACGCACACTCACATTTACAATGCAACACACAAATAGAGTCGTGATTCGATATTATAGGCGCCAGCCGACTTCTCTCCTCGCGACAAACGCGTTTACGGTCAACGTATGGACGTTCGCCTGGGAATCATGTTTCTTGTTTTTAAACATCACTTTTAGTTTACATTAATCCTTACCCCAACACAATGAGGACTGAACATACAAATTGCGTCGCGAACCAATATTACAGGCTCCAGCCGACTTAGCTCCAATCTACTGACGCGGGTACAGTCACCGTATGGACGTTCTACTGCGAGTCAAACTACTTGTTTCCGAATCACCCCTGCCAGTGTACTCAAACCCCTCACCTTCACATTGACGATGCAACTCACAAATTGAGTCGCGATACAGCCGACTTTTCTCTAAGCGACTAACGCGACACGGTCACCGTATGAACATTCTCCTCAGAGACAAGTTTATTGTTTCGGCTCCACCACTGACAGTTTACAGTAACTCTCGCAACCTTCGCATTGACGATGGAACACACAAACTACATCGCGATTCAGTATTACAGGCTCCAGACGACTTCTCTCCAATCGACTAACGAGGACACGGTCATCGTATGGACGTTCTCCTGTGAGTCAAGTTGCAAGTTCCCGGTGCACCACTGCCAGGTTACTGTAACCGTCGCACCCTCACATTGACAAAGCAACACACAAATTGCATCGCAACTCAATATTACATGCTACAGCCGACTTCTCTCCAAGCGAATAATCCAGCTACAGTCACCGTAAGGACGTTCTCTAGCAAACAAGTTCATTGTTTCATATACACCACTGATAGGTTATTGTAACGCTCGCTCCCTCACTTTGACGGTGGAACACACAAACTGCGCCGCGATTCAATAATATAGGCTCCAGCCGACTACTCTCCAAGTGTCTAAAGCTGTTACGGTCACCACATGGTCGTTTTCCTGGGAATCAACTTGCTTGTTTCTGATGTACCACTACCTGTTTTCTGTAAACCTCGCCCCTCAAATTGACGATGCAACACACAAATTGAGTCGCGATTCAGTATTACAGGGTCCAGCCGACTTTTCTCTAAGAGAATAACACGTCTACAGTCACCATATGGACGTTCTCCTGGATACAAGTTTATTGTTTCCGCTGCACTACTGCCAGTTTAATGTAACCCTCGCACCCTTTGCATTCACGACTGAGCACACAAACTACGTCACGATTAAATATTGCTGGCTCCAGCTGACTTCCCCCCAAACGAATAATGCGGCTAAAGCCACCATTTGGACGTTCTCCTAAGAGGCTAGTTGCATGTTTTCGATACACCACTGCCAGTTTACTGTAACCCTCGCATCCACACCTTGACAATGGAACACACAAATCGCGTCCCGCTTCAGTATTACAAGCTCCAGCCGACTTCTCCCCAAGCGACTAATGTGGACACAGTCACCGTATGAACGTTATCCTGGGAGACAAGTTACTTGTATCCGATGCACCACTGCAACTTTACTGTAACACCCGCACCCTAACATTGATGATGCAACACACAACCCTCCTCATGATTCAATATTACAGGCAAATGGCGACTTCTCTCCACGCAATTAACGTGGCTACGGTCACCGTATGGACTTTCTCCTAGGAATCAACTTCATTGCTTCCGCTGCACCACTGCCAGATTACTCTCGCAGACTCACATTGACGATGGAGAACACAAATTACAGATTTTAGCCAACTTCTCTCCAACTGACTAACGCATTTAGGATCACCGTATGGACGTTCATTTACGAGTCACGTTGCTTGTTTCCCACGCACCACTGAGCGTTTACTATAATTCTCGGCCCTACACACTGACGATTGAACACAAAATTTGCATCGCGATTATCGATACAGGCTCCAGCGGACTTCTCTCCAAGGGACGCAAGCGGCTACAATACCACATGGACATTCTCCTGGAAATCAAGTTTCTTGTATCGGAAAATCCACTACCAGTTTATTGTAAAAGTCACACCATCACATTGACGATGCAACACACAAACTGCGTAGCGATTCAATATTACCGGCTCCAGCCGACTTCTCAACAAGCGACTTACGAGGTCAACAACATCGTGTCGACGTTCTTCTATCATACATGTTGCTTGTTTCCGATGCACAACTGCCAGTTTACTTTAACCCTCGCACCCTCACATCGATGGAAAACATATATTGCGTCGGGATTCAATATTAAAACCTCTAGCCGGTTTCACTACATCCCAAAAACTCAGCTACGGCCACTGCATTGACGTTATCCTGGTAGTCAAGTTACTCCTTTCCGATCCACCACTACCAAATTATTGTGAGACAAACACCCTCACACTGACGATGCAACACACAAATTGTGTGGTGATTCATTATTACAAGCCCCGTACGACTCCTCTCCCAGCGATTAAAGCGGCTACGATCACAGAATGGACCTTCTTCTACATCTACATCTACATCTACATCTACATCTACATCTACATCTACATGACTACTCTGAAATTCACATTTAAGTGCTTGGCAGAGGGTTCATCGAACCACAATCATACTATCTCTCTACCATTCCACTCCCTAACAGCGCGCGGGAAAAACGAACACCTAAACCTTTCTGTTCGAGCTCTGATTTCTCTTACTTTATTTTGATGATCATTCCTACCTATGTAGGTTGGGCTCAACAAAATATTTTCGCATTCGGAAGAGAAAGTTGGTGACTGAAATTTAGTAAAAAGATCTCGCCGCGACGAAAAACGTATTTGCAAACGTATTTGCTGGAATGACTTCCATCCCAATTCGCGTATCATATCTGCCACACTCTCTCCCCTATTACGTGATAATAAAAAAACGAGCTGCCCTTTTTTGCACCCTTTCGATGTCCTCCGTCAATCCCACCTGGTAAGGATCCCACACCGCGCAGAAATATTCTAACAGAGGACGAACGAGTGTAGTGTAAGCTGTCTCTTTAGTGGACTTGTTGCATCTTCTAAGTGTCCTGCCAATGAAACGTAACCTTTGGCTCGCCTTCCCCACAGCCTTGAGAATTGTACTATTTATCGAGTAATCGAATTCCAACGGATTTCTTTTGGAACTCATGTGGATCACCTCACACTTTTCGTTATTTAGCGTCAACTGCCACCTGCCACACCATACAGCAATCTTTTCTAAATCCCTTTGCAACTGATACTGCTCTTCGGATGACCTTACTAGACGGTAAATTACAGCATCGTCTGCGAACAACCTAAGATAACTGCTCAGATTGTAACCCAGGTCATTTATATAGATCACGAACAGCAGAGGTCCCAGGACGCTTCCCTGGGGAACACCTGATATCACTTCAGGTTTACTCGATGATTTGTCATCTCTTACTACGAACTGCGACCTTCCTGAGAAGAAATCGGGAATCCAGTAGCACAACTGAGACGATACCCTATAGGCCTGCTGCTTGATTAGTAGTCGCTTGTGAGGAACGGTGTTGAAAGCTTTCCGGAAATCTAGAAATACGAAATCAACTTGAGATCCCCTGTCGATAGCGGCCATTACTTCGTGCGAATAAAGAGCTAGCTGCGTTGCACAAGAGCGATGTTTTCTGAAGCCATGCTGATTACGTATCAATAGATCGTTCCCTTCGAGGTGATTCATAATGTTTTGAATACAGTATATGCTCCAAAACCCTACTGCAAACCGATGTCAATGATATAGGTCTGTAGTTAGATGGATTACTCCTACTACCCTTCTTAAACACTGGTGCGACCTGCGCAATTTTCCAATCTGTAGGTACAGATCTATCGATGAGCGAGCGGTTGTATATGAGTGCTAAGTAGGGAGCTATTGGATCAGTGTAATCTGAAAGGAACCTAATCGGTATACAATCTGGACCTGAAGACTTGCCCGTATCAAGCGATTTGAGTTGCTTCGCAACCCCTAAGGTATCTACTTCTAAGAAACTCGTGCTAGCAGATGTTCGTGTTTCAAATTCTGGAATATTCCATTTGTCTTCCCTGGTGAAGGAATTTCGGAAAACTGCGTTCAATAACTCCGCTTTAGCGGCACAGTCGTCGGTAACAGTACCATCGGCACTGCGCAGCGAAGGTATTGACTGCGTCTTGCCGCTTGTGTACTTTACATACGACCAGAATTTCTTCGGGTTTTCTACCAAATTTCGAGACAATGTTTCGTTGTAGAACGTATTAAAGTCATCTCGCATCGAAGTCAGTGCCAAATTTCGTGCGTCTGTAAATTTTAGCCAATCTTCGGGATTTCGCGTTCTTCTGAACTTCGCATGCTTTTTCCGTTGCCTCTGCAACAGCGTTCGGACCTGTTTTGTGTACCACGGGGGATCCGTTCCATTTCTTACCAATTAATGAGGTATGAATCTCTCAATTGCTGTTGCTACTATATCTTTGAATTTGAGCCAAATCTCGTCTACATTTGCATAGTCAGTTCAGAAGGAATGGACATTGTCTTTTAAGAAGGCTTCTAGTGACACTTTATCCGCTTTTTTAAATAAAATGATTTTGCGTTTGTTTCTGATGGATTTCGAAGAAACGGTATTGAGCCTAGCTACAACGACCCTGTGACCACTAATCCCTGTATCAGTCATGATGCTCTCTATCAGCTCTGGATTGTTTGTGCCTAAGAGGTCAAGTGTGTTTTGGCAACCATTTAAAATTCGCTTGGATTTGTGGACTAACTGCTCGAAATAATTTTCGAAGAAAACATTTAGGACAATCTCGTAAGATGTTTTCTGTCTACCACCGGTTTTGAGCAAGTATTTTTGCCAACATATCGAGGGAAGGTTGAAGTCCCCACCAGCTATAACCGTATGAGTGGGGTATTTATTTGCTATGAGACTCATTCTTTCTCTGAACTGTTCCGCAACTGTATCATCGGAGCCTGGGGGTCGTAGAAGGAGCCAATTATTAACTTAGTTCGGCTGTTAAGTATAACCTCCACCCATACCAATTCGCACTGAGTATCTACTTCGACTTCACTACAAGATAAACCACTATTGACAGACACAAACACTCCAACATCAATTCTGCCTAATCTGAACACTGTCTGAGACTTCGTAAAAATTTCTGCAGAACTTATTTCAGGCTTTAGCCAGCTTTCTGTACCTATAACGATATCAGCTTCTGTGCTTTCTATTAGCGCTTGTAGCTCAGGGACTTTCCCAGCACAACTACAATAATTTACAACTATAATTCCGACTGTTCCTTGATCCAAGCACGTCCTGTATTTGCACCCTTTGAGATTGCAGCCCACCCCGTACTTTCCCGAGGCCTTCTAATCTAAAAAACCGCCCAGTCCACGCCATACAGCCTCCGCTACCCGTATAGCCGCCAGCTGAGTGTAGTGAACTCCTGACCTATTCAGCGGAACCCGAAACCCCACCACCCTATGGCGCAAGTCAAGGAACCTGCAGCCAACACGGTCGCAAAACCGTCTGAGCCTCTGATTCAGAACCTCCACCCAGCTCTGCACCAAAGGTCCGCAGTCGGTTCTGTCGACGATGCTGCAGATGGTGAGCTCTGCCTTCATCTCGTAAGCAAGACCGGCAGCCTTCACCAAATCAGATAGCCGCTGGAATCCAGAGAGAATTTCCTCAGATCCAAAGCGACACACGTCATTAGAGCCGACATGTGCCACCACTTGCAGCTGGCTGCACCCTGTGCTCTTCATGGCATCCGGAAGGACCCTTTCTACACCAGGAATGACTCCACCCGGAATGCACACGGAGTGCACACTGGATTTCTTCCCCTCCTTAGCCGCCATATCCCTAAGGGGCCCCATTACGCGCCTAACATTGGAGCTCCCAACTACCAATAAGCCCACCCTCTGCGATTGCCTGGACCTTGAAGGTTGAGAATGATCCTCTGAAACAGGGCAGGCAGTAGTATCTGTTTCAGCCAGAGACAGTGCCTGAGACCTTTTTGTCAGACGCACCGGGGAGGCTTTCTGATCAGCCTCTGGGGACGTCTTTCTCTGCCTGCTGTGCCTTGGAATGACCTCCCAATCAACCACAGGGAGAGCTCAGCCCCCCTGCGGGCAGCAACTGGGCAACCACAGCGGCAGACCGATCTGGGGACAGACGGGACGAGGTTGACATCCCCGTGATACCCAAGTCCAGCTCCCCACAGTGGTGCCCATTGGCAACAGCCTCAAGCTGTGCGACCGAAGTCAGCGCCGCTTGCACCTGTGAGCGAAGGGATGCCAACTCAGCCCTCATCCGAACACAGCAATCGCAGTCCCTGTCCATTCTAATCGATGTTGAATAACAGTTACTGAAACGCGAGACCGTGCCTAGATAACGCAAGCGAAACACGCAAAGAATGTATCAACTAACCTGTACAAATGCCTAACGACTGCGCTACAATCTGCCTGAATTTACGATTACAGTAACTAAAACTCGAAATTACACCTCCTATACGAAACTCACACACAATTTAAGTAAGAATCTACCAAGTAAACACTAAAGCGCGAAGCTACAACTCTCAAATACTATAATACGCCCGAAATATATGAATTAAACAATGCAAGTACCCAAAAACACGCAAAGAAATTAAGAATTAAACTATGTAACAAATAAGTAAGCTAGGGGTATACGACTTGCTGCTGGCAGCTGCTTATCCAACGGCGGCAGGGAGCACACAATCAGTGAAGTTGCTTGTCTCCAATGCACCACTGCCAGTTTACTATAACACCCCCACCCCCACATTGACGATGGAACACACATATTGCCGGCCAGAGTGGACGAGCGGTTCTAGGCGCTACAGTCTGGAACCGCGCGACCGCTACGGTCGCCTGTTCGAATCCTCCCTCGGGCATGGATGTGTGTGATGTCCTTAGGTTAGTTAGGTTTACGTAGTTCTAAGTTCTAGGGGACTGATGACCTCAGAAGTTAAGTCCCACAGTGCTCAGAGCCATTTGAACCATTTTTTGAACATACATATTGCTTCGCTATTCAATATTAAAGGCTCCATCCGACTTTTCTCCAAGGGCATAATGCAGCTACCGACACCGTATGGAGGTTCTCATGCGAATCAAATTTATTGTTTCTGATGCAATAATCATATTGCATAGCGACTCAGTATTACAGGCTTCAGTCGATTTCTAGCCAAGCGACGAATGCAACCACGGTCATCGTATTGACGTTCTCCTGTGAGTCAGGTTGCATGTTTCTGATGCACCACTGCCAGTTTATTGTAACACTCGCATCCTCACATTGACGATGCAACACACAAATATCGCCATGATTCAATAAAACAGGCAACAACCGACTTCTCTCCAAGCGAAACGCGGCTGCGGTCACCGTATGGACGTTCTCCTGGAGGACAAGTTGCTAGTTTCTCATTCTCCAATGCCAGTTTACTGTAACTCTCGGCCCTCACATTGGCGATACAACAAACAAATTGCGTCACGATCAATATTCCAGGCCCCATCCGACTCCTGTGCATGCAACTAACGCGGCTACGGTCACCTTATGGATGTTCTTCTCGGGGGTAAGTTGCCACTTTCGGATGCACCATTGCCAATTTACTGAAACACTCGCAAAATCACATTGATGAAGCATCTCACAAACTGCATTGCGATTCAGTATTACAGTCTCAGCATTCTTCTCTCCGACCGACTAACGTGGCTACTTTCAATCTATTGACGTTCTCCTGGGAGCCAAGTTGCTTGTTTCCGATGCACCACTGCCAGTTAACTTTAAACTCCAATCCACTCATTTACGACAGATCACACAAATTGCGGCACGATTCAATATCATATGCTGCAGCCGACGGCACTGTAAGCGACTAATGCGGCTACAGTCACCGTTTGGACGTTCTCCTGGGAATCTAGTTGATTGTTTCCGATTCACCACTCACAGTTTACTGGAACACTCGCCTGCTCACATTGACGATGGAACATACAAATTTCGTCGCGATTCTATATAACCTGCTCCAGACGACTTCTCTCCAAGCGAAAAATGCTGCTTCGGTCACAATATGAACGTTCTCCTGGGACTCTAGATCATTGTTTCCTATGCACCACTGGCAGTTTACTGTAACCTTGGCACGTTCACATTGGCAATGTAACAAACAAATTGCGTTGCGAGCAAAATCTCAATCTGCAGTTGACTTCTCTCCATGTGACTAACGCCCATACGGTCACGATGTAGACCTTGTTCTCGGAGTCAAGTTGCCTTAGTTTACTGCAATCCTCGCACCCTCACATTCATGATGCAACCCAAAAATTGCGTCGCTATTCAATATGACAGGCTCAGGCGACAACTCTCCGACAGACTATCGCTGCTACGGTCACATTATGCACTTTCTCCTTGGAGTCAAGTTGCTTGTTGCCGAGGAACCACTGCCAGTTTACTGTTACCCCCGCCCCTCACATTCACGTGGCAACAAACAAATTGCGTCTCGATCAATATTTCAGACTCCAGCCGACTTCTCTCCATGCGACTAGTGTGGCTACAGTCACCGTATGGACGTTCTTCTCGGAGGCGAGTTACCCTTTTCCGATGCACCACTGCCAATTTTCTGTAATACTTGCACAATCACAATGATGATACAACTCACAAATTGCGTCACAATTCACTATCATAGGCTACAGCCGACCTCACTGTAAGCGACTACCGTGGCTACAGTCACCGTTTGGACGTCATCTTGGGACTCTAGTTCATTGTTTCCGATGCATCACTGCCAGATTACTGTAACTCTTGCATGGTCACATTGACGATGGAACACACAAATCGCGTCACGATACTATACCACATGCTCAAGTCGACTTCTTTCCAAGCGAATAATACAGCTTGGGTCACCGTATGGACGTTCCCCTGGGAGTCACGTTCATTGTCTCCGATCCACCACTGACTGTTTACTGTAACCCTCGTACGCTCACATTAACGATGGAACACAAAATTGCGTCCCGATTCAATATAATCTGCAAGTGAATAATGAATCTACGGTCACTGTAATGACGTTCTCCTAGTATATAAATTGCTTGTTTCCTATGCAGCATTGCCAGATTACTGGAACACTCGTACCCTCACACTGACAATGCAACATAATAATTTCGTCGAGATTCAAGATTACAGATTCCGAATTCTATCCAAGCGACAACTGCTGCTACGGTCAGCATATTGACTTTCTTCTGGGAGTAAATTTGCTTCGTTCCGATGCATCACTATTAGCTTACTATATTCCGCTCACACTCACATGGACAATGCAACATTCAAATTGCGTCGCCGAACAATACAGGCTCCAGAAGACTTCTCAACAAGCGACATACGAGGCTGCATTCACCGTATGCAAGTTCTCTTTTGAGGCATTTTTTTTGTTTCTGATGCACAATTGAAAGTTTACTGTAACACTCGCAGTATGACATTGACGACGGATCACACAACTGCATCGCGATTCAATATTACAGGCTCCTGCAGTCTTCTCTCCAAGCGAATAATGGACCTACGGTAACCGTATGGACGGTCTCCTGGGAGTCAAGGTGCTGGCTTGCGATACATAAATGCCAGATAACTGTAATCCTCGCACTCTCAGATTTACGATGCAACACATAAATCTGGTAACGATTCAATAATATAGGCTGCAGCCGACTTCACTATGAGCGACTAACGCTGCTACGGTCACAATTTGGACATTCTCCTGGTAATCAAATTCATTGTTTCCGATCCACCAGTGCCACTTTAGTGTAACCCTCGCACGCTCACATTGACCATGGAGCACACTAACTGCGCAGTGATTCAATATTACTGGCTCAGCCACCTTCTCTCCAACCAACTAACGTGGCAACAGTTCCCGTATGGACGTTCTCCTGGGAGTCAAGTTGCTTTTTCCGATACACCACAGCCAGATTACTGTAACCCTATGAAACTTCCTGGCAGTTTAAAACTGTGTGCCGGACCGAGACTCGAACTCGGGACCTTTGTCTTTCACGTTCAAGGGCTCTACCATCTGAGCTACCCAAGCACGACTCACGCTCCGTCCTCATAGCTTTACATCTGCCAATATCTCGTCTCCTACCTTTCAAACTTCACATAAACACTTTTGCGAACCTTGCAGAACTAGCACTCCTGGAAGAAAGGAAGTTTGGAACGTAGGAGACGAGGCTCTGGCAGAATAGAAGCTGCAAAGAGTGGTCATGAGTCATGGATGGGTAGCTCAGATGGTAGAGCACTTGCCCGCGAAAGGCAAATGTCCCGAGTACGAGTCTCGGGCCGGCACACAGTTTTAATCTGCCAGGAAGTTCCATATCAGCGCACACTCCACTGCAGAGTGAAACTCTAATTCTGGAAACATCCCCCAGGCTATGGCTAGGCCATGTTTCCGCAATATCTCCGAGAGAGGACCGCTGGATAGTTCAAATGGCTCTGAGCACTATGGGACTTAACTTCTGAGGTCATCAGTCCCGAGATCTTAGAACTACTTAATTCTAACTAACCTAAGGACATCACACACATCCAAGCCCAAGGCAGGATTCGAACCTGCGACCGTAGCAGTAGCGGAGTTCCAGACTGTAGCGCAGCGCCTAGAACCACTCGGCGACCCCGGCCGGCAGTCCGCTGAGCCTGTAATATAGAAACGCGAAGCAATTTGTGTGTTCCATTGTCAATGTAAGGGAGCAAGGGTTATACTTACAGTGGTGTATCGGAAACAAGCAAGTTGACAACCCAGGATGGCCGCATCTCGTGGTCGTGCGGTAGCGTTCTCGCTCCCACGCCCGGGTTCCCGGGTTCGATTCCCGGAGCGGTTAGGGATTTTCTCTGCCTCGTGATGGCTGGGTGTTGTGTGATGTCCTTAGGTTAGTTAGGTTTAAGTAGTTCTCAGTTCTAGAGGACTGATCACCATCGATGTTAAGTCCCATAGTGCTCAGAGACATTTGAACCATTTGAACTCCCAGGAGAACATCAATGCAGTGACCGTATCTGCGTTTGTCGCTTGGAGAGAATTCTGATCGAGCCTGTAATATTGAATCGCGGCGAAGTTTGTGTGTCCCATCGTCAATGTGAGGGTGTGACTGTTACAGTAAACTGCCAGTGTTGCATGGGAGACTAGCAACTTAACTCCCACGAGAATGTCCATACAGTGACTGTACTCGTGGTTGTCACTTCTAGTGATGTTTACTGCAGCCTGTAATATTTACTCACGACGTTATTTATGTGTTACATCGTCAGTGTGAGGGTGCAAGGGTTACAGTAAACTTGCAGTGGTGCATCAGAACAACTTGACTCCCAGGAGACCGCCCAAACAGTGACCGTACCCGCGTTGTTAAACGTGAGAGAAGTCGGCTGGAGCCTGTAATATTGTATCGCAACACTATTTGTGCGTACGTTCGTCAATGAGTGGGTGCGAGGTTGAAAGTAAACTGGCAGTGGTGCGTTGGAATCAAGCAACTAGTCTCCGAGGAGTACGGTGACCATAGCTATGATAGTGGCTTCGAGAGAAGTCGGATGGACCCTGTCATATTGAATTGCAACGCAATTTGTATGTTGCATCGTCAATGTGAAGGTGGGATTGTTACAGTAATGTGGCATTGGTTCATCGGAATCAACCAACTTGACTACCAGTAGAACGTCCATATGGTCACTGTACTCGTGGAGGTCACTTCTAGTGATGGCGGCTGGAGACTATAATATTCAATCACGAAGCAGTACATGTGTTACACCGTCAGTGTGATGGTGCGAGGGTTACAGTAAACTGGCAGTGGTGCATCAAAAACAAGGAACTTGACTACCAGGAGAACGTCGATACGGTGACCGTAGAACCGTTAGTCGCTTCGAGAGAAGTCGGCTGAACCTTGTAATATTGAATTTGTGCGTTGCATCGTAGGATTGTAGGATTGTTACAGTAATCTGGCACTGGTGCATCGAAATCATGCAACTAGGCTCCCAGTAGAATGTACATATGGTCAATGTACTCGTGGTGGTAACTTCTAACGATGGCGGCTGCAGGCTGTAGTATTGAATCACGACACACTTTGTGTGTTACATCGTCAATGTAATGTTGAGAGGGTTACAGTAAACTGGCATTGGTGCATCCAAATCAAGCAGAACGTTCATACTGTGACCACAGCCGGATTAGTCCCTTCAAGAGAATTCGGCTGGAGCCTGTAATATTGATCGCAATACAATATGTGTGCTCCATCGTCAATGTTAGTGTTTGAGGATTACAGTAAACTGGCATTGTTGCTTCGGAAACTAGATACTTGACTCTCAGGAGAACGTGCGCACAGCGACCGTAGCAATGTTAGTCGCTTCGATAGAAGTCGGTTGGAGCCTGTAATATTGAATCGCAACATTATTTGTGTGTTCCATTGTGAATGTGATGAGGGTGCAAGGTTAAAAGTAAACTGGAAACAAATAACTAGACTCAGAGGAGTACATCCATAATGTGACCATAGCCGTGCTAGTCGCTTCAAGCGATGTCAGCTGGACCCTATAGCACTGAATCGCGACTCAATTTGTGTGTCGCATCGTACATGTGATAGTGGGTTTGTTTCAGTAAAGTGGCAGTTGTGCATAGGAAAAATGCAACTTTACTTGCAGTAGACCGTCGATACAAAAACTGTATTCGTGGACGTCGCATCTAGTGATGTCGGCTGGAGCCTGTAATATTGAATCACGACGCACTTTATGTACTGTATCGTCAATGTAAGAGAGCAAGGATTACAGTAAACTGGAAGTGGTGCATTGGAAACAGGAAACTCTAATCACAGGAGATCGTCCAAACGTTGACCGTAGCCGCATTAGTCGCTTGGAGACAAGATGGCTGGTGCCTGTAATGTTGAGTCACAACCAAGTCAATGTGTTCCATCGTCAATGTGAGGGAGTGTGGGATATACAGTTAACTCGCAGTGGTGCACCTAAAACAACCAACTCTACTCCCAAGGGATCATACATACGATTACCGTAGCCGCATTAGTCCTTGGAGAGAAGTCTGCTGATGCCTGTAATATTCAATCGCAACGCGGTTGTTGTGATCCATCATCAATGTGTGGGTGCGAGGGTTACAGTAAAGTCACAGTGGTCCATCAGAGACAAGCAACATAACTCCTAGGAGAACTTCCATACA
This sequence comes from Schistocerca gregaria, assembly GCF_023897955.1. Taxonomy (NCBI): domain Eukaryota; kingdom Metazoa; phylum Arthropoda; class Insecta; order Orthoptera; family Acrididae; genus Schistocerca; species Schistocerca gregaria. Next base: position 128,153,746 of record NC_064931.1, on the reverse strand, counting down.
GTGACTGTAACTGTGTAGTCGCCTGGAGAGAAGTCTGATGGAGCCTGTAATATTGAAACGCGACACTATTTGTGTGTTAACATCGTCAATGTGAGGGTGCGAGGTCTGCAGTTAACTCCGAGCAGTGCATCGGAAACGTAAATATTCAATCACAATAGAATGCCCATTTGGTGACCGTAGACGCGTTAGTTTCTTGGAGAGGAGTCTGCTGAGGCCTTCAATATTGTATCGTCACGCAATTTGTGTGCTGCATCGCATATGTGAAGGTGTAACTGTTACAGTACACTGCCAGTGGTGATTCGGAAATAAGCTACTTGCCTCCCAGGAGAATGTACATACAGTGACTGTAGCCGCGTTAGTTGCTTCGAGAGAATTAGGCTGGGGACCGTAATATTTAATTGCAACGCAATTTGTGTGTTCCATCGTCAATGTCAGGGTGCGGGGGTTACAGTCAACTAGCATCGGAAGCAAGCGACTTGACTCCCAGGAGAACATCCATTTGGTGAAAGTTGCTGCGTAGTCTCTTCGAGAGACGTCTTCTGGAGCCTGTAATATTGATACACGACTCAGTTTGTGTACTCCATCGACATTGTGAGGGTGCGAGGGTTACAGTATACCGGCAGTGGTGCATCAGACCCAAGCAACTTGACTCTCGGAATAACGTCCACTCGGTGACTGTAATGGCCTTAACCGCTTGGAGAGAATTAGTCTGGGGCCTGTAATACTGATTTGTGACTCAATTTGTGTGTTCCATCGTCAGTGTGAGGGTGGGAGTCTTACAGTAAGCTGGTAGATGTGCACTGGAAACAACAACTTGACTCACTGGAGAACGTCCATACAGTGACCGTAGGCCCTTTAGTCACTTTGAGTGAACTCGGCCGGACTCTGTGATTTTGAATCACGACACTGTATGGGCGTACCCTAGTCAATGCGAGGGTGCGAGTGTTACAGTAAACTGCCATTGGTGCATTGGACAAAATTCATTTGACTCCCAGGAGGCCTTCCATACAGTAGCCACGGCCACTTTTGTCGCTTCAAAAGAAGTCGGCTGCAGCCTATAATATTGAATAACGTCGCAGTTTGTGTGGCGCTTCGGAAACCAGGAACTTGACTCACAGGAGAACGTCCACACGGTGACTGTAGCCTCGTTAGTCGCTTCGAGAGAAATCGGCTGGAGCCTGGAATATTCAACCGCGACGGAATTTCTGGGTTCCATCGTCAATGAGAGTGTGACTGTGCACCGGAAACAAGTAACTTGACTCCTAGGCGAACATCAATACGGTGACGTTAGCCGCGTTAGTTGCCTCGAAAGAAGTCAGTTGGACCCTGTAATTTTCAATCGCGACGCAATTTTTTGCTTCCATCATCATTGGAGGGAGGAAGTAGGTGAGTAGTCGCTTCAAGAGATGTCTGCTTTAGCCTGTATTACCTAATGGCATTGCAGTTTTTGTGTTGGATCGTCAATGTTAGGGTGCGAGTGTTACAGTAAACTGGCAGTGGTGCATCAGAAAGAAGCAAGTTGACTCAAAGGAGAACGTCTATACGGTGACCACAGTTGTGTAAACGCCTGGAGAGAAGTCAGCTGGAGCATTTAATTTAGAATTGCGACGCATTTTCTGTGTTCCATCGTCAGTAGGAGGCTGCGAGTGTTACAGTAAACTAACATTGGTGCATCGGAAACAAGCAACTCGACACCCAGCAAAACGTCCATACGGAGACCGTAGTCGCGTTTGTTGCTTCTAGACAGGTAGGCTGGAGACTGTAACAGTGAATCGCTAAGCAACTTGTGTCTTCCATCGTCAATGTGAGGATGTGAGCGGTACAGTATACTGGCTGTGGTGCACCAGAAAAGAGCAACTTGACTCTAAGGAGAACGACCATTCGGAGACAGTGTAGTAACCTGGAGAGAAATCTGCTGGAGAGTGTAATATTGAATGCCGTTGCGGTTTGTGTGTTCCATCGTCAAGGTGAGTGTGTGAAGTGTTGCAGTAAACTCACATTGTGGCATCGGAATCAAGCAACTTGACTCCCAGGAGAACGTCGATACGGTGACCTAAGCCCAATTAGTGGCTTTGAGAATAGACGCCAAAAAGCTTGTAATATAGCATCGCGACGCAATCTGTGCGTCCCGTCGCCAATGTGAGGGTGCGAGAGTTACAGTACACTGGCAGTGATGCATAGGAACAAGAAACTTGACTCCCAGCAGAACAGTAGAATTGAGCCTGTAAAATTGTATCGCGACGCAACTTGTATGTTCAATCGTCAAAGTTAGGCTGCGAGGGTTACAGTAAAATGGCAGTGGTGCATCAGAAACGAGCAACTTGAATCATAGGAGAACGTCCATACGGTGACTGTAGTGGCGTTAGTCAGGGCTGGAGCCTCCGATACTGTATCGCCACACAATTTCTGTATTCCATCGTCAATGCGGGGGTGCAAGTGTAACAGTTAACTACCAGCGGTGCTTCGGAAACAAGCAACTTGACTAATAGCAGAATGTTCATACGGTGACCGATTTTTTTCGTCACATGGAGTGATGTCGGTCGGAGCATGTAATATTGAAACAGGTCTAAATTTTTGTATTAAATCGTAAGTAAGAGAGTGTGAGTGTAGAGTAAATTATCAGTGGTGCTTCAGAAACAATCAACTTGACTCACAGGAGAAAGTCCACACGGGAACCACAATCCATCTGGAGAGAAGTTTGCCGGGGCCTGTAATATTGAATTGCGTCTCAGTTTGTGTGTTCCATCGTCGATGTGAGGCTGCGAAAGTTATAGTGTACTGGCATTGATGCATCGGAAATGAACAACATGACTCCCAGGAGAACATTTATACGGGGACCACAGCTGTGTTATTCCCTTCAAGAGAAGTCGGCCGGAGCTTGTGATATTGAATCGCGACGAAATTTGTGTGTTAGATATTTACTGTGAGGGTGTGAGGGATACAGGAAACTGGCGTGGTGCATCGGGAACAAGCAACTTGACTCCCAGGAGAACATTTATACGGGGACCACAGCTGTGTTAGTCGCTTCAGAGTAAGTCTGCTGGAGCCTGTAATATTGAAACGCGACGCAATTTGGGTGTTCAATATTCACTGTGAGGGTGCGAGGATTACAGTCAACTCTCATAGGTGCATCGGAAACTATCAACTTGACTTCCAGGGAATCATTTATATAGGGACACAGCTGAGATAGTCGCTTCACGAGAAGACTGCTGGAGCCTGTGATATTGAATCGCAACGCAATTGGTGTGTTCGATATTCATATAGAGGGTGCATGGATAACAGTAAACTGGCGTTGGTGCATCGGAAACAAGAAACCTGACTCCCTGGAGAACATTTATACAGGGACCACAGCTGGTTTGTCACTTCAAAAGAAGTCTGTTGGAGCCAGCAATATTGAATCGCGACGCAATTTGTGTGTTTGATATTCATATTGAGGGTACATGGATGACACAAAATTGGCATTGGTGTATCGGAAACAAGCACGTTGACCCCCAGGGAAAACGTTTATACGGGGACCACAGCTGAGTTAGTCGCTTCAAGAGACTTCTGCTGAAGCCTGTAGAATTGAATCGCGATGCAATTTGTGTGTTCGACATTCACATTGAGGGTGCGTGGGTTACAGTAAACTGGCATTGGTGCATCGGAAACAAGCATCTTGACTTCCAGGAGAATATTTGTACAGGGACCGCAGGTGTGTTACTCGCTTTAAGAGACGTCTGCTGGAGCCTGTGATATTGAATCGCGACCCAATTCGTGTGTTCGATATTCACTGTGAGGGTGCGAGGGTTACACTAAAATGGCACTGGTGCATCGGAAACAAGACACTTCACTTCCAGCAGAAAATTTATACTGAAACCACAACTGTGTTAGTCGCTTCAAGATAAGTGTGCTGGACCCTGTAAAATTGAATTGCGATGAAATTTGTGTGTTCGATATTCACTGTGTTTGAGCATGGGTTACATTCAATTGGCACTGGTGCATCATAAACAAGCAACTTCACTCCTAGGAGAACATTTTTACTGTGACAACAGCTGAGATAGTCGCTTCAAGAGAAGTCTGCTTGAGCCAGTAATATTCAATCGCGACGCAATTTGTGTGTTCGATATTCACATTGAGGGTGCGTGGGTTACTGTAAACTGGCATTGGTGCATCGGAAACGTGCAACTAGACGCCCAGGAGAACATTTATACTGGAACCAAAACTCTCTTAGTCGCTTCAAGAGAAGTGACCTGGAGCCTCTAATACTGAATCGCGACGCAATTTCCGTGCCCGACATTCACTGAGAGGGAGCGTGGGTTACAGTAAAATGGCACTGGTGCAACAGAAACAATCAACATGACTCCCCGGAGAATATTTATACCGGAACCCCACCTGTGTTAGTCACTTCAAGAGAAGTCTGCTGGAGCCTGTAATATTGAACCGCGACGCAATTTGTGTGCGCGAATTTCACATTGAGGGTGCGTGAGTTACAGTAAACTGGCATTGATGCATTGGTAACAAAAACAACTTCTTTGCCAACAGAACATTTATACAGGGACCATAGCTGTGTTATTCGCTTCTAGGGAAGTGTGCTGGAGCCTGTAATATTGAACCGCGACGCAATATGTGTGTTCGGTATTCACTGTAAGCGTGCGAGTGTTAAAATAAACTGGAATTGGTGGATCAGAAACTTGCAGCTTGACTCCCAGGAGAACATTTATACTGGAATCACAACTCCGTTAGACGCTTCAAGGGAAGTCTGCTGGAGCCTGTAACATTGTATCGCGACGCAATTTGTGTGTTCGATATTCATATTGAGGGTGCATGGCTTACAGTAAACTGGCATTGGTGCATTGGAAGCAAACAACTTGTTTTCCAGCAGAACATTTATACAGGGTCCACGGCTGTGTTATACGCTTCAAGAGAAGTCTGCTGGAGCCTGTGATATGGAATCGTGACGCAATTTGTGTGTTCGATATTCACTGTGAGGTTGTGAGGGATACAGAAAGCTTGCATGGTGCATCGGGAACAAGCAACTTGACACCAAGGACAACATTTATACTGCATTCCATAGCTGTGTAGTCGCTTCAAGAGAAGTGTGTAGAAGTAGTTAAATGGCACTAGTGCATCGGAAGAGAGAACATTTATACTGGTACCACAGCTGTGTCACTTCAAGAGAAGTCTGCTAAAGCCTGTAATATTGAATTGCAACACAATTTTTGTGTTCGATATTCACTGTGAGCGTGTGAGCGTACAGAAAAATGGCATGGTGCATGAGGAACAAGCTTCTTGAATCCCAGGAGAAAATTTATACTGGAACCAAAGCTGTGTTAGTCGCTTCAAGAGAGGGGTGCTGCAGCCTGAGATATTGAATCTCGAAGCAATTCCTGTGTTCGATATTCATATTGTGGATGCATGGATAACAATAAACCGGCATTGGTGCATCGGAAACAAGCAATGTGACACCAGGAGAACATGTATACAGGAAAACACCTGAGTTCGACGCTTCAAGATAAGTCTGCTGGAGGCTGTAATATTGAATCGCGACCCAATTTGTGTGATCGATATTCATATTGAGGGTGCGTGGGTTACAGTAAACTGGCATTGGTGTATTGGAAGCAAACAACTTTTTTGCCAGCAGAATATTTATACAGGGGCCACGGCTGTGTTATTCGCTTCAAGAGAAGTCTGCTGGAGCCTGTGATATGGAATCGTGACGCCATTTGTGTGTTCGATATTCACTGTGAGGGTGTGAGGGATACAGAAAGCTTGCATGGTGCATCGAGAACAAGCAACTAGTTTCCAAGGACTTCATTTATACTGGATCCACAGCTGTGTTAGTCACTTCAAGACAAGTGTGCAGGAGCATGTAATATAGAATCGCGTCGAAATTTATGTGTTGGATATTCTCTGTGAGGGTGCGTGCGCTACAGTAAAATGGCATGGGTGGATCGGAAACTAGCTACTCGACACCAAGGAGAACATTTATACAGGGACCACAGCTGAGTTAGTCGCTTCAGGAGAAGTCTGCTGTAGCCTGTAATATTGAATCGCGACGCAATTTGTGTGTTCGATATTCACTGTGAAGGTCCGAGTGTTACAGTAAACTGGTCTTGGTGCATCGGAAACAAGCAAATGGACTAGCAAGAGAACCTTTATACGGGGACGACAGCTGTGTTAGTCGCTTCAGGGAAAGTGTGCTGGAGCCTGTAATATTGAAACGTGACGCAATTTGGGTGTTCAATATTCACTGTGAGGGTGCGAAGATTACAGTCAACTCTCATAGGTGCATCGGAAACTATCAACTTGATCTCCAGGGGATTATTTATATAGGGACACAGCTGAGATAGTCGCTTCAAGAGAAGTCTGCAGGAGCCTCTAATATTGAATCACGTCGCAATTTGAGTGTTCGATATTCACTATGAGGGTGCGTGTGTTACAATAAACTGGCATTGGTGCATCGGAAGCAAAGAAATGGACTAGCAGGAGAACTTTTATACGGTGACCACAGCTGTGTTAGTCGATTCGGGGTAAGTCTGCTGGAGCCTGTAATATTGAAACGTGACTCAAATTGGGTGTTCAGTATTCACTGAGAGGGTGTGTGGATTACAGTCAACTGTCATCGGTGCATCGGAAACTATCAACTTTACCTCCAGGGGATCATTTATATAGGGACACAGCTGAGATAGTTGCTTCAAGAGAACTCTACTGGAGCCTGTAATATTGAATCGGAACACAATTTGTGTGTTCGATATTCACTATGATGGTGCGTGTGTTACAATAAACTGCCATTGGTGCATTGGAAACAAGCAAGTGGAATACGAGGAGAACCTTTATACGGGGACCACAGCTGTGTTAGTCACTTCACCGCAAGTCATCTGGAGCCTGTAATATTGAAACGCGATGCAATTTGGGTGTTCAGTATTCACTGTGAGGGTGCGAGGATTACAGTCAAGTCTCATAGGTGCATCGGAAACTATCAACTTGACCTCCAGGGGATCATTTAAATATTGACACAACTGAGATAGTCGCTTCAAGAGAAGTCTGCTATAGCCTGTAATATTGAATCGCGACGCAATTTGTGTGTTCGATATTCACCATGAGGGTGGGTGTGTCAGAATAAACTGGCATTGGTGCATTGGAAACAAGCAAATGGATAAGCAGAAGAACCTTTATACGAGGACCACAGCTGTGTTAGTCGCTTCAGGGTAAGTCTGCTGGAGCCGGTAATATTGGAACGCGACGCAATTTGGGTGTTTAATATTCACTGTGAGGGTGCGAGGATTACAGTCAACTCTCAAATGTGCATCGGAAACTATCAACTTGACCTCCAGGGGATCATTTATATAGGGACACAGCTGAGAAAGTCGTTTCAAGAGAACTCTGCTGGAGCCTGTAATTTTGAATCACGACGCAATTTGTGTGTTCGATATTCACTATGAGGGTGCGTGTGTTACATTAAACTGGCATTGGTGCTTCGGAAACAAGCAAATGGACTAGCAGGAGAACCTTTATACGGGGACCACAGCTGAATTAGTCGCTTCAGGGTAAGTCCCTAGAGCGTGTAATATTGAAACGCGACGCAATTTGGGTGTTCAATATTCACTTAGAGCGTGCGAGCATTACAGTTAACTTTTATGGGTGCATGGGAAACTATCAACTTGACCTGCAGGGGACATTTTTATAGTGACACAGCTGAGATAGTCGCTTCAAGAGAAGTCTGCTGGAGCCTGTAATATTGAATCGCGACACAGTTTGTGCGTTCAATATTCACTATGAGGGTGCGTGTGTTACAATAAATTGTCATTGGTGCATCGGAAACAAGCAAATGGACTAGCAGGAGAACCTTTATACGGGGACCACAGCTGTGTTGGTCGCTTCAGCGTAAGTCTGCTGGAGCCTGTAATATTGAAACGCGACGCAATTTGGGAGTTCAATATTCACTGAGAGTGTGAGAGGATTACAGTCAACTTACAAATGCGCATTGGAAACTATCAACTTGACCCCCGGGGGATTATTTATATAGGGACACAGCTGAGATAGTCGCTTCAAGAGATGTCTGCTGGAGCCTGTAATATTGAATCGCGACACAGTTTGTGTGTTCGATATTCACTATGAGGGTGCGTGTGTTACAATAACCTGGCATTGGTGCATCGGAAACAAGCAAATGGAGTAGCAGGAGAACCTTAATACTGGGACCACAGCTGTGTTAGTCGCTTCATGGTAAGTCTGCTGGAGCCTGTAATATTGAAACGCGACGCAATTTGGGTGCTCAATATTCTCTGTGATGCTGCGAGGATTACAGTCAACTCTCATAGGTGCATCGGAAACTATCAACTTGACCTCCAGGGGATCATTTATATAGGGACACAGCTGAGATAATCGCTTCAAGAGAAGTCTGCTGGAGCCTGTAATATTGAAACGCGACGCAAATTGGGTGTTCAATATTAACGGTGGGGGTGCAGGGATTACAGTCAACTCTCATAGGTGCATCGGACACTATCAACTTGACCTCCAGGGGATCATTTAAATATTGACACAACTGAGATAGTCGCTTCAAGAGAAGTCTGCTATAGCCTGTAATATTGAATCGCGACGCAATTTGTGTGTTCGATATTCACCATGAGGGTGGGTGTGTCAGAATAAACTGGCATTGGTGCATTGGAAATAAGCAAATGGATAAGCAGAAAAACCTTTATACGAGGACCACAGCTGTGTTAGTCGCTTCAGGGTAAGTCTGCTGGAGCCGGTAATATTGAAACGCGACGCAATTTGGGTGTTCGATATTCACTATGAGGGTGCGTGTGTTACAATAAACTGGCATTTGTGCATCGGAAACAGGCAAATGTAGTAGCAGGAGAACCTTTATACGGGGTCGACAGCTGTGTTAGTCGCTTCAGGGTAAGTGTGCTGAAGCCTGTAATATTGAAACGAGTCGGAATTTGGGGAGTTCAATATTCACTGTGAGTGTGCGAGGATTACAGTAAACTCCCATAGGTGCATCGGAAATTATCAACTTGACCTCCTGGGGATAATTTATATAGGGACACAACTGAGATAGTCATTTCAAGAGAACTCTGCTGGAGCCTGCAATATTGAATCGCGACGCAATTTGTGTGTTCGATATTCACTATGAGGGTGCGTGTGTTACAATATACTGGCATTTGTGCATCGCAAACAAGCAAATGGACTAACAGGAGAACCTTCATACGGGGACAACAGCTGTGTTAGTCGCTTCAGGGTAAGTGTGCTGGAGCCTGTAGTATTGAAACGCGACGCAATTTGGGTGTTCAATATTCACTGTTGGGGTGCGAGGATTACAGTCAACTCTCATAGGTGCATCGGAAACTATCAACTTGACCTCCAGGGGATCATTTATATAGGGACACAGCTGAGATAATCGCTTCAAGAGAAGTCTGCTGGAGCCTGTAATATTGAAACGCGACGCAAATTGGGTGTTCAATATTAACGGTGGGGGTGCGAGGATTACAGTCTACTCTCATAGGTGCATAAGAAACTATAAACTTGACCTCCAGGGGATCATTTATATAGGGACATAGCTGAGATAATCGCTTCAAGAGAAGTCTGCTGGAGCCTGTAATATTGATTCGCGACGCAATTTGTGTGTTCGATATTGACTATGAGGTTGCGAGTGTTACAATAAACTGGTTTTTGTGCATCGGATAGAAGTAAATGGAATAGCACGAGAACCTTAATACAGGGACCACAGCTGTGTTAGTAGCTTCAGGGTAAGTCTGCTGGAGCCCGTAGTATTGAAACGCGACACAATTTGGGTGTTCAATATTCACTGAGAGGGTGCGAGGATTACAGTCAACTCCCAAATGTGCATCGGAAACTATCAACTTGACCTCCAGGGGATCATTTATATAGGGACACAGCTGAGATAGTCGCTTCAAGAGAAGTCTGCTTGAGCCTGTAATATTGAATCGCAACTCAATTTGTGTGTTCGATATTCACTATGAGGGTGCGTGTGTTACAATAAATTCTCATTGGTACATCGGAAACAAGCAAAGTGATTAGCAGGAGAACCTTTATACGGGGACCACCGCTGTGTTGGTCGCTTCAGGGTAAGTCTGCTGGAGCCTGTAATATTGATACGCGACGCAGTTTGGGTGTTCAATATTCACTGAGAGGGTGCGAGGATTACAGTCAACTCCCAAATGTGCATCGGAAACTATCAACTTGACCTCCAGGGGATCATTTATATAGGGACACAGCTGAGATAGTCGCTTCAAGAGAAGTCTGCTGGAGCCTGTAATATTGAATCGCGACGCAATTTGTGTGATAGATATTCACTATGAGGGTGCGTGTGTTGCAATAAACTGGCATTGGTGCTTCGGAAACAAGCAAATGGACTTACAGGAGAACCTTTATACGGGGACCACAGCTGTGTTAGTCGCTCCACGGTAAGTCCCTGGAGCGTGTAATATTGAAACGCGACGCAATTTGGGTGTTCAATATTCACTGAGAGGGTGCGATGATTACAGTCAACTCTCATAGGTGCATCAGAAACTATCAACTTGACCTCCAGGGGATCATTTTTATAGGGACACAGCTGAGATAGTCGCTTCAAGAGAAGTCTGCTGGAGCCTGTAATATTGAATCGTGACGCAATTTGTGTGTCGATATTCACTATGAGGTTGCGAGTGTTACAATAAACTGGCAGTTGTGCATCGGAAACAAGTAAATGGAGTAGCACGAGGACCTTAATACGGGGACCACAGATTTGTTATTTGCTTCAGCGTAAGTCTTCTGGAGCCTATAGTATTGAAACGCGACGCAATTTGGTTGTTCAGTATTCACTGGGGGGCTGCGAGGATTACAGTCAACTCTCATAGTGCATCGGAAACTATCAACTTGACCTCCAGAGGATCATTTTTATAGGGACACAGCTGAGATAGTCGCTTCAAGAGAACTCTGCTGGAGCCTGTAATATTATATCGCGACGCAATTTTTGTGTTCGATATTCACTATGAGATTGCGTGTGTTAACATAAACTGGCATTTGTGCATCGGAAACAAGCAAATGGACTAGCAGGAAAACCTTTATACGGGGACCACAGCTGTGTTAATCGCTTCAGATTAAGTCTGCTGGAGCCTGTAATATTCAAACGCGACGCAATTTGGGTGTTCAATATTAGCGGTGGGGGTGCGAGGATTACAGTCTACTCTCATAGGTGCATCGGAAACTATCAACTTGACCTCCAGGGGATCATTTATATAGGGACACAGCTGAGATAGTCGCTTCAAGAGAAGTCTGCTTGAGCCTGTAATATTGAATCGCAACTCAATTTGTGTGTTCGATATTCACTATGAGGGTGCGTGTGTTACAATAAATTCTCATTGGTACATCGGAAACAAGCAAAGTGATTAGCAGGAGAACCTTTATACGGGGACCACCGCTGTGTTGGTCGCTTCAGAGTAAGTCTGCTGGAGCCTGTAATATTGATACGCGACGCAGTTTGGGTGTTCAATATTCACTGAGAGGGTGCGAGGATTACAGTCAACTCCCAAATGTGCATCGGAAACTATCAACTTGACCTCCAGGGGATCATTTATATAGGGACACAGCTGAGATAGTCGCTTCAAGAGAAGTCTGCTGGAGCCTGTAATATTGAATCGCGACGCAATTTGTGTGATAGATATTCACTATGAGGGTGCGTGTGTTGCAATAAACTGGCATTGGTGCTTCGGAAACAAGCAAATGGACTTACAGGAGAACCTTTATACGGGGACCACAGCTGTGTTAGTCGCTCCACGGTAAGTCCCTGGAGCGTGTAATATTGAAACGCGACGAAATTTGGGTGTTCAATATTCACTGAGAGGGTGCGATGATTACAGTCAACTCTCATAGGTGCATCAGAAACTATCAACTTGACCTCCAGGGGATCATTTTTATAGGGACACAGCTGAGATTGTCGCTTCAAGAGAAGTCTGCTGGAGCCTGTAATATTGAATCGTGACGCAATTTGTGTGTCGATATTCACTATGAGGTTGCGAGTGTTACAATAAACTGGCAGTTGTGCATCGGAAACAAGTAAATGGAGTAGCACGAGGACCTTAATACGGGGACCACAGATTTGTTATTTGCTTCAGCGTAAGTCTTCTGGAGCCTATAGTATTGAAACGCGACGCAATTTGGTTGTTCAGTATTCACTGGGGGGCTGCGAGGATTACAGTCAACTCTCATAGTGCATCGGAAACTATCAACTTGACCTCCAGAGGATCATTTTTATAGGGACACAGCTGAGATATTCGCTTCAAGAGAACTCTGCTGGAGCCTGTAATATTATATCGCGACGCAATTTTTGTGTTCGATATTCACTATGAGATTGCGTGTGTTAACATAAACTGGCATTTGTGCATCGGAAACAAGCAAATGGACTAGCAGGAAAACCTTTATACGGGGACCACAGCTGTGTTAATCGCTTCAGATTAAGTCTGCTGGAGCCTGTAATATTCAAACGCGACGCAATTTGGGTGTTCAATATTAGCGGTGGGGGTGCGAGGATTACAGTCTACTCTCATAGGTGCATCGGAAACTATCAACTTGACCTCCAGGGGATCATTTATATAGGGACATAGCTGAGATAATCGCTTCAAGAGAAGTATGCTGGAGCCTATAATATAGAATCGCGAAGCAATTTCAGTGTTCGATATTCGCTATGAGGGTGCGTGTGTAACAATAAACTGGCATTTGTGCATCGGAAACAAGCAAATGGAGTAGCAGGAGACCCTTAATACGGGGACCACAGTTGTGTTAGTCGCATCAGGGTAAGTCTGCTGGTGAATGTAATATTGAAACGCGACGCAATTTGGGTGATCAATATTCACTGAGAGGGTGTGTGGATTACAGTCAACTGTCATAGGTGCATCGGATACTATCAACTTTACCTCCAGGGGATCATTTATATAGGGACACAGCTGAGATAGTTGCTTCAAGAGAACTCTGCTGGAGCCTGTAATATTGAATCGGGACACAATTTGTGTGTTCGATATTCACTATGACGGTGCGTGTGTTACAATAAACTGGCATTGGTGCATGGGAAACAAGCAATTGGAATACCAGGAGAACCTTTATAAGGGGACCACAGCTGTGTTAGTCGCTTCACCGCAAGTCTGCTGGAGCCTGTAATATTGAAACGCGACGCAATTTGGGTGTTCAGTATTCACTGTGAGGGTGCGAGGATTACAGTCATCTCTCATATGTGCATCGGAAACTATCAACTTGACCTCCAGGGGATCATTTAAATATTGACACAGCTGAGATAGTCGCATCAAGAGAAGTATGCTGGAGCCTGTATATTGAATCGCGACGCAATTTGTGTGTTCGATATTCGCTATGAGGGTGTGTGTGTTACAATAAACTGGCATTTGTGCATTGGAAACAAGTAAATGGACTAGCAGGAGAACCTTTATACGGGGACCACAGCTGTGTTTGTCGCTTCAGGGCAAGTCTGCAGGGGCCTGTAATATTGATCGTGACGCAATTTGGGTGTTCAATATTCACTGTAAAGGTGCAGGAATTACAGTCAACTCCCATAGGTGCATCGGAAACTATCAACTTGATCTCCAGGGGATCATTTAGATAGGGACACAGCTGAGATAGTCGCTTCAAGAGAAGTCTGCTGGAGCCAGTAATATTGAATCGTGACACAATTTGTGTGTTCGATATTTGCTATGAGGGTGCGTGTGTAACAATAAACTAGCATTGGTGCATCGGAAATAAGCAAATGGACTACCAGGAGAACCCTAATACGGGGACTACAGCTGTGTTATTTGCTTCACGTTAAGTCTGCTGGAGCCTGTAATAATGAATCGCGACGAAATTTCAGTGATCGATATTCACTGTGAGGGTGCGTGTGTTACAATAAACTGGCATTGGTGGATCGGAAACAAACAAATGGACTAGCAGGAGAACCTTTATACGGGGACCACAGCTGTGTTAGTCGCTTCAGGGTAAGTCTGCTGGAGCCTGTAATATTGAAACGCGACGGAATGTGGGTGTTCAATATTAACTGAGAGGGTGCGAGGATTACAGTCAACTCTCACAGGTGCATCGGAAACTATCAACTTGATCTCCAGGGCATCATTTACATAGGGACACAGCTGAGGTAGTCGCTTCAAGAGAACTCTGCTGGAGCCTGTAATATTGAATCGCGACGCAATTTGTGTGTTCGATATTCACTATGAGGGTGCGTGTGTTACAATAAACTGGCATTTGTGCATCGGAAACAAGCAAATGTAGTAGCAGGAGAACCTTTATACGGGGACCACAGCTGTGTTAGTCGATTCAGGGTAAGTCCGCTGGAGCCTGTAATATTGAAACGTGACTCAAATTGGGTGTTCAGTATTCACTGAGAGGGTGTGTGGATTACAGTCAACTCTCATAGGTGCATCGGATACTATCAACTTTACCTCCAGGGGATCATTTATATAGGGACACAGCTGAGATAGTTGCTTCAAGAGAACTCTGCTGGAGCCTGTAATATTGAATCGGGACACAATTTGTGTGTTCGATATTCACTATGACGGTGCGTGTGTTACAATAAACTGGCATTGGTGCATGGGAAACAAGCAATTGGAATACCAGGAGAACCTTTATAAGGGGACCACAGCTGTGTTAGTCGCTTCACCGCAAGTCTGCTGGAGCCTGTAATATTGAAACGCGACGCAATTTGGGTGTTCAGTATTCACTGTGAGGGTGCGAGGATTACAGTCATCTCTCATATGTGCATCGGAAACTATCAACTTGACCTCCAGGGGATCATTTAAATATTGACACAGCTGAGATAGTCGCATCAAGAGAAGTATGCTGGAGCCTGTATATTGAATCGCGACGCAATTTGTGTGTTCGATATTCGCTATGAGGGTGTGTGTGTTACAATAAACTGGCATTTGTGCATTGGAAACAAGTAAATGGACTAGCAGGAGAACCTTTATACGGGGACCACAGCTGTGTTTGTCGCTTCAGGGCAAGTCTGCAGGAGCCTGTAATATTGATCGTGACGCAATTTGGGTGTTCAATATTCACTGTAAGGGTGCAGGGATTACAGTCAACTCCCATAGGTGCATCGGAAACTATCAACTTGATCTCCAGGGGATCATTTAGATAGGGACACAGCTGAGATAGTCGCTTCAAGAGAAGTCTGCTGGAGCCAGTAATATTGAATCGTGACACAATTTGTGTGTTCGATATTTGCTATGAGGGTGCGTGTGTAACAATAAACTAGCATTGGTGCATCGGAAATAAGCAAATGGACTACCAGGAGAACCCTAATACGGGGACCACAGCTGTGTTATTTGCTTCAGGTTAAGTCTGCTGGAGCCTGTAATATTGAAACGCGACGCAATTTGGGTGTTCAGTATTCACTGTGAGGGTGCGAGGATTACAGTCAACTCTCATAGGTGCATCGGAAACTATCAACTTGACCTCCAGGGGATCATTTATATAGGGACACAGCTGAGATAGTCGCTTCAAGAGAAGTCTGCTGGAGCGTGTAATATTGATCGCGACGCAATTTGTGTGTTCGATATTCAGTATGAGGGTGCGTGTGTTACAATATACTGGCATTGGTGCATCGCAAACAAGCAAATGGACTAACAGGAGAACCTTAATACGGGGACCACAGCTGTATTATTTGCTTCAGGGTAAGTCTGCTGGAGCCTGTAATATTGAAACGCGACGCAATTTGGGTGTTCAATATTCACTGTGAGGGTGCGAGGATTATAGTCAACTCTCATAGGTGCATCGGAAACTATCAACTTGACCTCCAGGGGATCATTTATATAGGGACACAGCTGAGATAGTCGCTTCCAGAGATCTCTGCTGGAGCCTGTAATATTATATCGCGACGCAATTTGTGTGTTCGATATTCACTATCTACATCTACATGACTACTCTGCAATTCACATTTAAGTGCTTGGCAGGGGGTTCATCGAACCACAATCATACTTTCTCTCTACTATTCCACTCCCGAACAGCGAGCGGGAAAAACGAACACCTAAACCTTTCTGTTCGAGCTCTGATTTCTCTTATTTTATTTTGATGATTATTCCTACCTATGTAGGTTGGGATCAACAAAATATTTTCGCATTCGGAAGAGAAAGTTGGTGACTGAAATTTCGTAAAACGGTCTCGCCGCGACGATATACGTCTATGCTGTAATGACTTCCATCCCAACTCGTGTATCATATCTGCCACACTCTCTCCCCTATAACGCGATAATACAAAACGAGCTGCCCTTTTTTTGCACCCTTTCGATGTCCTCCGTCAATCCCACCTGGTAAGGATCCCACACCGCGCAGCAATATTGTAACAGAGGACGAACGAATGTAGTGTAAGCTCTCTCTTTAGTGGACTTGTTGCATCTTCTAAGTGTCCTGCCAATGAAACGCAACCTTTGGCTCGCCTTCCCGACAATATTATCTATGTGGTCCTTCCAACTGAAGTTGTTCGTAATTTTAACACCCAGGTACTTATTTGAATTGACAGCCTTGAGAATTGTACTATTTATCGAGTAATCGAATTCCAACGGATTTCTTTTGGAAATCATGTGGATCATCTCACACTTTTCGTTATTTAGCGTCAACTGCCACCTGACACACCATACAGCAATCTTTTCTAAATCGCTTTGCAGCTGATACTGGTCTTCGGATGACCTTACTAGACGGTAAATTACAGCATCATCTGCGAACAGTCTAAGAGAACTGCTCAGATTGTCACCCAGATCATTTATATAGATCAGGAACAGTAGAGGTCCCAGGACGCTTCCCTGGGGAACACATGATATCACTTCAGTTTTACTCGATGATTTGCCGTCTATTACTACGAACTGCGACCTTCCTGACAGGAAATCACGAATCCAGTCGCACAACTGAGACGATACGCCATAGCTCCGCAGCTTGATTAGAAGTCGCTTGTGAGGAACGGTGTCAAAAGCTTTCCGGAAATCTAGAAATACGGAATCAACTTGAGATCCCCTGTCGATAGCGGCCATTACTTCGTGCGAATAAAGAGCTAGCTGCGTTGCACAAGAGCCATGCTGAAGCCATGCTGATTACGTGTCAATAGATCGTTCCCTTCGAGGTGATTCATAATGTTTGAATACAGTATATGCTCCAAAACCCTACTGCAAACCGACGTCAATGATATAGGTCTGTAGTTAAATGGATTACTCCTACTACCCTTCTTGAACACTGGTGCGACCTGCGCAATTTTCCAATCTGTAGGTACAGATCTATCGTTGAGCGATCGGTTGTATATGAGTGCTAAGTAGGGAGCTATAGTATCAGCGTAATCTGAAAGGAACCTAATCGGTATACAATCTGGACCTGAAGACTTGCCCGTATCAAGCGATTTGAGTTGCTTCGCAACCCCTAAGGTATCTACTTCTAAGAAACTCATGCTAGCAGATGTTCGTGTTTCAAATTCTGGAATATTCCATTTGTCTTCCCTGGTGAAGGAATTTCGGAAAACTGCGTTCATCAATAACTCCGCTTTAGCGGCACAGTCGTCGATAACAGTACCATCGGCACTGCGCAGCGAAGGTATTGACTGCGTCTTACCGCTTGTGTACTTTACATACGACCAGAATTTCTTCGGATTTTCTACCAAATTTCGAGACAATGTTTCGTTGTGGAACCTATTAAAGGTATCTCGCATCGAAGTACGTGCCAAATTTCGCGCGTCTGTAAATTTTAGCCCATCTTCGGGATTTCGCGTTCTTCTGAACTTCGCATGCTTTTTCCGTTGCCTCTGCAACAGCGTTCGGACCTTTTTTGTGTACCACGGGGGATCCGTTCCATCTCTTACCAATTTATGAGGTATGAATCTCTTAATTGCTGTTGCTACTATATCTTTGAATTTGAGCCACATCTCGTCTACATTTGCATAGTCAGTTCGGAAGGAATGGAAATTGTCTTTTAGGAAGGCTTCTAGTGGCACTTTATCCGCTTTTTTAAATAAAATTATTTTGCGTTTGTTTCTGATGGATTTGGAAGAAATGGTATTGAGCCTAGCTACAATGACCTTGTGATCACTAATCCCTGTATCAGTCATGATGCTCTCTATCAGCTCTGGATTGTTTGTGGCCAAGAGGTCAAGTGTGTTTTCGCAACCATTTACAATTCGCGTGGGTTCGTGGACTAACTGCTCGAAATAATTTTCGGAGAATTCATTTAGGACAATCTCGGAAGACGTTTTCTGTCTACCACCGGTTTTGAACAAGTATTTTTGCCAACATACCAAGGGTAGGTTGAAGTCCCCACCAACTATAACCGTATGAGTAGGGTATTTTTTTTTACGAGACTCAAACTTTCTCTGAACTGTTCCGCAACTGTATCATCGGAGTCTGGGGGTCGGTAGAAGGAGCCAATTATTAACTTAATTCGGCTGTGAAGTATAACCTCCACCCACACCAATTCGCACGGAGTATCTACTTCGACTTCACTACAAGATAAACCACTACTGACAGACACAAACACTCCACCACCAATTCTGCCTAATCTATTTTTCCTGAACACCGTCTGAGACTTCGTAAAAATTTCTGCAGAACTTATTTTAGGCTTTAGCCAGCTTTCTGTACCTATAACGATATCAGCTTCTGTGCTTTCTATTAGCGCTTGAAGGTCAGGGACTTTCCCAGCGCAACTACAACAATTTACAACTATAATTCCAACTGTTCCTTGATCCAAGCACGTCCTGTAATTGCCAAGCACCCTTTGACATTGCAGCCCATCCCGCACTTTCCCGAGGCCTTCTAACCTAAAAAACCGCCCAGTCCACGCCACACAGCCTCCGCTACCCGTGTAGCCGCCAGCTGAGTGTACTGAGCTATTGACCTATTCAGCGGAACCCAAAACCCCACCACCCTATGGCGCAAGTCAAGGAATCTGCAGCCAATACGGTCGCAAAACCGCCTGAGCCTCTGATTCAGACACTCCACCCGGCTCTGCACCAAAGGTCCGCAGTCGGTTCTGTCAACGATGCTGCAGATGGTGAGCTCTGCCTTCATCTCGTAAGCAAGACCGGCAGCCTTCACCAAATCAAATAGCCGCTGGAATCCAGAGAGAATTTCCTCAGATCCAAAGCGACACACGTCATTAGTGCCGACATGTGCCACCACCTGCAACTGGCTGCACCCTGTGCTTTTCATGGCATCCGGAATGACCCTTTCCACATCAGAAATGACTCCTCCCGGAATGCACACGGAGTGCACACCGGATTTCTTCCCCTCCTTAGCCGCCGTATCCGTAAGGGGCCCCATTACGCGCCTAAGGAGATTCACTATGAGGGTGCGTGTGTTACAATAAACTGGCATTGTTGCATCGGAAACAAAGAAATGGACTAGCAGGAGAACTTTTATACGGGGACCACAGCTGTGTTAATCGCTTCAGGGTAAGTCTGCTGGACCTTGTGATATTGAAACGCGACGCAATTTGGGTTTTCAATATTCACTGTGACGGTGTGAGGATTACAGTCAACTGTCATAGGTGCATCGGAAACTATCAACTTGACCTCCAGGGGATCATCTATATACGGACACAGCTGAGATAGTCGCTTCAAGAGAACTCTGCTGGAGCCTGTAATATTATAACGCGACGCAATTTGTGTGTTCGATATTCAATATAAGGGTGCGTGTTTTACAATAAACTTGCATTTGTGCATCAGAAGCAAGCAAATGGACAAGCAGGAGAACCTTTATATGGGGACCACAGCTGTGTTAGTCGCTTCAGGGTAACTCTGCTGGAGCCTGCAATATTGAAACGCGACGGAATGTGGGTGTTCAATATTAACTGAGAGGGTGCGAGGATTACAGTCAACTCTAACAGGTGCATCGGAAACTATCAAATTGATCTCCAGGGCATGATTTACATAGGGACACAACTGAGATAGTCGCTTCAAGAGAACTCTGCTGGAGCCTGTAATATTGAATCGCGACGTAATTTGTATGTTCGATATTCACTATGAGGGTGCGTGTGTTACAATAAACTGGCATTGGTGCATCGGAAACAAAGAAATGGACTAGCAGGAGAACTTTTATACGGGGCCCACAGCTGTGTTAATCGCTTCAGGGTAAGTCTGCTGGACCTTGTGATATTGAAACGCGACGCAATTTGGGTTTTCAATATTCACTGTGACGGTGTGAGGATTACAGTCAACTGTCATAGGTGCACCGGAAACTACCAACTTGACCTCCAGGGGATCATTTATATATGGACACAGCTGAGATAGTCGCTTCAAGAGAACTCTGCTGGAGCCTGTAATATTGAATCACGACACAATTTGTGTGTTCGATATTCACTATGAGGGTGCGTGTTTTACAATAAACTGGCTTTGGTGCATCGGAAACAAGGAAATGGACTAGCAGGAGAACCTTTATACGGTGACTACAGCTGTGTTATTTGCTTCAGGGTAAGTCTGCTGGAGTCCGTAATATTGAATCGGGATGCAATTTGTGTGTTCGATATTCACTATGAGGGTGTGTGTGTTACAATAAACTGGCATTGGTTCATCGGAAACAAGCAAATGGAATACCAGGAGAACCTTTATACGGGGATCACAGCTGTGTGAGTCGCATCAGGGTAAGTCTGCTGGAGCCTCTAATATTGAAACGCGACGCAATTTGGGTGTTCGATATTCACTATGAGGGTGCGTGTATTACAATAAACTGGCATTGGTGCATCGGAAACAAGCAAATGGACTAGCAGGAGAACCATAATACGGGGATCACAGCTGTGTTATTTGCTTCAGAGTAAGTCTGCTGGAGCCTGTAATATTGAATCGCGACGCAATTTGTGTGCTCGATATTCACTATGAGGGTGCGTGTGTTACAATAAACTGTGATTTGTGCATCGGAAACCAGCAAATGGACCAGCAGGAGAACCTTTATACATGGACTACAGCTGTGTTAGTCGCTTCAGTGTAAGTCTGTTGGAACCATGTAATATTCAACTTCGACGCAATTTGGGTGTTCAATATTCTCTGTCATAGTTCGAGGATTACAGTCAACTCTCATAGGTGCATCGGACACTATCATTTTGACCTTCAGGGGATCATTTATATAGGGACACAGCTGAGATAGTCGCTTCAAGAGAAGTCTACTAGAGCTTGTAATATTGAATCGCGATGCAAATTGTGTGTTCGATATTCACTATGAGGGTGTGTGTGTTACAATAAACTGGCATTGGTGCATCGAAAACAAGCAAATGGAATACAAGGAGAACCTTTATACGGGGACCACAGCTGTGTTAGTCGCTTCAGGGTAAGTCTGCTGGAGCCTCTAATATTTAAACGCGACGCAATTTGAGTGTTCAATATTCACTATGACGGTGCGAGGATTACAGTCAACTCTTATAGGTGCTATGGAAACTATCAACTTGATCTCCACGGGATCATTTATATAGGGACACAGCTGAGATAGTCGCTTCAAGAGAAGTCTTCTGGAGCCTGTAATATTGAATCGCGACGCAATTTGTGTGTTCGATATTCCTTACGAGGGTGCGTTTGTTACAATAATCTGGCATTGTTGCATCGGAAACGAGCAAATGGACTAGCAGGAGAACCTTAATACGGGGACCACAGCTGTGTTAGTCGCTTCAGGGTAAGTCTACTGGAGCCTGTAATATTGAAACGCGACGCAATTGGGGTGTTCAGTATTCACTGTGAGGGTGTGAGGATTACAGTCAACTCTCATAGGTGCATCAGAAACTATCACCTTGACCTCCAGGGGATCATTTACATAGGGACACAGCTGAGATAGTCGCTTCAAGAGAAGTCTGCTGAAGACTGTAATATTGAATTGCGACGCAATTTGTGTTCGATATTCACTATGAGTGTGAGTGTGTTAAAATAAACTGGCATTGGTGCATCGGAAACAGGCAAATGGAATACCAGGAGAACCTTTATACAGGGACCACAGCTGTGTTAGTCGCTTCAGGGTAAGTCTGTTGGAACCATGTAATATTCAACTTCGACGCAATTTGGGTGTTCAATATTCTCTGTCATAGTTCGAGGATTACAGTCAACTCTCATAGGTGCATCGGACACTATCAATTTAACCTTCAGGGGATCATTTATATAGGGACACAGCTGAGATAGTCGCTTCAAGAGAAGTCTGCTTTAGCCTGTAATATTGAACCGCGATGCAATTTGTGTTTTCGATATTCACTATGAGGGTGTGTGTGTTACAATAAACTGGCATTGGTGCATTGGAAACAAGCTAATGGAATACCAGGAGAACCTTTATACGGGGACCACAGCTGTGTTAGTCGCTTCAGGGTAAGACTGCCGGAGCCTGTACTGTCGAAACGCGACGCAATTTGGGTGTTCAATATTCACTGTAAGGGTGCAGGGATTACAGTATTCAGTATTCACTGTGAGGGTGTGAGGATTACAGTCAACTCCCATAAGTGCATTGGAAACTACAACTTGACCTCCAGGGGATCATTTATATAGGGACACAGCTGAGATAGTCGCTTCAAGAAAACTCTCATGGAGCCTGTAATATTGAATCACGACACAATTTGTGTGTTCGATATTCACTATGAGGGTGTGTGTGTTACAATAAACTGGCATTGGTGCATCGGAAACAAGCAAATGGAATACCAGGAGAACCTTTATACGGGGACCACAGCTGTGTTAGTCGCTTCAGGCTAAGTCTGCTGGAGCCTGTAATATTGAAACGCGACGGAATGTGGGTGTTCAATATTAACTGAGAGGGTGCGAGGATTACAGTCAACTCCCACAGGTCCATCGGAAACTATCAACTTGATCTCCAGGGCATCATTTGCATAGGGACACAGGTGAGGTAGTCGCTTCAAGAGAACTCTGCTGGAGACTGTAATATTATATCGCGACGCAATTAGTGTGTTCGATATTCACTATGAGGGTGCGTGTGTTACAATGAACTGGCACTGGTGCATCGGAAACAAGCAAATGGACAAGGAGGAGAACCTTTATACGGGGACCACAGCTGTGTTAGTCGCTTCAGTGTAAGTCTGCTGGAGCCTGTAATATTGAAACGCGACGCAATTTGGGTGTTCAATATTCACTGTGACGGTGCGACGATTACAGTCAACTCTTATAGGTGCTACGGAAACTATCAACTTGACCTCCCCGGGATCATTTATATAGGGACACAGATGAGATAGTCGCTTCAAGAGAAGTCTGCTGGAGCCTGTAATATTGAATCGCTACGCAATTTGTGTGTTCGATATTTCTTACGAGGGTGCGTGTGTTACAATAAACTGGTATTGGTGCATCGGAAACAAGCAAATGGAGTAGCAGGAGAAAATTTATACGGCCACCACAGCTGTGCTATTTGCTTCAAGGTAAGTCTGCTGCAGCCTGTAATATTGAAACGCGACGAAATTTGGGTGTTCAATATTCACTGTGAGTGTGTGAGGATTACAGTCAACTCTCATAGGTGCATCCGAAACTTTCACCTTGACCTCCAGGGGATCATTTACATAGGGACACAGCTGAGATAGTCGCTTCAAGACAAGTCTGCTGGAGACTGTAATATTATATCGCGACGCAATTAGTGTGTTCGATATTCACTATGAGGGTGCGTGTGTTACAATAAACTGGCACTGGTGCATCGGAAACAAGCAAATGGACAAGGAGGAGAACCTTTACACGGGGACCACAGCTGTGTTAGTCGCTTCAGGGTAAGTCTGCTGGAGCCTCTAATATTGAAACGCGACGCAATTTGAGTGTTCAATATTCACTATGACGGTGCGAGGATTACAGTCAACTCTTATAGGTGCTACGGAAACTATCAACTTGATCTCCACGGGATCATTTATATAGGGACACAGTTGAGATAGTCGCTACAAGAGAAGTCTGCTGGAGCCTGTAATACTGAATCGCGACGCATTTTGTGTGTTCGATATTCCTTACGAGGGTGCGTGTGTTACAATAAACTGGCATTGGTGCATCGGAAACAAGCAAATGGAGTAGCAGGAGAACCTTTATACGGGGACCACAGCTGTGCTATTTGCTTCAAGGTAAGTCTGCTGCAGCCTGTAGTATTGAATCGAGACGAAATTTGGGTGTTCAATATTCAGTGTGACGGTGCGAGGATTACAGTCAACTCTCATAGGTGCATCGGTAACTATCAAGTTGACTTCCTGCGGATCATTTATATAGGGACACAGCTGAGATAGTCACTTCAAGAGAAGTCTGCCGGACCTGCAATATTGAATTGCGTCGCAATTTGTGTGTTCGATATTCACTATGAGTGTGAGTGTGTTAAAATAAACTGGCATTGGTGCATCGGAAACAGGCAAATGGAATACCAGGAGAACCTTTATACGGCGACCACAGCTGTGTTAGTCGCTTCAGGATAAGACTGCCGGAGCCTGTAATATCGAAACGCGACGCAATTTGGGTGTTCAATATTCACTGTAAGGATGCAGGGATTACAGTCTACTCTCATAGGTGCATCGGAATCTATCAACTTGACCTCCAGAGGATCATTTAGATAGGGACACAGCTGAGATAGTCCCTTCAAGAGAACTCTCCTGGAGCCTGTAATATTGAATCACGACACAATTTGTGTGTTCGATATTCACTATGAGGGTGTGTGTGTTACAATAAACTGGCGTTGGTGCATCGGAAACAAGCAAATGCAATACCAGGAGAACCTTTATACGGGGACCACAGCTGTGTGAGTCGCTTCAGGGTAAGTCTGCTGGAGCCTGTAATATTGAAACGCGACGCAATTTGGGTGTTCAATATTCACTGTGACGGAGCGACGATTACAGTCAACTCTCATAGGTGCATCGGAATCTATCAACTTGACCTCCAGAGGATCATTTATATAGGGACACAGATGAGATAGTCGCTTCAAGAGAAGTCTGCTGGAGCCTGTAATATTGAATAGCTACACAATTTGTGTGTTCGATATTCCTTACGAGGGTGCGTGTGTTACAATAAACTGGCATTGGTGCATCGGAAACAAGCAAATGGAGTAGCAGGAGAACCTTTATACGGCGACCACAGCTGTGCTATTTTCTTCAAGGTAAGTCTGCTGGAGGCTGTAATATTGAAACGCGACGGAATGTGGGTGTTCAGTATTAACTGAGAGGGTGCGAGGTTTACAGTCAACTCCCACAGGTGCATCCGAAACTATCAACTTGATCTCCAGGGCATCATTTACATAGGGACACAGCTGAGGTAGTCGCTTCCAGAGAAACTCTGCTGGAGCCTGTAATATTGAATCGCGACGCAATTTGTGTGCTCGATATTCACTATGAGGGTGCGTGTGTGACAATAAACTGGCATTTGTGCATCGGAAACCAGCAAATGGACTAGCAGGAGAACCTTTATACAGGGACCACAGCTGTGTTAGTCGCTTCAGAGTAAGTCTGCTGGAGCCTGTAATATTGAAACGCGACGCAATTTGGGTGTTCAATATTCACTGTAAGGGTGCAGGGATTACAGTCAACTCTCATAGGTGCATCGGAAACTATCAACTTGACCTCCAGGGGATCATTTAGATAGGGACAAAGCTGAGATAGTCGCTTCAAGAGAAGTCTGCTGGAGCCTGTAATATTGAATTGCGACGGAATTTTTTGTGTTCGATATTCACTATGAGGGTGCGTGTGTTACAATAAACTGGCATTTGTGCATTGGAAACAAACAAAATGTCTAGCAGGAGAACCTTTATATGGGGACCACAGCTGTGTTAATCGCTTCAGGGTAAATCTGCTGGAGCCTGTAATTTTGAAACGTGACGCAATTTGGGTGTTCAATATTCTCTGTGTTGGTGCGAGGATTATATTCAACTCTCATAGGTGCATCGGAAACTATCAACTTGACCTCCAGGGAGTCATTTATATAGGGACACAGCTGAGATAGTCGCTTCAAGAGAACTCTGCTGGAGCCTGTAATATTATATCGCGACGCAATTTGTGTGTTCGATATTCACTATGAGGGTGCGTGTGTTACAATAAACTGGCACTGAAGCATCGGAAACAAGCAAATGGACAAGGAGGAGAACTTTTTTACGGGGACCACTGCGGTGTTAGTTGTTTCAGGGTAAGTGTGCTGGAGCCTGTAATATTGAAACACGACGCAATCTGGGAATTCAGTATTCACTTTGAGGGTGCGAGGATTACATTCAACTACCATAAGTGCATCGGAAACTATAACTTGACCTCCAGGGGATCATTTATATAGGGACACAGCTGAGATAGTCGCTTCAAGAGAACTCTCATGGAGCCTGTAATATTGAATCACGACACGATTTGTGTGCTCGATATTCAATATGAGGGTGCGTGTGTTACAATAAACTGGCATTGGTGCATCGGAAACAAGCAAATGGACTAGCAGGAGAACCTATAAAAGGGGACCACAGCTGTGTTAGTCGCTTCAGGGTGAAGGTAAGTTTGCTGGAATCTGCAATATTGAAACGCGACGCAATTTGGGTGTTCAATATTCTCTGTGATGGTGCAAGGATTACAGTCAACTCTCATAGGGGCATCGGCAACTATCACCTTGACCTCCAGGGGATCATTTATATAGGGACACAGCTTAGATAGTTGCTTCAAGAGAACTCTGCTGGAGCCTGAAATATTGAATCGCGACACAATTTGTGTGTTCGATGTTCACTGTGAGGGTGATTGTGTTACAGTAAACTGGCATTGGTGCATCGGAATCAAGCAAATGGACTAGCAGGTGAACCTTTATACGGGGACCACAGCTGTGTTAGTCGCTTCAGAGTAAGTCTGCTAGAGCCTGTAATATTGAAACGCGACGCAATTTGGGTGTTCAATATTCACTGTAAGGGTGCAGGGATTACAGTCAACTGTCATAGGTGCATCGGAAACTATCAACTTGACCTCCAGGGGATCATTTAGATAGGGACACCGCTGAGATAGTCGGTTCAAGAGAACTCTCATGCAGCCTGTAATATTGAATCACGACACAATTTGTGTGTTCGATATTCACTATGAGGGTGCGTGTGTTACAATAAACTGGCATTGGTGCATCGGAAACAAGCAAATGGACTAGCAGGAGAACCTTTATACGGTGACCACAGCTGTGTTATTTACTTCAGGGTAAGTCTGCTGGAGTCCGTAATATTGAATCGGGATGCAATTTGTGTGTTCGATTTTCACTATTAGGGTGTGTGTGTTACAATAAACTGGCGTTGGTGCATCGGAAACAAGCAAATGCAATACCAGGAGAACCTTTATACGGGGACCACAGCTGTGTGAGTCGCTTCAGGGTAAGTCTGCTGGAGCCTGTAATATTGAAACGCGACGCAATTTGGGTGTTCAATATTCACTGTGACGGTGCGACGATTACAGTCAACTCTAATAGGTGCTACGGAAACTATCAACTTGACCTCCACGGGATCATTTATATAGGGACACAGATGAGATAGTCGCTTCAAGAGAAGTCTGCTGGAGCCTGTAATATTGAATAGCTACACAATTTGTGTGTTCGATATTCCTTACGAGGGTGCGTGTGTTACAATAAACTGGCATTGGTGCATCGGAAACAAGCAAATGGAGTAGCAGGAGAACCTTTATACGGGGACCACAGCTGTGCTATTTTCTTCAAGGTAAGTCTGCTGGAGGCTGTAATATTGAAACGCGACGGAATGTGGGTGTTCAATATTAACTGAGAGGGTGCGAGGTTTACAGTCAACTCCCACAGGTGCATCCGAAACTATCAACTTGATCTCCAGGGCATCATTTACATAGGGACACAGCTGAGGTAGTCGCTTCCAGAGAAACTCTGCTGGAGCCTGTAATATTGAATCGCGACGCAATTTGTGTGCTCGATATTCACTATGAGGGTGCGTGTGTGACAATAAACTGGCATTTGTGCATCGGAAACCAGCAAATGGACTAGCAGGAGAACCTTTATACAGGGACCACAGCTGTGTTAGTCGCTTCCGAGTAAGTCTGCTGGAGCCTGTAATATTGAAACGCGACGCAATTTGGGTGTTCAATATTCACTGTAAATGTGCAGGGATTACAGTCAACTCTCATAGGTGCATCGGAAACTATCAACTTGACCTCCAGGGGATCATTTAGATAGGGACAAAGCTGAGATAGTCGCTTCAAGAGAAGTCTGCTGGAGCCTGTAATATTGAATTACGACGGAATTTTTTGTGTTCGATATTCACTATGAGGGTGCGTGTGTTACAATAAACTGGCATTTGTGCATTGGAAACAAACAAAATGTCTAGCAGGAGAACCTTTATATGGGGACCACAGCTGTGTTAATCGATTCAGGGTAAATCTGCTGGAGCCTGTAATTTTGAAACGTGACGCAATTTGGGTGTTCAATATTATCTGTGTTGGTGCGAGGATTATATTCAACTCTCATAGGTGCATCGGAAACTATCAACTTGACCTCCAGGGAGTCATTTATATAGGGACACAGCTGAGATAGTCGCTTCAAGAGAACTCTGCTGGAGCCTGTAATATTATATCGCGACGCAATTTGTGTGTTCGATATTCACTATGAGGGTGCGTGTGTTACAATAAACTGGCACTGGTGCATCGGAAACAAGCAAATGGACAAGGAGGAGAACTTTTTTACGGGGACCACTGCGGTGTTAGTTGTTTCAGGGTAAGTGTGCTGGAGCCTGTAATATTGAAACACGACGCAATCTGGGAATTCAGTATTCACTGTGAGGGTGCGAGGATTACATTCAACTACCATAAGTGCATCGGAAACTATAACTTGACCTCCAGGGGATCATTTATATAGGGACACAGCTGAGATAGTCGCTTCAAGAGAACTCTCATGGAGCCTGTAATATTGAATCACGACACGATTTGTGTGCTCGATATTCAATATGAGGGTGCGTGTGTTACAATAAACTGGCACTGGTGCATCGGAAACAAGCAAATGGACAAGGAGGAGAACTTTTTTACGGGGACCACAGCTGTGTTATTTGCTTCAGGGTAAGTCTGCTGGAGCCAGTAATATTGAATCGCGACGCAATTTGTGTGCTCGATATTCACTATGAGGGTGCGTGTGTGACAATAAACTGGCATTTGTGCATCGGAAACCAGCAAATGGACTAGCAAGAGAACCTTTATACAGGGACCACAGCAGTGTTAGTCGCTTCAGGGTAAGTCTGTTGGAACCATGTAATATTAAACTTCGACGCAATTTGGGTGTTCAATATTCTCTGTCATAGTTTGAGGATTTCAGTCAACTCTCATAGGTGCATCGGACACTATCAACTTGACCTTCAGGGGATCATCTATATAGGGAGGCAGCTGAGATAGTCGCTTCAAGAGAAGTCTGCTTTAGCCTGTAATATTGAATCGCGATGCAATTTGTGTTTTCGAAATTCACTATGAGGGTGGTGGTATACAATAAACTGGCAATGGTGCATCGGAAACAAGCAAATGGAATACCAGGAGAACCTTTATACGGGGACCACAGCTGTGTTAGTCGCTTCAGCGTAAGTCTGCTGAAGCCTGTAATATTGGAACGCGACGCTATTTGAGTGTTCAATATTCACTATGAGGGTGCGTGTTTTACAATAAACTGGCATTTGTGCATCGGAAACAAGCAAATCGACTAGCAGGAGAACCTTTATACGGGGACCACAGCCGTGCTATTTGCTTCAAGGTAAGTCTGCTGCAGCCTGTAATATTGAAACGCGACGAAATTTGGGTGTTCAGTATTCACTGTGAGTGTGCGAGGATTACAGTGAACTCTCATAGGTTCATCGGAAACTATCAACTTGACTTCCCGGGGATCATTTATATAGGGACACAGCTGAGATAGTCGCTTCAAGAGAACTCCGCTGGAGACTGTAGTATTGAATCGTGACGCAAATTGTGTGTTCGATAATCACTACGAGGGTGCGTGTGTTACAAGAACCTGGCATTGGTGCATCGGAAACAAGCAGATGGACTAGCAGGAGAACCTATATACGACGACCACAGCTGTGTTAGTCGCCTCAGAGTAAGACTGCTGGAGCCTGTAATATTGAAACGCGACGCAATTTGGTTGTTCAATATTCACTGTAGGTGTGCAAGGATTACAGTCAACTCCCATAGGTGCATCGGAAACTATCAACTTGACCTCCAGGGGTTCATTTAGATGGGGAAACAGCTGAGAGAGTCGCTTCAAGAGAAGTCTGCTGGAGACTGTAATATTGAAACGCGACGCAATTTGGGTGTTCAATATTCTCTGTGATGGTGCGAGGATTACAGTCAACTCTCATAGGTGCATCGGAAACTATCAACTTGACCTTCAGGGGAGCATTTATACAGGGACACAGCTGAGATAGTCGCTACAAGAGAAATCTGGTGGAGCCCGTAATATTGTATCGCGACGCAATTTGTGTGTTCGATATTCACTATGAGGGTGCGTGTGTTACAATAAACTGGCATTGGTGCACCGGAAACAAGCAAATGGACTGTCAGGAGAACCTTTATACGGGGACCACAGCTGTGTTAATCGCTTCAGGGTAAGTCTGCTGGAACCATGTAATACTTAAACGCGATGCAATTTGGGTGTTCAACATTCACTGTGAGGGTGCGAGGATTACAGTCAACTCTCATAGGTGCATCGGAAACTATCACCTAGACCTCCAGGGGATCATTTACATAGGGACACAGCTGCGATAGTCGCTTCAAGAGAAGTCTGCTGGAGACTGTAATATTGAATCGCGGGGCAATTTGTGTGTTCGATATGCACTATGAGGGTGCGTGTGTTACAATAAACTGGCATTGTTCCACCGGAAACAAGCAAATGGGATACCAGGAGATCCTTTATACGGGGACCACAGCTGTGTTAGTCGCTTCAGGGTAAGACTGCCGGAGCCTGTAATATCGAAACGCGACGCAATTTGGGTGTTCAGTATTCACTGTGAGGGTGCGAGAATTACAGTCAACTCTCATAGGTGCATCGGAAACTATCAACTTGTCCTCCAGGGGATCATTTATACAGGGACACAGCTGAGATAGTCGCTTCAAGGGAACTCTGCTGAAGTCTTAATATTATATCGCGACGCAATTTGAGTGTTCGATATTCACTAAGTGGGTGCATGTGTTACAATAAACTGGCATTGGTGCATCGGAAACAAGCAAATGGAGTAGCAGGAGAACCTTTATACGGGGACCACAGCTGTGCTATTTGCTTCAAGGTAAGTCTGCTGCAGCCTGTAGTATTGAATCGAGACGAAATTTGGGTGTTCAATATTCAGTGTGACGGTGCGAGGATTACAGTCAACTCTCATAGGTGCATCGGTAACTATCAAGTTGACTTCCTGCGGATCATTTATATAGGGACACAGCTGAGATTGTCACTTCCAGAGAAGTCTGCCGGACCTGCAATATTGAATTGCGTCGCAATTTGTGTGTTCGATATTCACTATGAGTGTGAGTGTGTTAAAATAAACTGGCATTGGTGCATCGGAAACAGGCAAATGGAATACCAGGAGAACCTTTATACGGCGACCACAGCTGTGTTAGTCGCTTCAGGGTAAGACTGCCGGAGCCTGTAATATCGAAACGCGACTCAATTTGGGTGTTCAATATTCACTGTAAGGATGCAGGGATTACAGTCAACTCTCATAGGTGCATCGGAATCTATCAACTTGACCTCCAGGGGATCATTTAGATAGGGACACAGCTGAGATAGTCCCTTCAAGAGAACTCTCCTGGAGCCTGTAATATTGAATCACGACACAATTTGTGTGTTCGATATTCACTATGAGGGTGTGTGTGTTACAATAAACTGGCATTGGTGCATCGGAAACAAGCAAATGGAGTAGCAGGAGAACATTTATACTGTGACCACAGCTGTGTTATTTGCTTCAGGGTAATTCTGTTGGAGCCCGTAATATTGAATCGCGACGCAATTTGTGTGTTCGATATTCACTATGAGATTGCGTGTTTTACAATAAACTGGCATTTGTGCATCGGAAACAAGCAAATGGACTAGCAGGAGAACCTATAAAAGGGGACCACAGCTGTGTTAGTCGCTTCAGGGTAAAGGTAAGTTTGCTGGAGTCTGCAATATAGAAACGCGACGCAATTTGGGTGTTCAATATTCTCTGTGATGGTGCAAGGATTACAGTCAACTCTCATAGGAGCATCGGCAACTATCACCTTGACCTCCATGGGATCATTTATATAGGGACATAGCTTAGATAGTTGCTTCAAAAGAACTCTGCTGGAGCCTGAAATATTGAATCGCGACACAATTTGTGTGTTCGATGTTCACTGTGAGGGTGATTGTGTTACAGTAAACTGGCATTGGTGCATCGGAATCAAGCAAATGGACTAGCAGGTGAACCTTTATACGGGGACCACAGCTGTGTTAGTCGCTTCAGAGTAAGTCTGCTAGAGCCTGTAATATTGAAACGCGACGCAATTTGGGTGTTCAATATTCACTGTAAGGGTGCAGGGATTACAGTCAACTGTCATAGGTGCATCGGAAACTATCAACTTGACCTCCAGGGGATCATTTAGATAGGGACACAGCTGAGATAGTCGCTTCAAGAGAACTCTCATGGAGCCTGCAATATTGAATCACGACACAATTTGTGTGTTCGATATTCACTATGAGGGTGCGTGTGTTACAATAAACTGGCATTGGTGCATCGGAAACAAGCAAATGGACTAGCAGGAGAACCTTTATACGGTGACCACAGCTGTGTTATTTGCTTCAGGGTAAGTCTGCTGGAGTCCGTAATATTGAATCGGGATGCAATTTGTGTGTTCGATATTCACTATGAGGGTGTGTGTGTTACAATAAACTGGCGTTGGTGCATCGGAAACAAGCAAATGCAATACCAGGAGAACCTTTATACGGGGACCACAGCTGTGTGAGTCGCTTCAGGGTAAGTCTGCTGGAGCCTGTAATATTGAAACGCGACGCAATTTGGGTGTTCAATATTCACTGTGACGGTGCGACGATTACAGTCAACACTAATAGGTGCTACGGAAACTATCAACTTGACCTCCACGGGATCATTTATATAGGGACACAGATGAGATAGTCGCTTCAAGAGAAGTCTGCTGGAGCCTGTAATATTGAATAGCTACACAATTTGTGTGTTCGATATTCCTTACGAGGGTGCGTGTGTTACAATAAACAGGCATTGGTGCATCGGAAACAAGCAAATGGAGTCGCAGGAGAACCTTTATACGGGGACCACAGCTGTGCTATTTTCTTCAAGGTAAGTCAGCTGCAGCCTGTAATATTGAAACGCGACGAAATTTGGGTGTTCAATGTTCACTGTGAGGGTGCGAGGATTACAGTCAACTCTCATAGGTGCATCAGAAACTATCACCTTGACCTGCAGGGGATCATTTAGATAGGGACACAGCTGAGATAATCGCTTCAAGAGAAGTCTGCTAGAGCTCATAATATTGAATCGCGATGCAATTTGTGTGTTCGATATTCACTATGAGGGTGCGTGTGTTACAATCAACTGGCATTGGTGCATCGGAAACAAGCAAATGGAATACCAGGAGAAACTTTATACGGGGACCACAGCTGTGTTAGTCGCTTCACGGTAAGTCTGCTGGAGCCTGTAATATTGAAAAGCGACGGAATGTGGGTGTTCAATATTAACTGAGAGGGTGCGAGGTTTACAGTCAACTCCCACAGGTGCATCCGAAACTATCAACTTGATCTCCAGCGCATCATTTACATAGGGACACAGCTGAGGTAGTCGCTTCCAGAGAAACTCTGCTGGAGCCTGTAATATTGAATCGCGACGCAATTTGTGTGCTCGATATTCACTATGAGGGTGCGTGTGTGACAATAAACTGGCATTTGTGCATCGGAAACCAGCAAATGGACTAGCAGGAGAACCTTTATACAGGGACCACAGCTGTGTTAGTCGCTTCAGAGTAAGTCTGCTGGAGCCTGTAATATTGAAACGCGACGCAATTTGGATGTTCAATATTCACTGTAAGGGTGCAGGGATTACAGTCAACTGTCATAGGTGCATCGGAAACTATCAACTTGACCTCCAGGGGATCATTTAGATAGGGACAAAGCTGAGATAGTCGCTTCAAGAGAGGTCTGCTGGAGCCTGTAATATTGAATTGCGACGCAATTTGTGTGTTCGATATTCACTATGAGGGTGCGTGTGTTACAATAAACTGGCATTTGTGCATTGGAAACAAACAAAAGGTCTAGCAGGAGAACCTTTATATGGGGACCAAAGCTGTGTTAATCGCTTCAGGGTAAATCTGCTGGAGCCTGTAATTTTGAAACGTGACGCAATTTGGGTGTTCAATATTCTCTGTGTTGGTGCGAGGATTATATTCAACTCTCATAGGTGCATCGGAAACTATCAACTTGACCTCCAGGGAATCATTTATATAGGGACACAGCTGAGATAGTCGCTTCAAGAGAACTCTGCTGGAGCCTGTAATATTATATCGCGACGCAATTTGTGTGTTCGATATTCACTATGAGGGTGCGTGTGTTACAATAAACTGGCACTGGTGCATCGGAAACAAGCAAATGGACAAGGAGGAGAACCTTTTTACGGGGACCACTGCGGTGTTAGTTGTTTCAGGGTAAGTGTGCTGGAGCCTGTAATATTGAAACACGACGCAATCTGGGAATACAGTATTCACTGTGAGGGTGCGAAGATTACATTCAACTACCATAAGTGCATCGGAAACTATAACTTGACCTCAAGGGGATCATTTATATAGGGACACAGCTGAGATAGTCGCTTCAAGAGAACTCTCATGGAGCCTGTAATATTGAATCACGACACAATTTGTGTGCTCGATATTCACTATGAGGGTGCGTGTGTTACATTAAACTGGCACTGGCGCATCGGAAACAAGCAAATGGACAAGGAGGAGAACTTTTTTACTGGGACCACAGCTGTGTTATTTGCTTCAGGGTAAGTCTGCTGGAGCCAGTAATATTGAATCGCGACGCAATTTGTGTGCTCGATATTCACTATGAGGGTGCGTGTGTGACAATAAACTGGCATTTGTGCATCGGAAACCAGCAAATGGACTAGCAAGAGAACCTTTATACAGGGACCACAGCAGTGTTAGTCGCTTCAGGGTAAGTCTGTTGGAACCATGTAATATTAAACTTCGACGCAATTTGGGTGTTCATATTCTCTGTCATAGTTTGAGGATTACAGTCAACTCTCATAGGTGCATCGGACACTATCAACTTGACCTTCAGGGGATCATCTATATAGGGAGGCAGCTGAGATAGTCGCTTCAAGAGAAGTCTGCTTTAGCCTGTAATATTGAATCGCGATGCAATTTGTGTTTTCGAAATTCACTATGAGGGTGGTGTGTTACAATAAACTGGCAATGGTGCATCGGAAACAAGCAAATGGAATACCAGGAGAACCTTTATACGGGGACCACAGCTGTGTTAGTCGCTTCAGCGTAAGTCTGCTGAAGCCTGTAATATTGAAACGCGACGCAATTTGAGTGTTCAATATTCACTATGAGGGTGCGTGTTTTACAATAAACTGGCATTTGTGCATCGGAAACAAGCAAATCGACTAGCAGGAGAACCTTTATACGGGGACCACAGCCGTGCTATTTGCTTCAAGGTAAGTCTGCTGCAGCCTGTAATATTGAAACGCGACGAAATTTGGGTGTTCAGTATTCACTGTGAGTGTGCGAGGATTACAGTGAACTCTCATAGGTTCATCGGAAACTATCAACTTGACTTCCCGGGGATCATTTATATAGGGACACAGCTGAGATAGTCGCTTCAAGAGAACTCCGCTGGAGACTGTAGTATTGAATCGTGACGCAATTTGTGTGTTCGATAATCACTACGAGGGTGCGTGTGTTACAAG
Source organism: Schistocerca gregaria (assembly GCF_023897955.1). Taxonomy (NCBI): domain Eukaryota; kingdom Metazoa; phylum Arthropoda; class Insecta; order Orthoptera; family Acrididae; genus Schistocerca; species Schistocerca gregaria. The sequence continues at coordinate 128,117,943 of NC_064931.1, read as the reverse complement.
AAACTGGCATTGGTGCATCGGAAACAAGCAGATGGACTAGCAGGAGAACCTATATACGACGACCACAGCTGTGTTAGTCGCCTCAGAGTAAGACTGCTGGAGCCTGTAATATTGAAACGCGACGCAATTTGGTTGTTCAATATTCACTGTAGGTGTGCAAGGATTACATTCAACTCCCATAGGTGCATCGGAAACTATCAACTTGACCTTCAGGGGAGCATTTATACAGGGACACAGCTGAGATAGTCGCTACAAGAGAAATCTGGTGGAGCCCGTAATATTGTATCGCGACGCAATTTGTGTGTTCGATATTCACTATGAGGGTGCGTGTGTTACAATAAACTGGCATTGGTGCACCGGAAACAAGCAAATGGACTGTCAGGAGAACCTTTATACGGGGACCACAGCTGTGTTAATCGCTTCAGGGTAAGTCTGCTGGAACCATGTAATACTTAAACGCGATGCAATTTGGGTGTTCAACATTCACTGTGAGGGTGCGAGGATTACAGTCAACTCTCATAGGTGCATCGGAAACTATCACCTAGACCTCCAGGGGATCATTTATATAGGGACACAGCTGAGATAGTCGCTTCAAGAGAACTCCGCTGGAGACTGTAGTATTGAATCGTGACGCAATTTGTGTGTTCGATAATCACTACGAGGGTGCGTGTGTTACAAGAAACTGGCATTGGTGCATCGGAAACAAGCAGATGGACTAGCAGGAGAACCTATATACGACGACCACAGCTGTGTTAGTCGCTTCAGGGTAAGTCTGCTGGATCCTGTAATATCGAAACGCGACGCAATTTGGGTGTTCAGTATTCACTGTGAGGGTGCGAGAATTACAGTCAACTCTCATAGGTGCATCGGAAACTATCAACTTGTCCTCCAGGGGATCATTTATACAGGGACACAGCTGAGATAGTCGCTTCAAGGGAACTCTGCTGGAGTCTTAATATTATATCGCGACGCAATGTGAGTGTTCGATATTCACTATGTGGGTGCATGTGTTACAATAAACTGGCATTGGTGCATCGGAAACAAGCAAATGGAGTAGCAGGAGAACCTTTATACGGGGACCACAGCTGTGCTATTTGCTTCAAGGTAAGTCTGCTGCAGCCTGTAGTATTGAATCGAGACGAAATTTGGGTGTTCAATATTCAGTGTGACGGTGCGAGGATTACAGTCAACTCTCATAGGTGCATCGGTAACTATCAAGTTGACTTCCTGCGGATCATTTATATAGGGAGACAGCTGAGATTGTCACTTCAAGAGAAGTCTGCCGGACCTGCAATATTGAATTGCGTCGCAATTTGTGTGTTCGATATTCACTATGAGTGTGAGTGTGTTAAAATAAACTGGCATTGGTGCATCGGAAACAGGCAAATGGAATACCAGGAGAACCTCTATACGGCGACCACAGCTGTGTTAGTCGCTTCAGGGTAAGACTGCCGGAGCCTGTAATATCGAAACGCGACACAATTTGGGTGTTCAATATTCACTGTAAGGATGCAGGGATTACAGTCAACTCTCATAGGTGCATCGGAATCTATCAACTTGACCTCCAGGGGATCATTTAGATAGGGACACAGCTGAGATAGTCCCTTCAAGAGAACTCTCCTGGAGCCTGTAATATTGAATCACGACACAATTTGTGTGTTCGATATTCACTATAAGGGTGTGTGTGTTACAATAAACTGGCATTGGTGCATCGGAAACAAGCAAATGGACTAGCAGGAGAACCTTTATACTGTGACCACAGCTGTGTTATTTGCTTCAGGGTAATTCTGTTGGAGCCTGTAATATTGAATCGCGACGCAATTTGTGTGTTCGATATTCACTATGAGATTGCGTGTTTTACATTTAACTGGCATTTGTGCTTCGGAAACAAGCAAATGGACTAGCAGGAGAACCTATAAAAGGGGACCACAGCTGTGTTAGTCGCTTCAGGGTAAAGGTAAGTTTGCTGGAGTCTGCAATATTGAAACGCGACGCAATTTGGGTGTTCAATATTCACTGTGACGGTGCGACGATTACAGTCAACTCTAATAGGTGCTACGGAAACTATCAACTTGACCTCCACGGGATCATTTATATAGGGACACAGATGAGATAGTCGCTTCAAGAGAAGTCTGCTGGAGCCTGTAATATTGAATAGCTACACAATTTGTGTGTTCGATATTCCTTACGAGGGTGCGTGTGTTACAATAAACAGGCATTGGTGCATCGGAAACAAGCAAATGGAGTAGCAGGAGAACCTTTATACGGGGACCACAGCTGTGCTATTTTCTTCAAGGTAAGTCAGCTGCAGCCTGTAATATTGAAACGCGACGAAATTTGGGTGTTCAATGTTCACTGTGAGGGTGCGAGGATTACAGTCAACTCTCATAGGTGCATCAGAAACTATCACCTTAACCTGCAGGGGATCATTTAGATAGGGACACAGCTGAGATAATCGCTTCAAGAGAAGTCTGCTAGAGCTCATAATATTGAATCGCGATGCAATTTGTGTGTTCGATATTCGCTATGAGGGTGCGTGTGTTACAATAAACTGGCATTGGTGCATCGGAAACAAGCAAATGGACTAGCAGGATAACCTTTATACGGTGACCACAGCTGTGTTATTTGCTTCAGGGTAAGTCTGCTGGAGCCCGTTATATTGAATCGCGATGCAATTTGTGTGTTCGATATTCACTATGAGGGTGCGTGTGTTACAATCAACTGGCATTGGTGCATCGGAAACAAGCAAATGGAATACCAGGAGAAACTTTATACGGGGACCACAGCTGTGTTAGTCGCTTCACGGTAAGTCTGCTGGAGCCTGTAATATTGAAACGCGACAGAATGTGGGTGTTCAATATTAACTGAGAGGGTGCGAGGTTTACAGTCAACTCCCACAGGTGCATCCGAAACTATCAACTTGATCTCCAGGGCATCATTTACATAGGGACACAACTGAGGTAGTCGCTTCCAGAGAAACTCTGCTGGAGCCTGTAATATTGAATCGCGACGCAATTTGTGTGCTCGATATTCACTATGAGGGTGCGTGTGTGACAATAAACTGGCATTTGTGCATCGGAAACCAGCAAATGGACTAGCAGGAGAACCTTTATACAGGGACCACAGCTGTGTTAGTCGCTTCAGAGTAAGTCTGCTGGAGCCTGTAATATTGAAACGCGACGCAATTTGGGTGTTCAATATTCACTGTAAGGGTGCAGGGATTACAGTCAACTCTCATAGGTGCATCGGAAACTATCAACTTGACCTCCAGGGGATCATTTAGATAGGGACAAAGCTGAGATAGTCGCTTCAAGAGAGGTCTGCTGGAGCCTGTAATATTGAATTGCGACGCAATTTGTGTGTTCGATATTCACTATGAGGGTGCGTGTGTTGCAATAAACTGGCATTTGTGCACTGGAAACAAACAAAAGGTCTAGCAGGAGAACCTTTATATGGGGACCAAAGCTGTGTTAATCGCTTCAGGGTAAATCTGCTGGAGCCTGTAATTTTGAAACGTGACGCAATTTGGGTGTTCAATATTCTCTGTGTTGGTGCGAGGATTATATTCAACTCTCATAGGTGCATCGGAAACTATCAACTTGACCTCCAGGGAATCATTTATATAGGGACACAGCTGAGATAGTCGCTTCAAGAGAACTCTGCTGGAGCCTGTAATATTATATCGCGACGCAATTTGTGTGTTCGATATTCACTATGAGGGTGCGTGTGTTACAATAAACTGGCACTGGTGCATCGGAAACAAGCAAATGGACAAGGAGGAGAACCTTTTTACGGGGACCACTGCGGTGTTAGTTGTTTCAGGGTAAGTGTGCTGGAGCCTGTAATATTGAAACACGACGCAATCTGGGAATACAGTATTCACTGTGAGGGTGCGAGGATTACATTCAACTACCATAAGTGCATCGGAAACTATAACTTGACCTCAAGGGGATCATTTCTATAGGGACACAGCTGAGATAGTCGCTTCAAGAGAACTCTCATGGAGCCTGTAATATTGAATCACGACACAATTTGTGTGCTCGATATTCACTATGAGGGTGCGTGTGTTACAATAAACTGGCACTGGTGCATCGGAAACAAGCAAATGGACAAGGAGGAGAACTTTTTTACTGGGACCACATCTGTGTTATTTGCTTCAGGGTAAGTCTGCTGGAGCCAGTAATATTGAATCGCGACGCAATTTGTGTGCTCGATATTCACTATGAGGGTGCGTGTGTGACAATAAACTGGCATTTGTGCATCGGAAACCAGCAAATGGACTAGCAAGAGAACCTTTATACAGGGACCACAGCAGTGTTAGTCGCTTCAGGGTAAGTCTGTTGGAACCATGTAATATTAAACTTCGACGCAATTTGGGTGTTCATATTCTCTGTCATAGTTTGAGGATTACAGTCAACTCTCATAGGTGCATCGGACACTATCAACTTGACCTTCAGGGGATCATCTATATAGGGAGGCAGCTGAGATAGTCGCTTCAAGAGAAGTCTGCTTTAGCCTGTAATATTGAATCGCGATGCAATTTGTGTTTTCGAAATTCACTATGAGGGTGGTGTGTTACAATAAACTGGCAATGGTGCATCGGAAACAAGCAAATGGAATACCAGGAGAACCTTTATACGGGGACCACAGCTGTGTTAGTCGCTTCAGCGTAAGTCTGTTGAAGCCTGTAATATTGAAACGCGACGCAATTTGAGTGTCCAATATTCACTATGAGGGTGCGTGTTTTACAATAAACTGGCATTTGTGCATCGGAAACAAGCAAATCGACTAGCAGGAGAACCTTTATACGGGGACCACAGCCGTGCTATTTGCTTCAAGGTAAGTCTGCTGCAGCCTGTAATATTGAAACGCGACGAAATTTGGGTGTTCAGTATTCACTGTGAGTGTGCGAGGATTACAGTGAACTCTCATAGGTTCATCGGAAACTATCAACTTGACTTCCCGGGGATCATTTATATAGGGACACAGCTGAGATAGTCGCTTCAAGAGAACTCCGCTGGAGACTGTAGTATTGAATCGTGACGCAATTTGTGTGTTCGATAATCACTACGAGGGTGCGTGTGTTACAAGAAACTGGCATTGGTGCATCGGAAACAAGCAGATGGACTAGCAGGAGAACCTATATACGACGACCACAGCTGTGTTAGTCGCCTCAGAGTAAGACTGCTGGAGCCTGTAATATTGAAACGCGACGCAATTTGGTTGTTCAATATTCACTGTAGGTGTGCAAGGATTACAGTCAACTCCCATAGGTGCATCGGAAACTATCAACTTGACCTCCAGGGGATCATTTAAATGGGGAAACAGCTGAGAGAGTCGCTTCAAGAGAAGTCTGCTGGAGACTGTAATATTGAAACGCGACGCAATTTGGGTGTTCAGTATTCTCTGTGATGGTGCGAGGATTACAGTCAACTCTCATAGGTGCATCGGACACTATCAACTTGACCTTCAGGGGAGCATTTATACAGGGACACAGCTGAGATAGTCGCTACAAGAGAAATCTGGTGGAGCCCGTAATATTGAATCGCGACTCAATTTGTGTGTTCGATATTCACTATGAGGGTGCGTGTGTTACAATAAACTGGCATTGGTGCACCGGAAACAAGCAAATGGACTGTCAGGAGAACCTTTATACGGGGACCACAGCTGTGTTAATCGCTTCAGGGTAAGTCTGCTGGAACCACGTAATACTTAAACGAGATGCAATTTGGGTGTTCAACATTCACTGTGAGGGTGCGAGGATTACAGTCAACTCTCATAGGTGCATCGGAGACTATCACCTTGACCTCCAGGGGATCATTTACATAGGGACACAGTTGCGATAGTCGCTTCAAGTGAAGTCTGCTGGAGACTGTAATATTGAATCGCGGCGCAATTTGTGTGTTCGATATTCACTATGAGGGTGCGTGTGTTACAATAAACTGGCATTCTTGCACCGGAAACAAGCAAATGGGATACCAGGAGATCCTTTATACGGGGACCTCAGCTGTGTTAGTCGCTTCAGGGTAAGTCTGCTGGATCCTGTAATATCGAAACGCGACGCAATTTGGGTGTTCAGTATTCACTGTGAGGGTGCAAGAATTACAGTCAACTCTCATAGGTGCATCGGAAACTATCAACTTGTCCTCCAGGGGATCATTTATACAGGGACACAGCTGAGATAGTCGCTTCAAGGGAACTCTGCTGGAGTCTTAATATTATATCGCGACGCAAATTTGAGTGTTCGATATTAACTATATGGGTGCGTGTGTTACAATAAACTGGCATTGGTGCATCGGAAACAAGGAAATGGACTAGCAGGAGAACCTTAATACGGGGACCACAGCAGTGTTACACACTTCAGGGTAAGTCTGCTGGAGCCTGTAATATTGAAAGGCGAAGGACATTGGGTGTTCAATATTTAATGTGAGGAAGCGAGGATTACAGTCAATTCTCATAGGTGCATCGGAAACTATCAACTTGACATCCGAGGGATCATTTATATAGGGACATAGCTGAGATAGTCGCTTCAGGAAAGGCTGCTGGAGCCTGTAATATTGAATCGCGACGCAATTTGAGTGTTCGATATTCAATATGCGGGTGCATGTGTTACAATAAACTGGCATTGGTGCATCACAAGCAAGAAAATGGAAAAGCAGGAGAACCTTTATAAGGGCACCACAGCTGTGTTAGTTGCTTCAGGGTAAGTCCGCTGGGGCCTGTAATATTGAAACGCGACGCAATTTGGGTGTTCAATATTCACTGTAAGGGTGCAGGGATTACAGTCAACTCTCATAGGTGCATCGGAAACTATCAACTTGACCTCCAGGGGATCATTTGTATAGGGACACAGCTGAGACACTCGTTTCAAGAGAAGTCTGCTGGAGCCTGTAATATTGAATCGCGACGCAATTTGTGTGTTCGATATTCACTATGAGGGTGCGTGTGTTACAATAAACTGGCATTTGTGCATCGGAAACAAGCAAAAGGTCTAGCAGGAGAACCTTTATATGGGGACCACAGCTGTGTTAATCGCTTCAGGGTAAATCTGCTGGAGCCTGTAATTTTGAAACGCGACGCAATTTGGGTGTTCAATATTCTCTGTGTTGGTGTGAGGATTATATTCAACTCTCATAGGTGCATCGGAAACTATCACCTTGACCTCCAGGGAATCATTTATATACGGACACAGCTGAGACAGTTGCTTCAAGAGAACCCTGCTGGAGCCTGTACTATTATATCGCGACGCAATTTGTGTGTTCGATATTCACTATGAGGGTGCGTGTGTTACAATAAACTGGCACTGGTGCATCGGAAACAAGCAAATGGACAAGGAGGAGAACCTTTATACAGGGACCACAGCGGTGTTAGTTGTTTCAGGGTAAGTGTGCTGGAGCCTGTAATATTGAAACACGACGCAATTTGGGTATTCAGTATTCACTGTGAGGGTGCAAGGATTACAGTCAACTACCATAAGTGCATCGGAAACTATAACTTGACCTCCAGGGGATCATTTATATAGGGACACAGCTGAGATAGTCGCTTCAAGAGAACCCACATGGAGCCTGTAATATTGAATCACGACACAATTTGTGTGTTCGATATTCACTATGAGGGTGCGTGTGTTACAATAAACTGGCATTGGTGCATCGGAAACAAGCAAATGGAATACCAGGAGAAACTTTATACGTGGACCACAGCTGTGTTAGTCGCTTCAGGGTAAGTCTGTTGGAACTATGTAATATTCAACTTCGACGCAATTTGGGTGTTCAATATTCTCTGTCATAGTTCGAGGATTACAGTCAACTCTCATAGGTGCATCGGACACTATCAATTTGACCTTCAGGGGATCATTTATATAATGACACAGCTGAGATAGTCGCTTCAAGAGAAGTCTGCTAGAGCACGTAACATTGAATCGCGATGCAATTTGTGTGTTCGATATTCACTATGAGGGTGCGTGTGTTACAATAAACTGGCATAGGTGCATCGGAAACAAGCAAATGGAATACCAGGAGAAACTTTATACGTGGACCACAGCTGTGTTAGTCGCTTCAGGGTAAGTCTGCTGGAGCCTGTAATATTGAAACACGACGGAATGTGGGTGTTCAATATTAACTGAGAGGGTGCGAGGATTACAGTCAACTCCCAGAGGTGCATCGGAAACTATCAACTTGATCTCCAGGGCATCATTTACATAGGGACACAGCTGAGGTAGTCGCTTCAAGAGAACTCTGCTGGAGCCTGTAATATTGATTCGCGACGCAATTTGTGTGCTCGATATTCACTATGAGGGTGCGTGTGTGACAATAAACTGGCATTTGTGCATCGGAAACCAGCAAATGGACTAGCAGGAGAACCTTTATACAGGGACCACAGCTGTGTTAGTCGCTTCAGGGTAAGTCTGTTGGAACTATGTAATATTCAACTTCGACGCAATTTGGGTGTTCAATATTCTCCTTCATAGTTCGAGGATTACAGTCAACTCTCATAGGTGCATCGGACACTGTCAATTTGATCTCCAGGGCATCATTTACATAGGGACACAGCTGAGGTAGTCGCTTCAAGAGAACTCTGCTGGAGCCTGTAATATTGATTCGCGACACAATTTGTGTGTTCGATATTCACTATGAGGGTGCGTGTGTTACAATAAACTGTCATTGGTGCATCGGAAACAAGCAAATGGACTAGCAGGAGAACCTTTATACGGTGACTACAGCTGTGTTATTTGCTACAGGGTAAGGCTGCTGGAGCCCGTAATATTGAATCGCGACGCAATTTGTGTGTTCGATATTCACTATGAGGGTGCGTGATTTACAATAAACAGGCGTTTGTGCATCGGAAACAAGCAAATGGCCTAGCAGGAGAACCTTTATACGGGGGCCACTGCTGTGTTAGTCGCTTCAGGGTAAGTCTGCTGAAGCCTATAATAACGAAACGCGACGCAATTTGGGTGTTCAGTATTCTCTGTGATGGTGCGAGGACTACAGTCAACTCTCATAGGTGCATCGGACACTATCAACTTGACCTTCAGGGGATCATCTATATAGGGAGGCAGCTGAGATAGTCGCTTCATGAGAAGTCTGCTTTAGCCTGTAATATTGAATCGCGATGCAATTTTGGTGCTAAATGTTCATTGTGAGGGTGCGAGGATTACAGTCAACTCTCATAGGTGCATCGGAAACTATCAACTTGACTTCCTGCGGATCATTTATATAGGGACACAGCTGAGATAGTCACTTCAAGAGAAGTCTGCCGGAGCCTGCAATATTGAATCGCGACGCAATTAGTGTGTTCGATATTCACTATGAGGGTGCGTGTTTTACAATAAACTGGCATTTGTGCATCGGAAACAAGCAAATGGACAAGCAGGAGAATCTATATACGGGGACCACAGCTGTGTTAGTCGCTTCAGGGTATGTCTGCTGGGGCCTGTAATACTGAAACGCGACGCAATTTGGGTGTTCAATATTCTCTGTGATGGTGCGAGGATTACAGTGAACCCTCATAGGTTCATCGGAAACTATCAACTTGACTTCCCGGGGATCATTTATATAGGGACACAGCTGAGACAGTCGCTTCAAGTGAAGTCTTCCAGAGCTTGTAATATTGAATCGCGTCGCAATTGGTGTGTTCGATATTCACTATGAGGGTGCGTGTGTTACAATAAACTGGCATTGGTGCATCGGATACAAGCAAATGGACTAGCAGGAGAACCTTAATACGCGGACCACAGCTGTGTTTGTCGCTTCAGGGTAAGTCTACTGGAGCCTGTAATATTGAAACGCGACGCAATTTGGCTGTGCAATATTCTCTGTGAGGGTGTGAGGATTACAGTGAACTCTCATAGGTGCATCGGAAACTATCAACTTGACCTCCAGCGGATCATTTATATAGGGACACAGCTGAGATAGTCACTTTAAGAGAAGTCTGCTGGAGCCTGTAATATTGATTCGCGACGCAAGTTGTGTGTACGATATTCACTATGAGAGTGCGTGTGTAACAATAAACTGGCATTGGTGCATCGGAGACAAGCAAATGGACTAGAAGGGGAACCTTTATACGGGGACTACAGCTGTGTTAGTCGCTTCAGCGTAAGTCTGCTGGAGATTGTCATATTCAAATGCGACGCAATTTGGGTGTTCAATATTCACTGTGAGGGTCGAGGATTACAGTCAACTCTCGTAATTGCATCGGAAACTATCAACTTGAGCTCCAGGGGATCATTTATATAGGGACACAGATGAGATAGTCGCTTCAAGAGACGTCTGCTGGAGCCTGTAATATTGAATCGCGACGCAATTTGTGTGTTCGATATTCACTATGAGGGAACGTGTGTTACAATAAACTGGCATTGGTGCATCGGAAACAAGCAAATGGACTAACAGGAGAACTTTTATACAGGGAAAACAGCTGTATTAGTCGCTTCAGGGTAAGTTTGCTGGAGCCTGTAATATTGAAACGCAACGCAATTTGGATAACCAATATCCACTGTCAGGGTGCGAGGATTACAGTCAACCACCATAGGTGTATCGGAAACAATCAACTTGACCTCCAGGGGATCATTTATATAGGGACACAGCTGAGATAGTTGCTTCAAGAGAAGTCTGCTGGAGCCTGTAATATCGAATCGCGACGCAATTTGAGTGTTCGATATTCACTATCAGGGTGCGTGTGTTACAATAAACTTTCATTGGTGCATCGGAAACAAGCAAATGGACTAGCAGGAGAACCTTCATACGGCGACCACAGCTGTGTTAGTCGCTTCAGGGTAAATCTGCTGGAGCCTCTAATATTTAAACGCGACGCAATTTGAGTGTTCAATATTCACTGTAGGTGTGCAAGGATTACAGTCAACTCCCATAGGTGCATCGGAAACTATCAACTTGACCTAGATGGGATAATTTAGATAGGGAAACAGCTGAGAGAGTCGCTTCAAGAGAAGTCTGCTGGAGACTGTAATATTGAAACGCGACGCAATTTGGGTGTTCGATATTTTCTGTGATGGAGCGAGGATTACAGTCAACTCTCATAGGTGCATCGGACACTATCAACTTGACATTCAGGGGAGCATTTATTCAGGGACACAGCTGAGATAGTCGCTTCAAGAGAAGTCTGCTGGAGCCCGTAATATTGAATCACGACGCAATTTCTGTGTTCGATATTCACTATGAGGGTGTGTGTGTTACAATAAACTGGCATTGGTGCATCGGAAACAAGCAAATGGACTGTCAGGAGAACCTTTATACGGGGACCAGAGCTGTGTTAATCGCTTCAGCGTAAGTCTGCTGGAACCATGTAATACGTAACGCGATGCAATTTGGGTGTTCAATATTCTCTGTGATGGTGCGAGGATTACAGTCAACTCTCTTAGGAGCATCGGACACTATCAATTTGACCTTCAGGGGATCATTTATATAGGGACACAGCTGAGACAGTCGCTACAAGAGAAGTCTGCTGGAGCTCGTAATATTGAATCGCGATGCAATTTGTGTGTTTGATATTCACTATGAGGGTGCGTGTGTTACAATAAACTGGCATTGGTGCATCGGAAACAAGCAAATGGAATACCAGGAGAACCTTTATATGGGGACCACAGCTGTGTTAGTCGCCTCAGGGTAAGTCTGCTGGAGCCTGTAATATTGAATCGCGACGCATTTAGGGTGTTCAATATTCACTGTGACGGTGCGAGGATTTCAGTCAACTCTTATTGGTGCTACTGAAACTATCAACTTGACCTCCACGGGATCATTTATATAGGGACACAGCTGAGATAGTTGCTTCAAGAGACGTCTGCTGGAGCCTGTAATATTGAATCGCGACGCAATTTTGGTGTTCAATATTCACTGTGATGGTGCGAGGAAACAGTCAATTCTCATAGGTGCATCGGAAACTATCAACTTGACCTCCAGGGGATCATTTATATACGGACACAGCTGAGGTAGTCGCTTCAAGAGAAGTCTGATGGAGCCTGTAATACTGAAGCGCGACGCAATTTGTGTTATCGATATTCACTATGAGGGTGCGTGTGTTACAATAAACTTGCATTGGTGCATCGGAAACAAACAAATCGAATAGCAGGAGAACCTTTTTTACAGGGACCACAGTTGTGTTAGTCGCTTCAGGGTAAGTCTCTTGGAGCCTGTAATGTTGAAACGCGTCGCGATTTGAGTGTTCAATATTCAATGTGAGGTTGTGAAGATTACAGTCAACTCCCATAGGTGCATCGGAAACAATCAACTTAACTTCAGAGGTCATTTATATAGGGACACAGCTGAGATAGTCGCTTCAAGAGAAGTCTGCTGGAGCCTGTAATATTGAATCGTTACGCAATTTCTGTGTTCGATTTTCACTATGACAGTGTGTGTGTTACAATATACTTGCATTGGTGCATCGGAAACAAGCAAATGGACTAGCAGGAGAACCTTTATAGGGGGATCACAGCTGTGTTAGTCGCTTCAGGGTAAGTCTGCTTCAGACTGTAATATTGAAACGCGACGCAATTTGGGTGTTCAATATTAACTATGAGGGTGCGAGAATTACAGCCTATTCTCTTAGGTACATCGGAAACTATCAGTCTGACCTCCAGGGGATCATTTTTATAGGGACACAGCTGAGATAGTCGCTTCAAGAGAAGTCTGCTGGGGCCTGTAATATTGAATCGCGACGCAATTTGTGTGTTCGATATTCACTCAGAATGTACGTGTGTTACAAAAAACTGGCATTGGTGCATCGGAAACAAGCAAATGGACTAGCAGGAGAACCTTTATACGGGGACTACAGCTGTGTTAGTCGCTTCAGGGTAAGTCTGCTTCAAGCTGTAATATTGAAACTCGACGCAATTTGGGTGTTCAATATTCACTGTGAGTGTGCGAGGATTACAGTCAACTCTCAAAGGTGCATCGGAAACTAACAACTTGACCTCCAGGGGATCATTTATATAGGGACACAGCTGAGACAGCCGCTTCAAGAGAAGTCTGCTGGAGCCCGTAATATTGAATCGCGATGCAATTTGTGTGTTCGATATACACTATGAGTGTGCGTGTGTTACAATAAACTGGCATTCGTGTGTTATTTGCTTCAGGGTAAGTCTGCAGGAGCTTGTAATATTGTAACGCGACGCAATTTGGGTGTTCAGTATTCACTGTGACAGTGCGAGGATTACAGTCAACTCTCATAGATGAATCAGAAACTATCAACTTCACCTCCAGGGGGTAATTTATATAGGGACACGGATCTGATAGTCGCTTCAAGAGAAGTCTGCTGGAGTCTGTAATATTGAATCGCGACGCAATTTTTGAGTTCGATATTCACTATGAGGGTGCGTGTGTTACAATAAAGTGGAATTGGTGCGTCGGAAACACGCAAATGGACTAGCAGGACAACCTTTATGCGGAGATCACAGCGTGTTAGTCACTTTGTGTACGTCTGCTGGAGACTGTAATATTGAAACGCGACGCAATTTGTGTGTTCAATATTCACTGTGAGGGTGCCAGGATTACAGTCAACTCTCATAGGCGCATTGCAAACTATCAACTTGACCTCCAGGGGATCATTTATATAGGGACACAGCTGAAGTAGTCGCTTCAAGAGAAGTCTGATGGAGCCTGTAATATTGAATCGCGACGCCATTTGTGTGATCGATAATCACTACGAGGGTGCGTGTGTTTCAATAAACTTGCGTTGGTGCATCGGAAACAAGCAAATGGACTAGCAGGGGAACCTTTATACAGGGACCACAGCTGTGTTAGTCGCTTCAGGATAGGTCTGCTGGAGCCTGAAATATTGAAACGCTACGCAATTTGAGTGTTCAATATTCACTGTGAGTCTGTGAGGATTACAGTCAACTCCCTTAGGTGCATAGGAAACAATGAACTCGAACTCCAGGGGATCATTTATATAGGGACACAGCTGAGACAGTCGCTTCCAGAGAAGTCTGCTGGAGAGTGTAATATTGAATCGCGACGAAATTTGTGTGTTCGATATTCACTATGACGGTGCGTGTGTTAAAATAAACTTGCATTGGTGCATCGTAAACAAGCAACTGGACTGGCAGGAGAACCTTTATACGGAAACCCCCGCTGTGTTAGTCGCATCAGGGTTACTCTGCTTCAGACTGAAATAATCAACTTAACTTCAGAGGTCATTTATATAGGGACACAGCTGAGATAGTCGCTTCAAGAGAAGTCTGTTGGAACCTGTAATATTGAAACGCGACGCAGTTTGTGTGTTCGATATTCACTATGAGGGTGCGTGTGTTACAATAAACTGGCATTGGTGCATCGGAAACAATCAAATGGACTAGCAGGAGAACCTTTACACGGTTGCCACAGCTGTGTTAGTCGCTTCAGGGTATGTCTGCTGGAGATTGTAATATTGAAACGCGACACAAATTGGGTGTTCAGTATTCACTGTGAGGGTGCGAGGATTACAGTCAACTCTCATAGGTGCATCGGAAACTAACAACTTGACCTCCAGGGGATCCTTTTTATAGGGACAAAGCGGAGATAGTCGCTTCAAGAGAACTATGGTGGAGCCTATAATATTGAATCGCGACGCAATTCGTGTGTTCGATATTCACTATGAGGGTGCACATGTTACAATAAACTGGTATTGGTGCATCGGAAACAAGTAAATGGACTAGCTGGAGTACCTTTATACGGGGACCACAGCAGTGTTAGTCGCTTCAGGGTAAGTCTGGTGGAGCCTGTAATATTGAAACGCGACGCAATTTGGGTGTTCAATATTCACTGTGAGGGTGCGAGTATTACAGGCAATTCTCATAGGTGCATCGCAAACTATCAACTTGACCTCCAGGGGATCATTTATATAGGGACACAGCTGAGATAGTAGCTTCAAGAGAAGTCTGCTGGAGCCTGTAATATTGAATCGCGACGCAATTTGTGTGTTCGATATTCACTATGAGGGTACGTGTGTTACAATAAACTGGCATTGGTGCATCGGAAACAAGCCAATGGACTTGCAGGAGAACCCTTATACGGGGACCACAGCTGTTTTAGTCGCTTCAGGGTAAGTCTGCTGGACCGTGTAATATTGAAACGCGACGCAATTTCGGTGTTCAATATTCACTGAGAGGTTGCGAGGATTACAGTCAACTCTCATAGGTGCATCGGAAACTATCAACTTTACCTCCAGGGGATCGTTATTTAGGGACACAACTGAGATAGTCGCTTCAAGAGAAGGCTGCTGGAGCCTGTAATATTGAAACGCGACGCAATTTGGGTGTTCAATATTCACTGTGAGGGTGCGAGGATTACAGGCAACTCTCATAGGTGCATCGGAAACTATCACCTTGACCTCTAGGGGATCATTTATATAGGGAGACAGCTGAAATAGTCGCTTCAAGAGAAGTCTGCTGGAGCCTGTAATATTGACTCGCGACCTAATTTGTGTGTTCGATATTCACTATGAGAGTGTGTGTGTTACAATAAACTGGCATTGGTGGATCGGAAACAAGCAAATGGACTAGCAGGAGAACCTTTATACGGGGACCGAAGCTGTGTTAGTCGCTTCAAGGTAAGTCGGCTGGAGCCTGTAATATTGAAACGCGTCGCAATTTGTGTGTTCAATATTCACTATGAGGGTGCAAGGATTACAGTCTAATCTCATAGGTGCATTGGAAACTATCAGTTTGACCACCAGGGGATCATTTTTATAGGGACACAGCTGAGATAGTCGCTTCAAGAGAAGTCTGCTGGAGCCTGTAATATTGAATTGCGACGCAATTTGTGTGTTCCATATTCACTATGAGGGTGCGTGTGTTACAATAAACTGGCATTGTTGCATCGGAAACAAGCAAATGGACTAGGAGGAGAACCTTTACACGGTTGCCACAGCTGTGTTTGTCGCTTCAGGGTAAGTCTGGTGGAGCCAGTAATATTGAAACGCGACGCAAATTGGGAGTTCAATATTCACTGTGAGGGTGCGAGGTTTACAGTCAACTCTCATAGGTGCTACGGAAACTATCAACTTGACCTCCAGGGGATCATTTATATAGGGACACAGCTGAGGTAGTCGCTTCAAGAGAAGTCTGATGGAGCCTGTAATATTGAATCCCGACGCAATTTGTGTGATCGATATTCACTATGAGGGTGCGTGTGTTAAAATAAACTTGAGTTGGTGCATCGGAAACAAACAAATGGTCTAGCAGTGGAACCTTTATACAGGGACCACAGCTGTGTTAGTCGCTTCAGGATAAGTCTGCTGCAGCCTGTAATATTGAATCGCGACACAATTTGTGTGTTCGATATTTGCTATGAGGGTGTGTGTGTAAAAATAAACTGGCATTGGTGGTTCGGAAACAAGCAAATGGACTAGCTGGAGAACCTTTATACAGGGAGAACAGTTGTGTTAGTCGCTTCAGGGTAAGTCTGCTGGTGAATGTAATATTGAAACGCGACGCAATTTGGGTGATCAATATTCACTGTGAGGGTGCGAGGATTACAGG
The DNA here is from genome assembly GCF_023897955.1 of Schistocerca gregaria. NCBI lineage: Eukaryota > Metazoa > Arthropoda > Insecta > Orthoptera > Acrididae > Schistocerca > Schistocerca gregaria. The sequence continues at coordinate 128,101,475 of NC_064931.1, read as the reverse complement.
CATCTCTCATAGGTGCATCGGAAACTATCAACTTGACCTCCAGGGGATCATGTATATAGGGACACAGCTGAGATAGTCGCTTCAAGAGAAGTCCTCTGGAGCCTGTAATATTGAATCGCGACGCAATTTGTGAGTTCGATATTCACTATGAGGGTGCGTGTGTTACAATAAACTGGCCTTGGTGGTTCGGAAACAAGCAAATGGACTAGCTGGAGAACCTTTATACAGGGACAACAGTTGTGTTAGTCGCTTCAGGGTAAGTCTGCTGGTGAATGTAATATTGAAACGCGACGCAATTTGGGTGTTCATTATTCACTGTGAGGGTGCGAGGATTACAGGCAACTATCATAGGTGCATCGGAAACTATCAACTTGACCTCCAGGGGATCATTTATATAGGGACACAGCTGAGATAGTTGCTTTAAGAGAAGTCTGCTGGAGCCTGTAATATTGACTCGCGACACAATTTGTGTGTTCGATATGCACTATGAGAGTGTGTGTGTTACAATAAACTGGCATTGGTGATCGGAAAAAAGCAAATGGACTAGCAGGAGAACCTTTATACAGGGACCGAAGCTATGTTAGTCGCTTCTGGGTATGTCTGCTGGAGATTGTAATATTGAAACGCGACACAAATTGGGTGTTCAGTATTCACTGTGAGGTTGCGAGGATTACAGTCAACTCTCATAGGTGCATCGGAAACTATCAACTTGACCTCCAGGGGATCATTTTTATGGGGATACAGCTGAGATAGTCGCTTCAAGAGAAGTCTGCTGGAGCCTGCAATATTGAAACGCGATGCAATTTGGGTGTTCAATATTCACTGTGAGGGTGCGAGTATTACAGGCAACTCTCATAGGTGCATCGCAAACTATCAACTTGACCTCCAGGGGTTCATTTATATAGGGACACAGCTGAGATAGTCGCTTCAAGAGAAGTCTGCTGGACCGTGTAATATTGAAACGCGACGCAATTTCGGTGTTCAATATTCACTGAGAGGGTGCGAGGATTACAGTCAACTCTCATAGGTGCATCGGAAACTATCAACTTTACCTCCAGGGGATCGTTATTTAGGGACACAACTGAGATAGTCGCTTCAAGAGAAGGCTGCTGGAGCCTGTAATATTGAAACGTGACGCAATTTGGGTGTTCAATATTCACTGTGAGGGTGCGAGGATTACAGGCAACTCTCATAGGTGCATCGGAAACTATCACCTTGACCTCTAGGGGATCATTTATATAGGGACACAGCTGAAATAGTCGATTCACGAGAAGTCTGCTGGAGCCTGTAATGTTGACTCGCGACCAAATTTGTGTGTTCGATATTCACTATGAGAGTGTGTGTATTACAATAAACTGGCATTGGTGGATCGGAAACAAGCAAATGGACTAGCAGGAGAACCTTTATATGGGGACCGAAGCTGTGTTAGTCGCTTCAAGGTAAGTCGGCTGGAGCCTGTAATATTGAAACGCGACGCAATTTGTGTGTTCAATATTCACTATGAGGGTGCAAGGATTACAGTCTAATCTCATAAGTGCATTGGAAACTATCAGTTTGACCTCCAGGGGATCATTTTTATAGGGACACAGCTGAGATAGTCGCTTCAAGAGAAGTCTGCTGGAGCCTGTAATATTGAATTGCGACGCAATTTGTGTGTTCTATATTCACTATGAGGGTTCGTGTGTTACAATAAACTGGCATTGGTGCATCGGAAACAAGCAAATGGACTAGGAGGAGAACCTGTACACGGTTGCCACAACTGTGTTTGTCGCTTCAGGGTAAGTCTGGTGGAGCCAGTAATATTGAAACGCGACGCAATTTGGGTGTTCAGTATTCACAGTGAGGGTGCCAGGATTACAGTCAACTCTCATAGGTGCATCGGAAACTATCATCTTGACCTCCAGTGGATCGTTTATATAGGCACACAGCTTAGATAGGCGTTTCAAGAGAAGTCTGCTGGAGCCTGTAATATTTAATCCCGACGCAATTGATGTGTTCGATTTTCACTATGATGGTGCGTGTGTTACAATAAACTGCCATTCGTGGATCGGAAACAAGCAAATGGACTAGCTGGGGATTCTTTATACGGGGACCCTCACAGTGTGTGTTACAATAAACAGGCATTGGTGATCGGAAAAAAGCAAATGGACTAGCAGAAGAACCTTTATACAGGGACCGAAGCTATGTTAGTCGCTTCTGGGTATGCCTGTAATATTGAAACGCGACACAATTTGGGTGTTCAATATTCACTTTTAGGGTGGGAGGATTACAGTCAGGTCTCATAGGTGCATCGGAAACTATCAACTGGGCCTCCAGGGGATCATTTATATAGGGACACTGCTGAGATAGTCGCTTCAAGAGAAGTCTGCTGGAGCCTGTAATATTGAATCGCGACGCAAATTGTGTGTCCGATATTCACTATGAGGGTGCATGTGTAACAATAAACTGGCATTGGTGCATCAGAAACAAGCAAATGGACTAGCAGGAGAACCTTTATACGGGGACCACATCTGTGTTAGTCGCTTCAGGGTAAGTCTGCTGGAGCCTGTATTATTGAAACGCGACGCAATTTGGGTGTTCAGTATTCACAGTGAGGGTGCCAGGATTACAGTCAACTCTCATAGGTGCATCGGAAACTATCATCTTGACCTCCAGTGGATCGTTTATATAGGCACACAGCTTAGATAGGCGTTTCAAGAGAAGTCTGCTGGAGCCTGTAATATTTAATCCCGACGCAATTGATGTGTTCGATTTTCACTATGATGGTGCGTGTGTTACAATAAACTGCCATTCGTGGATCGGAAACAAGCAAATGGACTAGCTGGGGATTCTTTATACGGGGACCAAAGCTGTGTTAGTCGCTTCAGGTTACGTCTACTGGAGCCTGTAATATTGACTCGCGACACAATTTGTGTGTTCGATATTCACTATGAGAGTGTGTGTGTTACAATAAACTGGCATTGGTGCATCGGAAAAAAGCAAATGGACTAGCAGGAGAACCTATAAAAGGGGACAACAGCTGTGTTAGTCGCTTCAGGGTAAAGGTAAGTTTGCTGGAGTCTGCAATATTGAAACGCGACGCAATTTGGGTGTTCAATATTCTCTGTGATGGTGCAAGGATTACAGTCAACTCTCATAGGAGCATCGGCAACTATCACCTTGACCTCCAGGGGATCATTTATATAGGGACATAGCTTAGATAGTTGCTTCAAGAGAACTCTGCTGGAGCCTGTAATATTGAATCGCGACACAATTTGTGTGTTCGATATTTGCTATGAGGGTGCGTGTGTAACAATAAACTGGCATTGGTGGTACGGAAACAAGTAAATGGACTAGCTGGAGAACCTTTATACAGGGACAACAGTTGTGTTAGTCGCTTCAGGATAAGTCTGCTGGTGAACGTAATATTGAAACGGGACGCAATTTGGGTGTTCAATATTCACTGTGAGGGTGCGAGGATTTCAGTCAACTCACATAGGTGCATCGTAAACTATCAACTTGACCTCCAGGGGATCATTTATATAGGGACACAGCTGAGATAGCCGCTTCAAGAGAAGTCTGCTTTAGGCTGTAATATTGACTCGCGACACAATTTGTGTGTTCGATATTCACTATGAGAGTGTGTGTGTTACAATAAACTGGCATTGGTGCATCGGAAAAAAGCAAATGGACTAGCAGGAGAACCTTTATACGGGGACCGAAGCTGTGTTAGTCGCTTTTGGGTATGTGTGCTGGAGATTGTAATATTGAAACGCGACACAAATTGGGTGTTCAGTATTCACTGTGAGGGTGCGAGGATTACAGTCAACTCTCATAGGTGCATCGGGAACTATCAACTTGACCTCCAGGAGATCATTTATATAGGGACACAGCTGTGATAGTCGCTTCAAGAGAAGTCTGCTGGAGCCTGTAATATTGAAACGCGACGCAATTTGGGTGTTCAATATTCAATGTGGGGGTGCGAGGATTACAGGCAACTCTCATAGGTGCATCGCAAACTGTCAACTTGACCTCCAGGGGATCATTTATATAGAGACACAGCTGAGATAGTCGCTTCAAGAGAAGTCTGCTGGTGCCTGTAATATTGAATCGCGACGCAATTTGTTTGTTCGATATTCACTATGAGGGTACGTGTGTTACAATAAACTGGCATTGGTGCATCGGAAACTAGCAAATGGACTAGCAGGAGAACCCTTATACGGGGACCACAGCTGTGTTAGTCGCTTCAGGATAAGTCTGCTGGAGCGTGTAATATTGAAACGCGACGCAATTTCGGTGGTCAATATTCACTGAGAGGGTGCGAAGATTACAGTCAACTCTCATAATTGCATCGGAAACTATCAACTTTACCTCTAGGGGATCGTTATTTAGGGACACAGCTGAGATAGGCGTTTCAAGAGAAGTCTGCTGGAGCCTGTAATATTTAATCCCGACGCAATTGATGTGTTCGATTTTCACTATGATGGTGCGTGTGTTACAATAAACTGCCATTCGTGGATCGGAAACAAGCAAATGGACTAGCTGGGGATTCTTTATACGGGGACCAAAGCTGTGTTAGTCGCTTCAGGTTACGTCTACTGGAGCCTGTAATATTGAATCGCGACGCAATTTGTGTGTTCGATATTCACTATGAAGCTGCGTGTGTTACAATAAATTGGCATTGTTGCATCGGAAACAAGCAAATGGTCTAGCTGGAGAACCTTTATACGGAAACCGCAGCTGTGTTAGTCGCTTCAGGGTAAGTCTGCTTCAGTCTGTAATATTGAAACGCGACACAATTTTGATGTTCAATATTCACTGTGAGTGTGCGAGGATTACAGTCAACTCTCAAAGGTAAATCGGAAACTAACAACTTGACCTCCAAGGGATCATGTATATAGGGACAAAGCTGAGATTGTCGCTTCAAGAGAAGTCTGCTTGAGCCTGTAATATTGATTCGCGACACAATTTGTGTGTTCGATATTCACTATAAGGGTGTGTGTGTTACAATAAACTGGTATTTGTGCATAGGAATCGAGAAAATGGAGTAGCAGGAGAACCTTTATACGGGGTCCACAGCTGTGTTAGTCGCTTCAGGGTAAGTCTGCTTCAGACTGTAATATTGAAACGCGACGCAATTTGGGTGTTCAATATTCACTGTGAGTGTGCGAGGATTACAGTCAACTCTCAAAGGTGCATCGGAAACTATCAACTTGACCTCCAGGGGATCATTTATATAGGGACACAGCTGAGATAGCCGCTTCAAGAGAAGTCTGCTTTAGCCTGTAATATTGACTCGCGACACAATTTGTGTGTTCGATATTCACTATGAGAGTGTGTGTGTTACAATAAACTGGCATTGGTGCATCGGAAAAAAGCAAATGGACTAGCAGGAGAACCTATAAAAGGGGACCACAGCTGTGTTAGTCGCTTCAGGGTAAAGGTAAGTTTGCTGGAGTCTGCAATATTGAAACGCGACGCAATTTGGGTGTTCAATATTCTCTGTGATGGTGCAAGGATTACAGTCAACTCTCATAGGAGCATCGGCAACTATCACCTTGACCTCCAGGGGATCATTTATATAGGGACATAGCTTAGATAGTTGCTTCAAGAGAACTCTGCTGGAGCCTGTAATATTGAATCGCGACACAAATTGTGTGTTCGATATTTGCTATGAGGGTGCGTGTGTAACAATAAACTGGCATTGGTGGTACGGAAACAAGTAAATGGACTAGCTGGAGAACCTTTATACAGGGACAACAGTTGTGTTAGTCGCTTCAGGATAAGTCTGCTGGTGAACGTAATATTGAAACGGGACGCAATTTGGGTGTTCAATATTCACTGTGAGGGTGCGAGGATTTCAGTCAACTCACATAGGTGCATCGTAAACTATCAACTTGACCTCCAGGGGATCATTTATATAGGGACACAGCTGAGGTAGTCGCTTCAAGAGAAGTCTGATGGAGCCTGTAATATTGAATCGCGACGCAATTTGTGTGATCGATATTCACTATGAGGGTGTGTGTGTTACAATAAACTGGCATTGGTGGTTCGGAAACAAGCAAATGGACTAGCTGGAGAACCTTTATACAGGGACAACAGTTGTGTTAGTCGCTTCAGGGTAAGTCTGCTGGTGAATGTAATATTGAAACGCGACGCAATTTGGGTGATCAATATTCACTGTGAGGGTGCGAGGATTACAGGCAACTCGCATAGGTGCATCGGAAACTATCAACTTGACCTCCAGGGGATCATTTATATAGGGACACAGCTGAGATAGCCGCTTCAAGAGAAGTCTGCTTTAGCCTGTAATATTGACTCGCGACACAATTTGTGTGTTCGATATTCACTATGAGAGTGTGTGTGTTACAATAAACTGGCATTGGTGCATCGGAAAAAAGCAAATGGACTAGCAGGAGAACCTTTATACGGGGACCGAAGCTGTGTTAGTCGCTTTTGGGTATGTCTGCTGGAGATTGTAATATTGAAACGCGACACAAATTGGGTGTTCAGTATTCACTGTGAGGGTGCGAGGATTACAGTCAACTCTCATAGGTGCATCGGGAACTATCAACTTGACCTCCAGGAGATCATTTATATAGGGACACAGCTGTGATAGTCGCTTCAAGAGAAGTCTGCTGGAGCCTGTAATATTGAAACGCGACGCAATTTGGGTGTTCAATATTCAATGTGGGGGTTCGAGGATTACAGGCAACTCTCATAGGTGCATCGCAAACTGTCAACTTGACCTCCAGGGGATCATTTATATAGAGACACAGCTGAGATAGTCGCTTCAAGAGAAGTCTGCTGGTGCCTGTAATATTGAATCGCGACGCAATTTGTTTGTTCGATATTCACTATGAGGATACGTGTGTTACAATAAACTGGCATTGGTGCATCGGAAACTAGCAAATGGACTAGCAGGAGAACCCTTATACGGGGACCACAGCTGTGTTAGTCGCTTCAGGATAAGTCTGCTGGAGCGTGTAATATTGAAACGCGACGCAATTTCGGTGGTCAATATTCACTGAGAGGGTGCGAAGATTACAGTCAACTCTCATAATTGCATCGGAAACTATCAACTTTACCTCCAGGGGATCGTTATTTAGGGACACAACTGAGATAGTCGCTTCAAGAGAAGTCTGCTGGAGCCTGTAATATTGAATCCTGACGCAATTTGTGTGTTCGATATTTACTTAGAGGGTGCGTGTGTTACAATAAACTAGCATTGGTGCACCGAAAACAAGCAAATGGGTTAGAAGGAGAACCTTTATACCGGGACCAGTGCTGTGTTAGTCGCCTCAGGGTAAGCCTGCAGTAGCCTGTAATATTGAATCGAGACCCAGTTTGGTTGTTCAATATTCACTGTGAGGATGCGAGGATTACAGTCACCTCTCATAGGTGCATCGGAAACTATCAACTTGACCGCCAGGGGATCATTTATATAGGGACACAGCTGAGATAGTCGCTTCAAGAGAAGTCTGCTGGAGCATGGATTATTGAATCGCGACGCAATTTGATTGTTCGATATTCACTATGAGGGTGTGTGTGTTACAATAAACTGGCATTATTGCATCGGAACAAGCAAATGGTCTAGCTGTAGAACCTTCATACGGGTACCACAGCTATGTTAGTCGCATCAGGTTAAGTCTGCTGGAGCCTGTAATATTGAAACGCGACACAATCTGGGTGTTCAATATTCACTTTTAGGGTGGGAGGATTACAGTCTATTCTCATAGGTGCATCGGAAACTATCAGTTTGACCTCCAGGGGATCATTTTTATAGGGAGACAGCTGAGATAGTCGCTACAAGAGAAGTCTGCTGGAGACTGCAATATTGAATCGCGACGCAATATGTGTGTTCGATATTCACTATGAGCGTGTGTGTTACAATAAACTGGCATTGGTGCATCGGAAACAAGCAAATGGACTAGCAGGAGAACCTTTATACGGGGACCACATTATTGTTAGTCGCTTCAGGGTAAGTCTGCTGGAGCCTGTAATACTGAAACGCGACGCAATTTGGGTGTTCAGTATTCACTGTGAGGGTGCCAGGATTACAGTCAACTCTCATAGGTGCATCGGAAACTATCATCTTGACCTCCAGTGGATCGTTTATATAGGCACACAGCTGAGATAGGCGATTCAAGAGAAGTCTGCTGGAGCCTGCAATATTGAATCGCGACGCAATTGATGTGTTCGATTTTCACTATGAAGCTGCGTGTGTTACAATAAATTGGCATTGTTGCATCGGAAACAAGCAAATGGTCTAGCTGGAGAACCTTTATACGGAAACCGCAGCTGTGTTAGTCGCTTCAGGGTAAGTCTGCTTCAGTCTGTAATATTGAAACGCGACACAATTTGGATGTTCAATATTCACTGTGAGTGTGCGAGGATTACAGTCAACTCTCAAAGGTAAATCGGAAACTAACAACTTGACCTCCAAGGCATCATGTATATAGGGACAAAGCTGAGATTGTCGCTTCAAGAGAAGTCTGCTTGAGCCTGTAATATTGATGCGCGACACAATTTGTGTGTTCGATATTCACTATAAGGGTGTGTGTGTTACAATAAACTGGTATTTGTGCATAGGAATCGAGAAAATGGAGTAGCAGGAGAACCTTTATACGGGGTCCACAGCTGTGTTAGTCGCTTCAGGGTAAGTCTGCTTCAGACTGTAATATTGAAACGCGACGCAATTTGGGTGTTCAATATTCACTGTGAGTGTGCGAGGATTACAGTCAACTCTCAAAGGTGCATCGGAAACTAACAACTTGACCCCAGGGGATCATGTATATAGGGACAAAGCTGAGATAGTCGCTTCAAGAGAAGTCTGCTGGAGCCTGTAATATTGAATCGCGACACAATTTGTGTGTTCGATATTTGCTATGAGGGTGCGTGTGTAACAATAAACTGGCATTGGTGGTTCGGAAACAAGTAAATGGACTAGCTGGAGAACCTTTATACAGGGACAACAGTTGTGTTAGTCGCTTCAGGATAAGTCTGCTGGTGAACGTAATATTGAAACGGGACGCAATTTGGGTGTTCAATATTCACTGTGAGGGTGCGAGGATTTCAGTCAACTCACATAGGTGCATCGGAAACTATCAACTTGACCTCCAGGGGATCATTTATATAGGGACACAGCTGAGGTAGTCGCTTCAAGAGAAGTCTGATGGAGCCTGTAATATTGACTCGCGACGCAATTTGTGTGATCGATATTCACTATGAGGGTGCGTGTGTTACAATAAACTGGCATTGGTGGTTCGGAAACAAGCGAATGGACTAGCTGGAGAACCTTTATACAGGGACAACAGTTGTGTTAGTCGCTTCAGGGTAAGTCTGCTGGTGAATGTAATATTGAAACGCGACGCAATTTGGGTGATCAATATTCACTGTGAGGGTGCGAGGATTACAGGCAACTCTCATAGGTGCATCGGAAACTATCAACTTGACCTCCAGGAGATCATTTATATAGGGACACAGCTGAGATAGCCGCTTCAAGAGAAGTCTGCTGGTGCCTGTAATATTGAATCGCGACGCAATTTGTTTGTTCGATATTCACTATGAGGGTACGTGTGTTACAATAAACTGGTATTTGTGCATAGGAATCGAGAAAATGGAGTAGCAGGAGAACCTTTATACGGGGTCCACAGCTGTGTTAGTCGCTTCAGGGTAAGTCTGCTTCAGACTGTAATATTGAAACGCGACGCAATTTGGGTGTTCAATATTCACTGTGAGTGTGCGAGGATTACAGTCAACTCTCAAAGGTGCATCGGAAACTAACAACTTGACCCCAGGGGATCATGTATATAGGGACAAAGCTGAGATAGTCGCTTCAAGAGAAGTCTGCTGGAGCCTGTAATATTGAATCGCGACACAATTTGTGTGTTCGATATTTGCTATGAGGGTGCGTGTGTAACAATAAACTGGCATTGGTGGTTCGGAAACAAGTAAATGGACTAGCTGGAGAACCTTTATACAGGGACAACAGTTGTGTTAGTCGCTTCAGGATAAGTCTGCTGGTGAACGTAATATTGAAACGGGACGCAATTTGGGTGTTCAATATTCACTGTGAGGGTGCGAGGATTTCAGTCAACTCACATAGGTGCATCGGAAACTATCAACTTGACCTCCAGGGGATCATTTATATAGGGACACAGCTGAGGTAGTCGCTTCAAGAGAAGTCTGATGGAGCCTGTAATATTGACTCGCGACGCAATTTGTGTGATCGATATTCACTATGAGGGTGCGTGTGTTACAATAAACTGGCATTGGTGGTTCGGAAACAAGCGAATGGACTAGCTGGAGAACCTTTATACAGGGACAACAGTTGTGTTAGTCGCTTCAGGGTAAGTCTGCTGGTGAATGTAATATTGAAACGCGACGCAATTTGGGTGATCAATATTCACTGTGAGGGTGCGAGGATTACAGTCAACTCTCATAGGTGCATCGGAAACTATCAACTTGACCTCTAGGAGATCATTTATATAGGGACACAGCTGTGATAGTCGCTTCAAGAGAAGTCTGCTGGAGCCTGTAATATTGAAACGCGACGCAATTTGGGTGTTCAATATTCAATGTGAGGGTGCGAGGATTACAGGCAACTCTCATAGGTGCATCGCAAACTGTCAACTTGACCTCCAGGGGATCATTTATATAGAGACACAGCTGAGATATACGCTTCAAGAGAAGTCTGCTGGTGCCTGTAATATTGAATCGCGACGCAATTTGTTTGTTCGATATTCACTATGAGGGTACGTGTGTTACAATAAACTGGCATTGGTGCATCGGAAACTAGCAAATGGACTAGCAGGAGAACCCTTATACGGGGACCACAGCTGTGTTAGTCGCTTCAGGATAAGTCTGCTGGAGCGTGTAATATTGAAACGCGACGCAATTTGGGTTTTCAATATTCACTGAGAGGGTGCGAGGATTACAGTCAACTCTCATAGGTGCATCGGAAACTATCAACTTTACCTCCAGGGGATCGTTATTTAGGGACACAACTAAGATAGTCACTTCAAGAGAAGTCTGCTGGAGCCTGTAATATTGAATCCTGACGCAATTTGTGTGTTCGATATTTACTTAGAGGGTGCGTGTATTACAATAAACTAGCATTGGTGCATCGGAAACAAGCAAATGGGTTAGAAGGAGAACCTTTATACCGGGACCAGTGCTGTGTTAGTCGCCTCAGGGTAAGCCTGCTGTAGCCTGTAATATTGAATCGAGACCCAATTTGGTTGTTCAATATTCACTGTGAGGATGCGAGGATTACAGTCAACTCTCAAAGGTGCATCGGAAACTATCAACTTGACCGCCAGGGGATCATTTATATAGGGACACAGCTGAGATAGTCGCTTCAAGAGAAGTCTGCTGGAGCCTGGATTATTGAATTGCGACGCAATTAGATTGTTCGATATTCACTATGAGGGTGTGTGTGTTACAATAAACTAGCATTATTGCATCGGAAACAAGCAAATGGTGTAGCTGTAGAACCTTTATACGGGGACCACAGCTATGTTAGTCGCATCAGGGTAAGTCTGCTGGAGCCTGTAATATTGAAACGCGACACAATTTGGGTGTTCAATATTCACTTTTAGGGTGTTAGGATTACAGTCAAGTCTCATAGGTTCATCGGAAACTATCAACTGGACCTCCAGGGGATCATTTATATAGGGACACAGCTGAGATGGTCGGTTCAAGAGAAGTCTGCTGGAGCCTGTAATATTGAATCGCGATGCAATTTGTATGTTAGATATTCACTATGAGGGTGTATGTGTTACAATAAACTGGCATTGGTGCATCGGAAACAAGGAAATGGACTAGCTGGCGAAACTTTATGTGGTGACCACAGCTGTGTTAGTCGCTCCAGGGTAAGTCTGCTGGGGCCTGTAATATTGAAACGCGACGTAATTTTGGTGTTCAATGTTCACTGTGAGGGTGCGAGTATTTTAGTCAACTCTCATAGGTGCATCGTAAACTATCAAGTTAACCTCTAGGTGATCATTTATACAGGGACACAACTGAGATAGTCGCTTCAAGAGAAGTCTGCTTGAGCCTGTAATATTGAAACGCGACGAAATTTGTGTGTTCAATAATCACTGTGAGGTTGCGTGTGTTACAATAAACTGGCATTGGTGCATTGGAAACAGAGATATTGGGCTAGCTGGCGAACCTTTATATGGGGACCACAGCTGTGGTAGTCGTTTCAGGGTACGTCTGCTGGAGCCTGTAATATTGAAACGCGATGCAATTTGGGTGTTCAGTGTCCACTGTGAGGGTGCGAGGATTACAGTAAACTCTCATAGGTGCATCGGAAACTACCAACTTGACCTCCAGGGGATCATTTATATAGGGACACAGCTGAGGTAGTCGCTTCAAGAGAAGTCTGCTGGAGCCAGTAATATTGAATAGCGACGCAATTTGTGTGTTAGATATTCACTATGAGGGTCCGTGTGTTTCAATAAACTTGCATTGGTGCATTGGAAACAAGCAAATGGACTAGCTGGCGAACCTTTATATGGGGACCACAGCTGTGTTAGTCGTTCCAAGGTAAGTCTCCTGGGGCCTGTAGTATTGAAACGCGACGAAATTTGTGTGTTCAATATTCACCGTGAGGGTGTGAGGATTTCAGTCAACTCTCATAGGTGCATCGGAAACTATCAACTTGACCTCCAGGGGATCATTTATATAGGGACACAGCTGAGATTGTCGCTTCAAGAGAAGTCTGATGGAGCCTGTAATATTGAATCACGACGCAATTTGTGTGTTTGATATTCACTATGAGGGTGCATGCGTTACAATAAACTGGCATTGGTGCATTGGAAACAAGCAAATGGACTAGCTAGCGAACCTTTATATAGGGACCACAGCAGTGTTAGTCGCATCAGGGTAAGTCTGCTGGAGCCTGTAATATTGAAACGCGACGCTATTTATATGTTCAATATTCACTGCGAGGGTGCGAGTATTACAGTCAACCCTCAAAGGTGCAACGGAAACTATCAACTTGACCTCCAGGGGATCATTTATATAGGGCCACAGCTGAGAAAGTCGCTTCAAGAGAAGTCTGCTGGAGCCTGTAATATTGAATCGCGACGCAATTTGTGTGTTCGATATTCACTATGAGGGTGCGTGTGTTACAATAAACTTTGATTGGTGCATCGGAAACAAGCGAATGCACTAGCTGGAGAACCTTTATACGGGGACCACAGCTGTGTTAGTCGCTTCAGGGTAAGTCTGATGGAGCCTGTAATGCTGAAACGCGACGCAGTTTGGGTGTTCAATATTCACTGTGAGGTTGCGAGGTTTACAGTCATGTCTCATAAGTGCATCGGACTCTTTCAACAAGACCTCCGGGGTATCAATTATGTAGGGACACAGCTGAGATAGTCGCTTCAAGAGGAGTCTGCTGGAGCCTGTAATATTGAATCTTGACGCAATTTGTGTGTTCGATATTCACTGTGAGAGTGCGTGTGTTACAATAAACTGGCATTGGTGGATTGTAAACAAGCAAATGGACTAGCTGGAGAACGTTTATACGAAGACCACAGCTGTTTTAGTCGCTTCAGGTTAAGTCTGCTGGGGCCTGTAATATTGAATCGCGACGCAATTTCTGTGTTCAATATTCACTATGAAGCTGCGTGTGTTACAATACACTGGCATTGTTGCATCGGAAACCATCAAATGGTCTAGCTGGAGAACCTTCATATGGCGACCACAGCTGTGTTAGTCGCATCAGGGTAAGTCTGCTGGAGCCTGAAATATTGAAACGCGACGCAATTTGCGTAATCAGTATTCACTGTGAGGGTGCGAGGATTACAGTCAACTCTCATAGGTGCATCGGAAACTATCAACTTCACCTCCAGGGTATCATTTATATAGGGACACAGCTGAGATAGTCGCTTCATGACGAGTCTGCTGGAGCCTGTAATATTGAATCGCGACGCAATTTGTGTGTTCGATATTCACTATGAAGCTGCGTGTGTTACAATACACTGGCATTGTTGCATCGGAAACCATCAAATGGTCTAGCTGGAGAACCTTTATATGGCGACCACAGCTGTGTTATTCGCATCAGGGTAAGTCTGCTGGAGCCTGAAATATTGAAACGCGACGCAATTTGCGTAATCAGTATTCACTGTGAGGGTGCGAGGATTACAGTCAACTCTCATAGGTGCATTGGAAACTATCAACTTCACCTACAGGGTATCATTTATATAGGGTCACAGCTGAGATAGTCGCTTCAAGAGGAGTCTGCTGGAGACTGTAATATTGAATCGCGACGCAATTTGTGTGTTCGATATTCACTATGAGGGTGCGTGTGTTACAATAAACTGTCATTGGTGGATCGGAAACAAGCAAACCGACTAGTTGGACATTCTTTATACGGGGACCACAGCTGTGTTAGTCGTTCCAGGGTAAGTCTGCTGGGGCCTGTAATATTGAATCGCGTCGCAATTTGTGTGTTAGATATTCGATATGAGGGTGTGTGCGTTACAATAAACTGGCATTGGTGCATCGGAAACAAACAAATGGACTAGCTGGAGAAGGTTTATACGTGGACCACAGCCGTGTTAGTCGCTTCAGGGTAAGTCTGCTGGAGCCTATAATAATGAATTGCGACGCAATTTGTGTGTTCGATATTCACTATGAGGCAGCGTGTGTTACAATAAACTGGCATTGTTGCATCGGAAACAAGCAAATGGTCTAGCTGGATAATCTTTACACGGGGACCACACCTGTGTTAGTCGCTTCAGGGTAAGTCTGCTGGAGCCTTTAATATTGAAACGCGACGCAATTTGGGTGTTCAATATTCACTGTGAGGGTGCAAGCATTACAGTCAACTCTCCAAGGTGCATCGGAAACTATCAACTTGACCTCCAGGGAATCATTTATATAGGGACACAGCTGAGATAGTCGCTTCTAGAGAAGTCTGCTGGAGCCTGTAATATTGAATCGCGACGCAATTCGTGTGTTCGATATTCACTATGAGGGTGTGTGTGTTACAATAAACTGGCATTGTTGCATCGGAAACAAGCAAATGGTCTAGCTGGAGAACCTGTATACGGGGACCACAGCTGTGTTAGTTGCATCAGGGTAAGGCTGCTGGAGCCTGTAATATTGAACGCGACGCAATGTGGGTGTTCAATATTCACTGTGAGGGTGCAAGAATTACAGTCAACTCTCAAAGGTGCATCGGAAACTATCAACTTGACCTCCAGGGGATCATTGATATAGGGACACATCTGAGATAGTCGCTTCAAGAGAAGTCTGCTGGAGCCTGTAATATTGAATCGCGACGCAATTTGTGTGTTCGATATTCAGTATGAGGGTGCATGTTTTACAATAAACTGTCATTGGTGCATTGGAAACAAGCAAATGGACTAGCTGGGTAACCTTTATACGGGGACCACATCTGTGTTAGTCGCTCCAGGATAAGTCTGCTGGAGCCTGTAATATTGAAACGCGACGCAATTTGGGTGTTCAATATTCACTGTGAGGGTGCGAGGATTACAGTCAACTCTCATAGGTGCATCGGAAACTATCAACTTGACCTCCAGGGTATCATTTATATAGGGACACAGCTGAGATAGTCGCTTCAAGAGAAGTCTGCTGGAGCCTGTAATATTGAATCGCGAAGCTATTTGTGTGTTTCATCGTCAATGTGAGGGGGCGAGTGTTATAGTGAACTGGCATTGGTGAATCGGAAACAAGCTACTTGACTCCCAGGGGAACAGCCATACGATGAGCCTAGCCACGTTAGTCACTTCGTGAGAAGTTACCTCATGAAAAGTCGGCTGGAGCCTGTATCATTGAATCGCGGCGCAATATGTATGTTGCATCGTCAATTTAAATGTGCAAGGTTTTCAGTTGCAACGGAAACAAGCGCCTTGACTCCCACTATAACGTCGATACGGTGACCTAAGCCGAATTAGTGGCTTCGGGAGAAGTTGGCTGGAGCCGGTAATATTGAATTGCGACGCAATTTGTGTGTGCCGTCGTCATTGGTGAAGGTGCGAGGCTAACAGTATACTGGCAGTGTTGCATCGGAGCCAAGCAATTTGATTCCCACGACAACGTCAATATGGTGGCTGTAGGCTTGTTCGTTGCTTGGAGTGAAATACTCTGGGTTCTGTAATATTGAATCGCGACCAATTTTTGTGTTCCATCGTCAATGCAAGCGTGGGAATGTTACTGTAAACTGGTAGTGGTGCACCGGAAACAAGCTACTTGACTCCCAGGGGAACAGCCATACGATGAGCCTAGCCACGTTAGTCACTTCTTGAGAAGTCGGCTTGAGCCTGTAATATTGATTTATGATAAGTCGGCTTGAGCCTGTAATATTGATTTATGATGCAGTTTATTTCTTCCATCGTCAATGTCATGGTTCGGTTGTTATAGTAAACTGGCAGTGGTGCATTGGAAACAACCAACTGGACTCCCAGGAGAACGTTTATACTGTAATCGTAGGCGTGTTTGTCGCTCTGAGAGAACTCGGCTGGAGGCTGTAATATTGAATCGCGACACTATTTGTGTGATCCA
Source organism: Schistocerca gregaria (assembly GCF_023897955.1). NCBI lineage: Eukaryota > Metazoa > Arthropoda > Insecta > Orthoptera > Acrididae > Schistocerca > Schistocerca gregaria. The sequence continues at coordinate 128,084,951 of NC_064931.1, read as the reverse complement.
TCGTGTTAGCGTGCGACGGATATAGTGAACTGCTAGTTTTGTGTCAGCAACGAAAAACTTCAATCACAATAGAACGTCATTACGGTGACCTTAATTGCGTCACTCACTTGGTGAGAAGTCGGCTGGAGCTTGCTTTATTGTATCCCCACATAATTTGTGTGTTGCATCGTCAATGAGAGGGTGATAATGTTAGAGTATACTATCAGTGGTGCATCGGAAGCAAGCAACTTCCTCCCAGGAATACGTCCAAACTGTGACCATAGCCGCATTAGTTGCTGAGAGTGAATTCAGCCGGAGTGTGTAATATTGGATCGTAACGCAATTTGTGTCTTGCATCGTCAATGTGAGAGTGCAACGGTTATAGTAAACTGGCAGTGGTGCTTCAGAAAAAAGCACCATGACTCCTAGAAGGATGTCCAACGATGACCGTAGCCATGTAGTCGCCTGGAGAGAAGTCTGGTGGAGCCTGTAACAAAGAATCGCGACGCAATTTGTGTGTTCCATCGTTGATGTGAGGGTTCGAGAGTTCCAGTTAACTGGCAGTGGTGCATCGGAAACAAGCAACTTGACTCCCAGGAGAGCGTCCATACGGTGACTGTACCCGCGATAGTCGCTTCGCGAGAATGCGTCTGGAACCTGTAATATTGAATTGCGACGCTATTTGTGTGTTCCATTGTCTATGGGATTGTGCGACCTTCACTTGTGCATTGGAAACAAGTAACTTGACTCTCAGGAGAACATCCATACGGTGACTGTAGACGCGTTTGTCGCTTCGAGAGAAGTCGGCTGTTGCCTGTAATATTAAATCGCGAGGCAGTTTGTGTGTTCCAACGTCAATGTGAGCGTGTGAGTGTGACAGTAAACTGGCAGTGGTGCCTCGGTCCGCCTGTCGCTATACCATGGAATTTTGCATTCCTTTGATGGCCACGATCGATTCACAGGTGCCGCCTTACGCCTTCGCCCCCGCCGCACACATCTCGCCATCTGCATGTTTCATCGCTGCATGAAGCCTTCAGGTTATCGTACTGCTGCTCCAGCCTTGTCAGGGCGTACAAATCACCATCGCCACTTGTTATCAGCTGCACCTACATAGACTTCAGTAGATCCAGATCTGCTCAGCTTCAAATCAATTCAGGTAGTGTTATCTACATTTTTAGGGTCAGAGTATGAGACTCACTTTTGGCACCCAGGGTCCTTGTGCGTTCTGCTCTTAAACCACTTGAAGGCTGTTTACAATATTCTATGTAAACGGGTTTTGCATAAATTATGTTAGTCTGGGTTTTTATGAAAATAAACGTCAATAAATTAGATTTTGCGTACACTCTCAATTTTTTTTTTTTTTTTTTTTTTTTTTTTTTTTTTTTTTTTGTAGCCTTCAGAGTTAACTTTCGTTGAATAGATGTTGTCAGTAAACTAGATTTTGCATACATTGCCAATCATTCTTATATAGGCCCCAAACAGGTTAACTTTCGTTGTGGCGTCCCAGACCAGGATAACGTGCAACGTTTCGCATGAGATACTTTGTTTATGTGTAGAGGAACGAACACTGCCTAATTTTCAATATTTCCAGGATCACCGTGTCAGTGCCCGCCCATGAATCTAAGTGGCGGTGCACCGCTTGCATTGTAAGGTGTCAGGCAAATCCAACACCTTCCATGAAAACCCTGACATGATAAGCAAATCTAGTAGTATGTCACATAGCTCCGAATAAATCGTGACATTAAATTAACCAAAGTAATACGAGTAACGAGTGAGCAAATGGAATACCACAGACTAACACAAGAATGCCTAAATGCATGTCGTACTTTCCCACCGTGAGGCAGACGCAGTTCCGAGGGGAGAAACGAGGACAGAAGCCGAGAGCAGAACCGTGTTAAGCTAGAAGGCCCTACGATAAGGGAAGATCTGGACACCTACGGCGCCAGCTAACCAGTAGTGCCACACAACCCGCACGTTTTAGCGTGAGGTAAAGCGTCTCAGGTACGTGAAAGACCACCCCCCAGCCCATGTTAAAAGCTAGAGCCCTCCGGAAAAACAGTATAGATCTTACGATAACACTAAAAGGGCCACTACCACCCGCAAGTTTTAGCGTGAGACTTTTTCGCGTCTCAGGTACGTCAAGGACCACCCCCCAGCCCATGTTAAAAGATAGAGCCCTCCAGAAGAACAGTATAGATCTTACGATAACGCTAAAAGGACCACACCAGCTGCAGGTTTTAGCGTGAGACTTTTTAGCGTCTCTGTTACGTTGCAAACTTTAAAAACATTGCCCCACCACGAAAAGTATAACGTTTCTCATTGGATAGACAGAATCTTTGTAGGCGGAGCGTAAGGTTAACATTGAGACCCTGATTGGTCACATGGAAACACAGCCAGATACCTTTTTTAAATCTACTTCGGTAAATTGTAGTAAGGAGAAGTTAGGAGAGTTAGTTCCGAGACAGCGAGCTGGATGGCTGCTGCGACGGCCGCTGTCGCCCTGACGCTGCCTAAACACCGACAAGGTAATGAACGTACGCGATGCCGCATTTTTGAGCGCATAAGGCTTCACTCAGAACTGCAGAAGACTCAGCTGTTACACCCTTTTTTGCGTAATACTAGTGTCTATCGTTAATTAAAACTCATGGTATTCACAATTGCCACTTGAAGAACAGATCTGAAACGCAATGATTTTTCTTTTATATAGTTATTGAGAAGCCACATCAGCCACTGTAATTTACGACAAGTTAGATAAGTAATTAAAGATAATTGAGGGTCACTGTAGACCATTTTGATAGTTTTGTCTTTTGTGATACTTAAATTAAACCTAGATTATAGATGTGATATGGCATAGGTCATCCTTCGATCGATTGTAGAACTTGGAAACCCATTCAGGGAATATTCGTTCACATTTTTGTTGAACGCAGTTGGTTTTTACCATCCTGTATTAAAACATTTCCTTTTATCAATAGTGCAATTTATAAACGATGTTTTGTGAGTAGAATAAAATTTCCAATGGTAAACTTAACTGCTTTTTCGACGTTATTTTACCAGCTAACTAAAAATAGGAAAGCCTTGAACCCTTTCCACTATATTTAGTTAGTATTAAGATTCTTTTACAGGGAGTGCAGTGGAGCTGACGCTGAAATCATTTAGTATTTGGTTATACCATCGCTAGTCTCACTGAACTCTTCTGAATTCTACATGTCATGTGTGGTCTGGCGTCTCCTTACCAGCAACAGGTCCCAGGTACAAGCTAGTCAATTCCCTAAAAAAACACGCTCAGAGCGTCGTTGCGCGAAAGTGGTAGGGAGACACGATATAGAACAAACAGACACCACCATGAATGTTTAGAGCATGGCTCCATAAGACTCTGTTAAACACAACATCTCGCCTAAAGAAGCAGTAAAGCTTTCAACTTAAACTTGTTATCCGGTGCCAATCGGGCGAACCCGGCTCTGATCATGACCTCTACACAATTTTCTTTTGGTGCTGATGCAAAAAATTGTATCAGCGACTTAGCCCTGAATTTGGCTGCCCATGCTTGATAGGATTGACCTGCTTGTTTCCAGCAAGAGATTGTTTAGCTATGCTGGCTGTGCTGGCTGGCTGGCTATGCTGGTAGCAGATCAACACACGAAGCCCTCAGTTCACCGAAAGGTTCACAGCACTATAACGTCAGCAAAGTTCCGAAATTCGCACGCAGCTTGTCGCTGTTCCAGTGGTAGCACACATGCAAGTTCAGTCATTAGTCGCCAGTTGTGTTGTGGGACAACACAAACGAACACTGGCTTTCGAATTTGGTTATTTGATACAACACACGATAGCACAACTTATAGGAACATGGACTCAGTCCTGGAGGTGATAAAAAGTCTATAGAATAACACCACGTACATATTTCAGGGACTGCACGATAGCTAACCGTTAACAGCATGGATTAGACTGGTGGTGGGAGACTGACTTCGATCTAGATATACACAGGCGTAGATGTCACTGGCTTTGGCGACGCTAGTTTTGAGTTGGCACGCATCTGGTGATGTAGACTCGCGATGGAGACCGATGACGGCGCCTATGGTGTCTTCCCCACATCAGCAACTAGCGACCCTTAGCACAGCGCATAAAGTGCACTACTGGCAATTAAAATTACTACACTACGAAGATGACGTGCTACAGACGATAAATTTAACCGACAGGAAGAAGATGCTGTGATATGCAAATGATTAGCTTCACATTCACACGAGGTTAGCGCAGGTGCCAACACATATAACGTCCTGATATGAGGAAAGTTTCCAACTGATTTCTCATACACTAACAGCAGTTGACCGGATTTGCCTGGTGAAACGTTGTTGTGATGCCTCGTGTAAGGAGGAGGAATGCGTACTATCACGTTTCCGACTTTGATAAAGGTCGGATTCTAGCCTATCTCCATTGCGGTTTATCGTATCGCGACATTGCTGCTCGCGTTGGTCGAGATCCAATGACTGTTAGCAGAATATGGAATCGGTGGGTTAGGAGGGTAATACGGAACATCGTGCTGGATCCCAACGGCCTCGTATCACTAGCAGTCGAGATGACAGGCATCTTATCAGCACGGCTGTAACGGGTCGTGCAGCCACGTCTCGATCCCTGAGTCATCAGATGGGGATGTTTGCACGAACAGTTCGACGACGTTTGCAGCAGCATGGACTATCAGCTTGGAGACCATGGCTACGGTTACCCTTGACGCTGCATCACAGACAGGAGCGCCTGCGACTGTGTACTAAACGACGAACCTGGGTGCACGAATGGCAAAACGTCATTTTTTCGGACGAATCCAGGTTCTGTTAACAGCATCATGATGGTCGCATCCGTGTTTGGCGACATCGCGGTGAACGCACATTGGAAGATTGTATTCGTCATTGCCATTCTGGCGTATCACCCGGCGTGATGGTATGGGGTGTCATTGGTTACAAGTCTCGGTCACCTCTAGTTCGCATTGATGGCACTTTGAACAGTGGACGTTACATCTGAGACGTGTTACGTCCCGTGGTTCTACCATTCATTCGATCCCTCCGAAACCCTACATTTCAACAGGATAATGCACGACCGCATTTTGCAGGTCCTGTACGGGCCTTTCTGGATACAGAAAATTTTCGACTGCTGCCCTGACCAGCATATTCTCCAGAGCTCTCACCAACTGAAAACATCTGGTCAATGATGGCCGATCAAATAGCTCGTCACAATGCGCCAGACACTACTCTTGATGAACTGCGGTATCGTGTTGAAGATGCATGGGCAGCTGTACCTGTACAGGCCCTCCTACCTCTGTTTGACTTAATGCCGAGCCGTATCAAGGCCGTTATTACGGCCAGAGGTCGTTGTTCTGGGTACTGATTTTTCAGGATCTATGCACCCAAATTGCGTGAAAACGTAATCACATGTCAGTTCTAGTATAAAATATTTGTCCAATGAATACCCGTTTATCATCTGCATTTCTTCTTGTTGTAGCAATTTTAATGGCCAGTAGTGTACTGTCTGTAACGTGTCGGCGCGATGAGTCGCTAGTGCGGTCGGCGCATCATACTGATCTGGAGCACAGCGGAGGGGGGGGGGGGGGGGGGGGGGCGTGAAAGGTAACAATAACTCTGCGGTTACCGCACTGAGGGTCACAGATTGGAAAATACAGCATTGCGAGGACAGTTATAACGGATAGAGGTGTGTTTGCAGGAAGTTTGTGAACTCGTATCGGGTTTTACAGCATCTAGATGTCCCCATAGAGTGGCTAGTAGAATTAATGAAGAGGGAAGCGACGATAAAGCCGGTTTTGGATGTTCAAATGGTACGGAAGAATCAACGTAACCGGGAACAAGCAGAAACATTTCACTGGGTTTGCACCAAAATAAACCATAATCGACGAGTGAATCGGAATTTAGTTTATCTAACTGTATCTACATAGCTAATCGGTTCTCGACTTTCAAGCCAATAGAAGAACTGCACCCTCTATTATCTTTAAGAAATTTTGCGGGAACTTGCCCTCTAAGTGATACGATAGAAAGAAAACACGGTTTTTGATCGGATATTTAAAGGTCGAAGCAGTGGAACGGGAGATAAATTAATAAACACAATTATAAAAATCGTTCAGATTTTGCACAATAATTTAAAGATAAATACTGGTCATAACGCGAGCAGCAGAAGCTTATATTTGAATTACAATATCCAGCACCTTTCAATAGACGATGGTGCAGGTACAATAAATACTTCGAGTGGTATTTAAACAGGAGAAAGTTAGTGGACGAACCCTTAAGCGGGAGTCACCTACTTCGGGTGCTAGTTAATCGCACGCCCTTACTCGCAAGCGAGAAGATAACAGGTAAAGAGTGCTCGAAATCCGGAGTTATATTAAGTTACATGGAATAATCACACATTTTGAACAAGGCTAGAGAAGACAAACACTTTAGGACGAATAAAGCTTAGTTCAGGAAAGACTGAATTCCAATAAAATGAAGAATAATTCTAAGAGTGGATGATATTGGCAGGTGAAAAACCAGAACATGGAACTTTACGCACAGGACAGTATTTGGCCAGATTCAAAGGTGTGCATATCGCAAGGGAATGTGGTCAGGGGATCCCAATGTGAGGGCCAAGATCTGGAACACCCTGGTGTGAAGTAAGTTGGATCCGTGGTCGTTAATTTAGTAACAACGTAACGACATCAGAAATTTGCAGAACGATGTATTGAATGAAAACAGTGCCATTGTAAGGAGTATAACTAGAAATCCTGTCTCCAAAGGAGACATACAAGGTACCAAAATAAATATTACTCTCGATTTTTGAAGCGATATTAGTATTCTTGCGAGGAACTGTATCAGTTGAAAAGAAAGAAATGGTGTTGTCTTACACGATTATTGGAATTACAGGGCGTAAAAGTCAAACCATAACTGAGGAGGCTTTCCTTACTTTTCTTATAAACAAAGAATGTTAACCTATTCTTTTCCTGTAGGTCCTAGTTTAAATATATCCTTACAACTAGGAATGGATTGTGTTAGTATGTGTAAGATAGCAGTAAATGTGTGTTACACTGTGACTAATGTTGCTGTATAAATCAAGACTAAGGGCAATGAAAACAGTTCATCTTCGTCAATGTGACTAATGTTGCTATAGAAATCAAGATTAAGGGCAATGAAAACTATTCATTGCAGTCAGAAGAGAGGGAAGAATTAAACTTTTTACTGTCAGAATTCCACACTGTTTTCGCTGATACACCAGAGTTATTGGGAAATACGTTTGTAAGCTAAAAATTAAGAATCATGAGCTGTTCTTCAAACGATCGTACGCTATACTGTTAGACTTGAAAGATGTGGTTGCGAGAGATATAGAGGGCATGATTAACAAGACATTATTGAGAGATCATATAGTGCATGTAATAGTTTATTAGTGACAGAGAAAACATGATGCAATGTAAGACTGGTTTTGGATGCAAGGGCATAAAATCAGTTCATGGAGATGGAAAGAGACCACCATGTTCAGGTGGAAGAAATCCTTTGAAATGCTCAGGCGCAAAATATATTAGTTGTATGGACCTGACAAGAGGGTAATGTCAGGTAAAATTGCATCCAGATCAGGGGGATACACAGCCTTCTTGTTCAAAGGTAGGCCATACCAATACAAGGTACTACCTTCCGGACTTAATATATCGGTATCTGTTTGTGTCAGAGCACCATATTTTGCCCTAGGCCTTATCTGCTGCAGAAATTAATCCAATATGTAAAACTTGGGAAGAGCATATTGCTGTAAAAAAAACTATTTTAAGGGTTAAAAAAGAGAGAATTACCCCCAAAATTGCCCAAATCGTTTTTTGGGAGATAATGGGTAAACTTTTTGGGACACATAATTGACAGCACAGTTATTATACCTGATCTATCATGCAAAGAATCAATTGATCGGTGCTGAGCACAAAGAATACAAACCAATTAGTCTTCCCTAGCAATGGTCGGTTACTTTAGGCATTTTCTACCAGTAACAGATCGGACTCTTCCGAAATTACTAGATCTAATTAAAAAGAAAACAATATGGAAATCATGTGAGGAACAGAAGAATGCTGTTAATAGTATAAAACATGACAGATAATGCACCAATTCTTTTTCACCCAAATGCTGAGCAAGACTTTAACATGTCACGGGAAGCAACAGATTGCAGACTATCATAGGTCATGTTTCAAGGAGGATTAAATAATGACAGTAATATATGAAGATCAGCAAGTTTTTATATTTTTAACAAATTGCCATTTCATATGTCATAGGTTGTTTTGATTGTTGCTTCGTCTACAACACCTTAATTACCAAAAAAGATATATTGAGGAAGACGTTCTATCCCGGTAAACAGTGAGAATGAACAATGTTATGGTTACAGATTGACTCAGAACTGAGTAGCAAGTTTCTTTTCTAAACAAATGGTTCATATGGCTCTGAGCACTATGGGACTTAACATCTGAGGTCATCAGTCCCCTAGAACTTAGAACTACTTAAACCTAACTAACCTAAGGACATCACACACATCCATGCCCGAGGCAGGATTCGAACGTGTGACCGAAGCGGTCGTGCGGTTCCAGACTGAAGCGTCTAGAACCGCGCGGTCACACCTCTTGCCAGTGTAACTGTCTCCTCTTTATTCCTTATTACAACACCCACGTCATCAGCATAAGCTCGTATGACAGTTTTCTCACCACTCAATGTTATGCCTGTTAATCTTGCGTGGACAGTGAGGAGAAAGGGCTCTAAAGATATGGAAAATAAAAACATAGATAAGGGATTGCCCTGTGGAATCCCTCGCCTTATTTGTATGGGTTTAGATGTTTGGCCATTGATAGCTATTTTCGCATTTATACCTGTTGCAATATTTCTTAGCATGTCGACAATCTGAGGGTGAAAAGCCGTTCTTGACAGCGTCGCAAAGAGGTATCTACGACTAACGCGGTCAAAAGCTTTGTTGAAATCTTTAAAGATTAAAGCACATTTTATACTTGTCACCGAGGTAACTGCAATGACGTCTCTGTATGCAGACAGACTTTCGAATATCGTTCTGGTCGGAGAACAAGATTGATGATGACTCAATATTTTGTTGGAAAAGCTTGACTGCTGTAAGCGTGTGAAGATTATGCTCGTTATACCACTCCTCCAAAGGTCTGGTAGTCTGACCAGTATATGGAAAATGGAAATGAGCGTTTGGTGCCATTGGCCGGGAGGCACCTTACGGGGCAGGTCCGGCCGCCTTGGTGCAGGTCTTATTACATAAGACGTCACATTGGGAGACCTGCGCGCCGGATGGGGATGAAATGATGAAGAAGACAACACAACACCGAGTCCCTGAGCAGAGAAAATCCCCGACTCAATCGAGAATCGAACCTGGGCCCCTTAGAACGGCAGTCCGTCACGCTGACCATTTTTCTTTTATTGTAAGAAAAAAATAAGATAAAAATAAATACGCGGTTCTTCCGCTTTATGGTCCAACAACGCGGCCACTTTTTTTTTCTTGGGAACAGGAAGGCAGGGTAAACAAACAATCTTTATTCGTACAGTTGTGTTGTTCTAGGGATAAGAAAAGTATCGAGATAGCAAAAACAATTTGGAAACCATAAAATCAACACAAAAGCCGCCCTCTTTTTTTCTTTTTTTCCTTGTAACAGGAATAAAGTAAATGACAATTCTAGTCACGGGCGGGCACCCCAGCTGTCGGGAGGATTGTGAAAAACACTTCCTAAAAAATTGGAAAAGTAAGTCCTGTATTTCGTATGACTCCGTATGAGCTCGTGTTGTTCTTGTAAATACATCCAATAATCCATCAAGGACTTAATATCGTACGAATACAAATATTTCGTCGCATGTCCAGCGATCCAATTGACCGCATACGTCTTTTGTTTGGGGAAACAGGTCTTGTCCGGTAGAAAAAGTACATCCGATGTGATTTCTGTGTAGTTAGTGCGCCGAAGGAAGGCCAGTATTCGACGCGTCAGCATCCAGACGTCCCTCGGTGCGCCACACACTAAACCATGTTCCTCCGTTGTCTACAGTCCACAGTTTGTGCAAAGAGGAGAATCGACCATATGAATTGTATGTAATCGACTCCTGGTCACAAGTTTACGGTTTATAAGAATATACCACATCGATCTCGCTGCTGTTGACAGTAATGGAGTATGCACTGCACACCAAATGTGGTTCCACGTTCTCGACGGGTATTTGAATTCCATTATATTGCGGCCACTGTGATCCATCAAGCATCTATAGATCTCCCGAGTCGTGGGTATTCTCATCGAAGGTACTTTCAGACGCACATAACTGTAATCAACAAGAAATGATGCAATGTGTGCAAGGGAAGGCGAAATATTGCCCACCGCAATAGGGGGTTCGTACGAAGGCGGAACAAGTACTTCTATCAGAGCTGACGTTATGGTATGCTTTCTTTGTTGCCAATTTCGTATCATCGCTCGCATGTAAAGAGCCAGCGCTTTGTTTCTCACGTTTGTGAGGTTGAGGCCACAGTTAGAACTGTAGCGTTAACGTATCATAGTGTGTCTTAAATAACATCCCAGTACTAACATAGTATCCAAAGGCAGCCATGCGGAGGTCTGCAATACTCTTCGGTATTGGTAGGATCTGCGCTAAATGGGGCAGTCGTGACGCTATGTGAACGTTGGTGTATGCCACACGTTGGATCATGTCAAAGGCTCTCAGTGAGTTGTTGCGTATCGCCAGACGAACATTCTGCAGAAGTCGCCGAGAACTCTCCGCCGCTGACCGCCGTAGTGAACGGGTAAATGTAATCCCCAGACATCTCAGCGATTCCACCGTCTGAAACGGTCCCGGTACGTCTTCCAGACCCCGTCCAATGTGCATAATTTTGGATTTCGTCATGTTAACGACACTGCCTGCCGCCGTCCCGTAAGAGTCTAGATGTTCAACAGCCTGACGCACTTCATGTCCTGATCTGACAAGGAGGATCATGTCATCCGCATTTGCGCGACAAACGAAAGAGTTCTCATTAAGCGCTATCCCAGTAAGTGAGCGCCTCATAACACACATCAGCGGCTCAAGCGCAATCGCAAACAGCATCATGGAGAGTGGGCACCCTCGTCGGACTGAGCTGTTAATAGGAATCGAGCCCGCTTCCCGGCCGTTTACAATCACCTTCGATGTAGCCCCTCGTATTAGCCTCATAACGATGGAGATGAAAACAGGTGGAATCGCCATTCGGCTCATGACTGACGCCAAGAAGTCATGGTTTATCCTGTCGAACGCACGATCGAAGTCCACAGAATCGTCGCTGCTCACATTTTACACGTTTCCGCAAGGGCGATAACGTCACGGTATTCACTTAACGCCGAGGAGATGTTGCTTCGCACCCCTAGACAAGCCTGATCAGGGGATATTGTCCTGGATATCGCCAGCTTGAGACGAGACGCTAGTAGTCGTGCAAAGATTTTATAATCGGCGCTTAGCATAGTGAGAGGCCGATATTGACTAACACTGCGATTCCCCGCCATCTTCGGGATGGGAAGAAGAAAGCCCGTCACAAAATCCGACGGTAGGCGCATGTCCGGACACATCGCCTCATTGTACGTCGACACCAACTGTGGCATCATCATGTCTACTAATTCTCGATAAAACTCTAGCGTAATCCCATCTGGCCCTGGTGATTTATGGGCCGCTCCTTTTGTGAGTGCCACCTTTATATCGTCTTCTGTGAGTGGCTCCATAAGCGCTGCCTTATCCGTCTCTGTCAGTGTCGTTTGCAGATGTTGCAGTATCTCTTCCCCCACGAGACGGTCCGTCGGTGTACCAGCATAGAGGTGGCGGAAATGCTCTAAAAATTCATTTGTAATGTCCTGTTGTGTTGTCAGTTGACGGCCATCTAAACCGTGGAGCACTGTTACCAATGCCCGGCGGTAACGTTTATGTTCCCGCGACACATGGTGCATCGAGGTACATTCCCCAGTGATGGTGTCGAGACATCTTGCCGTATCGGGATGCCAACCAGCCGTCGTCGCGTGATCGATAGGATTTGTGCCTTGACACGATGAACTTCCGCATGCTGTCCTGGAGACGGCACCTGGAAGGACAGCTCACGAAGCATGGTGTAATAATAATCAAGAGTGTCTCTTTGCCATCTCGTCTTATCCCGACCATACCGTATGAGAGCTCTTCTTATTGCCGGCTTAGTACACTCGAGCCACCATTGAAGCACGGAGGTATATGTTGGTAGACGGCGTTGACATGTGGCCCATGCCTCCTCGACTCTCTGACGACATTCGGGGTCCGCCAAAAGTGACGAATTGAGTTTCCATGTCCCGCGGCTTCTCCACACACTTTGCCTAGGGAGTGATATGGTACAAATGTAAGCCAGATGATCAGTAAATGCCGCAGGCCATCGTTCCGCGTCGACCACCTTATCCTGTAGGCCAACCGAAACATATATTCGATCGAGTCTGCCCGCCGAGTGACTGGTATAAAAAGTATATTCCTCACGGTTCCTATGAATCATGTCCCAGGTGTCGCTTAACTCCAGATCCCGGCATAGCACAAGCAATTCACGACAGGTATTGTAATGTGGAGTCTGGTCTTTTTGGGCTAAAACACAATTGAAGTCACCACCTATAATGAAATGATCTAATCTGCCGGTAAATAAGTGCACAATCTCTTCCGAAGAATACCTCGCACGCGCCCGTCTGTTGTCGGTGCCGGAAGGGGCATAAACATTGAGAATGCGAATTCCATTAACAGTTATCGCCAGTCCTCGTGCCGGAGGTAGATAAGCCATGTCGCGAACCGGAATCCCGTCCCGGACCAATATCGCCGTTCCACTGTCGTTGTTCGAGTGTAGGAGTGTAGGAGATGTAGCCATGGACTTCCTGGAACTTAGGAATGTAGATTTCCTGCACCATCAGTATATCCACATCCGACGCGTATATCATGTCCCTAAACAACTGCTGTTTCACGGGCGATCTAATGGTATTTACATTCACTGTCCGTATTCTCTATGCCTGGGGTCGAATAGCTGTCATCTCCACACGATGTTAAAATGACAAAGTTTCGCCGTATCGACAGTCCCTTTGCACATCCGCAGAGGGCCGCCCGACGGACGAGTCCCTGCGGTATTAGGTTTCTTGAGATGCGGACGGATGCGAGTCCCCACCAGTTGAATGGTCCGCATCGGTGATTTCGTCGTCCTGCTCATACCAGCTGATATCATTGGGGTGCTCCAAATTTTCCTGTGCAGCATTGATGAGTGACATCTGTTGTTCTTTCGCAGCGTTAGACTCCACCGCAGAAGGGGTAGCAGGCCCCTGAGCGGATGTGTCGTCTGAGCGACATGACATCTTTTCACTGTCCGAATTCATATGGTCTGCGACATCGGAAGCTTGTGGTTCCAAGTCAGACAGGTCCATAGTGTTAGTCTCCTCTGGGCTTCCAAGAAGAGAAGATAGCGTCTCCGAAGAGTTTAGTGGGCGCTTCTTGCGGCGCTTTGGCGAGCGTTGTTTGCGGGCCCTCACCTCGGCCTCTGGTGTCGGTGAATCTTGTATCTCATGCAGTCTCGCCGTCGCCACAACGCCCTGGGGCTGTTCCACTTCAGCTTCCATACCTGTTGTGATGCTGTCAACCTCTTTCTGCACCACCTGTAATGTCTGGGATTGGAGGTTGGTCGGAGCCCTTCCTTCTTCAGTGGGGTCCGAAGGCGCCTCAACAACTGCGGCGTCGGTTCGATAGTGCGCTCCGACCTCGGCGTCAACTCCCCGCGAAGCGCCGCCACGTAAGTCATCGGCAGTGACGTTGGTGTAGTCGGATTCTGGAGGTCTCCGCTGGGGAGTTGCACGAGTCTCCTCTGCATACACGCAGATCGCAGATGTCCTTCACCACCACACCCGGAGCATGTCCGGGGCTGTCCATCGTAGATGACAACAGCTCGACAGCCGCCGATGTTGATGTACGATGGCACATGTTTCGTAAGGGCAATTCGCACCTGTCGGACACCATTGAGCACTGGATACGTGCTAAAACTTGCCCAACGTTTGGACGTATGAGTGATAACTCTGCCATATGGCTGGAGCGATTCAGTGACCAATGATTCTGGTACCTCGAAAGGCAGCTCGAAGACTCGAATCGTACGCACGCCCAGGCCCGAATGAGCGACTAAAACTTCGTCAATATGACCATCGGAGTGTCGGAGCTGGAATCCTCGTTTGGCGGCTTCAATGATCCTATCGCATGCTGCGTCGTCAATCATCTTTACGTAAAGAGTGCTGCTCACGATTGAAATAATGAATTCCAATAATCTCCATGTAATTAAGTTGCACTTCGTCCCTCAAGAAACGATCGATTTCGAAAGCCTTCGGTCGTGTATACTCGTTACAGAACGTGAACTGTATCGTGGTTTTTCGGAAATTATGTGCCATGGCGTTCGATTCAAACCGTAACACACGGGAGTGCCGACGGTGTAAACACCGCTTCTTCCGCGAACGTTCGCAGCCGGGACGTAAACAAGTCTGAGCTGCTCCGCGGCTAAAGGCGGACTGTCATTCAGCTATCGGGGCGGACTGCCACGATTGCATGGGGTATGATAGATACACAAAGCAACATTAAGCTTAACGACAAATAAAGGGTCGGGAAACACATTTCACATCATATACCAGCAAAATACGACCAGTCTTGTCAGAAATGCTCCCAGCCAAACGCAGGAAAGTGACAGATCTTGGAGTCAAGTCGACATTATCACAGCACACCCGGTGCACGGTTGCTCGATAGTAAAATGCATGTCTGATATTTCTTCCACTAAATCAGTTCTGACAAAAGCTGACCTAAAGATGAGTTAGCTCAGCTGATAAACTATTAGGGTCTGAAATGACACTAGTCCTGTGAACGAAGCTGCGAAGTACCCCTTCACGCTGAGATAGATAGTGGCAACCACCAGCCTGTAGATGAAAGTCAGTGTGAGAGGGCTTCCTATAACACCATATCCCATTGTAACATCGACCTTCCTCTTGACCAATACATCACGGGAGTGAAGGCAACCATGTTTTTTTACTCCAGAGTGGTACGCATATTCAGATGAACTGAATTCAGATATCCCAAAAAGTCGTTCAAATTCTCACTGCCATGAGACCAAAGACGAAAAGTATCGTCTACATATCTTGAAAAACACACAGGTTTCAAAGCGGTCGACTCCAAGGCGTGTTGCTCGAAGTCTTCCGTAAATAAATTTCCAATAACAGATGACAATACCTTCTTGAGCCAAAACATTATGATCGCCTGCTAAATAGCTTGTTTGTCCATCTTTGAACGAAATACATCACTGATTCCGCCTATTAGTGATCCGAAAGCTTCTTGGCAGTTTTGCGGTGGTATGTGGCATTAGATGTCTAAGCACAGATCATGTAATTCGCGTAAATGACGGCCCACTAACTTGCGCAGGCGGTGATGGCGCCCGATACCGGCGCAGGATTCCGGAGAATTCGCATCAGGCGAATTTGGTTTCCGAGACATCAACATGAGTTCACTATGATGCTCCTCAAACCACAGTAGCACTATTCTGGCTCCGAGACACGAACAATTACACTGCTGAAAGTTGACATCGCCGTCGGGGAAGACATCAAGCATGAACGGATTCAAGGGGTTCGCAGCTGTCAGCGCGTCTTCGATTACTACCACCGGTCCCTTGCAAGCACAGGAGAATGTCTCCCATAGCATAATACTGCTCCCATCAACCTGTATCCGTGGCGCGTTGTACGTTTCGAGCCGCCGTTTGACCGGATGACGGCGTTTGTGGAGACGACCATCGACTGAATGTAGTAAAATGATTCACCCGAAGAGTCGACATGTTTCTATTGATCGACGGTCGAATCCTGATGGTGCCGTGCCCACTGCGACCATAGCTGCCGATGCCGTTCGGTCAGCATATGAGCTCTTAGGAGTTGTCTGTTGCGGAGCTCTATCTTCAGTAATTTACGATAAACAGTGTGATCCGAAACACTTGCGCGTGCACCAGCATTGTGCTGTTTTGGCAGAGATGCCACAGATTATCATCTATCCTACTTTACACAGCAGACAAGCCTCCGAGTTTCACGTTATGTGAAGAGTCGTGGACGGCCAACCATTTAGCGCCTAGTGGTAGTATCTTCGCTAGGGTGATTCCCCGACAGTATCTGCTCCGCTTGCATACTTTTGTTACCGCGTCACGCTCCCGCAACTCCACCAGGCGGCTTCCAATGTCGCGTTGGGCAGTTCAAAAATGGTTCAAATGTCTCTGAGCACTATGGGACTTAACATCTGCGGTCATAAGTACCGTAGAACTTAGAACTACTTAAACCTAACTAACCTAAGGACATCACACAAATCCATGACCGAGGCAGGATTCGAACCTGCGACCGTAGCGGTCGCGCGGTTCCAGACTGTAGTGCCTAGAACCGCTCGGCCACCCCGGCCGGCCATTGGGCAGTGGTCATAAGGTTTGGCTTATAGGTGTAGGCTTCTCATCGCAGCTCCATCTGGCTGCCCGTAGTCAGAAAGTGAAAGTAAACACATATAGAAATACGTTTCTTAATGCAACACCAAAACTAATCTCAATTAATAGCAACGAATCAGGTAGAGGAATACGAGTGAAGAGAGAGACGACGTCAAAACTTACTTGCATATCACTCATTAAAACGCATGCCACGTAATCGATGTAGGAAATCCGCTGAATTCCCAATGTGATGCTCACACCAAACAAATACTGGGCTCAACAGAGTACCAAGATGTTTTGCTACACGGTAAGTCGGAGCACCAATGCTACTCACAATCAGACGAAAAGGAACCCCTTCTTTATCCTTTGTTGACCTTTGGAAGGCCGTATAACCTAGGAGGATCAGGACATTAAAAATGAAGACTCTAAATAGTATACTGCGACAAGGAAATTTTCTTCAGCAGGCTGTTAGTCTTTCTTTCAATACTTTTTTTGGGGGTCAGCACCGATTCTGGGATACGCTGAAACAGATAGTAAACACTGCATCTTTTGAATATTATACTGCCCTTGTCCGCGGGTAAATTAACAATATCTGCATGAGATCTAAGTAAACGTAAATCGGCCGTCTGTACTGTTATTGTATTACTCTTGGGTGGATGTTTAGTCAGAACACGATATGCCTCCCTCCTGGCCTCCTCTGCAGCATCAAGACATACTTAAAAATAGCCTCTTCAACAGGACTATTAAAATAATCCACTGGCAAACGATGCACGTTGACAAGGATGTCTGTCATCCCTTCCCTGACGTGTTGATCAGGAGAACGATTGATGCCGCATGCTTCGGTCGAAGTGATGGCCATGTGTTGCTTAGAAGGAAGCCAAGTTAGGGCCTGCAACCAAACTGTCAGAAGCCTAGACACATTGGACCTACACCTGGAGTTATGGTCTTTGGTGCAGTTTCGTATTACAGCAGCAGCACTCTTGTGGTTGTCTCACGCTACCTGACCAAATATTTGTACATCATCTGGTGATTCAACGTGTTGTGCCGTCATTCCTGAACAGTATTCCAGGGGATGTTTTCCAACAGGATAACACTACAGGCCGCAACATGTTGCCTTGGGCTGCGCGGTCACCAAATCTGTCTCCAATCGAGCACGTACCGGACATCATCGGACAACTCCAGCGTCATCCACAGCCAGTATTAATCGACTCTGTACTGAGCAACCAAAAGCAATAGGAAAGCACCTGTTCGACGCCATGCAGGCACGTTTGCTTGTTTAGGCGGTTACACCGGTTGTTAATGTACCAGCATATCACATTTTCAATGCCTTTTCTCGCATTAACCTGTGATCTGGCAACGTTTATTATTTAAATATGTTACCTAGACAAGTGTATTCTCGAAATTTCGCTATTCTACATTAATTATTTCTTATTGTTGGGATTTTTTTATGTCAGTGTGTTTAAACATTGTATACGCCGGGAGAAACTCAGGTCTCACAAGTTAAACCATTTCTCAACAGGCAAGGGTAAGAAGCAGACGAAACTTTATGGGAGCATTAACTGCAATTTGCCCGGTTTCCCGGGTTCGATTCCCGGCGGGGTCAGGGATTTTCTCTGCCTCGTGATGGCTGGGTGTTGTGTGATATCCTTAGGTTAGTTAGGTTTAAGTAGTTCTAAGTTCTAGGGGACTGATGACCATAGATGTTGAGTCCCATAGTGCTCAGAGCCATTTGAACCATTTGAACTGTAATTTAGTACGAAGTATATCTCTTTGCCGAATGTGTAATAAAATTGTTCAGAGATTGAAGTCAGTTAAATACCAATAGTTATAAGCTGTTAATTATGCAAGCAATTACCTCAAGTAGAGTAAGAACTGATTTCCCGTAGCTCAAAATGGTTCAAATGGCTCTGAGCACATTTTCCGTAGCCTTTAAGGATAGAGGACGAACCATGAAAACAAAGAAGAATGGTCTGCAAGTAATTAGTTGGAAATAAGAAATACCTAAAAAACTGTGAAGAATAGAATGGAGCACTGTGATCACAAAGCGTGTGTAAGTGTGAAGTCTAGTTCATAAGGTAAGGAACGTCTGAAGAAATTGTTCTGGAAGTTACCTAGACTTGGAATTAGATAGTAAAAAGGAAAATTTGCCTTTAAGCATTGTGTCGGAAGGTGTAGGTAACAAATAACTATTAATAATATACATTTCAGGTAGAGGGGACAGTAAAATCGCATAAGTACCTTAAGGACCTCGGGTAATTAGCTCATAGAAGGATTAAGGGAAATGGGCAGAAGATAATAAGAACTACTGGCATCAAGGACGTAAAGGTTGGCGAGAAGGAAGTGACTGTGCCTTTAATCTGGGTTTGCGAAGATGCTGTGTGACACCACTCCAAACATGGCACTTTTCTCATGCTTCTCATAGATAGGTTTATAGACATCTCACATTCCTAACAGACATGCCAAGGTGGTGTTTACCACACCGTGCCTGCTCGAAGTGTATGGCGATGTTGCCGTCCTCTGCTATTGTAAATTAATTGTATTTGCTGAATGGTAGAAACTTTAATACTGTTAGAAGTAGAATTCGTTGGTATCGATTCTTAAGTCCGGCTTTATATTATACATGGTATATAACATGAAAAGTTGAATAAAGAGACTTTATCAACGGCAGTTCACATTATGAATGGTCAGAAGCTAAGTAAATGAAACGCAGGTAGAGAAGCCACTACTTAGAATTATAAAATAGAAAGGAAGGTAATGCATAAGCTAATATGATGTAATTTTAATGGATGATCACAACAAAGCTGGTCATATACAGTTATTTAATCGGACTTGAGAACAAAGCAGAAACAATAATTGTAGTTAATAATGCTACTCCTTAAAAATTAAGTAAATCATCAAAAAATGAAAGGGTATGACATTGATATCATACACATACGTAAAGAGAGAATGTCTTAAAACCAGTATACGGAAGTAACACCATCTAATAACTAAAGAAAGTATTATTATCAGCACAAATGAAATAACTTTGCTAATTAACAATGCGATGTAAGTGATTGTCATAAGGTTACTTAGAATAAAGATTAAAGCAAGACTAGTGTAAGTATAAATAGTGAAAAAGGGTACTGACTTGGCTAATAACGCTGAACCTTTAAGCGTTTGTACAGGGCGACAATTATTGAACTACATGGAAAAAAACGTAAATTAGTTAGAAACCACGGCGTGAACACACTTTTGTTCAAATGTAAACGTCACTGCAGATATTCGAATTTAGGTCCTGACATGTTCGATATGGCTGCCATCATTGGCGATGATGTGGCGCAGAGGAATAGCTAAATTCTGCATGGTTTGCTGAACTATCGGAACATCGGTGCTGTCGATGAGCTCCAGAATGGCTGTTTTCAGCTCAGCAATGGTTTTGTGGTTATTGCTGTACAGCTTGTCTTTAATGTAGCCCACAAAAAGGGGTCGCATGTGATCAGATCCGGAGAATATGGCGGCCAATGGAGACCCATGCCAGTGGCCTCTGTGTACCCCAGAACCAGAATGCTGTCCCAAAAGTGCTCCTCGAGGACATGAAACACTCTCCTGCTTCCATGGGATTGAGCTCCGTCTTGCATGAACCACATCTTGTCGAAATCTGGGCCACTTTGGATAATGAGGATGAAATCATTTTCCAAAACCTTCACATACCATTCGGTAGTTACCGTGCCATCAAGGAATATCGCACCGATTATTCCGTGATAGGACATTGCATACCACACATTCTCCTGTTGAAGGTGAAGACACTTCTCGATAGCGAAATGTGGATTCTCAGTCCTCAAAATGCGCCAATTTTGTTTATTGACGAACCCATCCAGATGAAAGTGGGCTTCGTCGCTAAACCAAACCACATACCGCATACTAATTCTCTTCATGCACCGCGGCCAACCGTGCAATTTGAACCTCCTAACTCAACCGTTCAGAAGTTACGACGATTTTATTTCATATAGTTCAATAACTGTGACCCTGTACATTGGATAAGGTATGTTATGATCTTTGAGAGACGAGCTAGAAGATCAAGAAACAAGTGGAGGTAATTTAAGCTGAGAAAGACAATAATGTTGTACTCAGAAGTGTATGATGATATGATGTGCACTACAAGAAATTAAGAAATACGTAAAGGAGAGCGGTTTAGTAACCACTATAAAAGGAGATGAAATTATCATCAGTCTGGAAAATCAAAAGGAGATAGTATTTATCTTAACACCTGCCAAACTGAGCTAGCGAATGGTTGATGTAGTGTAACCAAATGTCGAGACAGATAAACCATTTCTCCCACCGCTCAGTTTGCAGGTAATACGTGTATTATACGTACATGACGTTACATATTTGGTGGGATTATTGTCATTGTTGTTTGCGTGGTTCTAAAGTTTTAATTGTGTATTTAAATGTTTTTTTTATATCTGTTTCATGTGAAGGGAGAGCCTGGTAGCAAACCGTCGGGAGCCTCTTCGGCGCTACCCCCAAGCAGAAAGCTGACTGCTGTTGTTCATCAAGCAAAGGCCATCGCGTGGAAGAAAATTCTGTCGGCGTGTGTTATCGCCGTTTGCTTTACATAACATTAAATTGGTATAGTTGACTTTAGCAAACATTATAATCAACGGTGAATGCCGTAAATGGAAAAATGTCATGATGAGTAGTAAGTCCTTGTCGTGACCACATACGAGTTACGTCAATATTAATGCAAAAAGCTGCCTGGAATAAAATACATCGGTGCAAGTGAGAAGTTATTTGTTTATCCATCATGATTTTCTCCAGTGAATGCATAAATGGAAATAGTAATTTGAAGTTGAATCTGATTTCATCACGAGAAGACTGGTGTTTTATAATGAAATTTTGTTTAGAATTCTACACTTATCGAAGTTTGAAGGAAAAGGCAAGGCCAGGGATAATACCTCGAGCTTTAATTTTTGGGAGGGCACGGAACTTTTATGGAACTGGTGATACGTAATATGATTGAAATGATGTATCTCTCTAATTCCAAGCTTAGAGAAAGTTAGTCTAACTATTTCATTGAATTAATTCAAACTGTTTGTGCCGCACCCCTCTGGGAACGACTTCTGAAACGATTAGGCTTCAGGCACATTTACTGGCGTATTTTAATAACATAGAAATGAATGGGGCTGATTCTACCTAGCTCCAATCAGCTGGAGTATCGGTGTTTCCCTGCGGTTACATTTGCTGAGACTTGCCATTGCTTCTGAAACACTTAAAGCCTTCAGCTCGCTCTACCCTCCCAGCTTTTACGGGTTTACGTCAGTCAAAATAACGTCAACCAGCGACTGAAAACTGACCAAACGTGAACAAATGAACAACCACGTTGACTCCCGCAAAATAGGAAGATCAGGAAGCATATTTTGTCAAGTGCCGTCTCCTTTCAATTTTCATCACACCTCCTCCCCACTCGATTGACAAGAATGGGGGCAAGAATTACAGTAGAAGAAGAATAAGTAGCTTTGATAGATGAAATAGTGAAGGCAGCAGAGGATCAAGTAGGTAAAAAGACGAGGGCTGGTAGAAATCGTTGGGTAACAGAACATATATTGAATTTGATGAAAGGAGAAAATATAAAAATGCAGTAAATGAAGAAGACAAAAAGGAATACTTACGTCTCAAAATGAGATCGACAGGAAGTGCAAAATGGCTAAGCAGGGATGGCTAGAGGACAAATGTAAGGATGTAGAGGCATATATCACTAGGGGTAAGATAGATGCTGCCTACAGGAAAATTAAAGGGATCTTTGGAGAAAAGAGAACCACTTGTATGAATATCAAGAGCTCAGATGGAAACCCAGTTCTAAGCAAAGAAGGGAAAGCAGAAAGGTGGAAGGAGTATATAGAGGGTTTATACAAGGACGATGTACTCGAGGACAATATTATGGAAATAGTCAAAACAAGGCCCTGGGAGTAGACAACATCCCATTAGAACTACTGATATCCTTGGGAGAGCCAGTCCTGACAAAACTCTACCATCTGTGAGCAAGATGTATGAGACAGGTGAAATACCCTCAGACTTCAAGAAGAATATAATAATTCCAATCCCAAAGAAAGCAGGTGTTGACAGATGTGAAAATTATCGAACTATCAATTAAATGAGTCACGGCTGCAAAATTCCAACACTAATTCTTTACAAACGAATGGAAAAACTGGTAAAAGCCGACCTCGAGGAAGGTCAGTTGGAATTCAGTAGAAATATTGGAACACGGGAGGCAATACTGACCCTACGACTTATCTTAGAAGACAGATTAAAGAAAGGCAAACGTACGTTTCTAGCATTTGATTTAGAGACAGCTTTTGAAAATGTTAACTAGAATACTCTCTTTCAAATTATGAAGGAGGCAGGGGTAAAACACAGGGAGAGAGAGGCTATTTACAGTTTGTATAGAAACCAGATGGCAGGTATAAGAGTCGAGGGACATGAAAGGGAAGCAGTGGTAGGGAGGGAAGTGAGTCAGGGTTGTAGCCTCTCCCCGATGCTATTCAATCTGTATATTGAGCAAGCAGTAAAGGAAACAAAAGAAAAGTTCGGAATAGGTATTAAAATCCATGGAGAAGAAATAAAAACTTTGAGGTTCGCCGATGACATTGTAATTCTGTCACAGACAGCAAAGGACCTGGACGAGCAGTTGAGTGGAATGGACAGTGTCTTGAAAGGAGGATATAAGATGAACACCAACAAAAGCAAAACGAGGATAATGGAACGTAGTTGAATTAAGTCGGATGATGCTGAGGGAATTAGATTAGGAAATGAGACACTTAAAGTAGTAAAGGAGTTTTGCTATTTGGGGAGCAAAATAACTGATGATGGTCGAAGTAGAGAGGATATAAAATGTAGACTGGCAATGGCAAGCAAAGCGTTCCTGAAGAAAAGAAACTTGTTAACATCGAGTGTAGATTTAAGTGTCAGGAAGTCATTCCTGAAAGTATTTGTGTGGAATGTAGCCATATATGGAAGTGAAACATGAACGATAAATAGTTTGGACAAGAAGAGTATAGAAGCTTTCGAAATGTGGTGCTACAGAAGAATGCTGGAGATTAGATGGGTAGATCACATAACTAATGAGGAGGTATTGAATAGAATTGGGTAGAAGAGAAATTAGTGCCACAACTTGACTAGAAGAAGGGATCGGTTGGTAGGACATGTTCTGAGGCATCAAGGGATCACCAATTTA
The DNA here is from genome assembly GCF_023897955.1 of Schistocerca gregaria. NCBI lineage: Eukaryota > Metazoa > Arthropoda > Insecta > Orthoptera > Acrididae > Schistocerca > Schistocerca gregaria. Next base: position 128,061,295 of record NC_064931.1, on the reverse strand, counting down.
GTATTAGAGGGCAGCGTGGATGGTAGAAATTGTAGAGGAATAAAAAGAGATGAATACACTAAGCAGATTCAGAAGGATGTAGGTTGCAGTAGGGACTGGGAGATGAAGAAGGTTGCACAGGATAGAGTAGCATGGAGAGCTACATCAAACCAGTCTCTGGACTGAAGATCACAACAACAACAGTCTATATATATAGAAGTGTGTGTGAACGCGCGCGCGCGCGCGTGTGTGTGTGTGTGTGTGTGTGTGTGTGTGTGTGTGATGCCTCTGATTTCGGGAATACCTACATACTTATTTCACAACAGTCACCCAAGTGGCTTGGCAATGAACACATTTCTCACAGTGAGAGATCGATTTCCTTGATATCGTCACTGTAGTACGTTTGACGTTGTTGTCGGAGCCACAACCACACCTTTGGTTGCATCGCTTCATCACTATCAACGATCTCAGAGGTGTTCTTTAAGCTTAGAAACAGGTGAAAGTTTGATGGGGCACATTCGGGACTGTAAGGAGGATGATTGACGATCTGAAGGAGAGGGTGCTCCACGTGTGAACGAACTCATTGAATTCGAACTCTATTGCAGTTCGGTGTTTCTCACACAGCGACGTAGTTAGGCTACACCATGCAACACGCTAAAATGCGGAGCCCTCTAGCGGCAGCAGGCGGCAAAGATGTAGAATGAAGAATAAATATGTAGATTGAAGATAAATTCTTCTCGGGTTGACAGCCGAGTCGATGCGTTGTTCTCCAGCAACGTTTCAGCAAGTTTCTTACTTGCCATCTTCAGGCGAAGTTTCGGGTTCACGTCATTCTCATATAAATATGTAGATTGTTAATTACGTTTGTTTTATTTAAAAAGCTTTAAGAGTTTTCACAAAAAAAATTGAGAGGCATTTATTTTCAGTACGCCCTCGTAGAATTTGCACAGGTTATCCGTACAGGCCCAAAGAAATTACAGACGTTGGCTACAAGTGCGCGTTGGTTAATATTAATGGGGAAAGTAGAAAAGTTGTGCTGGACCGGTTTTCGAAACGGGGTGTCTTGTTACTAGGCACATGCTCTGACCACTAAGCCATCTGGATACTGGTTATTGCAACTGCACAGACTACTATAGCACGCCCTCCGTCAGGCCCAAATTCTCAATTTATTCACATACTACTAATGTAGTGTCCCTTGCCCATTATTCTTCTACATTGAAGAGGTCGTAGGCTGTCCTCGCCTTAATAATATGTAAGTGATGTCTGCTCTGTTGGACATGTCTAGCAGACACCAGATATATAGTATCCATACAGTGCTGACCCAGCATTGTTTGTTGGTACGCCGCTTACTGGGTCGACCAGGCTCACTAGCCCCAGAGCGAATCCGCCAGGTGGATTAACGACGCTGTGCGATGTACTGGCCTGCCTCAGTGTGATTTTCAGGCGATTTTCCACACCCGACTAGCTGAATACCGTCATGGTACCCACATTCTGTGTCAGTTATACAACTACGAAACACTTAAAAACCATTTTCACTTTTTCGTATCGATAACACAACACACATACAATTGGGATACACAAATTCCGTCCTGTGGGTAGTTAGTGGGAGGGGATAAATGGATGACGACAGGAAGGAGCATCCTGCCACCGTCTAACATGAACATTGTCACATCCGATGGTAGTCATGACGACTCCGTCTAGGTCGGGATAAAGGCAGAAGAAAATCATAGTGCTCCATATGCTACTGATTCAAGACTCCTAACCAGTCCTTATTGAAACACTTATCATTGTTAGCCAGCTTATGCTATATGCGTGGATCAGAATGCCACGTTTATTTATTCAAATAACTAATAGTATATTTCAGAACTGTGGAAATTGGGTTGGATTGTTTGGGAGAGGAGACCAGACAGCGAGGTCATCTGTCTCATCGGATCAGGAAAGGATGGGGAAGGAAGTCGCCCGTGTCCTTTCAAACGAATCATGCCGGCATTTGCCTGGAGAGACTTAGGGAAATCACGGAAAACCTAATTCAGGATGGCCGGACGCGGGATTGAACCGTCGCCTCCCGAATGTGAGTCCAGTGTGCTAGTCACCGCAATACCTCGCTCGGTAACTGTGGAAGTAGGATTGCAGCGAGCGGATAACTTAACGATCTGTTGTAAATACGATATGATCATCTTCGATAGTATGAAACATATTCCTCTAGCCGGCCGATGTGGCCGAGCGGTTCTAGGCGCTTCAGTCTGCAACCGCGCGACCGCTACGGTCGCAGGTTCGAATCTCGCCTCGAGCATGGATGTGTGTGATGTCCTTAGGCTACTTAGGTTTAGGTAGTTCTAAGTTCTAGGGAACTGATGATCTCAGATGTTAAGTCCCATGGTACTCAGAGCCATTTTTTTTATATCTCCTCTATTGAAACGTGCACATAGCTTACAAGGTATACATCTTGTAGCCCATGTTTACTAGACATTTTTTCTTGATTTGGTCCATACCACCACCTCAGAAAGTTTCCTATTCTACAATGCTAACAACAGGAGGACCAGTACACGTATTTCACTGTCAAAGGTATCAGACCGGCTTTCGCTTATAACTTTCGTCTCGTTCATTTCCGGTACAGGGACTCTCACCTCAGACTGTTACATTTATCATTTTCTACCATCCTTGAAAGCCTGTAACATCATCATGGAATCAACTCGTACATACATACATTTACAGGCGCTGGCGTTCGATGACGTTCCCGGGCATGGGTTGCCCTTCAAAATATTATGTACTCACCCTCCACCCCATCCCCCAAAAAACGTCGTAGAAGTTTGTAAGTGGAATTTCCGATGTATTGATCCTCATGGCGAATAATGATATCTTCAGTTCAGATGCACACTACGTCCGAGCTCTTGTGGGTCTCAGGTGAAGCTGCAAGCGATGAGGATAATGGACAATGGATACTACATTTGTAGTGTGAGACACGTTGAGAATTTGGGTTGGATGGAAAGCGTGCCCAGATAGACGAATTTTTTAAGGGCAACGCTCTCGTAAAACGGGAGGTCCGGGTTCGAGTTCCTCCCCGGCACAAATTTTGACTTGTCGCCATTGGATTTATGTCAATGACCGCTTGCGGCTGAGGTCTGAGTTTCTCTTACGTCGTATAATATGAAAGAAAAATGGTGTCCGTTCTTTCGGGCATGTGTTACAGACTATATCTTGTTCTATTAAAATATACTTCTATCATGGTAAGTTGCAATTAATTTCTATTAGTTTAGTGCATATATTAATATAGTTTTTCCATTAGTTTCCTGAACACAACAGTAAACATAAGAGAAAAATTAATAATCAACAATATGTTTTCTCACATTATCTCAAGCAGTCTGAAAGTGCTGAAGCAGTTTACGAATTACCTACTGCTTCTGAGTTAAAGATATCATCAAGCCAAGCCTGAAGTTCATTTTCGTCTGCAAAGGGATTTTCTTAACGGTTGTTCAATAAAGATCAGGAAAGATAACCATTTGAGGACACAATCCGATAATGAGCAGGTAAGGTAAACATTTGAGGGCACAAGATTAGAAAAATAAGTACATGAGAGGTGACTTCCCAAACAAACTCTTGGAACGTTTTGTTTGGGAAACCAGCAAAACGCATTATCGTATGGCAGTGACACTTGACGCGGTTTTTGTTTGCTTTTCTGACGTTGCAACGGAAAGGTGTATACTTTGTCGGCACCAAATGTCAGTTGCAATACCAGGACCCTTGTGGAGACATTTGAGCCATCAGAAGCAACACATTTTGTTCACATTGCCCTTTGCTCGTGTATATGTTTCTTGTTAGGACTCAGTCGTTAATTTTCTGTGCAGAATTTACCAGTAATAATATTGCATAGCAATGCTCAATGAGCGAACTGATGGCCTTCAAACAAAAATACAGTAGTAGTCACGCCTATGATTTTCGTTCTTTGAAGTAGAGCATGCAGTACTCCTACCATACCTCTCCAATGCATGTGTCACACGATTGTTAAATGACCGCAGTTCGTCACAAGTGTCAATAATCGAAACTTCCTTTATGTTTAAAATAATCAATGGCAGAACGATCTTTCTTGAAATAAGAAAATCCTTTTCTGACGTGATTTGCCGAAAAGCACTCACCTCACACGCACTAAAATTTTTTCGGGCTGACCTCGCTGCGTTCACCTCTATGTTAAACGCAAAGCTAACATGTCACAACTATTAAACCTTTTTTGCTTGCAACTCTATTTTATAACGCTTAATAAACGTTCATAAGTTTCAAGTATACAAATCCAGCCGGCCGGTGTGGCCGAGCGGTTCTAGGCGCTACAGTCTGGCACCGCGCGACCGCTACGGTCGCAGGTTCGAATCCTGCCTCGGGCATGGATGTGTGTGATGTCCTTAGGTTAGTTAGGTTTAAGTAGTTCTAAGTTCTAGGGGACTGATGATCTCAGAAGTTAAGTCCCATAGTTCTCAGAGCCTTTTGAACAATTTGAACAAATCCTGTATCAAACTCAAAGACAAATACTGGAACTTCAAATAAGAAAACAACAATTGATAAATACGACCATAGTAACCTGTGTGTATTGTGTTACCGCATGGTATTATCTCAGCTTGTCGAAGTTATTTCTCGTGGACAAACAGACTATAATAATAAACAGTTTCAGTATCATGAGTGCGAGAGCAGAAATGTGGCCGGTGGCGTGTAGCCTATGACCGCTGTAGTGCGAGGAAACACTCTAGCATAAATCGTTCTGACCTTGACCCAACCACGAGCACTTTCGCGGAAATGTTTCCGGAAGTTTTTGCTATGGCAGTTAGGTTAAAAAGTGAAGCAAATCATGTTTCAGATTTCATCAAGCTAGTGGCTTTAGCAGACAGACGAAATATGATTTAAAAAATAAAGAAAGAAACGGATTCGGACTCACGATTTTGTGTCTATATTCCGCGACGTAAGCCATTTCTTTTCCCTCACTTTCGTGATTACAAAGGAGCTCATTAAAAGGGGTATATTTACCACCGTCACTTTGACCCTAAACCACTTCAGGGGTTGTCAACTAACTACGTCTATCCCAATAGTTCTACCTTAACAAAGAAAGGAGGAAAGGAAAGGAAGGAGAGGGTGACAAACGTATGTATCAGAATTTTTTTTCCTCGGACCTGTACAACGAAGTCCATGAAAGTCAGTCGTAGCCATGGAGAAATCCATGCACGTTTTATTGAAATAAAGGGGAATACCGTTGAGGATCGTAGTATACAAAAAATCGACAATAGCGCATCAGGTCAACTGGTCATTGCAGGGACAAAAAAAAAATATCGAATTTCTAGGCCGCGGAACCATTTCACAGAGTGAGTCTTCTTCTGCGAGTAGTACATGTCATCCAGGAACAATATCGTTTGAGGTGTCATTCGGTCAGGAGCAGCACGTGTGAGGAATGCCAGAATTCGCCGGATCAAGCATCAATCCGTCTACAGCAGGGCCTCAAACGAAGCGATGATCGTCCGTGTCCAGTACCCCTCAAGTGACACAAAGTGCGGAGTCAGCGAGGTGAGCTTAGTAGAGACGAGAATGATTCGGTTGTTTCCCCCCAGGGGGTGACGTAGCACTTGGAAAGAGCGAGAGTCCCAAGGAAAGGGGCACTCACCACAGCTCTATATCGTACCACCTGTAGTGTGGATACTTCTGTTCTATCACGTTGGGGGTACGGGCTAGTTCTTAGTTTAAACTGCCTTGGTCGACAACAGCTCCACAGGAGTCAAAGAGCCAGAAAGGCAGCTGTGCTTCAGAAAAAAAAGAGTCCGATGCGATAGAAAGTCGCTGAGATGTCTGACAACGTGACTGGAGGAACTAACTAGACAGGGACAGCTTCAAGCACATCAGGCAACGCCGCCACATCGTCGACTCTCTACAAACAAAAAGGACTCGAGCTCTGTCCGGAACATGGTAAAGACCCACAGCCCATCGAGCCTGTGGAAGGTGAGGGCTCATAGCGGATTTTGGAGATCATACCCTGGTTAGCAAAGCAACCCATCGCAGCTAACATGCGGCGAGCCAGGGTGTGCGGGACCGGAAGAGTTTTCACCACGTTAGGGATATGTGACGCTATGTAGGCGTTGACGTAGTGCGTACATTACAAGAGGTCAAAGGAGCGGAGACGATGTTCAGCGAGTACGAATCTGATCCGTTGCAGCCGTCTTCGGTTTAGGGTCCAGTGTCCTGCAGGTCAGGAGTGAAATCGATGTCAAGGCAACTTAAGGTATCGGTCATGTTGAGCGGACCGACATCTCAGACAGGTGTCTACCAACATACATGAGTTAGATAACAAGTAGTGGCAACACTTACAGTTCATACCAGATCTTATTCACTGATGTCCACTGTATTACATGCCATCAGTGTAATTGTCCCGCATTTCGATCACCTTCCCCCACACAGATGGAAGGTGTAGTACACCATTAGCGTATCCATCTCTGTCGATGTCTCGCAAGGACCACCATATAGCACGAATGGTCGTGTTGACTCTTGTGTTGTAGCGCATGCCACGAAAAGATTCCTTCATTTGGGAAGATAGGTCGTAACTGCACTTACTAATACTAGCTGAATAAGGAGGACGTTCCAGTATATCCCACACCCATCTCCTGCGTGGGGTTCGCCGTGTGCTATCGTCAATTGCTATGAACGATAATGGGATGGAGTGCATCGGTGATATACACTCCTGGAAATTGAAATAAGAACACCGTGAATTCATTGTCCCAGGAAGGGGAAACTTTATTGACACATTCCTGGGGTCAGATACATCAAATGATCACACTGACAGAACCACAGGCACATAGACACAGGCAACAGAGCATGCACAATGTCGGCACTAGTACAGTGTATATCCACCTTTCGCAGCAATGCAGGCTGCTATTCTCCCATGGAGACGATCGTAGAGATGCTGGATGTAGTCCTGTGGAACGGCTTGCCATGCCATCTCCACCTGGCGCCTCAGTTGGACCAGCGTTCGTGCTGGACGTGCAGACCGCGTGAGACGACGCTTCATCCAGTCCCAAACATGCTCAATGGGGGACAGATCCGGAGATCTTGGTGGCCAGGGTAGTTGACTTACACCTTCTAGAGCACGTTGGGTGGCACGGGATACATGCGGACGTGCATTGTCCTGTTGGAAGAGCAAGTTCCCTTGCCGGTCTAGGAATGGTAGAACGATGGGTTCGATGACGGTTTGGATGTACCGTGCACTATTCAGTGTCCCCTCGACGATCACCAGAGGTGTACGGCCAGTGTAGGAGATCGCTCCCCACACCATGATGCCGGGTGTTGGCCCTGTGTGCCTCGGTCGTGTGCAGTCCTGATTGTGGCGCTCACCTGCACGGCGCCAAACACGTATACGACCATCATTGGCACCAAGGCAGAAGCGACTCTCATCGCTGAAGACGACACGTCTCCATTCGTCCCTCCATTCACGCCTGTCGCGACACCACTGGAGGCGGGCTACACGATGTTGGGGCGTGAGCGGAAGACGGCCTAACGGTGTGCGGGACCGTAGCCCAGCTTCATGGAGACGGTTGCGAATGGTCCTCGCCGATACCCCAGGAGCGACATTGTCCCTAATTTGCTGGGAAGTGGCGGTGCGGTCCCCTACGGCACTGCGTAGGATCCTACGGTCTTGGCGTGCATCCGTGCGTCGCTGCAGTCCGGTCCCAGGTCGACGGGCACGTGCACCTTCCGCCGACCACTGGCGACAACATCGATGTACTGTGGAGACCTCACGCCCCACGTGTTGAGTAATTCGGCGGTACGTCCACCCGGCCTCCCGCATGCCCACCATACGTCCTCGCTCAAAGTCCGTCAACTGCACATACGTTTCACGTCCACGCTGTCGCGGCATGCTATCAGTGTTAAAGACTGCGATGGAGCTCCGTATGCCACGGCAAACTGGCTGACACTGACGGCGGCGGTGCACAAATGCTGCGCAGCTAGTGCCATTCGACAGCCAACACCGTGGTTCCTGGTGTGTCCGATGTGCCGTGCGTGTGATCATTGCTTGTACAGCCCTCTCGGAGTGTCCGGAGCAAGTATGGTGGGTCTGACACACCGGTGTCAATGTGTTCTTTTTTCCATTTCCAGGAGTGTATATACACCAGGGAGGCAAGGAACTCAACTGCCATGTTGTTCATGGCGAACGTTCCGAATGGGCTCGATTTTGAATGACATCCCTGCCGCCCTGAAACACTTTCGCCCATCTTGTCACCGTACGATATGGCAATGCTTCATCATCATATACCTCACGGTGTTCCTGAAAACAATGTTGTGCGCTCCGACCGTGTCCAAGTGCCACAAAAATCTTGATCCATACATGTTGTTCATGATTCTTAAATACACCGTTCGGACGCCTGAACTGGCCCACCGCACTTTCACGCTGTACACACTGCAACTGACAAACACAGCCGTCGCCGCTCACCACACCACTTCAACTAACCTTCTGCTATCCGTTACAGACACTGCGCATGCCATTTGATGCACATCATTCATGCTACGGCGATGCTGCCATTTATTTTTATTAACCCTAGTACATAGGTTGTGATTTACGTACACTGAGGGAGCTGCTCGACGACTCATCTTAGTTCGCCACTCACGCAAACTCCGTCGGGATATCGGCAGTACCTCGAAGGCAGAGGACCAAGTCGTCTGCATAGGCGACGCAGCAAAATCTATGTTCACCTAGCGAAATCCCCGCCATTTGTTGTCGTATTCCGCACAACAATTGTTCCAGGGCGAAGGCGTACGGCAGCGCCGACAGGGAGCACCCCTGTCTCACAGAAAGCCTGATCAGGATCGGTTGTGTAAGCCTAACATATACAACACCCGCGAAGTCACACCATGTAGGAGATGGATGACCATCTCGGAAACAGATTAAAACTGTGTGCCCGACCGAGACTCGAACTCGGGACCTTTGCCTTTCGCTGACAAGTGCTCTACCATCTGAGCTACCGAAGCACGACTCACGCCCGGTACTCACAGCTTTACTTCTGCCAGTATCTCGTCTCCTACCTTCCAAACTTTATAGAAGCTCTCTTGCGAACCTTGCAGAACTAGCACTCCTGAAAGAAAGGATATAGCGGAGACATGGCTTGGCCACAGCCTGGGGGATGTTTCCAGAATGAGATTTTCACTCTGCAGCGGAGTGTGCGCTGATATGAAACAGTTTCATATCAGCGCACACTCGGCTGCAGAGTGAAAATCTCAATCTTGGAAACAGTTTCTGGGTATATCATATGACAGAGGACAGACGTAAGAAGACAATGATCGACACGATCAAACGTCTGGCTGACATCTAAGGATGCAAAAGCCGAGGGCAAATGTTGATCTCGATGGAGGGTAATCAGATACCTGTAGAGGCAGAGCGCTGTCCAAATACTATACGGTCCTCCTAATGACGTCTGATCAAAGGAAACGCAGTCAACAGAGGCTGCAAACGGCAGAGAGAAATGCGTAGGAGGCTGCGGAGGACAAATCGTTGGGGCTGGTGGGAAACGAGGCACGCTCAGCAGCAGGTCTTCCGAGATCGATGAGTTTTTTGACATCGGTTTGCCATTCCGCAAGGCCATCCTGAGGAGATAATCTTCAGATGACGTACGACTGCGTTCCTTGGGCCTCCTCGGTGATTTATGGCTCCAAACATGTCGTTCTGTATCGGAGTGGGAGCGGCCGTCATCCGACGCCGCCCCTACCGGAAGGAAAGGGGAGGTCAATACGACACCCGAATAGACGTCCATCGCTACTGTACCATCCCTTCTCGAGTTCTGTCGGATGTTCGAGGGCGTCGTTTCCACCGGAGGTGGTGGAGAGGGAACCTGGAGACTCGCTGCCCGTCAGTGTCGATCCAAAGGAATCTGGGCCAGTCCATGTGACACCTTCGCAACAGTGGCGCAGGTGGCAGGGAGTACTGTAGGTGTCACGGAAGGTGCGACATCTCCTACCAGACGTTGTCCTCCTGACCACAACGCGCACAAGTTCGCGGTTGACCGTCCTTCATTACGATCACCCGCACGCCGCCAATTATCGGATAGAAGGGCACGTGCTTCGTCAGTTCAAGTTTTATCTGACGCACGCCATTTAAGGCGTGGTAGGTCTCGAAGGTCTGTCATTATTATGCGATGTAACTGAGGACGTTGCCGTAAGGTCGAAAGGCACATACGACTACGTCTTACGGTACCCCAAAGGAAGTTCGAAAACATGTAGGGTGTGAAGGCCAAACCCTGCCTGATCAACCGAAACAACTCCGACGTGGCTTGAATTTCAGTTCCTGGGTGCAATGTCTCACTTCAGCGCAAACTTCTTCGATCCGCTGTTTGACGTACACGACGCTGCTCGTAACGGGAAAGTGAATTCCTACGTCTTGAGGAGCGAGATGCAGTTTGACATGAATGAACTATTCGACTTAGTGCGCTCGTTCGTGTTTCATTTGAAAGGTGATATTTATGGTCATACAGCGATAAGATAACGCCAATGCAGGTTAGAACATAAAGGAAGCTAGTGAAGTAGTAGCACGCACTAACGTACGTCCGCCTCGTGTCACGGCTATGAGTCGGCTGCCGAGGACGAGACTAGGTGCATATACAGCACTGTACCTGTTCGAGTCGAAGACAACACTTCCCCACGAAACTCCCGCATCCTTTAGTGTTGGTCGAGCGAGCAAGTAGCTGGAGTTAGATTTCTAAGGGGCGGCGCGTTTTATTGCCGCCTAAGTTGATGATCCGGACTTGGTCTCTACGACGGCCAGTTGGCGAACATGTTTTGAGTCATTATGTAACCTAACTAGGTTCTATCTCAGGCAGCCTGCATGTTGCTTCTTTCCAATTCTGAAGATTTCAAGCAGGTTTCACGAAGGGAATGCTGTTACACACAACGTGATCAGAGTCACTTCCAAAATTAGAGTATAATTAGAAATTGTAAATTCAAGTCATAAATTTCAGATCTCAATTCTAAAGGTTTCATCAGATACACACCTGATGTTTTGCATAGGTGCATCTAGTAGTTGAGAGAGCAAATGGTAAGCTGCAACGTAAATTCGTATGTACAAGGGTTGCCCAGACAGTAATGCACTGCATTTTTTCCTCAGAGTGAAACAATGGTACGAATGCGAAACGTTACGTGTGTATTATTTGAAGTCTCCTGAGTGAGCGCGCCAAGTTTCCGTCACTTCCGACAGATAGCGTAGCTCCACGACGGTTTCAACATTGCGTCTGTAGGTCATCTACTTTACAAGCTACGCGTTGCCATTGAATTTCTCACTAGAGAGAAAGACACTGTGGGGAATATTCACAAACGCTATGGAGCGGTCGGGAGACCATCACACTTGACATGCTGCAGCCAGCTTCCATTTGTTTGGGCCATTAAAGGATGCCGTTCGTGGAAGATATTTTGGGGACGATGTGGTTGTGAGTCACACAGTGAAGCCGAGGCCTACGAGAAAGAGCGGCCGCGGCGCGAACGTCACGAAGGAAGGCCAAGCTTGCTCGCACGCTCGCTTAACTCGTAACTGGGTGTGTATGTACAAGTGAGAATTTCATCTTCTACTGGAATCAATTGTTATGGAGTCTTACTGTTATTAGTCCTACAATAATCGGAAGTACATTGGCCAACTAATAACTTGTTACAACTTTACTGGGATACAATAAAATTAAAACCATGTCAAAACGATTATCAGTTGCATAAGGCACCATATTTTGTATCATGTGAGGACTGTTACGCAGAAGAGACTAAATGCTACAAACAAGCCGTTATACCATTCGAATTGAGAACTGGTCTTAATTTTTGTGCCGGCCGTTGCAGACAAGCGGTTGTAGGCGCTTCAGTCCGGAACCGCGCGACTGCTACGGTCACAGGTTCGAATCCTGCCTCGGGTATGGATGTGTTTGATGTCCTTAATTAGTTAGGTTTAAGTGGTTCTAAGTCTATGGGACTGATGACCTCCGATGTTAAGTCCTGTAGTGCTCAGAGCCATTTGAACCATTTCTTTTAAATTTTGTTGTACGACTAGTAATTAGTAAGACTTCATAATAGCTGATTCCAGTAGAAGATGCAGTTCCCGTTAGTTCGTACACGCGCAGTTGCAAGTTAATAGGTTTAGAAACGCATTTTGTCTGCTGAGTTAAGCGAGCGAGCGAGCTCAGGCCTACCTTCGTAACGTAGCCGCCGCGGACTGGGCCTCAAGTGAAGCACTAGCTCCGCCACCAGGACAAGGATTCATACCGACAGGGCATACAAGCAATTCTTTGCGCTGTAGGAAGGCCATAGAACGGGATGGAGATTACGTGGAAAAACAAGGTATGTAGACAAAACACCATTCTTTCGTGTGTGTAGTTCTAGTTATGTTCAATAAAGAAATGTTAAAGAAAAACAATGCGGTGCATTACGTTCTGGGCAACCCTCGTACACAGAATGTCCCAGGCACTGAAGTCAATTTTCCAGAAGGTGACATAAATGCTTATTCGAAGTAAGAGTTGTTCCCGAAATAAATGCCACTTTATTAAGAAACTGTGGTATACTCTATTCATTTTGATTGACAAGAGTTTTTAATACCTTATCAACAGTTCACAATGAATAAACGACTCTTTACAAGGTTGGAATCCTTGCATCGTTTGCAGTAGCTGATAAACAACTCGTGCACACTGAGGCCTGCCAAAGGGCGACCACCTCAGACAAAGAGGTTAGTTTTGTCTGTGTATGACTGTAGGAGTCCCAAGCTGCCTGCTATATGTTATTATGTTGGCATAAACTCTAGAAATGCTTCAGAGACTACGGTTGAGCCTCACAGAAACTAAGGATCTAGGCTTAACTGTCCGGATAGCGAGGATGGAAAAAGATTTTCTAAAAGTAAAAAATAAAAAGTGAAAGTAGTCAGGCTCAAGGTGTGTTACACGGGGATAGAGTAGATGGCTGTTGCGGCTAACCTACGGACCATCTGTCGCCCCCTAGATATATTACGTTTCGTCAGGTTTCTAGCTGAGTCGATCTATAAATCGCCAGATTATCGTAGGCCGCCTTTGGATGCTACAATAACAAAAAGAAACTGTCCCAACAGTTTGAGTGATACTCCACAGACAAACAATCAGAAGAACTCCATAATCAACCTGAAGGATCAACAAAATAGTGGTAACAACAGATCAAGTACTGTGATACAAAATTCATTTGTTTCTAGATAATAAAAGAAGATACTGTCTTGAAAAATGATCGTCTTTCTACATGTATCAGTGTTAGAGGTTCATTAAATCAATACATATGCTGCGGATGAGTACGCCCCCACTCAAGACAACGAAAATTGGTCAAGTAAGCGAGCTGTTAAGAACCTAATCGTCCGGGGAGTGTAGTGTACCTACTGATCTGCAGCTATTTCTAAATGTTATGAAACAGCTACAGGGCAACAGCGATACTGTGTAACTTGGTACCAAAAGTTTGTATCCAGAATGTGAAGACGATTGTTTCACCGAATTCAGGAGATTCATGATGAGAGTTAATGGTAACCTTGAAAAGACTGGTGCCTATTTCCAATTAATTAAAATTATTCGAGCATTTGGCAACCAGTGTCACCCATCTAAAGGCTGCGGCTTTTGTACCTAACCCTATTCAGTACTTCAAGTGTAAGGATTTCCGGCAAATGATCATGGTGTACAACGATCACATGATGTGTGGCAGATGTGTTTCAGCGGCCGACGAAGCACAGACTCAATGCATTGCTCCAACAGTTTGCGTCAGCTGCTCTGTAGCACGTCCATTCTAGTGCAGAAAATGTCAGGTCGGGTTTTGATAGGTGAGAATAACACAGACGAAATAAAAGTTACACACTATTTGTTGTACCCTGAGGCGAAAAGATCGTTTAAGACCATTCTACTTCAATTTTTTTCTGTTTGCCTTTAATAACTAATTTTTCATTCGTCCAGTAGCCTGTCTTTTTTGTACAGGGTGTATCATAATTAATGGCGTAAATGCATAAGCTGAAAGTACGCGATACTAGAAGCAAAAAGTCTCAGTAAATATAGGGTCGAAAATCCGTACCTTAAGAGCTACGGGCAATTTTTCATCTTCGATACTGTGAAACAGATCTCTTGTTCTACAAGTTCTTTGTTTTCCATATTTTGGGAAGTGGTAGTATAGACCAAAATAAGAAAAAAATGTCCAACAAACATTTGCTCTAAAACGCATACCTTAAAAGCTACGAGCACTTGATCATTAGAAGAGTTGTGTTTCAAAGTAGAAAAGATGAACAAGTGCTAGTAACTCTTAAGGGATGGATTTTAGAGAACATGTTTATTGGACTTTTTTTCTTGTCTTCGTCCGTACCACCACTTCCCAAAATGTGGAAAGCAAAGAACTTGTAGTAGAAGAGATCTGCTTCACAGCATCGAAGGTGAAAAATTGCTCGCACATCTCATGTTATGCATTTTCGACACTGTGTTTAGTGAGACTTTTTGCTTCTAGTATCGTGTGCTTTCAACTGTATGTGTTTACGCCATTAATTATGATACACCCTGTATATGATTTTTTGTAAGTAACATATTCATTGTTTCAATATTTTACTCCTAAACTTAACCTCATTTTTTCATAAATAAACTCAGCGGATAGAGACCACACTGGTCGCTTTGGAGATGAGTAAACGGCATAGAAAGCTGTGATCTTTTGTCTTATTTCTTGCCGGAAAACCTTACACCCACAGGTATGCAACATGTAATATACTAACACCTTACCCTCCTTCTGACGTCAGTATCTCAACCATTTAAGATTTATGCTGACTCAGTTTTACAACCTAGCAAATAAGAAGTTGTGGTAAGCAAAATAGAAACCAAACATTGTCGTTATGGACTTGATGTCAGCTCATAGTACATAATGAAATTCAAAGGGTTCAAATGGCTCTGAGCACTATGGGACTTCTGAGGTCATCAGTCCCTACATAATGAAGTAATGTGTGCATAGAATGCTTAGCGTGTGCAGTATCTTGGAGTGAGAAATGAATAAAAGTTGTAGCTTCATTATTAAATAACTTTTTTGCACAACAGTATTGTACGCTAGGCATAAACTGAATGAGGTAGTACCGTTTTAAACAGAGTTGTCTTCTATTGGGGATGGAGGTTCCAGTCTTCATCTGGCCATCCTGAGTTTTTCAGTGGCTTCCCTACAATACTTCAGGCATATGGTGGGACAGTTCCTACCATTAAGGAGACGGGCGAACACCTGTCCCACTCTTGTCAAACTAGACTTGTGAGTATGTAAATGTCTGTACATATAAATTACGTTATTTTTATTGGAATCCACGACATGTTCAGTACCTTGTAAACGTGATCTATGGATGAATAAAACTTATACTATTACTACTACTACAAATAATAATAATATAACTAATAATAATTATTATTATTATGCTAGAACTGGCGCCAAACACAAAAGAATGGTTCAAATGGCTCTGAGCACTATGAGACTTAACAGCTGTGGTCATCAGTCACCTAGAACTTAGAACTTCTTAAACCTAACTAACCTAAGGACATCACACACATCCATGCCCGAGGCAGGATTCGAACCTGCGACCGTAGCAGTCGCGCGGTTCCGGACTGCGCGCCTAGAACCGCGAGACCACCGCGGCCAGCCAACCAGACACATGTGCAACTCTCTACCGCTGACGTATGTTATTTCAGTGAAATAGTGTGTATGTCTACTGTACAAGCGTACGGAACAGGTTCGCAGGTATGTGAGCGGCTCTAAGACTTCTTAAGTAATAGAATTCAGTGTGTTGTCATCGCCAGCGAGTGTTCATCAGAGACAAGGATATCAAGTGTGGTAGGACCGCTGTTATTTTCTGTATACTGAAATGATCTGATGATGCTGTGGTCTGTGGGAATGTGCCGTCGTCAAGTGACTGTAGGAAGATACAAGATGACTGAATGGCAGATAGCTCTAATTGTAGATACAAGTAATTTAATGGAGACGAGTAGGAAAAACAAACCTATAATGTTCGAATACAGCATTATTAGTCTGCTGCTTGACGCACTCACGTCGATTAAATATCTGGGCGTAACATTGGAAAACAGTATGAAATGGAATGAGCATGTGACGACCGGCTGGTTCCAGCGGAAGTTCGAGTCCTCCCTCGAGCAAGGGTGTGTGTGTGTGTGTGTGTGTGAGTTTGTCCTTAGGATAATTTAGGTTGTGTAGTGTGTAAACGTGGGGACTGACAACCTTAGCAGTTAAGCCCCATAAGATTTCACACACATTTGAACATTTTGAACATGTGACGACTTTTTCTGGGCACGCAAACGGTTGACTTCGGGATATTAAGGAAAATTGTAGGAAAGCATGGCTCAACTTCACTTCCGCAAGGCGTTTGACACAGTTCCCCACAGTCGTTTAATGAACAAAGTAAGAGCATACGGACTATCAGATCAATTGTGTGGTTGGATTGAGGAGTTCCTAGATAACAGAACGCAGTATGTCATTCTCAATGGAGAGAAGTCTTCCGAAGTAAGAGTGATTTCAGGTGTGCCGCAGGGGAGTGTCATAGGATCGTTGCTATTCACAATATACATAAATGACCTGATGGATGACATCGGAAGTTCACTGAGGCTTTTTGCAGATGATGCTGTGGTGTATCGAGAGGTTGCAACAATGAAAAATTGTACTGAAATGCAGGAGGATCTGCAGCGAATTGACGCATGGTGCAGGGAATGCCAATTGAATCTCAATGTAGACAAGTGTAATGTGCCGCGAATACATAGAAAGATAGATCCTTTATCACTTAGCTACAAAATAGCACGTCAGCAACTGGAAGCAGTTAATTCCATAAATTATCTGGGAGTACGCATTAGGAGTGATTTAAAATGGAATGATTATATAAAGTTGATCGTCGGTAAAGCAGATGCTGGACTGAGATTCATCGGAACAATCCTTAGGAAATGCAATCCGACAACAAAGGAAGTAGGTTACAGTACGCTTGTTCGCCCACTGCTTGAATACTGCTCAGCAGTGTGGGATCCCCACCAGATAGGGTTGATAGAAGAGATAGAGAAGATCCAACGGAGAGCAGCGCGCTTCGTTACAGGGTCATTTAGTAATCGCGAAAGCGTTACGGAGATGATAGATAAACACCAGTGGAAGATACTGCAGGAGGAACGCTCAGTAGCTCGGTATGGGCTTTTGTTAAAGTTTCGAGAACATACCTTCACCGAAGAGTCAAGCAGTATATTGCTCCCTCCTACGTATATCTCGCGAAGAGACCATGAGGATAAAATCAAAGAGATTAGAGCCCACGCAAAGGCATACCGACAATCTTTCTTTCCACGAACAATACGAGACTGGAATAGAAGGGAAAACCGATAGAGGTACTCAGGGTACCCTCCGCCACACACCGTCAGGTAACTTGCGGAGTATGGATGTAGATGTAGTAGATGTAGATGTAAAGGAGACCGCATGTAGGTCACTAGAGCGCCCCATTGTTGAGTGCTGTTTGAGTATTTAGGTTCCGCACTAGGTCCTATTAAAGGAAGACATCGAAGCAATTCAGAGAGGGGCTGCTAGGTTCGAATAACACGCAAGTATAACGGAGATCCTTCGGGAGCTCAAATGGGAAACACTCGAGTGAAAGTGACGTTCCTTTCCTGCGGTCATGCCATCACTTAACTGGGGTACCACTGACTATACCCTTGTCTCTGATGAAATTTAGAGAACTGTCATTTGAAGCTGTCTGCACTGCAATTCTATTGCCGCCAAACTTAACATTTCGCGTAAGGACGATGTAGACGAGATTAGTTGTCAGATTGAGGCCTATAGACAATTGTTTTTCTCTCGCTCTGTTTGCGAGTGGAACAGAAAATGGAATGACTAGTAGTGGTGTGGTGTCACCGCCAGGCTAGGTGGTAGCCTTTAAATCGGCCGCGGTCCGGTAGTATACGTCGGACCCGCGTGTCGCCAATATCAGTGATTGCAGACCGAGCGCCGCCACACGGCAGGTCTAAAGAGACTTCCTAGCACTCGCCCCAGTTGTACAGCCGACTTTGCTAGCGATGGTTCACTGACCAAAATACGCTCTCATTTGCCGAGACGATAGTTAGTATAGCCTTCGGCTACGTTATTTGCTACGACCTAGCAAGGCGCCATTATCAATTTCTATTGATACTGTGAATCATGTAATGTCAAGAGCTACGTTCACCATTAATGGATTAAAGTTAAGTATTCTACCAGCTACGTCCGTTTTTCTAAATTCTAATTTCCTTGTCCTGTTACAGACCTCACGCCAGCCTGTGTGAGCTAAAACGCGTGCCTTTCGGCCTCCTCTAGAACACGGTGTTGGTACAGGGTACCAACCACCAAGCATCATACCTCGGTTGGCGGAGTATGTATGTAGACTTAGATGTGCAAGACGATGGGCAGACGGCGTTACAGAATGGTAAACAGGAGCTATCGTGTTTAGATATGCCCATGAACACACCGTGAATGGAGTTGCCCGGTTTGTTGGGATATGAGCGTGGTTGGGCACAACCTGTCTAGAAGGAATGATGTACAAATCGCAGCCATGTAACACAGCTTTAGAACGGTGGTAGCAGAAAGACCATAGCAGTAATAAGCTGCACTCAGTAAATGTAGGCCCACCGCGAGCCGAGTGCACATTGTGAACGAAACTGTAAGGAATGGACGTTTGGTATCTGATACCTCGCGAAAGGCCATTACTTCCAGCGGCACATAACACAGCATGTCTTCGACGAACAGTAGTTGAATGAAGGCGTGTAGTGTGTTCACGAGATTGCGTCTTTTCAAGAGATGCGAGGCCTCAGGTGCACCGATGACCCAACGAGGCGTTTCACCCACAGTCTGGAGCGTGTAGTCCAGGCATGATTTCATTCTGTGATGTATATGGGGTGTTTCTCATACCACGAGTGAGGCTCACAAAACCAGGTTACCGCGATCATAAACCGTTTCAACTTTCTTGGTGACCAAGTGTTGTCCCTTCTACTACACTCCTGGAAATTGAAATAAAAACACCGTGAATTCATTGTCCCAGGAAGGGGAAACTTTATTGACACATTCCTGGGGTCAGATACATCACATGATCACACTGACAGAACCACAGGCACATAGACACAGGCAACAGAGCATGCACAATGTCGGCACTAGTACAGTGTATATCCACCTTTCGCAGCAATGCAGGCTGCTATTCTCCCATGGAGACGACCGTAGAGACGCTGGATGTAGTCCTGTGGAACGGCTTGCCATGCCATTTCCACCTGGCGCCTCAGTTGGACCAGCGTTCGTGCTGCACGTGCAGACCGTGTGAGACGACGCTTCATCCAGTCCCAAACATGCTCAATGGGGGACAGATCCGGAGATCTTGCTGGCCAGGGTAGTTGACTTACACCTTCTAGAGCACGTTGGGTGGCACGGGATACATGCGGACGTGCATTGTCCTGCTGGAACAGCAAGTTCCCTTGCCGGTCTAGGAATGGTAGAACGATGAGTTCGATGACGGTTTGGATGTACCGTGCACTATTCAGTGTCCCCTCGATGATCACCAGAGGTGTACGGCCAGTGTAGGAGATCGCTCCCCACACCATGATGCCGGGTGTTGGCCCTGTGTGTTCGGTCGTATGCAGTCCTGATTGTGGCGCTCACCTGCACGGCGCCAAACACGCATACGGCCATCATTGGCACCAAGGCAGAAGCGACTCTCATCGCTGAAGACGACACGTCTCCATTCGTCCCTCCATTCACGCCTGTCGCGACACCACTGGAGGCGGGCTGCACGATGTTGGGGCGTGAGCGGAAGACGGCCTAACGGTGTGCGGGACCGTAGCCCAGCTTCATGGAGACGGTTGCGAATGGTCCTCGCCGATACCCCAGGAGCAACAGTGTCCCTAATTTTCTGGGAAGTGGCGGTGCGGTCCCCTACGGCACTGCGTAGGATCCTACGGTCTTGGCGTGCATCCGTGCGTCGCTGCGGTCCGGTCCCATGTCGACGGGCACGTGAACCTTCCGCCGACCACTGGCGACAACATCGATGTACTGTGGAGACCTCACGCCCCACGTGTTGAGCAATTCGGCGGTACGTCCACCCGGCCTCCCGCGTGCCCACTATACGCCCTCGCTCAAAGTCCGTCAACTGCACATACGGTTCACGTCCACGCTGTCGCGGCATGCTACCAGTGTTAAAGACTGCGATGGAGCTCCGTATGCCACGGCAAACTGGCTGACACTGACGGCAGCGGTGCACAAATGCTGCGCAGCTAGCGCCATTCGACGGCCAACACCGCGGTTCCTGGTGTGTCCGCTGTGTCGTGCGTGTGATCATTGCTTGTACAGCCCTCTCGCAGTGTCCGGAGCAAGTATGGTGGGTCTGACACACCGGTGTCAATGTGTTCTTTTTTCCATTTCCAAGAGTGTATATCTTCACGATGATTATGCAGACGACACTTTCGTCTTCCAAGACAATAACAGCCGTGTTCACAGGTCTGCCCTCGCACGCATGCACGCACACACACACACACACACACACACACACACACACACACACACACACACAAACACAAACACACACTCAGTAATCATTAACCAGTGGCTTAAGCTGAATCTAGCGTACCATTCTTTCCTTTTCCTCGACATATTGGGGCCACTATGAAAGCTAAAGTCGGCGTTACACAGTATTAGAACTACGTCTGCTGGCGGTAACAAAATTTTTGTCCGGTGTGCTTATCTATGTAGGAGTTAATAATGAATTTTTGCAAGGGTTGACATACGAAATAATGTGAAAGTAGATACATAGCAGTATAAATAAGACGTAAACAAAACGTCAAGGTACAATCATTTGCATCCCACTACACAGGATGTTTTAGATTATCTTCTGTCATTTAATTCGTTTTTACGTATGCCAGCCAACAAGATGATAATGTTTAAGTTCGAGGCTGTAACAACGCAGTTTAATTTTTTGGAAGATCGTGCGACCTGTTCTCTTTGCGTGAACTGAAAATTTCAACCAGTGGGCTCATGAGTTGGAATAAAAGTAAATTAGCTTTTACTGTTGGTATACACGCAAAATATAAAAAAGGAGGTAAATGACTGCTGCGATATAGTTTTCTGGTGCAGTTTCCTACTAAAGTTCTGTTCATATCCATTTGAATGCAGTCCATTACAATAACGGATTTTTTTCCTTTTTTTTTTTTACTGAGTTAAGAAGGCATATTATACACGGTGTTTCACAATTTTTATTAGAAGCTTCTAGGGGTTGTTGAGCGGACTTAGTAGACAGTTTGGTACAGAGCCAACGTCCGGAAATGTATTGTTTGGATATAAAATAAGTTTGAATATCACATAATTGTAGGATCTCCCGCTTCATGACATGCAAGCAAAATGAGAAGAGGGCGCCGTCATCAGTTCCTGTTGTAATTATGACATCTGATACTATTTTCGGCCGACTGCAACAGAGGCTCCGAAAAGATGATACGTTCGCAATTAGGAGGGTTGACTGCGGTGCTCCACGGAGGCACCGCACTATCGACTTTGAAGAGGACGTCCCCCGTTACCTAGGAGAGAAACCAAGTGTTCGAAACATTTCCCATGCCATGGGCTCCTTTATAGCACACAGGTCAGAGCTCTTTGTCTTCTTTGGGTGCGTACTGTGATGCGGGAGATTTGAAAGTGATCCGATCTTCAAACATGTTTCACATCCAAGCGGTACTTTTCTGGTCGTGAGTTCCTTATCAAAACTTTATGTGCTAATTTCCTTCCGCAGCCTCTAGAATCCTTTAATACGAATTATGAAACATGTATTGTGGTATTCCAATACGTAAATAGCAAAATTTTTCTCAAGCAGGTTTGCACATCGGTCCAAATCTGATGGTCATATTTCCACTCCAAAATGCAATATTATTTAAGTCGATGCTGACATTCTCGTCGTGCTCCACTATGATATAATTCACATAGTTTTGATTTAGAGGAAGACAATAGTAAATCTCAATGTTTGAATCCTTGTTGAAACAGAAAACCTGGTATTGTAAAACTGGCATTCATTATCTATCAGTCGTTAAAAGTATGCTTACAAATACGTTCAAAAATTGGACGTAAATCACATTTTTTAATATATGGATTTTCTACTTAATATTGCTACCTGATCTAAGTCATTACCTTTGTTTTAATAGCAGTTATACCATGGTAGATGCGTGCCGAAAGAGAAAATTTCTCTTCTTGTCGGTGAAAGAATATGCAGTTCTGGAAACTTTACAAAATACTGAGCCACAGGAGCCACAAACTCTATATTGGAGTCTTAGCCGTCACTTTTGTTCCGTGAGAGAATAGGAGGAAGCAGAAAATCGGAAATTTGTGGTAAGGTCTTATGGGACCAAACTGGTGAGGTCGTCGATCCCTAAGCCTACATACTAATTAATGTAAATTAAACTAACTTATGCTATGGACAACACACACACCTATGCCCGAGGGAGGACCCGAACCTCCGATGTAAGGAGCCGAGCAGCTACCCCACGCGGGATGGAAGCAGAAAACATTGAGAATAGGACTGATATTTCAACAATGCGCAACTTCATCTCCCTCCGTCTTCCCATTACCCAAGCACGTACATGAACGGGTGCTTTGTTATGATAAAAGACTCTTTCGAAATCTAGATTATTCAAGGTAATGAAAACAAATAACCCCTTCTGAATAACATAAAACAGTGGTCACGAAATTATCGGCAAATGAAAATAACTAAATTTTTTCGGTGCACGAACATCCGCTACTTGGACTGTCACTTACTTCATGGTGCGAAGGGAGATACTGACTTGCCGATAAGACTCTTATGCTTGGAACTTTAAGGGCATCAAAATTACCGACATAAACCGCTCATCGAAATGCAGTGTAAGTAAACAGGAATTATAGATATACTCGTACCACTCCAATCGCTCGCTTTACCAACACACAACTTGTCACCATTCAACGTAAGGCGGTCCCCAGGCTAAACAACAGGATTTCGTATTCATATTCGTTGGTTACTGCAAACTACGAACGATTTCTCACTTTCCTACCTGACACAGATGTGTCGGCTACTGTGGGAGTCAGCACCGACACAAACAAGGGAGGAGAGAAGTTGCGATGGCAGGTGGCAAATTAATAGGACATTTTATTTCCAAAAAGAAAAGAAATATAGCTTCTTGTTATGAGGTGGCTTCCTGTGATTCTTGTGCCTTACACTGACACACTATTACTACCCGCAGTATGCAGGCTAAGTATCGCCTTCCTATTACTCAGTGCTGATGCTCTCGAAACCTTCGAGAGAACTGGGCCAACCAGCGATAGGCGGCTGGTTAAGTCATCATTGAGAGGGAGTGCTGAACTTTGTCTCCCTGGAAGTGTGGCCCTGCCCGCTTTTTCCATTTTGCGCGCGGGTCAGCGCCTTCTTGATACCGTTTCGCGGTGCTGCGCTGACCAGTGTGGGGTCGATGCTTCAGGACTGAACATTCCTAACCCCCCTCCCCAAAATACCAGACAGTTGTTGTGTAGGAGGGAGGTGGCAAGGGGGGCGTGGAGGAGGGGAGGGGGATTAGAAAAGTGGGTGGCCTGAGGAGCAGAGCCGCAACTGGGACCGACCCCGAGCCTGTGGCCTGGCCCCTGATTCCGTCATGTGCTCCGAGGGGAACGTCAGACGGATAACCTTCGAGAAGGAGTCCACCCTCTCCCTCATCCGGTCCGACGAAAACGGAGAGGGCGACGGTAACGAGACGATGACGAGCGCTGGGAAGTTGAGCTGCTGCGGCGACGAAGGTGATGAGTCCAGCTCCATTGGTTCCGCAGGCGGTACCGAAGAGATAACCGGAGATGGCCGCGCCGGCCGCAAGATCCCAGGAGGACGCGAATCTGGACAGAAAATTTGCAGAACGATCTAACGATCGACAAGTACAAATCTGGTTCTGGTGGCGGCTCAGCACCCCAGCAGGACCTTGAATTAAATACACTACTGGACATTAAAATTGTATACACCAAGAAGAAATGCAGAAGATTGGACAAATATATTATACTAGAACTGACATTTGATTACATTTTCACGCAATTTAGGTGCATAAATCCTCAGAAATCAGTACCCAGAACAACCACCTCTGGCCGTAATAACGGCCTTGATATGCCTGGGCATTGACTCAAACACAGCTTGGATGGCGTGTGCAGGTACAGCTGCCCATGCAGCTTCAACACGATACCGCAGTTCATCAAGAGTAGTGACTGGCGTATTGTGACGAGCCAGTTGCTCGGCCACCATTGACCAGACGTTTTCAGTTGGAGAGAAATCTCGAGAATATGCTGGCCAGGGCAGCAGTCGAACATTTTCTATATCCAGAAAGGCCCGTACAGGACCTGCAACATGCGGTCGTGCTTTATCCTGCTGAAATGTAGGATTTCGCTAGGATCGAATGAAGGGTAGAGCCACAGGTCGTAACACATCTCAAATGCAACGTCCACTGTTGAGAAAGTGTCGTCAATGCGAACAAGAGGTGACCGAGACGTGTAACCAATGGCACCCCACGCCATCACGCCGGGTGATACGCCAGTATGGCGATGACGAATACACGCTTCCAATGTGCGTTCACCGCGATGTCGCCAAACACAGATGCAACCATCATGACGCTGTAAAAAGAACCTTAATTCTTCCAAAAAAAATGACGGTTTGCCATTCGTGCACCCAGGTTCGTCGTTGAGTATACCGTCGCAGGCGCTCCTGTCTGTGATGCAGCGTCAAGGGTAACCGCAGCCATGGTCTCCGAGCTGATAGTCCATGCTGCTGCAAACGTCGTCGAACTGTTCGTGCAGATGGTTGTTGTCTTGCAAACGTCCCCATCTGTGGACTCAGGGATCGAGACGTGGCTACACGATCCGTTACAGTCATACGAATAAGATGTCTGTCATCTCGACTGCTAGTGATACGAGGCCGTTGGTATCCAGCGCGGCGTTCCGTATTACCGTCCTGAACCCACCGATTCCATATTCTGCTTACAGTCATTGGATCTTGACCAATGCGAGCAGCAATGTCTCGATACGATAAACCGAAATTACGATTGGCTACAATCCGACCTTTATCAAAGTCGGAAACGTGATGGTACGCATTTCTCCTCCTTACACGAGGCATCACAACAACGTTTCACCAGACAACGCCGATCAACTGCTGTTTGTGTATGAGAAATCGCTTGGAAACTTTCCTCATGTCAGCACGTTGTAGGTGTCGCCACCGGCGCCAACCTTCTGTGAATGCTCTAATAAGCTAATCATTTGCATATCACAGCATCTTCTTCCTGTCGGTTAAATTTCGTGTCTGTAGCACGTCATCTTCGTGCTGTAGCAATTTTAATGGCTAGTAGTGTATATGCAACTGCTCGAATTTCAAAGGATTGTTCCTCTCTCCCAGTGCACGATATTACCAAAAACTCTGAAAAGAATATAATCGTTAGACACGCAATGCGATACTTACGGAGCGTTGGAGACGCCGTGCGCTGCGGTGGGTGCAACAACTCAAACAGCGTGCTGTGGCGCCGAGCATGTAGAATTTCCGCCTACGGACCGTCGCCGGGGTGGGATCGGTATGTTGCGAGAGAGGAGCAGCAGTGCTTGCTCCTGCGTGTGAGAGGCACGTAGTTTGTTTATCTGTTGCTCGAACGAACGCACAAGTTGTTCAACTTCTCCGTTGGTCTAAGGATGAAACGGAGAACTGGTAAGCTGTATGATACCATTAGCTGTATAAAACCGTGCAAAGTCCTAAGCCGTTAATTGTGGTCCGTTGTTTGTATCAAACACTTCAGGCAAACCTTCCAAGCAAAAAATAGATGACAGACCCTGAATTGTTCTACGGAACGTAATCGAGTTTTTGGGCTCAGCAAACGGCTATTCGCTAAAAGGGTTCAGAACAATAAGCCAATGAGTGTTCCAAACGGGACCAGCAAAATCAATATGTACTCGTTTCCACGGCGATTGAGACTTTGGTCGAGCTAAAAATGTTTGCGACGGAGCCAGTAGTTTCAGCACAAGTGCGACAATATGATGTCATCTATTGAATGAGGGCGACCATGCCCGGCCTAGTACAGTGCCGACCCGCCAACTCTTTTGTGCGTACAATTCCCCAGTGTCCTTCGTGGAGCAATAACAACGCATCTTTTTTGCAACACTTTAAGAATAAGCACACGCGAATGCCCAGAGTCATTTTGCAATAAAACCACACCGTGCTGGACGGAGAGGCAATGCCGACGACAAAATATTGCCGCACAAGAGAATTACGAATGTTTTTCACTGAACGAGACCGAGCAGTACGGATGTAGTGCAACAAAATATTTAAGTCAGGGGTTGGTTCTGTGGCCTGTGCAATTTTCCTCTAGTGTAGTGGAAAAGTTTGTAGAAATTCAGTGTCCTGCGCAAAGATCTGACAACAAGATGCGGCAGGAAGATCTAATTCAGTATCAGGACCAACAGCAAGGCGAGAAAGTCGTCAGCATTTCCATGCCAGTACAATATTTCATGCTGATATCGTGACAATAACCATGTCCAACGCTGCAGCTTCTGAGCCGTGTGCGGCGGAATAGGTTTGGACGGATGAAACATAGAATGAAGTGACTTATGGTCCGTCGCTAGGTAAAACTTTCTACCAAACAGAATGGTGAAACTGTCACGCCATAGATACTAGCGAGCGCTTCCTTCTCGATTTGGGAATAGTTACATCGCGTCTTTGTCAATAACGCGGAAGCGAAAGTAATCGTCCTGTCCCGTGAACCAGATTTGTGCGGAAACACAGCTCCGATTCCGTACGAAAAAGTGTCCACTGCCAAGACCACAGGCTTAGCGGAATCGAAACGAACAAGGCATCTGTCATTCCACAACGCATTTCTAAGATTCTGGGATGCGTTCTGACAGTCGTTGCTGTAAACAAAAGGCAGGTTCTTCCGGCGCAAACGACACAATGGAGCCGCGATCTAGGCTATGTTGGGTATAAGGCAGGGACGTCCCAGATGGCCAGCAACTGTGAGTCAAGGGGATGAACAGCCTGGCTATTAAGAACATTGTCTAGGTACTGAATTTCAGTCTGAAAAGAAAACACGCATTTGTCCAGGCGACACTTCAAACCTGTAGCAGAAAGTACTTGAAAAAGAATACGAAGGTTACTGATATGTTCTTCCTGTGTACGTCCTGACACCACAATACAGTACAAGTAATTTGAATAGAATATAGCTTTCGCAGTAAGCTGATTTTCAGTAAGTAGCGTTATTATATGGCAGGTGCGGAAGCACTACCAAAGAGTAAGCGCAACAATTTGAACAACCCTAAATTTTTTGAAAAACAGCTGCCTGCACCAAGCCTGTCCATTAATTCCCCAGGGCGAGGCAACGAGAAAAAGTCAATTATTGTTTGTGGGTTCACAGTGGATTTAAAGTCAACACAAAGACGAAGTCTTCCAGAGGGCTTTGGTAAGAGTACTAAGGGAGAAGCCCAATGACTAGCCTGGGTAATAGCAATAACACTATTGTCTTGTCATTCTTTAAGTTCACATGCAACTTTATCTAGAAGTGTATGAGGGACGGAACGCGCCTGCGAAAACTTATGTTGCGTATGGTGTTCCATTGTAAACTGCGCCACAAAATTATTTTCTCTGGCAAGTCATTCAGAAAATAAATCGAGAAACTCCTCAATCAACTGAGTAAAACTGTGTTTTGGGTTGAAAGCACAAACAGAAAGTGCTTTGTCCTTAATACGAAGAACAAACAAATCAAACGAATCTAACACAAGAATATTTTGACAGTCACAGCCGTAAAATTATATATGTCACTGTTCTGGTATGAGACTGGAATGTGACTTGGTACTACACGTACGAAGCGCTGGAATGTCCTGACAGTTAAATGGTTCAAATGGCTCTGAGCACTATGGAGCTTAACTTCTGAGGTCGTCATTCCCCTAGAACTTAGAACTACTTAAGCCTAACTAACCTAAGGACATCACACACATCCATGCCCGAGGCAGGATTCTAACCTGCGACCGTAGCGGTCGCGCGGCTCCAGACTGTAGCGCCTAGAACCACTCGGACACTGGGCCGGCGACCTTTTTTTTTTTTTAATTTAGGTGTAAACGTACAAACTCCCATAAACACCGTGTTCCAAGAGGATCTGTCAATATTCAGGCATATGGCAGCAACGATAATTTGAAGCAACAAAAGTCTAGTAAACACAAGCTTTAAGATGCGTAGCTTGAGAGTTATGAGCACTTTTTCTTCATCGAAACTGTCAAACAAATCAAATCTCTTCCACTGCAAGCTCTTTGCTTCCCTTCTTCTGACTGGTGGTAGATAGTATGGACCATAACAAGGAAAATATGTATAGTGAACATCGGCTCTAATGTGCATACTATAAGAGCTATGGGCACGTGTGACGTGCTCAAGCGCTACTCTGAAACATACGCTGAGGAGACAAAAGCCATCGGACAGCGATATGTAAATGTGTGACTAGGGCCTCGCGTCGGGAAGATCGTTCGCCGGGTACAAGTCTTTCGATTTGACGCCACTTCGGCGACTGGCGCGTCGATGCGGAAGAAATGATGATGATGAGAACAACACTACACCCAGTCCCTTGGCGGAGAAAATCTCCGATCCAGCCAGGAATCGAACTCGGGCCCTTAGGATTGACATTCTGTCGCGCTGACCATATTTTTGTCTTATTTTTTACTCATTTATTTATTTTTAAATTTTTATATTTTTTTCTTTTTTTTCTTTAACAGCAAGGAACTGAAAACTAGTAAGTGCACTCGTTGGGGACGCACGTAACTAAAACCATGCTAATAGTTGTAGAAAAAGGCATAAAGAAAGAGAGCAAAGTGCGGGGCGAAGGAAACCAACAAAACTGAAGGGTGGAATCCATACCACCATTAACCAGTGCTACATCTTGCACCGGATGGGAAAACTAAAACTGCGAAGACCTTTTCGCACCGGGGACAAAAAGAGGAAATGGGACAAATACTGCTACAGAGTGTGAGGGTTCACAACGTAACTCTCCATCTGCTGTATCATCCAGGTATAACTTCTCGTAATGATGAAAGTAGATCCCACGTTGTACCGTGTAGTGTTCTATTATCGTATTGTAATTTTAGCTTCTCTTACCCGTGATGTTCCAGCTACATGGAGGGTCGTGGAACTCACTCCACAAAAAATTGGAAAAATATTGTCGGTACTTTGGGTTACGGAGGATCTTGCAATGTCGTTCCTGCAAATAGTTCCAAAAGTCTAAAGTGTCCTTAGTGCCGTCTTGAAACAAATAATGCACTGCATGTCCACGAATCCACGTTATTGCATTAGTTTTAGTGCGTGGGTAATACGTTTCATCCGGGAATAAGATAGTCTTGGGGTAGATATGATTCGGCGTTACCCGAAGGAAGTATGCTGACATTTGCCTCACTAAGTGCCACACTGCTGTAGACTTGCCACAGCTAAGACGGTGTTCATCGTTGTCTTGAACGCCACAGCTCGTGCACGTGGGTGAGTCTACCATGTGGATCGCATGTAGCCTTGATCTGGTCACCTGCTTACCGTTGACAGTGATACACCACATCGCCGTGACGTCAGTGTCCAGTGTTACGTGGTGAATTTTCCTCCACACTACTCGCCAGTTGACGTTCGGGTGCTTCCTCTCCACGACGTTATCGGGTCGTCCACGTTGCAGGACCCTATAAACCGTCTGTGCCGTCGCCAGTTGAGTCGCTGGTAAGGCAAGTCGAACGTAACTGAGTTCGAGGTAAAAGACACCGATGTAGAAGAGCGAAGAGGGGACGTGGTGTATCGGGAAAGGCGGCAACAGGGAGGGCGGTGCTAGTTGTTCTATTAACAAATTGGTCAGACTGTCCGGACGGCTGTGCCATAGTTTGACTAATGTGCTCACAAATAGGGCGACCGCTCTATCATAAACGTGATAAAGGCCAAGCCCTCCCCGATCCGGGGGAAGGGTGAGAGTCTCATATT
The DNA here is from genome assembly GCF_023897955.1 of Schistocerca gregaria. Classification (NCBI taxonomy): domain Eukaryota; kingdom Metazoa; phylum Arthropoda; class Insecta; order Orthoptera; family Acrididae; genus Schistocerca; species Schistocerca gregaria. Next base: position 128,031,330 of record NC_064931.1, on the reverse strand, counting down.
TGATCTTGAAAAGCATTCCAGAACTCACGAAGGACCCAAAAGCCGCAAGTATACGGCGAGCTAACATCACCGGTATAGGTAATATCTGGGCGATGTGCGGAATGCGTGACACTAAATGTGTGTTGACATACTGGGTCCGTTGGACGATGTCCAGGGCTCGTAGGCGGTTGTTGGCAATTCCAGTCCGAACATTTCGTAAAAACCGTCGAAAGTTGTGAGCAGCGGTCCGTCGTATATCGTCTGTAAAATCAATGCCGAGACATTTCAAACTATCACTGAGCTGTAAGGGGGTGACACTGTTCTCAGACAATCCGACCCCGATGTTCATCGCCACCGATTTTGCGACGTTGATACGACTACCAGTGGCCATGCCATATTTCGCTATCCAAGTTAGTGCGCTATCGGTGTCGTCACCGTTGCGGATGACAATCACCAGGTCGTCAGCGTACGCTTTACATCAGAAAGTGTGGCCTCGTAACGTCATACCTGTTAGTCGTTGGCGCAGGCCGCAGAGGAGAGATTCCATGGCCACAGCGTAAAGTAAAGTGGACAGAGGGCAGCCTTGGCGTATCGATCGAGAAATGGTGAGGGGCTGCGAAGGTGGGCCGTTGACGATCACCTTGGACGTCACGCCACGGAGTAGTCGCATGACGACAGTGACGAATGGCTGTGGGTACCGCATATGTTGGAGGACCGCTTAGAAATAGTTGTGGTCCACTCGGTCGACAGCTTGACTAAAATCGATGGCCGCCAGTGCACCCTTCAGACGACATGCCCTCGCCAGTGAGATCAAGTCACGATATTCGCTGAGTGCCGTTTGAATATTATTGTCGCCTCCTAATGACGTCTGATCGGGTGAGATAACATTGCGTAGGGTCTGGCGTATCCGCGCCGCCAACAGTCGAGAAAAGATCTTAAAGTCGCAGTTCAATAGCGTCAACGGGCGGTAGTCCTGCAGTCGTGAGCCACCGAACGGTTTGTGAATAGGAATAATCATCCCTTCCACAAGGGCCGCAGGCAGCGGCACGTCCGGGGATAGTAGTTCGCGACAGATGTCCGTCCATCGGGAGGCTAATAAATATTGAAAACTCCGGTAAAATTCCAAGTGGAGGCCATCAGGACACAGAGACTTGTTGACAGCTCCTTTTCTAATGGCGTTGATCACTTCTTCTTCTGTAATTTCTTCCATCAAGGCCGCTCCTATTGCCGGGGTGACGATGCCGTAAATCGTCTGAGAGACGTCCTCCAGTGCTGTCAGATCAGCGGTCTGAGCGGAATAGAGCTGGGAATAATGATTGTAGAACGCTGTGTTTATGTCTTGTTGCGTGGTGAGGCGATGACCGTCCTCCGTGTCGATGAAGCGTATCAGCGCTCGTTGGCGTCATTTACGTTCACGAAGAACGTGGAACATTGACGGGCGTTCGCTCGGTATCCGATCCAGCGTCCTCGAGCGGATGACCACCCCCTCTAGGTGGCGTCGCATATGAGCGAGGATCTGAGCCTTAGCACGCTGGACCGCCGTTTGTCGTTCCGGAGACGGCGCCATAGCATCGCAGTCGTGCAGGACCCGGAAGTAAAAGTCGAGTGTATGTCTTCGCCAAGTAGCGTGGTCGCGACCGTAGGTTATCAACGTTCGCCCCAGTGCCGGTTTGGCGCAGTCCAACCACCAGCGGATCGTTGTGGGATATGCAGGGAGGCGATTTTCACACGAGTGCCACGTATTCTCAACGGCTGGACGGCACTCCGGGTGCGACAGGTGAGCGATGTTTAATTTCCGCGGGCTGCGGCTTCTCCACATTTGTTGCCACCGCAGGGTGACGGCGCACATGTAAGCTGCGTGGTCCGAGAAAGCTGCAGGCCACTGTTCTGCATCCTGTGTCCCAGCGGCAAGAGAGCGTGAGACATAAATACGATCGATACGACTGGAAGAGTGACTCGTGAAGTGCGTGAATCCCGGTCGGTGGCCGTGAAGATGTTCCCAAGTGTCCACCATCTGCAGGTCTCGAATTAGCGTCTCGAGTTCCGGGCACGGATTATGTCGTTGGAGTTGGTCTCTGGTTGGTCAGTACGCAATTGTAGTCACCTCCAAACACCAGATGGTCGTGGCGACCCTGGAAGAGCGGGGCGAAGTCTTCCGCAAAGAATCGTGAACGTTCGTGACGTTTGTCCGTCCCGGAAGGTGCGTAGATATTGATAAGGCGGACACCCAGTACTGTGAGTGCCATTCCTCTCGCCCCAGGCAGAAACAGGATATCGTCCGCCACTATCCCTTCCCGAAGAAGTACAGCGACACCGCTGCCTGTTGGGGAAGCTGGAGAGACGCAAGCATCGTAACCGTACATGCCTGGGAAGTCGTCGACGTACACTTCCTGGAGAAGGGCTATGTCGGTGGAAGCAGAGTTCAACATATCCTGAAGCAAGGATAACTTAGCGCGCGTCCGTATAGTGTTGATGTTTATAGTTGCAATACGATAAGTTTGAGGTCTATCCACAGCATCCGTGTTGGCCATCAGTACCCCTGTAAGGTTGTCTCGTCACTGTAGCTGATGGCGGGAAAGGATCAACACTGGTGGGGTAAATTTCCCCCCGTGTCGTCCGACAAGATGGGCAAGGAGTGTGCCTCACAGTCGTCCGCCCAGTCGCCATGAAATACCATCGGCTGTTGGTGGCTGTTAGTGGCTGCTGCGGCACTCGGCGCTGACTCCATCGGCTCTTCTGGCTGGGAATCGGCAGCGGCTGTCTGCTTGAGATCCTGCTGTTCTGTGGGGTCGGAGGGGCTGAAGCCGTCACCACGGCGATCTGTTGAGTTTGAAGTTACTGCGGCCTCTGTACCGCCGGTACCGTCGTCGGAATTTCCACAATCCATGTCAGACGATCGCTGCAAACAAACGTCCGATGGAGCACTCCGCCGTCTCTTGTGTTTTCGCGGGGAACGCTGTTTACGGACGTGTGCTTCAGTATCTGAATGTGGGTGGATTTCTTCAGCTGCTCCGGTGTCTGGAAGAAAAGCCGCTGTCGGCACAACCCGTGGGTCAATGTCCATTCTGGCATACATGCCTTCTTGCAAGGTCGGTCGGTGATTATCTTCAGGTGGGGGTGCCGTTGTAGAGGCCGGATCCTGTACTGCAGAAACCATTATGTTCTCGCCATCGGTGGCGGCTATCGGACTAATATCGTTAGCATCGGTAAAGTTTGCTGCTCGTGTAACTTCGGCGTAATTGAGAGGAAGGGTCGTCACCGTAGAAGGAGTCAGAGATTCACCTGTCAGGATTTGAGTAAGCCGTCGTCGGAGACAATCCGAACGGACGTGCCCTACTTGGCCACAACCAGAGCAAGTGCGTGACTGACCGTCGTACATAATGATCGCCCTACATCCGCCGATGACAAGATATGACGGAACATGTTTGGAAAATTCAATTTTAATCTGTCGTACCCCGTTAAGAACGGGGTACGTTGTAAAGGTGGTCCATTTTTCGGTCATATGGTTGATCACTCTGCCGTAGGGCTGGAAAGCCGCGGTGACTACATCCGGTGGTACTTCAAAAGGGAGTTCGAAGACACGTATCGTACGTAGGCCAAGCCCCGCGTGATCGATAGAGACCGCCCCAATATGGCCATCAGAATGTTTGAATTTAAGACCGTTCGCATGTGCGCTCACGATTCTGTTGCACACCTCGTCACTTACTAGCTTGACGTAGACAACACTGCTCGTGATAGAGAGATGGATACCAATTATGTCTCGCGGGTCAGTTTTAACGTCGTCACGTAGGAAACGTTCCACTTCAAAAACTCGCGGTTGTGCATGATCGGGTTGAAAACTGATCTTGATGGTGGTTTGTCTGTATGAATGTGCCATGTTGCGTCGGTAGTGATGGACTCTAAACTAGCGACAACGCAGTAGTAAACAACTACGGGCACTCGAGACCGCGCGGACGGGACGTAAACAAGACGGAAAGCAGACTGTTAAATGCACAAAGTTGCGTGCAAGGGTTCAACTGCCCCGAGCCCAACTGTTCATAAGTGGCACGATTAAGCAATGTAACGGGAGCGCCAGTGTCTGAATGAATGTGCACAAAGCGTCCAGCGATGACTATGTTCACAAACTGTTTCTTGAGCTGTCGTTACACAGCACTTGGGCGGAGTAAAGGCAGTTCCTGAATTTGGTCGTTACTAGGACCGGTAGCCAGTTTAGGAAAAACTACACTCGCTGACTGAGAAGGAGTTCCACGCTTACGTGAGCGAACATGGGTAGAGTTCTTATCCTGTTGCAAGCACACAGACTGTACATGACCTGGCTTCCCACAACCAAAGCAAGTTGAGTTCCGCGAAGGGTAATATTGTCTTTTTAATGTGGAGAAGCAGCGGGGATATGATTTCAGAACAGGCACACACGTTGACGCTTGTTTACTCTGTCCACGGCGTGGTGGACCGTTTGCGTGCGGTGCCTGATCGCGAGGCCGTACCAGTTTGCGTTACACTGTAAATGGGAGCTGCCTAAAAGTTTTCCACGGCACCGTCACATGGGTGCCTGACGTTCAAAAATTTGTAAGATTTGTTTCAAAGTGGGATCCGAATGTTTGAGAATTTGTCCACTAATCCTTCTGTCTGCCACTTTGTACTTAATTGCATCGCGAATCATTGCCTCACTATAATACTATCTACAGCTATTTTGAAGACGACACAGTCGTGTCTGTCCCTGAAGTTCAGTGGCGCACTGATGATATATCTGTTCTAGCTTTTTCCGCAGATGTAAGAACTTTTAACGAGCTGCTGCAACCTGTACCTGATCCTCGTAATAATTAGTCTGGGCGTAAACTAAATAGTCCATTAAATTTCGGGCATGCAGCCGCACATAAAATTTCCTCCACTGATATTTCGGCCGCGTATCGTCCCTCCATCCTCAGAGTGAGCCACAAGACTGACTATAAGATGCCAAGCGCGGCCTTATATGCTCCACCGCGGCTGTACTGCGCATGCGAGTCACAGATGCTGGTCGGCGGCAGAGAAATACGCTTACACATGCGCCGCCTGTGGAGAAGGCGTACAGACATTCGATTCGCTAATCGATGTATGATCGGCGGCGGTGACACCATGACGACTTCTCTGCACTTTAATTACCCGAAGAGCCGGATTCCATGCTTTGTCCAAATTAAAACCATTATCTCCATTTATTAAATTATTAGCTGATCTAATCTCTATAGCATTCTTGAAGACAGATTCCCAAAAGGAAGAGGTGCATGTTAAAATCTTCACTTCACTGTAATTCATGTAATGCCTTGTATCAATACAAGTACAATGTTCGGCCACAGCTGACTTATCTGGCTGTAATGTGCGTGTGTATCTTCGATGCTCCACACATCTCTCATTAACGGTGCGCGTTGTTTGACCTATGTACGACTTCTCACAATTTCCGCAAGGAATCTGATACACACCCGCTTTGCGAAGCAGTAAATCGTCCTTCACAGGGCCGAATAAAGCTGCAATCTTTGGGGGCCGGAAGATCGCCTTAACACAGTGTTTCTCAAGAACACGGCCAATCTCCGAGGAAAGAGCACCCACATAGAGCAAAAACGCACTAGATCTGAAGGAATTGCTGTCTTCTTCCCCATCACATACCTGCATTCTAGGCTCTGCATTGAATGCTCTACGAATTTGTTGTGGAGAAAATCTGTTCGATTTAAAAATGCTCTTGAGGTATGTGAGCTCTTCTTGCAAATTGTCTTTATCGGATATACAGTGCGCCCTAAGTACTAAGGTCTTAAGGACATCTATGGTCTGTGATGGGTGACGGCAACTACTGGCATGAAGATATCGATTTGTGTGTGTTGGTTTCCGATATACGGCATGCCCTAACGTGCCATCAACTTTACGGCGAACGACAACATCCAAAACGGGGAGGCAGCCGTCTTTTTCTATTTCCATAGTAAATTTTATGCTAGCATGGATGGAATTCAGATGCTCAAGAAATCGATGTAATTCATCCATCCCGTGCGGCCATGCCACAAATGTGTCATCCACGTACCTCCAGAGCACCGTTAGTTTAAAACTTGCTGAGTCCAGTGCCTTGCCCTCGAAGTCTTCCACGAATAAATTAGTTACCACAAGGGAGAGGGGGCTTCCCATAGCAACGCCATCAATCTGCTCATAAAATTCACCATTAAACTGCTGTGGGCGAACATTGTATTGATACAGGGCATTCCATGAATTACAGTGATGTGAAGATTTTAAAATCCACCTCTGCCTTTTGGAAATCTGTCGTCAAGGAAGGTATAGAGATTAGATTAGCTAATAATTTAATAAATAGAGATAATGGTTTTAATTTAGACAAAGCATGAAATCCGGCTCTTGGGGTAATTAAACTGCAGAGAAATCGCCATGGTGTCACCGCCGCCAATCATCCATCGATAAGCGAAATGAATGTCTGTACGCCTTCGCCACATGCGGCGCATGTGTAAGCGAATTTCTTTGCCGCCGACCAGCTTCTGTGAACCGGATGCGCAGTACCGCCGCTGTGGAGCATATAAGTCCGGGCTTGGCATCTTGTCGTCACTCTTTTGACTCACTCTGAGGATGTCCGGAAGATAAGCGGCCGAAATATCAGTGGAGAAGGTTTTATTTGCGCGGCTGCATGCCCGAAATTTAATGGACTATTCATTACGCCGCGAGATGTTGAAAATGCACGGAAAGTAAATCTCCAAAAACTAGCAGCTCCGGTCTGCTAGTCGCAAATAACTTCTGAGGGAGGCGATAAACTCCTGTGCCAGCCGTTGGCAAGAAATAAGAAAGTTTCATTGTACTTGATGATGAGAGTCGAACTGACCGTAGTACTCATTCCATTCCTATTGTTCATTGAAAGCTCGGAACGGTGGAATGCACGGAAAGTGTGCCGTGGACGTGGCTGGCTGTTGTGGCAGATTAATGCAGCAGTGGCTTGTGCATTAATGAGCTGCTGCACTGCTGTCATCGAGTGCGACATTTGTTGGTTCTGAAACTGAATAAACTGCGTTGGTTCAAAGCTAGCAGCAACTGGAGGCGTAGGCGCATGCGATGTAGGAGGCGGGGTAAAGGCCATGTTAAGGACAGGAGCCCCGCATCAAGTAAATAAAATCAATACAAATACACAAAACAATGGAAGGATTGTGGCTAACCTGCAAGAAAGAACACAATTCTCCTCTGAAAGAAGAGAGAGAAATATTAATGACGCTCTGTGACCGTGCAGCGAAGAGAGAGGCAATGTTGATTCTGGAATGTGCGCCGCCAGATGTGTCGGCTACTGTGGGAATCGGCACCGACACAAACAAGTAAGAAGGGAAGTTGCGATGGCCGGCGGCAGAAACGATCTGTACGTAACACATCCAAATTAATAGGACATTTTATTTCTAAAAAGGAAAGAAACATAACTTCTTGTTATGAACTGGCTTCCTGCAGCATTACACTGACACTCTATTACTATTCGAAGAATGCGGGCTAAGTATCGTCTTCATATTACTTAGTACTGATTCTCCCGAAGACTGCGACGGAACTGGGACGACTAACGATTGGCGGCTGGTTAAGTGAGCGTTGATAGGGGGCGCTAATGTCTTGTATTCCTAGACGCGGGTCAGCACCTTCCCGATGCCGTTTCGCGGAGCTGCATTAGTCGGTGTGCAGTCGATGTTTCTGAGCTGCGCAATAGATAGAGCAGGTATCGGTAGGTCCAAACTGTCCGCGTGAGGTGGTGAACTTACGCTCTATACGGTGTAACAAGTTCATGTCTATAATCATTTCTTTACTGTTTAAAACGAAGAAATGGACTCCATTCACCTCCTTTGGATGATAAATCAAAGAGTTTCATGATGTCAGGTATCGTAGTTAACGCATTTTAACCAAACACGCACAACAAAATTACTTTAGAAATCATATGAACATCTGAGGTGGTTTTTTTTATGTTCGGAAACGTCAACGGAGCTTCCAACACGATGTAATTATTTCCTCTGACTGTTCTTTGGGGCCCGCAGTGTAAAATAAGTCTTTTAACGACATGATTATAATGAATAGTAGCCGGCTACACTGCTATGTAAATTGTTTATATTCTATATCATTCACGATGAGCCCATTTCGGCATATTCCCATCATCTGGTACCCTTACATGTAACATCGTTGCTGTTATGTCTTGTCTTTTTTAGAATCACTACTTTCTCCTAGGTGTACACTGGAGATGTCTATCAAAGAAATGTTCAAATGTGTGTGAAATCTTATGGGACTTAACTGCTAAGGTCATCAGTCCCTAAGCTTACACACTACTTAACCTAAATTATCCTAAGGACAAATACACACACCTAAATTATCCTAAGGACAAATACACACACCCATGTCGGAGGGAGGACTAGAACCTCCGCCGGGATCAGCCGCACAGTCCATGACTGCAGCGCCTCAGATGTATATCGGACTTTAGTTGGTCTCATTGCATAATACTTTTCTGACAGCTTTGATGACAAGCTGTCAGAGGTTCCACAATGTCCGAGTCGAAAACACTGGGGGTTACCTTTATGGAAATGCAGCGAATTATAGCAGCGCAAATAGCTGAGTTAAGAGTAAACCAAGAACTTGTATCTAAGGAGATAAATGTTGTGAAAGAAAGGAGGGCTTTTCTGGGTACAGTTACTCCAGCGAATGCAGAGAAGAGACAGGAGGAATATGCGAGTGGTGGACTAAAAACAAGAATCAGTACGTTTCTCCGGCGATAAGAAATATTAGGCATTTGGAGAGGCTTGTCAGACTGGATAAAGATGAAAATGGTGAGAAAGGGGAGTGAAGCAAGAGGGAAAATGCTTGTAATACTAGTGATCGGGTTGAAGAGCTAAAATCGATACAGGAATGGGTACCTGAGGAACGACGGGTCATGATAACTGAAATTTAATATATACTGAGGATAAGGAGCACCTATCTTCGGTGACGCACGGTGCAAATCTACATCTACATCTACATCCATACTACTCACGCCACCTGACGGTGTGTGGCGGAGGGTACTTTGAGTACCTCTATCGGTTCTCCCTTCTATTCCAGTCTCGTATTGTTCGTGGAAAGAAAGATTGTCGGTATGCCTTTGCGTGAGCTCTAATCTCTTTGATTTTATCCTCATGGTCGCTTCGCGAGATATACTTACGAGAGAGTAATATACTGTTTGACTCCTCGATGAAGGTATCTTCTCGAAACTTTAACAAAAGCCCGTACCGAGCTACTGAGCGTCTCTCTTGCAGAGTCTTCCACTGGAGTTTATCATCTCCGTAAAGCTTTCTCGATTACTAAATGATCCTGTAACGAAGCGCTCTGCTCTCCGTTGGATCTTCTCTGTGTCTTCTATCAACCCTATCTGGTACTGATCCCACACTCGTGAGCAATACTCATTCAGTGGGCGAACAAGTGTACTGTAACCTACTTCTTTCGGTTTCGCATTGCATTTCCTTAATATTCTTCCAATGAATCTCAGTCTGGCATCTGCTTTGCCAACAATCAAATTTTTATGATCATTCCATTTTAAATCATTCCTAATGCCTACTCCCAGATAATTTGTGGAATTAACTGCTTCGAGTTGCTGACCTACTACTTCTTTTGTTTTCGGATTGCATTTCCTTAATATTCTTCCAATGAATCTCAGTCTGGCATCTGCTTTACCGACAATCAAATTTATATGATCATTCCATTTTAAATAATTCCTAATGCCTACTCCCAGATAATTTATGGAATTAACTGCTTCGAGTTGCTGACCTGCTATATTGTAGCTAAATGATAAAGGATCTTTCTTTCTATGTATTTGCAGCACATTACACTTGTATACATTGAGATTCAATTGGCATTCCCTGCACCATGCGTCAATTCGTTGCAGATCCTCCTGCATTTCAGTATCATTTTCCATTGTTACAACCTCTCGATATAATACAGCATCATCCGCAAAAAGCCTCAGTGAACTTCCGATATTATCGACAAGATCATTTATATATATTGTAAATCGCAACGAACCTACGGCACTACCTTGCGGCACATCTGAAATCACTCTTACTTCGGAAGACTTCTCTCCATTGAGAGTGACATGCTGCGTTTTGTTATCTAGGAACTCTTCAATCCTATCACACAATTAGTCTGATAGTCCATATGCTCTTACTTTGTTCATTAAATGACTGTGGGGAACTGTATCAAACCCCTGCAGAAGTCAAGAAACAGGGCATCTACCTGGGAACCAGTGTTTATGGCCCTCTGAGTCTCGTGGACGAATAGCGCGAGCTGGGTTTCACACGATCGTCTTTTTCTAAACCCATGCTGATTCCTACAGAGTAGATTTCTGGTCTCCAGAAAAGTCATTATACTCGAACATAATTCGTGTTCCAAAATTCTACAACTGATCGACGTTAGAGATATAGGTCTATAGTTCTGCGCATCTATTCTACATCCCTTCTTGAAAACGGGGATGACCTGTGACCTTTTCCAATCTTTAGGAACGCTACGCTCTTCTAGAGACCTACGGTACACCGCTGCAAGAAGGGGGGAGGGGAGGGGGGGGCAAGGAAATATTGATCCAGCTGAGAAAACTATCGCTAGTCATATACCGTCGCAAGGTTCGTTTGTCCCGAAAGGCAATCCAATTGAATTGAGGGCAAAATCACTAAGGCTCAATGCTTGAGATGTAGTGACATACCGCACAATGAAATTTGAAATTGATAAAATGAGTCGGCCTGTGATTAGCTTTAAAGCGAGGGAAATAAGTGGAACTACCTGTCAACATACTGCGTATGGTAGTTACATATGTGGTTAAAGTGTGCGCATAGTACTTTGGATGTGTTTTATCGGAAAATATAAAGCGCACTTTTGTGGCATAGGAAAGTTCCGAATAATGTACCACAGCAGTGAGTTAATTAAGTGCCGCATAAACGAAAACATATGCTGACCGTGGCAACTCAAGGGATAGGACCATTTATTGTTAAAGACGATTTGGTATGGATAATTTTTTAGGAGAAAACAGTTTTGTAATATTGTTTTATTAGTTTTGTGACTTGATGATTTATCGAATTACAGTGGGTGAAAATCGAGGGAAGTATAGCAAATTTATAGCGACACAATAGGGATGCGTTTGTACAGAGAAGATGCTTCAGCACGTGCAGCAGTACAGCGATCCCCTCCATCACACAGTCATAGAGATGAGTGTCGCAATAGGAAGAACCCTGGTGTCTCTGATTCTGACTGTCACTTACTTTGTGCAGCCTGCATCTGCCGTAGTTGAAAAACAGTCCACCCTCAAGAACTCCTAACATCAGCTGCCAGTGAACTGGGTTACCTCTAACAAGAATTATTTGTTAAGCAATGATTAGTTAAGAATCCAGCTGATAAGCAAAGAGGAATACCGAGAATCAGGTATCAATTGAGTGAGACCTTATAGAGTTAAATAACTGCTAAATAATTTGCCAAGAAGAGAGAATTTGCTAAAGTTACTTTACTAGTTTGTAACTGATAATTCAATAGAGTCGTGGCCATTTGTGAAAAAGAGAGAAGATCAGCGGGCTAATCATAGAAATGCTATGTAGATAATGAACACAGTCAATGAAACTTCATGTTCAAGCTGAACTAGTGTAAAGGAAAACCTTGTGAGCTTGTAAGATGTGTACAAGTCTTTCCACAGTTACTATGACCTTAGATCCGGTGGGCCGGGTATTCTGAAGACGGTAGGCGTGTTGTGCTGCAGTTATTTTACTTGTAATGGCTGAGTGAAATAAATATGCTGCTCACGATTAATGAAAGAAATCCATGGAAACAGGTCAGACCGGGGCAAGCCTGGTACAGTTACATCAGGAGCGACATGCTGATCCCACAATTACTCTCTTCACAGCAGTGGGCCAGTTACCACATATCCCACATCAGCGAAGACAGCCAGAGTTGCAATACCATTGCCACAGCGGAAAGGCAGAGCCACCGTGCTTTCGGTGACCTGATTCCTACACTACAGAATTGTAGCTTTGTTTGGTTTAGACGATGGGAATCGATGCCTTGGCAAACAAGGGACTAGCCAATCCCGCAGAAATACTCCTCATTTTTAGACAGATGTATGCAGACTGACAGCCACCAGCTTCGAGGAGAGGTCTATGTTGATTTTCGAGGTGACATCGTCAACCGCTGGACTTAACCTCTCCTAGCCGAGAGCGTAGCTCTGCTCTAAGTCTGATGCTGCTGAAGTAGCGCCTCAAAACCATGGGCCACCAGTGAACCGCCGGCCGGAGTGGCCGTGCAGCTCTAGGCGCTAAAGTTTGGAACCGAGCGACCGCTACGGTCGCAGGTTCTAATCCTGCCTCGGGCATGGATGTGTGTGATGTCCTTAGGCCAGTTACGTTTAATTAGTTCTACGTTCTAGGCTACTGATGACCTCAGAAGTTAAGTCCCATAGTGCTCAGAACCATTTGAACCAGTGGATCTCCTTGCAGCCGCTACCAGCCTCCTAAACTGGTGAGCTACGGATCAAGCTCCAGACCATGCATAAACTCATCCGCCTTCGTCTGCGAGAGCAAACTTCTGCTTGCGTCATCATTCCTACTGACTCGCTGACTCTTCCGCTTGGCTGAGCGACGCTGCTCGCTGTCAGTGACGACGGCACCTCTTCGCCGGCAATGCACAGCCTATGCTTTAGGAGAACTGGCTCCTCCGTACACCTTCACGACTGTTGTAGTTTTCTAAGAAATGAAATAGCTGTTCAACAATGCTATTTTCATGACGATATGTCGATCAACAACCAGACATCTACCCATCACTGCACTGCAGCCCGGCCCAGGGCGGTGAATTGCTGGCTTCCTGACAGCTGACAACCCAATTCCACCACCCACCATAGAGGTAAATCCACTCTCGGCCACTACAACTGGCGTCAGAAGTGTCTGTCACCTCTACACTTTACGCAAGCTATTGCACACTCAATTAAACTGATCTTCCAAGTCTTTTCCACTTGTGACAGTGCTACAACTTCAAAGTTGTTTATCTTGTCAATGAACTTCGATCTACTTTCAAGCTTCTCTTCAGTTTCCTCTATGCTTGCACTTCGTTCAGATTTAGTAATATGGTGGACAGGCTACAACCCTGTCTCACTCCCTTCTCCACCACCGATTCCCTTTTTAGTCCTTTTGACTATTACAGTCGTAGTTTCATTTTTGTACAAATCGCATACAACCTTTCACTTTCCGCATTTTGTCCCTGTTACCTTCATAGTTTCAAGAAGTGTGTTCCAGTCTACATTACTGAAAGTTTCCTCTATACTTAGGAAGACCGTAAATTTATGTTTGTCTTCTTTCAATCCGTCTTTTACATGTCGCAGTGCCGTAAGGTTAGTGTGGCCGGATCATTTCCTTCATTTCTCTGGAACCGAAACAGGTCTTCCTCTTGGTCAGCTTCTATAAGGGGTAGTCAAATGAAAAAAAGAAAAATAGAAAATAATGTAAGTAAACTGTTTATTATTTCTAAAGTAATCACCATAGGTTTTAACATATTTATCCTGCTGAGAGAGAAAACGGTCAGTACTATCACGGAAAAATGTTTGCCTCTGCCTCCCGCTATTGGTAAGCGGGATGCACTCAGCCCTTGTGAGGCAAACTGAGAAGCTACTTGACTGAGAAGTAGCGGCCCCGGTCTTGTAAACTGAAAGACGGCCGGGAGAGGGGTGTGCTGACCATATGCCCCTCCATATACGCATCCGGTGACGCCTGTGGGCTGAGGATGACAAAGCGGTCAATCAGTACCGTTGGGCCTTCATGACCTGTTCAGGCGGTGTCTAGTTTTTAGTTTTTGTTCCAAAAATATTGCGACTGAATGGAGTATGTTTAAGGGTTTTCCAGTGAAACTTCTTCAGCGTAGTCGAAACAACAAGCACATCAGCTCCGGGCAAGTCAAGATGGCCTTTCTCTTTCATTACAAGGGTCCGATCCTCATCGACTTTCTGTAAAACTGTGCCACCTTTATCGCACAGCAGGACGTGGACACTGCAGAAATTGAAGAGTACCATCAAGTTCAAATGCCCAGTATTGTTGACGGACGGCATCATTCCGTTGCAGAATGAATCCCGCCCACGTGTTGCCAAGGTTGTTTCATCTCACTCTTCCTATACAGAAAGATCCTCCTCCCTTTCTTTGTACTCATATTTACAGCCGTATACAATGATGCTGTAACTGTCTTATGATCACCGAGCCCTTGTTCTACGCTGAGTCAAAAAGTTCGCAAGAGTATGTTTTAGGTATTGTGATTCTGTAAACTTTCCCGACGTAATAATTTGTTGTATTCATATCGGGTCCAGAAGACGAGATGTTCCGGCTGGAGACCCGACATGAATACAACAAATTATTACGCCAGGAATGTTTACGAAGCCACGAAAAGAGCCTCTACGGGGAGAAGACGTTTGAACTTATAAGTAAGTTTGGTAAACTTCGTAAGAAGAAGAGGAAGTTGCTGAGAGCCCTCGCTTTTCTGCTAAGATGCCGGAATGAAGGTATAATACCTAAATTTGCCAGAATTGTTCATTACATTGGGACAAGAATGGGCAACAACATAAACAAGCACGATGGTTTTGCCTTAGTAAGGGAGCTCATTCGTTTTACACGTAGACAACTGGTTTCCATATCCAAGGATTTATTTTGTAGTTTCGGCGTTGTTGTCTGCTGCCTCCTAGAATTGGGTTGACAGTTCGCTCCGGGCAATATCCGAGTGACTCCATGCAAACTCCGTCAGTAAGCAATCTTCGAAGTTTCAACAACTTTTTCACAGTCTACAATAACGGATGATGACACCCGTTGGCATGTTGTGATCAATCGCACAACCAAACAACTGGACGATGCTATGCTGGCAGTCTTAGAAAAGGGACTGAATTTTGCCTCTACACCGAGAAATGTTCCCATTACGGTATTCATTTCCGCCGTTGGACAAGCGGTGTCCAGGTTTCCCGACAATCTAGCTGATGAGGTTAGGCAAAAGGTCTCTCATACGTTGCGCCGGGTGTCACCCTCGCGACGTAACGTCTCCTCGCTTGAAAGAGCCGCGATCCTTTCCATCAAAGAAGACCAGGATTTAGTAATTCTTCTAGCCGACTAGGGCAATGCAACGGTTATTCTTAAGCGGGACGATAATGTGGATAAAATGGATCTTTTGCTTACAGAGTCAGCATACCGAAGATTGAAGAACGATCCAACTGAACGTATAAAACGCAAGACGCTTTCACTTTTGAATATGTCCTTAAAAAACTTCCATCTGGTGCTGCAGTCCCGCCGAGATTATACGGTTTACCTAAGGTACACAAGCTAGGAGTACCCCTTCGGCCTATTGTCGTCAGCAATACACAATATTTCCAATTCTCTGGATTTTACTCACCGTTTGAAGTCTTTGTGTGTCAGTCCTCCAAATTTTCTCGTTAGTTTTGATGTTGTGTCTCTGTTCACCAGAGTTCCTCTTAAGATTTATTTCAGTTGATTGGTGAAAAATTGGAGGATGAAACAACTAAGCTTTGTCACCATGTGTTGACGTCGACGTATTTTTATTTAATGACAAATACTTTGAACAAACTGACGGAGCGGCTATGATGAGTCCATTACAGCCGCCAATTTGTTTATGGAAGATTTTGAGGACATTCCGCTGAAGATGGCGTTCTTAAAACCAGCTTGTATCTGGAGATACGTCGACGATACGTTTATGGTACGGGGTGCTCTAGATCGTTTCTAGAACATTTTAACTGCCTGCATCCCAATATTAAGTTCACGATGGAAGTTTAAAAGGATGGAATACTTCCGTTTTTAGATGTCTTGGTCTACAGGAGGGATGATGGGACATTAGAACATAGTGTTTATCGTAAGTGCACGCATACGGACCGGTATCTTCATGCATCAAGTTGTCATCCATCGTACCAATGCAACGGGGTCGTACGTACATTGGTAAAAAGAGCTTACGCCATCTCAGATGTAGATCGTTTGACACAAGAACTGGATCATCTAAAAGCTGTGTTCAAGCAGAATGGTTGTACTGAATATCAGATCCGTCGTGCTCTACAGATTGTACCTCCGCGGGAAATAACGGAAGATACAAGCAAGTCGGTGGCATTCCTACCTTTTTCGGGGAGCATATCTTCAGAAATAGGTATAATTTTAAGGAAAGTTAATATTAAAAGTGTATTCTGTCCGCCAAGTAAGACCAGAGCTTTGTTGGGCTCAGTGAAGAATGATTTAGGTTTGAGAAAGCGTGGAGTCTACAAGATTTCCTGCCATTGCGGGAAAGTCTATATTGGATAAACAGTTCGTACGGTCAAAGATCGTTGCGTGGAGCATCATCGCCACACTCGTTTATTTCAGCCAGAAAAATCTGCGGTGGCGGAACATTGTCTTACGGAAGGACAGAAAATGCTGTACGATGATACGTAAGTGGTTGCCACTGCGTCGCGGTATTGGGACTGTGTAGTGAAGGAAGCCATTGAAATTCGGCTAACTGACAATATTAGAAACAGAGATAAGGGGTACACTGTCCTGTTTGACATAAAGAAACAACGGTCCTTGTCTCGGTCTTCAAAAACTGTCAGTGGTGTTTGATATCGATTTATCGTTACTGCGAGATTTCATCACCAGTGCGTTGTTGTGCCTGCCGCTAGAGGGCAGTAATTTTCGCGCAAACGCGGTGGACCCACTGTTGGCTTATAAAGAAACAGCCGCAGCGTGCTTGATTACAGTTCGGCGAGAAAGTGCGACGGCCTACTCACCTGAAGATGGCGTCCAGATGGACCGCCAAAATATTGTGTCCAGATGACGAGATATTCCGGCTGGAGACCCGGTATGAATAAAACATGTTTAAGATATTTCTTTCATGAGTCGTTTCTCTGATTAAACGCCGCGTGGGATTAGCCGAGCGGTCTAGGGCGCTGCAGTCATGGACTGTGTGGTTGGTCCCGGCGGAGGTTCGAGTCCTCCCTCGGGCATGGGTGTGTGTGTTTGTCCTGAGGATAATTTAGGTTAAGTAGTGTGTAAGCTTAGGGTTTGATGACCTTAGCAGTTAAGTCCCATAAGATTCCACGCACATTTTAACATTTCGGATTAAATGCTCAAGGTTATTTTCGGATGAGTCACTTCAAACAATTTCACACTATTTCCTGTCCCTATGACCCTGCATAATCACTTTAATCTCCTAGTCTGTAGCTGTTAAGTTTAAATCTTCATCTAAAACTATAACGTGATAAGAAAATTTACGAGAAATATTTCTAGGTTTTCCCTTCAAATGTTCTGCCACTACCTATCTACGCTATTAACGAACCCAACATTCCCAGCTCCAACCTGTACGTTGCCCTGTCTAATATAATGTTAATATTGTAATTAGTTCGTAGGACGTATGCCCGAAATAACTTTAGACTGTCAAGGCAGAATATGTCTCTCAAGGAAGATGTCAAGTTATCTATGCACACGTATGCCAAAGCGAAAAACTGGATACTTGGTGCACTGGCAAGTCTGTTTTTCGTTTCATCTACATCTACATTTATACTCCGCCAGCCACCCAACGGTGAGTGGCGGAGGGCACTTTACGTGCCATTGTCATTACGTTCCTTTCCTGTTCCAGTCGCGTATGGTTCGGGGGAAGAACGACTGCCGGAAAGCCTCCGCGCGTGCTCGAATCTCTCTAATTTTACATTCATGATCTCCTCGGGAGGTATAAGTAGGGGGAAGCAATATATTCGATACCTCATCCAGAAACGCACCCTCTCGAAACCTGGACAGCAAGGTACACCGCGATGCAGAGCGCCTCTCTTGCACAGTCTGCCACTTGAGTTTGCTAAACACCTCTGTAACGCTATCATGCTTACCAAATAACCCTGTGACGAAACGCGCCGCTCGTCTTTGGATCTTCTCTATCTCCTCTGTCAACCCGACCTGGTACGGATTCCATACTGATAAGCAATACTCAAGTATAGGACGAACAAGTGTTTTGTAAGCCACCTCTTTTGTTGATAGACTATATTTTCTAAGGACTCTCCCAATGAATCTCAGCCTGGTACCCACCTTACCAAAAATTAATTTTATATGATCATTCCACTTCAAATCGTTCGACACACATACTCCCAGATATTTTACAGAAGTAACTGCTACCAGTGTTTGTTCCGCTATCATAGAATCATACAATAAAGGATCCTTCTTTCTATGTATTCGCAATACATTACATTTGTCTATGTTAAGGGTCAGTTTCCACTCCCTGCACCAAGTGCGTGTCCGCTGCAGATCTTCCTGCATTTCGCTGCAATTTTCTAATGCTGCAACTTCTCTGTATACTACAGCATCATCCGCGAAAAGCCGCATGGAACTTCCGACACTATCTACTATGTCCTTCATATATATTCTGAAAAGCAATGGTCCGATAACATTCCCCTGTGGCACGCCAGAGATTACCTTAACGTCTGTAGACCTCTCTCCAGACTTGTGCAGACAATAATATAGACTACGCAACAAAACTAAGGAGCCACTTTTTAATCCTGTCATTTTCTCCAATTACGTAGCACAAGTTCCAAATTTGGATCGAAGGTCCGTGCAGACTCTCTCTATAACGGAACAAAAGAGTAGCACCCTGCGACGTCACCCTCGGGTTCGGCGCCGGTTTAAACAGCAAGGAGTTGCCACAATCAAAAAATGGCCAGAGATCAGACTCTCATGTGAGGTGTAAGCTGGGTTAATCATGTCACATTGGCACCAAATTTCAGCACTGTTCTCCCCAACGTCACTGTGGACGTGTCATACAAGTGGAAGATCGTCCCTCTTCCCCTTGCTCACATCTCAGCACTTCTCTTGACGGCTCTTACGACGTGAGTCAAAACCGCGACGCCCAACGTAGAAATAACGCAGTTTCCTGCTGAAGGGGGGCGAAGAAAACATTTCGGATACATCACTGCACAGAATTGACACGAAAATTCCTCATGAGGTGTCATAGATAGCATGAATGATGCCTCCACTTCTCTTGGGGCTTTAATTTTCACACATTTCGCTGTCGAAAACGACAGTTCACTATGCGATGTGCAAAAAGACCACTTTCTTGTCGCCACTTTGGAGTGTAACGTGACCGCAATTTTTTCTGTGGTGTACAGGGTGGAACCACAAGGGCCATTCAGAAACGTTAGGTGAAATCTGAACGTTATTCTTTTTCATCCTTCCATTTTCGCACGCTCCAATTTCATATGCAAGGGGAGGGAGCGGGGAGACCGACGTTACCACGCACGTGAATAAAACGCCAGGGATACCCTCTAAGACCTTATCTCCGCCAAGTTCGGCGGCACCCTCGGTGCCACCTGCGCACCTTTGGTGGGAAATTTAGAAAATTCTCTGTAGAGAGACTCGCATCCATCGATCCCTACCTGCTGGCGGGGTAGGCAACACTTTCTACACCCCTCAGATTTCGTGTACAGCAGCTAGCAGATGCTAACGTGACACACTGACTTAACCAAGACCATTGGTCAGTGACCCAAGTACGATGTTCCCCACTCGCTCTCTACTATTCCTAAGATCCAATTACATCCTTCTGTCTCATACTACATCGAACCTATTTTATGGTTTAAATTCCAGCTTCTAAGGAAAGTTATGCCACAAGCACAGTCTACGAGTTGCAGCGCAAAGCTACAGAGAGATTCCATTGTGTGAATTATCACCATTATGATTACTTATTATTATTATTATTATTATTATTATTATTATTATTATTATTATTATTATTACAGGTGAACTAACGACATTAACACAATTCAAGCCTTCATCTATTAAGATTGATTTCTGAAAACGGTTCAAATGGCTCTGAGCACTATGGGACTCAACTGCTGTGGTCATTAGTCCCCTAGAACTTAGAACTACTTTAACCTAACTAACCTAAAGACATCACACACATCCAT
This sequence comes from Schistocerca gregaria, assembly GCF_023897955.1. Lineage (NCBI taxonomy): Eukaryota > Metazoa > Arthropoda > Insecta > Orthoptera > Acrididae > Schistocerca > Schistocerca gregaria. The sequence continues at coordinate 128,011,439 of NC_064931.1, read as the reverse complement.
GCCCGAGGCAGAATTCGAACCTGCGACCGTAGCAGTTGCACGGTTCCAGACTGCGCGCCTAGAACCGCGAGACCACCGCGGCCGGCGATTGATTTCTCATAGTAATAGTAACGCAGCAAGAATACATCGGAAAATGAGTATTCTTGTTCTGAATTTTTCGATACTTTCGAGTCAGATTTAGCGTGAGCTACCGAGTTCTTCACCCACTGATTAAAGATACTGTCTATTTTGGGTGGGATGACATAATTCAAACTGCAATGGTTATTCTTGTAGTATTAGGATTTTTGATTGAGCATACACATGCACAGTTCACATGCCAAGGTAACTCACACATACATTGCAGTTGTAGTTACACAATATACAGTGTGTCCCAGAAACGTTGCGACAAACATCGACAGGTTGTAGAGAGTATCTTGAGGAGCCAGTCCAGGACAGGAACCCGTGTTCGGAAATTTCATTAAACGGCGCTACAGGGCGTTGAAGGTGTAGCTACCGACGCCTGTCACTAGGCCACCCCTTCGGCAACAAACGTAATTTTGTACGCTGACAGACCACAGTCAGAACACATCACGATGTTGTTTGTTATACAGTGATCGCGACTGACTGATACGATCATCAGTGGAGAAGATGCAGCAAGCTACTGCGTATACAGGACATCTACATCAACATCTACATGGATACTCTGCAAATAACATTCAAGTGCCTGGAAGAGGATTCATCGAACCACCTTCACGATTCTCTATTATTCCAATCTCCTATAGCGCCCGGACAGAATGATCACCTATATCTTTCCGTACGAGCTCTAATTTCTCTTATTTTATTTTGGTGATCGTTCCTCCCTGTGTAGGTCGGTGTTAACAAAATATTTTCGAATTCGGGGGAGAAAGTTGATGACTGGAATTTCGTGAGAAGATTCCGTTGCAACGAAAAACGCCTTTCTTTGAATTATTTCCATCCCAAACCCTGTATCATATCTGTGACACTCCCATATTTCGCGATAATACAAAACGTATTGCCTTTCTTGGAACTTTTTCGATGTACTCCGTCAGTCCTGTCTGGTAAGGATCCCACACCACGCAGCAGTATTCTAAAAGAGGACGGACAAGCCTACTGTAGGCAGTCTCCTTAGTAGGTCTGTCACATTTTCTAAGTGTCCTGCCAATAAAACGCAGTCTTTGGTTAGCCTTCTCCACAACATTTTCTATGTGTTCCTTACAATTTGCTAGCCGCTGTGGCCGAGCGGTTCTAGGAGCTTCAGTCTGGAATCGCGCTACCTCTACGGTTGCAGGTTCGAATCCTGTCTCAGGCATGGATGTGTGTGATGTCCTTAGGTTAGATAGGTTTATGCAGTTCTAAGTTCTAGGGGACTGATGACCTCAGATGTTAAGTCCCATAGTGCTCAGAACCATTTGAACCATATGAACCTTCCAATTTAAGTTGTTCGTAATTGTCTCCAATGAATTGCCTACATGGATGACGCTTTCGGACACGGGTTTCCATCAAGAGTCTATTTTTCTCCCGTATACTAAAAAACATTGGAGATTTTAGAGGGTTCCAAGAGAAGAATAAACTGTGGATGGAAAGCTGTGTCTGACACCGCAATCCACAAAGGCAATAGAGTATCGCTTTCACAGGAGACATTTCCTGCCTACTCAGCAGCTAGCTCCATCTTCCCATTGATGATCCCGGCGGTCGGTCGCAATCACTGAATAACAAACAACACTGCCAGACGTTCCGTCGGTGGTCCGTCAGGGTACAAAGCCACGTTTGCTGCCGAAGGATGCCCTAGTGGCAGGCGATGGCATCTTTAACTTCGCCGATCTGTAGCGTCGTTGGATGACGTTTCCAGATATGGGTTCCTATCCTCCATTTGTTTCTCAACTCACCTTCTATAATCCCTCGAAGTTTGGCGCAACATTTCTGACACAATCTGTATACTGTTACCTACGTTATTGCAACTAAATAGTTGAATTGTGGCACAACGTAAATGGGCCATGCAGCCCAAAATGTGAGCGGTCGTCAGATAAGGTCAGGACTGTGAAGACAAGGTATATAAGGGCCTGTACAGAAGTATATACACTGCTCAGCCTGGACGAACTACCTATATAAAGCCACCCACGCGACAGCAATGTCACCTGGCGAGGAATGGCTCCTAGTCAGACACACGCACGTTGCATGTACCATCAATGAGCCTATTGCCTCTTTCTACAAAGGGGGAGGCGCATATTCTATCTGCGTCGGACTGATGTCAGATTGTGGTGGCGTGCAGCCTCCGGACGAGCATTCCGGAAACAGATCGACTTAACAGTGATCGAGCAGTACTGTGGTGAGTGTCTTCAACACGTGGCGAAAGCAAGGTGGAAACACGTCCAGACGTCGTGAGATTGGGTGGCCTTCCCTTATTACAGATGCCGAACGTCGTAGGCTGGGCATACTGGTAATACAAGACAGGTGGCGACCTATGGTGGATCTAACACCAAACGTTAGTGCTGGGGGAGTAAAAGTGTGTCTGAACACACACTAGACAGTACACTCCTAAAGACCGACTTCCGCAGCCAGCGACATATGCATGTGTCAATGTTAACACAATGACATCGGCAACTACCACTGAAATGGGCACGTCCCCATCGGCACTGGACGTTGGCGTAGTGGAAGAGCGTTGCCTGATCTGATGAATCCCGAAACCTTCTTCATCATGCCGATGGGAGGGCGCGAATTCCTTGTCTTCCAGCGGAACAGCTCGGTGACACCTGAACTACGGGACAGAGACAAGCTGGCTGCGGCTCCATCATGCTCTGGGGAACGTTGGCGTGGGCATCTACAGGTCCAATGGAGTTCGTGCAAGGCACCATGACGGCCAAGGAGTAGCATACAATGTTTGCAGACCACATGCATCCCTTCATAACGATCACGTTTCCCAACGGCAGTGGAACTTTTCAACAGGATAATGCACTATGTCACAAGGCCAAGAGTGTCATGGAGAGTGGTTCCAGGAACACGGTGGGCAGACTGGTAAAAAAGGACAGGCGGCGAACTGTAGTGGAACTAACTTCATACTTTAATGCTGGACAGAGTACAACTGTGCCTGAACACTCCTCCGCAGCCGACAACCCAGGCATGTGTCAATGTTAACACCATGACATCGATAACTACGACTGAAGTGGGCACGTGACCATTGGCAGTGGATATTGGCGCAGTGGCAGAGCGTTGCATGGTCTGATGAAACGCGATACTTTCTTCATCATGCCGCTGGGAGGGTGCAAACCCGTCGTCTTCAAGGGGAACAGCTCCTTGTTACCTGAACTGCGGGACGGAGACAATGTAGCGGCGGCTCCATTATGCTCTGGGAAACATTAAAGTGGGCATCCATGGGTTCAGTAGAGCTTGTTCAAGGTACCATGACGGCCAAGGAGTATCGTACACTGGGTGTAGACCACGTAGTTCCATGCATCATGACCATGTTACACGATGGTAGTGGCATTTTCCAGCAAGATAATGAGCCACGTCACACGGCCATCAGTGTGATGATTTGAGAAACACAGCGGCGAGTTCCAGTTGATATGCTGGCCCCAAACTCACCATATATGAACCTGATCAAACACATCTGGGGTGTGACTGAACGTGACGTCGGAGCTCATCGCACCCGTCCCCGGAATATATGAGAATTAGGTGACTTGTGTTTTCAAGTGTGATGCCAACTCCCTCTAGCGACCTAGCAAGGCCTCATTGCGTCCATGCCACGACATTTCACCGCTGGTGTCCGAGCCAAAGGTGGACATACCGGTAATTAGGTAGGTGGTCATAATGTTCTGACTGATCAGAGTAGACAGTCGCTTTTCTGCGGCTCCTTTATAGAGTGGAAAAGGAATAGTACAGGGTACCGTCTGTCCCACATTGTATGATAGCCAGTGGAGTTTGTATGTGGATGTAGGTGAAGACGTAGACGAAGAAAGTGTATGCAGAGAAATGGCATTCTGATACTGCGCACTGGGTAGACCAATCTCTTTTCTCTAAAGGGCCACAGACTCAGTTGCCTGCAACGTCTATGTCTACACCTGCTGTCAGCCAATAAGTTTGTAGTATTTTTATGGCTCTCTCTTTCCTACGCAGCATAATATCGCAGTCTCAAGACATGACTTGTCCTCGGAGAGTATTTTATAATCAGGCACCTGAATTTGTACACAGAACACAGTACATCGGTTCTTTCCGCATTCCACTGCAATTGCTGGCAACGGAACCGCCGACACCCCGTTCCCCAGCTGAACTGTCGGTGCAACTACTGACCGAGCTATACTGCACGCATCCTACTCGGCAGAAGACTGCTGGTTCACATCCGGGCGGATGCACGCAGCAGCGCGGGTAGCATAATTGGTCGCCACTCGCTGCCGCAGCAGCCATGCGTTGAGTGCTGCTCATTACGGCCCGCGGTAACTAGCGCCGAGTGAGGAGTCCGATGAACTCACACGACACCGCCATCGACAACCTGCTCTCTCGTCGGCAGCTTAGCGTGTCGAAATGCCAACTCGAGAGCTATCCCATTAGACATAGTTAATCATGTATCGTTCCTTATTTAATCTTAATACACAACTGGCCATTAAAGTTGCTACACCACGAAGATGACGTGCTACAGACTCGAAATTTAACCGACAAGAAGAAGATGCTGTGATATGCAAATGATTAGCTTTTCAGAGCATTCACACAAGTTTGGCGCCGGTGGCGACACATACAACGATCTGATATGAGGAAAGTTTCCAACCGATTTCTCATACACAAACAGCAGTTGACCGACGTTGCCTGGTGAAACGTTGTTGTGATGCCTCGTGTAAGGAGGAGAAATGCGTACCCTCACGTTTCCGACTTTGATAAAGGTCCGATTCTAGCCTATCGCGATTGCGGTTTATTTCATCGCGACATTGCTGCTCGCGTTGGTCGATATCCAATGACTGTTAGCAGAATATAGAATCGGTGGGTTCAGGACGGTAATACGGAACGACGTGATGGCTCCCAACGGCCTCGTATCACTAGCAGTCGAGATGACAAGGATTTTATCCACATGGCTGTAAGGGATCGTGCAGCCACGTCTCGATCCCCGAGTCAACAGATGGGGACCTTTGCAAGGCAACAACCATCTGCACGAACAGTTCGACGACGTTTGCAGCAGCATGGACTATCAGCTCGGAGACCACAGCTGCGGTTACCCTGGACTCTGCATCACAGATAAGAATGCCTGCGATGGTGTACTCAACGACGAACCTGGGTGCACGAATGGCAAAACCTCATTTCTTTGAATGAATCCAGGTTCTGTTTACAGCATCATGATGGTCGCATCCTTGTTTGGTGACATAGCGGTGAACGCACATTGGAAGCGTGTATTCGTCATCGCCATACTGGCGTATCACCCGGCGTAATGGTGTGGGGTGTCATTGGTTACACGTCTCTGTCACCTCTTGTTCGCATTGACGACACTTGGAACAGTGGACGTTACATTTTAGATGTATTACGACCCGTGTCTGTACCCTTCATTCGATCCCTGCGAAACCCTACATTTCAGCAGGATAACGCACGACTGCATGTTGCGGGTCCTGTACGGTCGTTTCTGAATACAGAAAATATGCGACTGCTGCCTGGCCAGCACATTCTCCAGATCTCTCACCAATTGAAAACGTCTGGTCAATGGTGGCCGAGCAACTGGCTCGTCACAATACGCCAGTCACTACTCTTGATGAACTGTGGTATCGTGTTGAAGCTGCATGGGCAGCTGTACGTGTACACGCCATCCAAGCTCTGTTTGACTCAGTGCCCAGGCGTATCAAGGCCGTTATTACGGCAAGAGGTGGTTCTTCTGGCGACCTTCCGCGACCACGACGCCTCGGAGCCCGTTGCGTCACTGGCGGAGGTCGAAGAAGTTGCTGCCGTCCGTTCCGATGGCCTGCGCGATCATCTTGTCTAGACAGCACCGATAGGGCAGCCGCTCTGTCCTGGAATTCGCGCCCTCGGGCTGCTCCGCGGTTCCGGCGCAGATCGTCAGTGCACGTAGGCCTCTGCGCCCTCACCAGCGCCGCCAGCCCCTCCGCTGCCGTCCTGCCCGGGATGCTTTAAGAACTATGCACGGGAAGACTGCCCTGACAGGTGGACGTATTGTGCAGTGTGAACCCGTAACGGACATGTCAGATCGGTCTGCCGATCTCGGGTGCAGTCTTCTGGTTCTTCCAAGCTGATGATCGACGCTCAGGTCAGCTGTCGACCGCTGCAGATGCAGGTGGATTCTGGAGCAGTGGTCTCACAGATCAACTATTCGTCTTATGCGAACATTGGAGCGCCCTCCCCCCCCCCTAGCGCCCACACCTCAGCGGCTCCTTATTTATAATAATCAAGCGAGCGCCCTCTTGGGTCAGTTCACAGCCTCCGTCTTATATAAATTGGTTCGCCGGGAAGTTACCTTCCTTGTGGTTAACAATGCGGCCACGGCGGATTTCCTCAGATTGGATGCCTTCCGGGATTTTGGCTTCGCCACCGACGACAATAATCGTATTGTGTCTTCCCAGGTTCCATTCCCGGCAGTCTACACCTTGTGCTCAGAACGTCTGTTTCCATTATCTTGTGTGTATACAGGGTGTTACAAAAAGGTACGGCCAAACTTTCAGGAAACATTCCTCACACACAAAGAATCCTGGTGCTTTAGGGTACGCCTTAGTACATAGACAATCTCGTCCTCTATGGTGTTATATGGGTTGCCGGCCCTCAGGGGCTACCTTGGCTCCGGTATAACAGTGAGTGTTATCAACAAACTGATCTCTCGTTGGAAGAGATGTATTTGTCGTCAATATGACTATGTTGAGAAATAAATATTTAGATATGTATAATAAAGATGTAGAACACTAATAAGGTTTAATTTATTAAAAATGTTTAAAGAATTGTCACATAAAAAGTTCAGAGGCATTACTTTTCATCCTCCCTTGTGGTATTGTACGTTAGCTGTTTGAGTATAGTACTCTCTGAGGCAGAATGTGGAGATCAGCCCAGCATTTGTCTAAATGAGCGTGAAAATCGCCTAAAATCCACACTAAGGCTGGCCTGCGTACCATCTCACAGTCAGTGATCCGCAGCACAGATCCGATCCGGACCTGGCTCACATCCCTGAGTCTCACGCTAGTGCGTTGCACTCTACACAAATAATTAGTTGTCTGTTTTAATCGTACAGGTGGTTTAATTATCACCTAGAAAAAACTCAAGCTGCTACCATGAAATATACTGATCTTCTAGGTCTTTTTTCACTAACGGCCTTGCCACAGTGATAACACGGGTTCCCATCAGATCACCGAAGTTAAGCGCTGTTGTGCTTGCCTAGCACTAGGATGCGTCAGAGTGCACCCAGCCCACAAGTGTTCCTTTGTCCGTGGAAAGAGGAAGAAATCACTGTGAGCTGTGTCAGGTGAATACGGAGATGACACATTGAAGAAGCGTGTGTAACTGTCCAGTGCAGAATGAATTTGGCATGGTTATGGAGTAAAAACGGCCTCTTGGACAGCTTCCCGCGACTCTTCGCCTCCACAGCCTCTCGTCACCTCAACAGGAGACTATGGCACTGTGCCCCTGAGACAAATTGTCCCTTTCGAGACGAATCTGTTAGCATGAGATTGTGGTAGTCCCAAAATTTACTCAGCGTCACCTTACCCCATGATCGAAAGGTCTTCACGTTTCTTGGCAGTGGTAAATCCATATGTCTCCACTGCTTGCTTTACTTCTTTGTCTCAGAGTCATAATAACAGACCCAGCACTCTTGCATGGTGATTATGCGGCTAAGGAGGCCATAAGCATTGACCACACACAAGTGCAACATTTCTGCTTCTGCCTCAGTTCGACGGAATTTCGTTGGGTGTGAGCAGTTGCGGAACTCTTTCGTGTTCAAAATGCCAGATGAGATCTTGAAAACATGTATATGGCTGGTTTTCTGGTTCTTCACCATCACATCGATTGTGATGTGGCAGTTATCGAGTACCTGGTCCTCAACTTCTATTGCCATTCTAGGTCTTTCACGGAGATATTGTCTACCACTTTGTTCTTCGCCAGAATCTTTTGACCACATTGGAAGCATCTGTGGCACCAAAGCAGTTTCATATTATTGGTGCAAAATTTCATTTATCGATGCTTAGCTTTAGTCATGCTGCGCTCAGTCTTTTGAATACCTCCTCCAAACGTTGTACATGCTCTCCCATGTCTTGTGAAAACACTGTTTTGTAATCCAGATCGATTAAACGTTGTTTTGGTTTCAGTCCCCTATGTACACCATCCAACAATCTCCGAAAGGTGGCGTTTGCATTCTTTGAACCCTAATGGCACTTGATCGATCCTCTGGTTGGGTCTTAATGGCATTTGATGATATTGGAAATGACCTCATGGGACAGGAAAAGCTGGTGCTGCTTCTATTTGATGTTACCTGCTCTTGAAATCCGTTGTGGAGAGGTAGTTACACTGAGCCATATTGTCGAGCGTCTCTGTTATATTCGGTATCGGATATGCATCAGTGATGGTTCATACGCTGAGGAACCAGTAATCACAGTAAAATCTGTACTTTTAGTGCCATCAGGTGACATTTTTTTGGGGACCAAAATTACGGATGCTTCCCAGGAGCTATAACTATACTCAATAATATCATCATCAAGCTGCTGGTCGATAAATTATTCCATTGTCAGTTTCATACATTTTGGAACTCGATATGGTTCTTGTACGATGGAACACTATTCCCTGTTGGTATTGTGTTGCGTGAGAAGTGTTACTGGTAATGGATCACTTGGATTAAATAAATCAATGAACTGCAGTAACAGAGTTTCCTTTGCTTCTCTATGATTTCCTTGTAAATTTTCCACTTTCTCTCTTAATACAGATGCACTGACAGATGCGTGCGGCAGAGGTCCTCACTTGAGCAGTCGTAGCCATTTTCCTACAAAAATTCAAATTAGCAGTTAGTAAACCGAAACTTCCTGGCAGATTAAAACTGTGTGCCCGACCGAGACTCGAACTCGGGACTTTTGCCTTTCGCGGTCAAGTGCTCTACCAACTGAGCTACCGAAGCACGACTCACGCCCGGTACTTACAGCTTCACTTCTGCCAGTATCCGTCTCCTACCTTCCAAACTTTACAGAAGCTGTGAGTACCGGGCGTGAGTCGTGCTTCGGTAGCTCAGTTGGTACAGCACTTGCCCGCAAAAGGCAAAAGTCCCGAGTCTCGGTCGGGCACACAGTTTTAACCTGCCAGGAAGTTTCATATCAGCGCACACTCCGCTGCAGAGTGAAAATCTCATTCTGGAAACATCCCCTAGGCTGTGGCTAAGCCATGTCTCCACAGTATCCTTTCTTTCAGGAGTGCTAGTTCTGCAAGGTTCGCAGAAGAGCTTCTGTAAAGTTTGGAAGGTAGGAGACGGATACTGGCAGAAGTGAAGCTGTGAGGACCGGACGTGAGTCGTGCTTCGGTAGCTCAGTTGGTAGAGCACTTGCCCGCGAAAGACAAAAGTCCCGAGTTCGAGTCTCGGTCGGGCACACAGTTTTAATCTGCCAGGAAGTTTCATATCAGCGCACACTCCGCTGCAGAGTGAAAATCTCATTCTGGAAACGTCCCCTAGGCTGTGGCTAAGCCATGTCTCCACAGTATCCTTTCTTTCAGGAGTGCTAGTTCTGCAAGGTTCGCAGAAGAGCTTCTGTAAAGTTTGGAAGGTAGGAGACGGATACTGGCAGAAGTGAAGCTGTGAGTACCGGGCGTGAGTCGTGCTTCGGTAGCTCAGTTGGTAGAGCACTTGCCCGCGAAAGGCAAAAGTCCCGAGTTCGAGTCTCGGTCGGGCACACAGTTTTAATCTGCCAGGAAGTTTCATATCAGCGCACACTCCGCTGCAGAGTGAAAATCTCATTCTGGAAACGTCCCCTAGGCTGTGGCTAAGCCATGTCTCCACAGTATCCTTTCTTTCAGGAGTGCTAGTTCTGCAAGGTTCGCAGAAGAGCTTCTGTAAAGTTTGGAAGGTAGGAGACGGATACTGGCAGAAGTGAAGCTGTGAGTACCGGGCGTGAGTCGTGCTTCGGTAGCTCAGTTGGTAGAGCACTTGCCCGCGAAAGGCAAAAGTCCCGAGTTCGAGTCTCGGTCGGGCACACAGTTTTAATCTGCCAGGAAGTTTCATATCAGCGCACACTCCGCTGCAGAGTGAAAATCTCATTCTGGAAACATCCCCTAGGCTGTGGCTAGGCCATGTCTCCACAGTATCCTTTCTTTCAGGAGTGCTAGTTCTGCAAGGTTCGTAGAAGAGCTTCTGTAAAGTTTGGAAGGTAGGAGACGGATACTGGCAGAAGTGAAGCTGTGAGTACCGGGCGTGAGTCGTGCTTCGGTAGCTCAGTTGGTAGAGCACTTGCCTGCGAAAGGCAAAAGTCCTGAGTTCGAGTCTCGGTCGGGCACACAGTTTTAATCTGCCAGGAAGTTTCATATCAGCGCACACTCCGCTGCAGAGTGAAAATCTCATTCTGGAAACATCCCCTAGGCTGTGGCTAGGCCATGTCTCCACAGGATCCTTTCTTTCAGGAGTGCTAGTTCTGCAAGGTTCGCAGAAGAGCTTCTGTAAAGTTTGGAAGGTAGGAAACGGATACTGGCAGAAGTGAAGCTGTGAGTACCGGGCGTGAGTCGTGCTTCGGTAGCTCAGTTGGTAGAGCACTTGCCTGCGAAAGGCAAAAGTCCTGAGTTCGAGTCTCGGTCGGGCACACAGTTTTAATCTGCCAGGAAGTTTCATATCAGCGCACACTCCGCTGCAGAGTGAAAATCTCATTCTGGAAACATCCCCTAGGCTGTGGCTAGGCCATGTCTCCACAGGATCCTTTCTTTCAGGAGTGCTAGTTCTGCAAGGTTCGCAGAAGAGCTTCTGTAAAGTTTGGAAGGTAGGAAACGGATACTGGCAGAAGTGAAGCTGTGAGTACCGGGCGTGAGTCGTGCTTCGGTAGCTCAGTTGGTAGAGCACTTGCCCGCGAAAGGCAAAAGTCCCGATTTCGAGTCTCGGTCGGGCACACAGTTTTAATCTGCCAGGAGGTTTCATATCAGCGCACACTCCGCTGCAAAGTGAAAATCTCATTCCAGTTAGTAAACCATTTGGCAGATTCAGTTGCCCTTGCCAAACTTATCAAGACTGACCAGAGTCATAAAATCTCCATCCAAATCACTGTGACGCGTATTATACCTCTGCATACAAAACAGTGTCACTTATCAAATTCTTCGTTAGATGAAATGGCTCCATTACACATAATAAAGCCTTAGGTAGGTCCGCATCTGTGCTCGCTCAGATCAACTTCCCTGTACCTTGCGGTATCATATCACGCGAACTGATCTTTAGTGCCTGTGTCCGCAGTTTATTGCGTACCACGTTCATGGCCGGTGAACCTTGCGACAGTGAAACACTAGTAGCTATTGCCCCTAGTGGAAACAATTTTCCACCAGGTTTGAATGTACGCTGCAAAAGGTCAATTTTTGCTTGATGTTTAGCAAAAATCGAATCCCAAGATAGCATAATACAAGCGGCAATACTTCTACATGCTCTCGAAAACACTTATTTCCCACCTTAACACCGCTTCAAGTCATTGTCACCTACTCCAAGTACCCAATACAGTGGCGGCCACAGCCTCTTTCGACCCAAGAGATCCAGAATGACTACTGAAACGTGAGCCCCTCTGTCCACCAGAAATTTATGTTCTGTACTTTTTCCTTTGCGTAGAAAACAACACTCCATCTCTGCATACGTTTCTACAGTCTCATGTAATGCCGTCCGACGGGTTAGGCATCCCAGTTTCCGTTTAACGTGCGGTTATTAGTACGATGCTTGTCCCGTGCTTCCTTCCTACAATCACTCGCTTTATGGCCTATCTCTCCACATTCATAACATTCTTGTTGACGACATTAGACCCTGATTAGTTCCTGATATGGCCCGCGCTCCCACATGTAACAAAACTCACTGCAGAAGCAAAAACACCACGTTCACTGTGTCGCCGATCTTCTCCAATTGTGTAGCAATCCTTATGGCAGCAGATAACTCAGTTGGGTTCTCCATTCCGTCCTTCCTTGACATATCAGCAGAAATACCTCTTAGAAACACATCCAGAGCCCCATTTTCTGCCTCACGCAGGATCACTCTATCGGACTTCCCATTCTGCGTTAGTTCATCCGTTTGCGATTTCAGTTTCTTAATCCGGTCAGAGAAAGATTCCACTGATTCGCCGTACTTGTGTGATGATCCATTGATTTGATCTCTAAAGAGCCTCTCGCTGTTCTGCTTCCGATAGCGCTGTATTAGACCGTTAGACAGCCATCAAACGTTTAGACCTTACTGAGTGTCTCATGGTACATGACGTAAGTTCTCGCGTCAACCACTAATATAGATCTAGACATGTTCAAGGACGTTTCTTCCGACTATTTTCCCAATTTGGTTTCAGTGTGTGCCGGCCGGTGTGGCCGAGTGGTTCTAGGGTCTACAGTCTGGAACTGCGCGACCGCTACGGTCGCAGGTTCGAATCCTGCCTCGGGCATGGATGTGTGTGATGTTCTTAGGCTAGTTAGGTTTAAGTAGTTCTAAGTTCTAGGGGACTGAGGACCTCAGAAGTTCAGTCCCATAGTGCTCAGAGCCAATTGAACCATTTGTTAGCCTGTACATCATTAATAAAAGTAGATACATCTTCGGCTGGTTTCCCTGAAAATGGCGCCCTGAGGTTAGCTGCTGGTACACTCAACTCGGTTTTATTTTCTTCTGAGTCAGGCACTGCCTGGCCCCCAGTGGTTTCCCATTGCTCTATTCTCCTACGCGCTGCTTCATTGTCTTGCCCCATTTGCGATATAGTTTGTAACAATGCGGCTATTGGCCCAATCAAAGCTTCCACCGTTTTATTCAGAATCGCTGCTCGTGTTTCTCGCATTTGTGTGAACTTCATCTGACGCTTTACCAGAAAAGAAGGAAACTATTCACACAATGGGCAAAAACAGGAATTTACCTATACTTTACGCCATAGCCCAACGAGATTCGGTGCACTGGTGTGCTCCCTTCTATACGAACTAAGAGTGGCACACAAAGCTTGAATACATGGCAAGTCATTCACAGGCAAATTACAGTACAGACACCTCACTGGGTGCAAGTAAACTTCTCTAGTGTTCTCACAGAATTTAGACGAAACTGTAGGTTCCTGCGTTCTAACAAACGACACTTTTAACATACTGTGAAGGTCCCTATGACTCAACATTGCCATAAGAAAGTACACAACAAGGAAGCAAACAAATACTAGTCACACACCACACTGCATTGTTACGTACTTCATCTTGTCGCTGTTGACCTCATGTCAGAGAGGCCTAGACAATCGTCTGCTGTTTTCCTAGATGTGAGGCATCAGGCGCAGAAATCTCTACCCCTGGCAACCACTAGCTGACACCAGATATGTTGTTGTTGTTGTTGTTTGTCTTCAGTCCTGAGACTGGTTTGATGCAGCTCTCCATGCTACTCTATCCTGTGCAAGCGTCTTCATCTCCCAGTACCTACTGCAACCTACATCCTTCTGAATCTGCTTAGTGTATTCATCTCTTGGTCTTCCTCTACCATTTTTACCCTCCACGCTGCCCTCCAATACGAAATTGCTGATCCCTTGATGCCTCAGAACATGTCCTACCAACCGACCCCTTCTTCTGGTCAAGTTGTGCCACAAACTTCTCTTCTCCCCAATCCTATTCAATAGTTCCTCATTAGTTATGTGATATACCCATCTAATCGTCAGCATTCTTCTGTAGCACCACATTTCGAAAGCTTCTATTGTCTTCTTGTCCAAACTATTTATTGTCCATGTTTCACTTCCATACATGGCTACAATCCATACAAATACTTTCAGAAATGACTTCCTGACACTTAAATCTATACTCGATGTTAACAAATTTCTCTTCTTCAGAAACGCTTTCCTTGCCATTGCCAGTCTACATTTTATATCCTCTCTACTTCGACCATCATCAGTTATTTTACTCCCTAAATAGCAAAACTCCTTTACCACTTTAAGTGTCTCATTTCCTAATCTAATTCCCTCGGCATCACCCGACTTAATTCGACTACATTCCATTATTCTCGCGTTGTTTTGTTGATTTTCATCTTATATCCTCCTTTCAAGACACTGTCCATTCCGTTCAACTGCTCTTCCAAGTCCTTTGCTGTGTCTGACAGAATTAAAATGTCATCGGCGAACCTCAAAGTTTTTATTTCTTCTCCATGGATTTTAATACCTACTCCAAAATTTTCTTTTGTTTCCTTCACTGCTTGCTCAATATACAGATTGAATAACATCGGGGAGAGGCTGCAACCCTGTATTACTCCATTCCCAACCACTGCTTGCCTTTCATGTCCCTCGACTCTTATAACTGCCATCTGGTTTCTGTACAAATTGTAAATAGCCTTTCGCTCCCTGTATTTTACCTCTGCCACCTTTAGAATTTGAAAGAGAGTATTCCAGTCAACAATGTCAAAAGCTTTCTCTAAGTCTACACATGCTAGAAACGTAGGTTTGCCTTTCCTTAATCTTTCTTCTAGGATAAGTCGTAGGGTCAGTATTGCCTCACGTGTTCCAGTATTTCTACGGAATCCAAACTGATCTTCCCCGAGGCTGGCTTCTACTTGTTTTTCCATTCGTCTGTAAAGAATTCGAGTTAGTATTTTGCAGCTGTGGCTTATTAAACTGATAGTTCGGTAGTTTTCACATCTGTCAACACCTACTTTCTTTGGGATTGGAATTATTATATTCTTCTTGAAGTCTGAGGGTATTTCGCCTGTTTCATACATCTTGCTCACCAGATGGTACAGTTTCGTCAGGACTGGCTCTCCCAAGGCCGTCAGTAGTTCCAATGGAATGTTGTCGACTCCGGGGGCCTTGTTTCGACTCAGGTCTTTCAATGCTCTGTCAAACTCTTCACGCAGTATCGTATCTCCCATTTCATCTTCATCTACATCCTCTTCCATTTCCATAATATTCTCCTCAAGTACACTGCCCTTGTATAGATCCTCTATATACTCCTTCCACCTTTCTGCTTTCCCTTCTTTGCTTAGAACTGGGTTTCCATCTGAGCTCTTGATATTCATACAAGTGGTCCTCTTTTCTCCAAAGGTCTCTTTAATTTTTCTGTAGGCAGTATCTATCTTACTCCTAGTAAGATAAGCCTCTACATCCTTACATTTGTCCTCTAGTCATCCCTGTTTAGCCATTTTGCACTTCCTGTCGATCTCATTTTTGAGACGTCTGTATTCCTTTTTGCCTGCTTCATTTACTGCATTTTTATATTTTCTCCTTTCATCAATTAAATTCAATATTTCTTCTGTTACCCAAGGATTTCTACTAGCCCTCGTCTTTTTACCTACTTGATCCTCTGCTGCCTTCACTACTTCATCCCTCAAAGCTACCCATTCTTCTTCTACTGTATTTCTTTCCCCTGTTTCTGTCAATTGTTCCGTTATGCTCTCCCTGAAACTCTCTACAACCTCTGGGTCTGTCAGTTCATCCAGGTCCCATATCCTTTAATTCCCACCTTTTTGCAGTTTCTTCAGTTTTAATCTACAGTTCATAACCAATAGATTGTGGTCAGAGTCCACATCTGCCCCTGGAAATGTCTTACAATTTAAAACCTGGTTCCTAAATCTCTGTCTTACCATTATATAATCTATCTGATACCTTTCAGTATCTTCGGGGTTCTTCCATGTATACAACCTCCTTTCATGATTCTGAAACCAAGTGTTAGCTATGATTAAGTTGTGCTCTGTGCAAAATTCTACCAGGCGGCTTCCTCTTTAAGTTCTTAGCCCCAATCCATATTCACCTACTACGTTTCCTTCTCTCCCTTTTCCTACACTCGAATTCCAGTCACCCATGACTATTAAATTGTCGTCTCCCTTCACTATCTGAATAATTTCATTTATTTCATCATACATTTCTTCAATTTCTTCGTCATCTGCAGAGCTAGTTGGCATATAAACTTGTACCACTGTAGTAGGTGTGGGCTTCGTATCTATCTTGGCCACAATAATGCGTTCACTATGCTGATTGTAGTAGCTTACCCGCATTCCTATTTTCCTATTCATTATTAAACCTACTCCTGCATTACCCCTATTTGATTTTGTGTTAATAACCCTGTAGTCACCTGACCAGAAGTCTTGTTCCTCCTGCCACCGAACTTCACTAATTCCCACTATTTCTAACATTAACCTATCCATTTCCCTTTTTAAATTTTCTAACCTACCTGCCCGATTAAGGGATCTGACATTCCACGCTCCGATCCGTAGAACCCCAGTTTTCTTCCTCCTGATAACGGCATACTCTTGAGTAGTCCCCGCCCGGAGATCCGAATGGGGGACTATTTTACTTCCGGAATATTTTACCCAAGAGGACTCCATCATCATTTAATCATACAGTAAAGCTGCATGCCCTCGGGAAAAATTAAGGCCGTAGCTTCCCTTTGCTTTCAGCCGTTCGCAGTACCAGCACAGCAAGGCCGTTTTGGTTATTGTTACAAGGCCAGATCAGTCAATCATCCAGACTGTTGCCCTTGCAACTACTGAAAAGGCTGCTGCCGCTCTTCAGGAACCGCACGTTTGTCTGGCCTCTCAACAGATACCCCTCCGTTGTGGTTGCACCTACGGTACGGCTATCTGTATCGCTGAGGCACGCAAGCCTCCCCACCAACGACAAGGTCCATGGTTCATGAGGGGGGGGGGGGGGGGGGCACCAGATATAGGAAACCAGTTTCAGTCTCCTACAGTCGTCAGGTCAGAGCCCGGCGGGATGCAGTGGTGAGGATCTAAATAGGTTCGAGAGCGCCAAGAAAACATCATTGACAATAACAATATTTATTGGGATACAGTACAGGATTGTCATCCAAAGCGCAGCGCCACAGCCTGGCTGGCAAAGTAGTGCCAAGTCAGCGACTAGTCTTGCAGTATCGACAGCATAGCGAAGCGTTAGGTGGCAAATGCTACCTCACGGGCTGCCGTCGATCGCGGAATCCAGTGACTTCCAGCTGTGTATATCTATCTCAAAAGCGGTCTCGTGGACGTCGAAGATCTCCACTCAGGAGTCTTGCCCCAGGTCCACCTGAAATACTCACTGTCTCGCAGGGGTCGGCCCTCAGCCCATTTGGGAAACAGGAGCAAGCGGTATTGGTGTCTGCCACAGGAACGGGATGAGCAGCAGCGGTGCCCACCCACTAGAAGGCGAATTATGGACAGCGTCCAGGCCAAACGTCCAGCAGAGGAGCAGGGTGATGGCGGCCTCCACGCCCCGTCAGTGCTGCTTCGAATGTTGGCACTGCTGCTGGCAGCGGCAGCGTCCTTCCAACTGAACTGGCCGAGCGGTTGTAGGCGCTTCAGTCGCGAACCGCGAGACCGCTACGGCCGCAGGTTCGAATCCTGCCTCGGGCATGGATGTGTGTGATGTCCTTAGGTTAGTTAGGTTTAAGTAGTTCTAAGTTCTAGGGGACTGATGACCTCAGATGTTAAGTCTCATGGTGCTCAGAGCCATTTGAACCATTTTGAGGCAACTCGACTCATGGTTACATAGATGATCGAAGACAGCTAGGAGTGCTGGGGCTCAACCTCCATAGCCTCCCCTCCCACTGGAGATCAGCAACCGACACAGGGTCTGACATTAGACACTGGGCAGCCGAAAATCGGCACTCAGGAATCAGATATTTTCTTAAAGATGGGTGAGATATTTACGTTGGCGCTTCCCATGCGCTCCGCAGCATTGGGGATGGCAATGACATCATGTGTCCCAGTTTTTCTTCACAGTCAGCTCTCCTAGTGACTTCATACGTTCGCAACTTCACCTTTCAGGCGCTCTTTTCAGCTGAATAGTTACTGTTGTATTGTATCTAGCATTCCTTAAGGAACTCTGCTTTGTCATTAGTATGGCGATGTCTGTAAGCTTCCATGATATCATTCTACTTCGCTTGCAGACTTGGTCGCTCGGTCGTTCCCGCGTGCTGTGATACCTTCCGTGTTTGCCGCAAATCGTTCAGCATTTCCCGTTAGCGAGCAGCCTACTGGTCACTGATACAGGCGGTTTGACTTCTTCTAGCTGCCAATGTATAACTTGGACGATCTTTTAGTGCCGCCGGGAATTAACAGGAGTAAGCTATAGGAAAAGATGGTTAATTTGCAGGACGTACAAGAACCAAGAGGAAACAAAAGACTGGAAGACCAAGATTAAAGTGCTCGCATTGAAGAGAATGTAGGTCAGGGATGAAGTATTTCGCCACTACTTTTCAGTCTATACACCGGAAAAGCAGTGACAGCAATAAAATGAAAGATTTTATAATGTGATCAAACTTTGGGGTGAAAGGATATCAGTGACAAAATTTGTTGATGACGCTGCTATCCTGAGTGAAGCTGAAGAAGAATTACAAGACCTGTTGAACGGAATGACTAGTGCAATGAGTACGGAATACAAAGTGAGTGTAAACTAAAGAAAGACGAAAGTAATGAGAAGTAGCATAAATAATAATACCGAGAAGCTTAATATCAAAATTGGTAATCATAAAGTAGATGAACTATGAAATTCTACTGTATCGGAACCAAAATAAGCTACAACAGGTGAAGCAAGGAGGACATAAAAAGCAGACTACTACAGTCGAAAAGGACATTCTTGGCCAAGACGACTCTTCTAGTATCAATTACAGACTCTAATTTGAGAAACAAATTTCTTAGAATGTACGTTTGGAGCACAGTACTGTACGTTAGTGAATCATGGACAGTGGGTGAACTGGGACGGAAGAGAACCGAAGTATTTGAGATGTGGTGCTGCAGAAGATCATTGAAAATTAGATGGATTGATAAGGAATGAAGAGGTGCTCCACAGAATCGGTAAGGAAGGAACGTATGAAAAGCAACAAGAAGAAGAAGGGGCATGATGACATGTGTTAAGACTGCAGTGAATAACTTCCATGGTAGTAAAGTGATCCGTAGTGACCAAAAACTGTAGGAGGAGACAGGAACAGGCATACATCCAACAAATAATTGAGAACAAAGAGTCCAAGTGCTACTCTGAGATGAATTAGTTGGTACAGGAGAGGAATTCGTGGCGAGCCACACCAACCAGTCAGAGGACTGATAAACTAAAGCAGAAAAGAAGCCGCCCTTTGGTGTGCCTTCTTGTATTTTGTATATAGGACCATTCGGCTAGCTCGTCCATCTTTGAATTTTGATTATCCCACCATTTAGAGAATTTTGAATATCCTGCCATTTTATACATAGAGTAGTTGGTTCAAATGGCTCAAAGCACTATGGGACTTAACATCTGAGGTCATCAGTCCCCCAAACGTAAAACTAATTAAGCCTAACTAACCTAAGGGCATCACACACATCCATGCCCGAGGCAGGATTCGAACCTACGACCGTAGCAGCAGCATGGTTCCGGACTAAAACGCCTAGAACCGCACGGTCACAACGGCCGGCGGTGTAGATGGGCTATGATGTCACAGAGGGAGGAAGAAAGCTGATAACAATGCATGGTACCATCATTAATGACATCATCAGAAATCTAGCAACAGTGCACAGTGGACCATAGAGTACAGAGGTAAAATACTCCAAACTATCGAATTTGGACTGTGGATGTGCTTAAATATTCAACTGAAAGCCGTAACGAAGTAATATTTAAACATTTAATCACCTGACAGCGAATACATGTTATTATATCAATTTCACTGTAAAATTACATTCGTAATAAGTAAATAAATGCCCCAAAAAATTAAAATAGCGAAAAACCAATGAACACATAAGCCGAAACCATCGTAAAGTTGCCATAAAGTAGTTGCAAAAGTAAGTAAGCTCACTCACGTATTCGAAAATGTTGCAATATAATGAGTTACAGAACGTAAACGTAAGTTCCTGAGCCTCTTTATTTAGACCTTTCACCAATGAGAAATAACCTACTACACACATTAAAAAAAGGTTTTGCATCGGCCCGGTTCCCAGAACTCCTGAAGGCGTTGACTGTGGATATTGTATCACAGACACAGTCCCTCTGACTGTTCTGAGGTGTCACTAAACCCACCCAGATATGTAAACAACCATGCATGGTTCAAATGGTTCAAATGGCTCCAAGCACTATGGAACTTAACATCCGAGGTCATCAGTCCCCTAGACCTAGAACTACTTAAACCTAACGACAACACACACTTCCATGCCCGAGGCAGGATTCGAACCTACGACCGTAGCAGCAGCGCGGTTCCGAACTAAAGCGCCTAGAACCGCTCGGCCACCTCGGCCGGCAACCGTGCATGAGCAGCGCCTATTAGACGGACGGGTCCGACAGCCGATCAGTTCCAGTCATTCAACCAGGAAGGAGGTGCACGGCTTGTGTTGTCTGTAGTTCAACCATGCCTAGACCGGTTCGACCGCGTCCACAGTGCTACATTGTGACAGGAAGGGCTCTCAACAAGGGAAGTGCCCAGGCGTCTCGGAGCGAACCAAAGCGATGTGGAGGAGATACAGAGAGTCAGGAGCTGTCGATGACATGCCTCCCTGAGGACGCCCAGGGGCTACTACTGCAGTGGATGACCGCTACCTAAGGATTATGGCTGGGAGGAACTCTGACAGCAACGCCACCATGTTGAATAATGCTTTTCGTGTAGCCACAGGAAGTCATGTTACGACTCAAACTGTGTGCAATAGGCTGTATGATGCGCAACTTCACTCCCGACGTCCATGGCGAGGTCCACCTATGCAACCACGACACCGTGCAGCGGGGTACAGATGGGCCCAGCAACATGCCGAATGAACCGCTCAGGATTGGCATCACATTCCCTTCACCGATGAGTGTCGCATATGCCTTCGACCAGACAATCGCCGGAGACGTGTTTGGAGGCAACCCGGTCAGGCTTAACGCCTTAGACACGCTGTCCAACGAGTGCAGCAAGATGGAGGGTGGCATTATGTGGGGCCGACGTACTTCGCTGCTGGCCATGTAAGGTGCTGTAACAGATGCACGATATGTGAATGCCATCCTCCGACAAATAGTGCAACCATATCGTCAGCATACTGGCGAGACATTCGTCTTCATGGACGACAGTTCGCACCCCCATCGTGCACATCTTGTGAATGACTTCCTTCAGGGTAACGACATCGCTCGACTAGAGTGGCCAACATGTTGTCCAGACATGAACCCTACCAAACATGCCTGAGATAGATTGAAAAGGGCTGTTTATGGACGACGTGACCAACCAACCACTCTGAGGGATCTACGCCGAATCGCCGTTGAGGAGTGGGACAATCTGGACCAACAGTGCCTTGTGGATAGTATGGCACGGCGAATACAGGCATGCATCAGCGCAAGAGGACGTGCTACTGGCTATTAGAGGTACCGGTGTGTACAGTAATCTGGACCACCACCCGTGAAGGTCCCACTGTATGGTAGTAAAACATGCAATGTGTGGTTTTCATGAGCAATAAAAATAGCGGAAATGTTGTTTATGTTCATCTCTATTCCAATTTTCTGTACAGGTTCCGGAACTCTCGGAACCGAGGTGATGCAGAACTTTTTTTGACGTTTGTATATTCCGACTGGTCGTAGACGAACGCCACAGCGCGCACTCATTTTAGAAAATAAAACATATAAACACACAAAATTCCCTAATATTACTGATCACACAAATGCAGGAGCACATCCTCAAAAATACTCAAAATTGCTCACATAATAGCAAAAAAGCAAAAATAGGCAATTTCAGAAAAAAGTTGTGGTAGCGAAATGATAAGAATAACATTTGAATCTAAATACTTTGTAAATACATTAATGAAACACGCATATTTGCCGAACTCAATGAAAACAAAATTACATAAGAAACTATGCGAACTTCTTGTAAGAATCTCGAGAAAGAAGTGACTGCGTTATGGCTACGTGAATCATAATGACGCTTTATTATGCGTCATAAATGATGCTGTCTGGCGGTGTCAACAGCTGGATGATGGTAGCGTTATTGTAGCAGGTTCGTTAATCTTAAAATACAACTGAAACAATTGTTTGACGTATTCATAATCGATTTGACAATGGTAACATTCCTCCGTCACATCCCTCCGGATATGAGTGTCAGGTTCAGAGTTTATAAAGTTTAGGGAATCACAACAAGCTCAATATGAAAATTCTGCTCGCCCGCTTTTTACTCAGTACACAACCGTGAATTCGTAGTCCGCCTGTCAACATTCACATTTCTGATCACAATAAAAACTATTTAACTGTATTTATAACCGTTTACACTATCCTAACGTGCGTGAAACTACATTATCTTGCTAATGAAAACTATAAAACTCATCAGCTTTTGCCATTCACGTCAAATCAGCGAATTCATGCCAGCCAGGCAAGTAACAGTCACAGCTTTCCAGCATATACATTGTCAGCAGTACGTAGCTTGTAGCATTTCACGAGACTCACACTATTTGAATTGCTCCTATCGTTTTTCGCACAATGTTCATCGCATTATGAAGTCTGTACTCTTCTCGTACTTAAGTGCTCGGCAGTATCAGGCATTCTCGGCATTCTGACATAACACAGTCCTGCTTATTTAGAAATATCTATGGTTATTATAAGCAACCACGTTTTTCAAACTTTTGATACGATTTATGATTTATTTTCTGTACCATGTACTAGTTTTCGAGCATTGCAGGCTCATCATCAGATGGAAATGTTATAGAAACATTGTCTGGATGCCCACATAGTACTAGGGGCAGAAAGTTGGCTGAAACCAGATGTAAACAGTAATGAAATTCTAAACTAAGATTGGAATGTATACCGCAATGACAGGCTGGACAGTGAAGGGGGAGGCGTGTTTATAGCGATAATAAGTGCAATAGTATCGAAGGAAATTGACGGAGATCCGAAATGTGAAATAATTTGCGTGAAGGTCACAGTTAAAGCAGGCTCAGACATGGTAATTAGATGTCTCTATAGGCCCCCTGGCTCAGCAGCTGTTGTGGCTGAGCACCTGAAGGATAATATGGAAAATTTTTCGAGTAGATTTTCCCACCATGCTATAGTTCTGGATGAAGATTTTAAATTGTCGGATATAGACTGGGAGACTCAAACGTTCATAACGGGTGGCAGCGACAAAGAATCCAGTGAAATTTTTTTAAAGGGAAACAGCGATCATAAAGCGGTTACTGCATCGATGATTTCAGCCGTAAATAGAAATATTAGAAAAGGTAGGAAGATTTTTCTGTTTAGCAAAAGTGACAAAAAGCAGATTTCAGTGTACCTGATGGCTCAACACAAAAGTTTTGTCTCAAGTACAGATAGTATTGAGCATCAGTGTACAAAGTTCAAAACCATCGTACAATATGTGTTAGATGAGAATGTGCCAAGCAAGATCGTAAGAAATGGAACAGAGCCACCGTGGTACAACAACCGAGTTAGAAAACTCCTGCGGAAGCAAAGGGAACGTCACAGTATACATAAACATAGCCAAAGCCTTGCAGACAAACAAAAATTACGCAAAGCGAAATGTAGTGTGAGGAGGGCTATGCGAGAGGCGTTCAATGAATTCGAAAGTAAAGTTCTATGTACTGACTTGGCAGAAAATCTTAAGAAATTTTGGTCTTATGTCAAAGCGGTAGGTGTATCAAAACAAAATGTCCAGACACTCTGTGACCAAAATGGTACTGAAACAGAGGAAGACTGCGCTGTAGTTCCTTGTCTAGATTTTCGCACAGATGACAAAATGGTAGATACCGAAATAGACGACAGAGGGATAGAGAAACAATTAAAATCTCTCAAAAGAGGAAAGGCCGCTGGACCTGATGGGATACCAGTTGGATTTTACACAGAGTACGCGAAGGATCTTGCCCCCTTCTTGCATCGGCATACCGTAGGTCTATAGAAGAGCGTAGCGTTCCAAAGGATTGGAACAGGGCACAGGTCATCCCCGTTTTCAAGAAGGGACGTCGAACGGATGTGCTGAACTATAGACCCGTATCTCTAACGTCTATCAGTTGTAGAATTTTGGAACACGTATTATGTTCGAGTATAATGACTTTTCTGGAGAGTAGAAATCTACTCTGTAGGAATCAGCATGGGTTTCGAAAAAGACGGTCGTGTGAAATCCAGCTCGCGCTATTCGTCCACGAGACTCAGAGGGCCATAAACACTGGTTCCCAGGTAGATGCCCTGTTTCTTGACTTCCGCAGGGGTTTGATACAGTTCCCCACAGTCATTTAATGAACAAAGTAAGAGCATATGGACTATCAGACCAATTGTGTGATTGGATTGAGGAGTTCCTAGATAACAGAACGCAGCATGTAATTCTCAATGGAGAGAAGTCTTCCGAAGTAAGAGTGATTTCAGGTGCGCCGCAGGGAGTGTCGTAGGACCGTTGCTATTCACAATATACATAAATGACCTTGTGGATAACATTGGAAGTTCATTGAGGCTTTTAGCGGATGATGCTGTGGTATATCGAGAGGTTGTAAGAATGGAAAATTGTACTGAAATGCAGAAGAATCTGCGACGAATTGACACATGATGCGGGGAATGGCAATTGAATCTCAATGTAGACAATTTTAATGTGCTGCGAATACATAGAAAGAAAGATCTCTTATTATTTAGCTACAATATAGCAGGTCAGCAACTGGAAGCAGTTAATATCATAAATTATCTGGGAGGACGCATTAAGAGTGATTTAAAATGGAATGATCATATAAAGTCGATCGTCGGTAAAGCAATGCCAGACTGAGATTCATTGGAAGAATCCCAAGGAAATTCAATCCGAAAACAAAGGAAGTAGGTTACAGTACGCTTGTTCGCCCACTGATTGAATACTGCTGAGCAGTGTGGGATCCGTACCAGATAGGGTTGATAGAAGAGATAGAGAAGATCCAACGGTGAGCAGCGCGCTTCGTTACAGGATCATTTAGTAATCGCGAAAGCGTTACGGAGATGATAGATAAACTCCAGTGGAAGACTCTGCAGGAGAGACGCTTAGTAGCTCGGTACGGGCTTTTGTTGAAATTTCGAGAACATACCTTCACCGAGGAGTCAAGCTGTATATTGCTCCCTCCTACGTATATCTCGCGAAGAGACCATCAGCATAAAATCAGAGAGACTAGAACCCACACAGAGTCATACCGACAATCCTTCTTTCTCCGAACAATACGAGACCGGAATAGAAGGGAGAGCCGATAGAGGTACTCAAGGTACCCTCCGCCACACACCGTCAGGTGGCTTGCTGAGCATGGATGTAGATGTAGATGTCTGGATGTGCATTATGTGGCAGTGTAGCTATGGTCGTAGTGCTGTCGAAAATAATGGAAATTTAGTGAGGCGGCGTCCTGCGAGGGCTGAACTGTTGCAAATTGCAAACGCGTGGCGGCGCGGCGACAGCGCGAAAATATTAAACAGCCACCAAGGGTCAAACTGTCCTACGTGAGCGCGCATGCGCGAGGTATCGTGCGACGCGCGATGTGACGTACTGGGCCCGATCAGTTGGTTTGATACTTACTCTAGAAGTGGACGCGATTTGCGGTCTGTATTTCAACTTACAGTGCAAGATATTTCAATCACTAGTGTGCGACGACATTTCATCAATTGGAATTAGAGAAATAAAAATTATAATAACACTATTATATCGTCCCGTGAATGGGAGGAATTTGGTACTATAACTAAGTACGTATAAAGACTAATCTACACGGCGACACTAGGTTGCAGGCAACTGCACTAGCGACCACTGCACATGCGCGCTGCGTGTTTGCCCAACTCGTTGGTGAAATTAAGCACTTTCGGCGAGTTTCAACTTTGGCGACACTAGTTGCATGAGTTTTGAGGTTATGTGTGTTCGTATAGTGTAGAGAAACTGATATATGAAGTGGGGAACGGAGAATAATGTTCGCGTTTTGGATATCTATGCTTTGAATAGGTGTTTGTAGGATGTCAATGATGATTACAAAATAAGCAACATATTGCTGCCGCTGAGACCGTCATGCGCAATCATAACATAGGTGGTTTAACAATATCTGAGCTGCAGGGCAAAATTTATTGAGTTAGGAGCACATATACAACTGTATTAACAAAAATACAAGCAAGTGTTATTCTAGCTGTGGAATGCTCTCGTCTACAAGACTAAAATCCCGTCTTTCGAGTTGGCATTCCAATTCTTCATACAAATAGTGAAATTCTCCATGCATATGCCTTTTCAAATACATGATATTAATTTCACTGCTTTGTCGTAGACATTGTTTCTTGACTACCTGATAATTCAGATAAAAGTTTTTCATTATAAATGACTTTCGTCTAATCATAATGAATGCGTTGTGATGACCGGGTGGGAGTGCTCAGTGTAGAATAGTGGGTCTGGTTCCAGGAATTGTTCACAACTGAGTTGCACGCTACTTGCACTTGACACAGATTCTTTTTCCTCCATACTATAGTCAGATATAGCTTTCGTTTCAGCTTCAAAACAATTGCAATATGTCAGCTCCGTTTGGTACGTTGCAATATATCACCAAAAATGAGCCAAACGTAAACTAGCCAGCTAGCACGTTATTCGCTGTAAACCGCTCAAATTTTACGCGGTACTTTACTTAGAAATTAAGTATCACAAAACATATGATTAATATCGAAAAAATCATCAGGTTGTCATGTGAAATTATCAGATAGGAAAAGAGTCAATTTCGTGTGACAGTTATGTTGCTTAGAATCGAATGAGAAGTATTTGATAGTAAAGAAAACACACATTTTTCTCACGTATCAGTAGCAAGTCGGTGCGCGGCTGGGCTACAGACGTAGGACAGGGAAACTGCATCGCACCACTTCGCGATGGACCGCTCGCCTATTTGCGCGATCCCGCGCAGCGCCGCGCTCGCATCATACCACTCACGTAGTACGAGGTGTTAACGGCAGCGAAATGTTTATGAAACGAAATTATTGCTATGTTTTGCCTCATGGCATCCTTGATGAATTCTTTCTAGCAATGGATATTATGCAGGTTGTACACCAATATGCACAGTTTTCAGCTGCACTTCGTTTCGTACTCATTCCCAGTAAATCACACTGGACGTAAGTACTAAGAATATGAACGGGCTAGATATCACATTTTGCCTTAGAACGATCTTTAACCTGAGATACAATAGAATAAATATTTACAGCCATAAATAACGGATGTAAGTGAACATTGAAAGCTGAAAGAGTGTCCATATGCATACAATACGTAAGTAATATGAATGGGTCACTACGATCTGTGACAGAGCTTTTTTCCGTAGAGCCATGGCACCATAAATAACTAAGTTTAAAACCGTTTTCAGTAAACAAACAAAGTGACATGGTTGTTTCATGAGTAAGAAAATAATAATTTATGCAGAAGGATGAATATATTTTTTAAGGTGTTTGATGTTATTTTGGAAATTCTGGAACATAAAGTTCTGAGTTAATTCAGCTTGGTCTGATGTGATTTTAGCTTCCGATTGTAAATATCTACCTACTCAAGGAGATTCATCCGTAACCCTTTGTCAGAAACGTGTAACATATGAAAATTATCACTGATATCACTAACAGGGTGATCATGATGGCCAATGTGTGATGCAACGTTGGACATGTTTCAGCTTTTGAGTCAGAGGTCACCAATAAGTTCTTTGTAGTCGGTTGCAAAGTTTCGCTCTATTTGTCCTACACAGGGGCAGAAACAAGGGCACGTGAGTTCATATAAGCTGAACTTTCGAAGCCATTCTCTAGTGGATTTATTACTCTGAAGAATTTTATTTTGTTCTTTATTGCCTGTATGGAAGGATATGTTAATATTATGTGGTCTGCAAAAGTTTCCTGGTTCGAATGACACTTTACCAAAGAAGACAGAAGACAGACTAAATTTTGCACTTCATTTTTAGCATGCACTGGTGATGGTTGTTCTTTCAGTTTATTTTGTATTTGCTCAAGTAGGATGTTTATGTTGGCGGAATCATATCTACTGTTTTGGGCTATAGATTTTAATATATTCGTTTTATTACAGTAATCTGCTTCACTGACAGGGATGTAGAGCATACAGTACACAGCTTTCCTGAAGAAAATGATTTCATGTTGGTTTTGGTGGCATAAGGTGCTGTTAATGACAAAATCGGTGGTAGTGAGTTTTCTGTAGATTTAGAAAGTATATTTGTTGTTTCGTGGTCTTCAGCACGAAGACTGGTTTGATCCAGCTCTCCATGCTACTCTATCCTGTGCAAGTCTCTTGATCTCCGAATTACTACAGCAACCTACAACCTTCTGAAACTACTTACCGTATTCATCACTTGGTCTCCCTATACGATTCCTTCCCCCATCCCTGGCCTAATCCCTTGATACCTCATAATGTGCCCTATCAATGAGCCCTTCTTCTAGTCATGTTGTGCCACAACTTTCTTTCCTCATCACTTAAGTGTTCTGCCCATATAATCTTTAGCATTCTTCTGTAGAATCGTATTTCATAAGCTTCTGTTCTCTTCTTGTCTGAACTGTTTATTGCCAACGTTTCACTTCCATGAATGTGTATTCTGTGTTAACAAATTTCTGTTCTTAAGAAACGCTTTTCTTGTCATCGTCAATCTACATTTTATATCCTCACTACTTCGGCCATGATCAGTTATTTTGCTGCCCAAATAGGAAAACTCTACTATTTTAAGGGTCTCCTTTCCTAATCTAATTCCCTCAGCATCATCTGATTTAATTCGACTACAATCCGTTTTCCTTGTTTTGCTTTTGGTGATGTTCATCTTATATCCTCTTTCAAAGACACTGTCCATACCGTTCAACTACTCTTCCAAGTACTTTGCTGTCTCCGAGATAATTACAATGACATAGGCAAACCTGAAGGTTTTTATTTCTCTTCTATGGGCTTTAATCCCTACTTCAAATTTTGTTTTGGTTTCCTTTACTGCTTGCTCAAAGTGCAGATTGAATAACATCGGGGATGGGCTACAACCCTGTCTCATTCCCTTCTCAACCACTGCTTTCCTTTAATACCCCTCCACTCTTATAACTGCCGTCTGCCTTCTGTACAAGTTGTAAATAGCCTTTCGCTCCCTGCATTTTACCCCTGTACCTTCAGAGTTTCAAAGAGAGTATTCCAGTCAACATAGCCATAAGGTTTATCTAAGTGTGCAAATGCTGTAAACGTTGGTTTGCCTTTCCTTAACCTGTCTTCTAAAAGAAGTACACTACTGGCCATTAAAATTGCTACACCACGAAGCTGACGTGTTACAGACGCGAAATTTAACCGACAAGAAGAAGATGCTGTGATATGCAAATCATTAGCTTTTCAGCGCATTCACACAAGGTTGGCGCCGGTGGCGACACCTGCAACGTGCTGACATGAGGAAAGTTTCCAACCGATTTCTCATACACAAACAGAAGTTGACCGGCGTTGCCTGGTGAAACGTTGTTGTGATGCCTCGTGTAAGGAGGAGAAATGCCTACCATCACGTTTCCGACTTTGATAAAGGTCAGATTGTAGCTTATCGCGATTGTGGTTTATCGTATCGCGACATTGCTGCTCATGTTGGTCGAGATCCAATGACTGTTAGCAGAATATGGAATCGATGGGTTCAAGAGGGTAATACGGAACGCCGTGCTGGATCCCAACGGCCTCGTATCACTAGCAGTCCCGATGACAGGCATGTTATCCGCATGGGTGTAACGGATCGTGCAGCCACGTCTCGATCCCTGGGTCAACTGATCGGGACGTTTGCAAGACAACAACCATCTGCAGGAACAGTTCTAGGAAGTTTGCAGCAGCATGGACTATCAGCTCGAAGACCGTGGCTGCGGTTACCCTTGACGCTGCATCACAGACAGGAGCACCTGCGATGGTGTACTCAACGACGAACCTGGGTGCACGAATGGCAAAACGTCATTTTTTCGGATGAATCCCGGTTCTGTTTACAGCATCATGATGGTTGCATCCGTGTTTGGCGACATCGCGGTGAACGCACATTGGAAGCGTGTATTCGTCATCCCCATACCGGCGTGATGATATGGGATGCCATTGGTTACACGTCTCGGTCACCTCTTGTTCACACTGACGCCACTTTGAACAGTGGACATTTCCTTTCAGATTTTTTACGACCCGTGGCTCTACCCTTCGTTCCATCCCTGCGAAAACCTACATTTCTGCAGGATAATGCACGACCACATGTTGCAGGTGCTGTACGGGCCTTTCTGGATACAGAAAATGTTCGACTGCTGCCCTGGCCAGACATTCTCCAGATCTCTGACCAATTGAAAACGTCTGGTCAATGGTGGCCGAGCAACTGGTTCGCCACAATACGCCAGCCACTACCCTTGATGAACTGTGGTATCGTGTTGAAGCTGCATGGTCAGCTGTAGCTGTACACGCCATCCATGCTCTGTTTGACTCAATGCCCAGACGTATCAAGACAGTTATTACGGTCAGAGGTGGTTGTTATGGGTACTGATTTCTCAGGATCTATGCACCCAAACTGCGTGAAAATGTATTCACATGTCAGTTCCAGTATAATATATTTGTCCAATAAATACTGAATACCCGTTTATCATCTGCATTTCTTGCTGGTGTAGCAATTTAATTGGCCTGTACTGTATTAGGATCAGTATTTCCACGCCTGAACCTACATTTCTTCTGAATCCAACCTGATCTTCCCCGAGGTAAGCTAATACCAGTTTTTCCATTCTCCTACAAATATTTCGCCTCAGTGTTTTGCAACCGTAACTTCTTATCCTGGTAGATAGTTAATAGTCACACGTTTTCGGTACCTTCTTTCTGTGGAATTGCAGTTATTATATTCTTCTTGAAGTGTGAGTGGACTTCACCTGTCTGATTCATCTTGCACACCGGATGGAAAAGTTTTGTCATGGTTGGCTCTCCAAAGGCTATCATTAGGTCTGACAGAGTGCCGTCTATTCCCAGGATCTTCTTTCGACTAAGATCTTTCAGTGCTCTGTCAAATTCTTCTCGCAGTATATCTCCCATCTCATATTCATCTCCGTCCTCTTCCATTTCTATAACATTACTCTCAAGTGCATCTTCCTTCTATGGACCCTCTGCATACTCCTTACATATTTCAGCTTTCCCTTCATTGCTTAAGGCTTGTTTTACATCTGACCTCTTGATATTCACAGAACTGCTTCTCTTTTCTCCAGAGGCCTCTTTAATTTTCCTATAAGTGTAACCACCTTTCCCCCTCTAAGATGCTTCTAAACTCTTAAATTTGTCCTCTAGCGATTCCTGCTTAGCCATATTGCATTTCCTATCAATCTCATTTCATAGACATTTGTATTCTCTTTCGCGTGCTTAATGTACTGCATTTTTATAGTTTCTCCTTTCATCAACTAATTTCAATATCACCTGCCTTATCCACAGATTTCTCCTACGGCTAGTCTTTTTACTGGGTGACAATTATTGAACTGTATGAAAGAAACGTAAATTAGTTACAAACTACAGCGTGCACCTGCTTTATTCAACATGTAAACGTCACTACAGATATTCGGATTTAGATTATGACATGTTCGAAATGCTTGCCATAATTGGCGATGATGTGGCGTAGACTAATAGCGACATTCTGTATGACCCGCTGAAGTGTCAGAACATGGATGCTGTCGGTCACCTCGTGTGTTCATTTCAGCAACTGTTTTGGAATTATTGTTGTACACCTTGTCTTTAATATACCTTCACAAAAAGGAGTCGCATGTACTCAGATCCAGAGAATATGAAGGTCAATCGAGGCCCATGCCAGTGGCCTCTGAGTACCCCAGAGCCAGAATGCTGTTCTTAAAGTGCCCCTCCAGGACATCAAACACTCTAATGCTTCGATGGAGTCGAGCTCCATCTTGTCGAAATCAGGGTCACTTTGGATAATGGGGATCAAATCATCTTCCAAAACCTTCACACACCGTTCGGTAGTCACCATGCCATCAACGAATATCGCACCGATTATTCCGTGACTGGACACTGCACACCATACCACCCGTTGAGGGTGAAGAGACATGTCGACCGCGAAATGTGGATTCTCAGTCGCTCAAATGGGCCTGTTTTACTTATTGACGAACCCATCCAAATGGAAGTGGGCTTCGTCGCTAAA
Organism: Schistocerca gregaria; assembly: GCF_023897955.1. NCBI lineage: Eukaryota > Metazoa > Arthropoda > Insecta > Orthoptera > Acrididae > Schistocerca > Schistocerca gregaria. The sequence continues at coordinate 127,979,350 of NC_064931.1, read as the reverse complement.
CCAAACCATACTCACATCACAGTCCTGTTCGTCAGTTCTGTGGACAATAGTGTTGACGAAACACTACAAACTGGGGTTTGAATTTTGTACGGGAAGAGATGCAGGTCTTCAACAACTATTTGTCGCAGTGTCTCCCTGTTGATTCCCACCTGTTGTGCAGCTCGTCTGATCGATTTCCTGGGGCTGGTTTGGAACACAGTGCGCGTCTTCTTGATGTTTTCAGGCGTTTTCACCATTTTTGGATGACCGATATTGCCAACACTCTTATCACGAACACAACTCATTCTCTCAAACTTTCGAATGAAATTCTTGATCGCACCCTTGGACCGGCTATCTTCAGCCTTAACTCGGTCACAAACCTCCTTTGAGCCTCAGTTGGGCTGTTATTGCTCGCTTAGTCGGCTTTCGCTGTACCGTGACATTTTCAAGTGCAAACGGCCGACAACAACAATTCGCGTGCGCATGTGACTACTAATTCCCATCAGGTCCGGCGGCCAACCGTGTAAAAAAAATTTCAAATGTGTGTGAAATCTTTTGGGACTTAACGGCTAAGGTCATCCGTCCCTGAGCTTACACACTACTTAACTTAAATTATCCCAAGGACAAACACACACACCCACGCCCGAGGGAGGACTCGAACCTCCGCCTGGATCAGCCGCACTGTCCATGACTGCAGCGCCTTAGAGCGCTCCGCTAATCCCGCGCGGCTCCAACAGTGTAGTTTGAATGTCCTAAATCAAATCATTCGACGATTTTTTTTAGTACAGTTCAATAATTGTCATCGTGTACATACACTCCTGGAAATGGAAAAAAGAACACATTGACACCGGTGTGTCAGACCCACCATACTTGCTCCGGACACTGCGAGAGGGGTGTACAAGCAATGATCACACGCACGGCACAGCGGACACACCAGGAACCGCGGTGTTGGCCGTCGAATGGCGCTAGCTGCGCAGCATTTGTGCACCGCCGCCGTCAGTGTCAGCCAGTTTGCCGTGGCATACGGAGCTCCATCGCAGTCTTTAACACTGGTAGCATGCCGCGACAGCGTGGACGTGAACCGTATGTGCAGTTGACGGACTTTGAGCGAGGACGTATAGTGGGCATGCGGGAGGCCGGGTGGACGTACCGGCGAATTCCTCAACACGTGTGGCGTGAGGTCTCCACAGTACATCGATGTTGTCGCCAGTGGTCGGCGGGAGGTGCATGTGCCCGTCGACGTGGGACCGGACCGCAGCGACGCACGGATGCACGCCAAGACCGTAGGATCCTACGCAGTGCCGTAGGGGACCGCACCGCCACTTCCCAGCAAATTAGGGACACTGTTGCTCCTGGGGTATCGGCGAGGACCATTCGCAACCGTCTCAATCAAGCTGGGCTACGGTCCCGCACACCGTTAGGCCGTCTTCCGCTCACGCCCCAACATCGTGCAGCCCGCCTCCAGTGGTGTCGCGACAGGCGTGAATGGAGGGACGAATGGAGACGTGTCGTCTTCCGCGATGAGAGTCGCTTCTGCCTTGGTGCCAATGATGGTCGTATGCGTGTTTGGCGCCGTGCAGGTGAGCGCCACAATCAGGACTGCATACGACCGAGGCACACAGGGCCAACACCCGGCATCATGGTGTGGGGAGCGATCTCCTACACTGGCCGTACACCTCTGGTGATCGTCGAGGGGACACTGAATAGTGCATGGTACATCCAAACCGTCATCAAACCCATCGTTCTACCATTCCTAGACCGGCAAGGGAACTTGTTGTTCCAACAGGACAATGCACGTCCGCATGTATCCCGTGCCACCCAACGTGCTCTAGAAGGTGTAAGTCAAGTACTCTGGCCAGCAAGATCTCCGGATCTGTCCCCCATTGAGCATGTTTGGGACTGGATGAAGCGTCGTCTCACGCGGTCTGCACGTCCAGCACGAACGCTGGTCCAACTGAGGCGCCAGGTGGAAATGGCATGGCAAGCCGTTTCACAGGACTACATCCAGCATCTCTACGATCGTCTCCATGGGAGAATAGCAGCCTGCATTGCTGCGAAAGGTGGATATATACTGTACTAGTGCCGACATTGTGCATGCTCTGTTGCCTGTGTCTATGTGCCTGTGGTTCTGTCAGTGTGATCATGTGATGTATCTGACCCCAGGAATGTGTCAATAAAGTTTCCCCTTCCTGGGACAATGAATTCACGGTGTTCTTATTTCAATTTCCAGGAGTGTATTTGATCCTCTGCTGCCTTCACTATTTTATCTATCACAGTTGCCCATTCGTCTTCTACTGTATTACTTTCCCATGTTCTTGTCAATTGCTGCGTAATGCTCCCTCTGAAACGCTCAGCAACATCTGGTTTTGTCAACTTATCCAGTTCCCATCTCCTTAATTCCCTACCTTTTTGCAGTTTCTTCAGTTTTAATCTCATAACCAGTAGCCGCGCGGAGTGGCCGTGCGGTTTGAGGCGCCATGTCACGGACTTCCCTCCCGCCGGAAGTCAGTGTTCTCCCTCGGGCATGGGTGTGTGTGTTGTTCTTAGCATAAGTTAGTTTAAATAGTGTGTAAGTCTAGGGACCGATGTCCTAAGCAGTTTGGTCCCTTAGCAATTCACACACATTTGAACATAATCAGTAAATTGTGGGCCCAGTCGACATCTGCCCTTGGAAATGTCTTAAAATTTAAAATCTCGTTTCGAAATCTCTGTATTACCATTATAAGAGTACAATCAATCTGAAACTTTCTGGTGTCTCCAGGTCTCTTCCATGTGTACAACCTTCTTTCGTGATTCTTAAGTCAAATGTTAACGACGTTATATTATGCTCTGTGCAAGATTCTACCAGGCGTCTTCGTCTTCCATTTCTTTTCCCCCAGTCCACTCACATCTACTATTTTTCCTTCTCTTCCTTTTCCTAGTATGGAATTCCAGTCCCCAACAACTATTAAATTTTCGTCTCGTTTAACAATCAGAATAATTTATTTTATCTCATCATACGTTTCTTCAATCTCCTCATCATATAAACTACTATGACGGTGGTGGGTGTGGTTTTCGTGTATGTGTTGGCTACAATAATGCGTTCACTGTGTTGTTCATCGTAGCTTGGCCGCATTCTTATTTTCTTACTCATTTTAAACCTGCTCCTGCATTACCCCGACCAGGAGACCTGCACCTCCTGCCATGGAACTTATCTATATCTAAATTTAAATTATCCATTTCCCTTCTTTAAATTGTCTAACCTATCTGCCCGATTAAGGGATGTAACACTTAGAACACCAGTTTTGTTTCCCGTGACGACGACATCCTCCTAAGTAGTCTTCGCCCGGATATCCGAATGAAGAACTATTTTGCTACCGGAATATTTTACCTAAGAATATGCCATCATCATCTACCCGTACAGTAGAGCTGCATACCCTCGGTAAAAATTACGGTTACTCCCCTTGCTTTCAGCCATTCGCAGTACCAACACAGCAGGCCATTTTGGTTTATGTTCGAGGCCAGATCAGTCACTCATCCAGACTGTTGCCCCTGAAACTACTGAAAAGGTTGGTGCCCCTCTTCAGGAACCACACGTTTGTCTGGCCTCTCAACAGATACCCCTCCGTTGTGCTTGCACCCACGGTACGGCTACCTGAACCGCTGAGGCACGCAAGCCTCCCCACCAACGGCAAAGTCCATGGTTCATGGGGTAGGAGGGATACTGGTTACTGTCGCTGTAAACAGTCGTGTCAATGAAATTAGTGCGTTGTGTTAGAAAATGCTCTTTGGGTGTATTTTATTCATTTCATCAGCTAGGTTATTTCGTGCCTACTCTGCACCTTTGAAAAGTTCTATAGCGTTTATAATTGTATAATGTATAATTTTACCTGTAAATTTTGGATAGATTAAAAAGAACTTTTTTCTAGGTTGTGCATAAATATATCATCAAGAAGGCCTGCAACACTGCTCCCCATTTCCCGACTATTGTTTTCCATATAAAACGTGCCCTTGAAGGAAAATAGCTATGTAAGAGTACAAAATCAAGTAATATGATGGATTCATAAATTTCTGCATTCCTCAGCTGTATGTACTTCATTAAATTCCTTTGTATTAATGAGAGTGTGTGTCCCCAGGGAATATTTATTATATCAAAGGGCACAAATGTTACTATAGGTGGTACTTTTAGATCTTATGAACTTCTCTTGGTCCTTTGGGCGTGATCCGATTTAGTTCTGTAATATCGTTAGCTTCAAAACATTCAAGTGTGTTGTTTCTGTAGTCTGTTTGGTACACGAGAACAGCTGTGTTGCTTTTACCTGTCGTTATTGCAAGGGCGTCATGACTGGCTAGATTATTATTGTTGTTTGTAACAACGATCTGTTCAATGTGGATTGATATCAGCTCTTGTAATGAAGGCACATGCCACGTTTACTAGGTCTTCTTATCCCCCTTTGCTCAGTCCTCCTGATACAATATTCATTTATAACGTCAAAAATAGTTTTGTACGCTAGATATTAAAAGCTATGTGCATTTGAATATAGGTGAGTAGTGTTGATTTCCTGTACACTGTGTGGTTCCGTTGACTATTGGATTCAAACGTGTAGAGACTAAAACGGGCCATCTTTATGGCTTTCCATATAATGCGTCGTCAATACGTCTATATAAAAAAGTGCCAACTGTAAAAGAGGTTTAATCGAAGTCTTTTCCGCGAACTACCGAAAAATAATTGGCCATTGCTGGTAGTATTGGAGATCCAATCGTCTTACAATGTCCCATTTCGTGATACCTGTTGTTATGCGTCCTTTTAACACATACATGATCAGTGTTATAATTTTCTGAACAAACTGGCTCGCTAGAGCTGCAAAGTGTCTTCTATTACCATGTTTGTAAACAACGACTCCACATCCAGACTGACCATAACATCTTCACTCAGACCCTTAGTTATTTCAATAAAGTCCTCCAGAAAGTGTACATAGTGATCACACAGATGCTAATAGCCGGCAGCTGTGGCCGAGCGGTTCTAGGCCCTTCAGTACAGAACAGCGCTGCTGCTACGGTAACAGGTTCGAATCCTATCTCGCGTATGGAGGTGTGTGATGTCGTTAGGTTAGTTAGGTTTAAGTAGTTCTAAGTCTAGAGGACTGATGACCTCCGATGTTAAGTCCCATAGTGCTTAGAGCCATTTAAACCACATGCTAATAACGATTCAAACATTTAAAAAGTTTGAGACTTGACGATACTATAGTGTTGTAAAATGGTCCCGAGCAGCGCCCAGTCTTTATGAATATTTGACGGCCTATAAAGTTTAGGTTGTCGAAAGAGAGTTGTGGTGAGAGGAGGGGGAGGGGGGGGAAGGGGCGAAGGAGGGAGAAGAGGCGAGGACTAGCAGACGTGGCAATAAGCCCATGACAGCGTGGTCTAGGAGTTTTCGTTCTCGACATACCATACGTCTGATCGAATCTGAGAACAGTATATGGTGTTCTAGCACTCGTGACATCAGTTCTTGCATGGAGGAAACAGTTGCAATATTCTACCTATCAGCCGGAGATATGAGTAAGTTATCACCTCAAACGCTCAAAGATATAAAACATAAATTTTCCTTAAATTCAGTTCATTAATTCAGATCTGAGTTAGGTGTCTCATTTCTCTATCACTCTTAGAGTAAGAGTAAATTCGAGCTCTTTGTTCAGTGCCAACTGACACTTTAATCGAAATAGCTATTCTTCAGCTTAATATCTTTTTGTTATTCACTGTTTGATGCAATTGCTTAGTTCCTGTGGCATGGCTGAAAAATGCTTTTCTTTATCTGACAGATACCTTTTACTCAAGCCCGTACCCTGCTGAACCCAATCAGAAAGAGGACACTCCCCCATTAAAAACAAATGGCGTTGGACCTTATGATCCATTTACATCTAATGAACAACATTTTTCTGTGGCGGAAACCACAGGTGGTGCTCTTGTTATTGACCGTACCGAAACAGGACGCTTCTTCTCAGAGCGTAGCACCTAAAGACCGAGCCAAAAAACTCCTTATTATTCTTCTGATGAACATCAGGCAAAAAGTAATAAAGAACCAGGACAATCAAAAACAGCTGCTCCCGTTAAATCGAAACGTTGTCTAAGGATTTTCCATTTTAAACCATTGCCTAAAAGAGGCTATGACTGAAAGGAAAGTCACAATGTTCAAAGTTCAAATGTTTTAATAAACCTACCTGCAAAGGCAACATTAGTTGTAACGACTTGCACAACGTGGAACAAGAACATTTAAGACAACAACAGAAAAACGTCCAAAGAAGATATAGTACAGGCCTCTGGACTTGACCAGATTTGTGTTGACTGTCGACCAAAAGAATGTATACAATGTTGCAGATGCTAGACCTGATTTTTGTTGTTCGAAATCCCTGCTTTAAGTTTATGTTAATTTTCGGCACAATAATCCATTCACTAAATACTATTCAATGAGAAATGTCCTGCAATGTTTAGTTAATATACTGTTTTATACGTTACAATGATGAATATGTATGTATTGTTTTAAAATAAAAATTTGTGGAACTAGAAACTATAACAATAGATCAGTTCTAATACTTGCAAAGAACCGTCTCCATAACGGAATGGTTAACGCTGACGTCAATCTCTTCTGCTCGTTTCCATTTACTGGAATTCTGGCTATGGCTTTCGTCCCACGGAACTACGCTGCGTAGTTGTAACATTAGTCGTGAAAAATTATATATACGTCAGAGAAAAGACTACTTTGAAAATTAGTAGGGTAAATATTGAACGTGTTTAGTTTAAAAAGGTGTTTAACATACATCCCAACACATAAAATTAAAATTATCATTTTCTAAGCTGGTAATTATACATTTTTACTTATTTTTTAACGATGTCTGAGGAAACATTTTGGTGGCGATCTTGGAGCTGTACCAAATTTACAAAATTTAATCGCAACTGCGGAATCTTTCTGGCATTAGTTGCATTAGGTATGAAGATATCTTCATAGCTAATGCAACTAATATGAGAAATATTCAGCAATTGCGAATGAATTTCATAAAATTGTATTTTTGTTTGTGGCAACACAATGTTTCAAAATTTTGAGCCCGTTTGTCTTATTACTAACAGCTTAGTTGAAATATAACCCACTATGTCTAGCGCCTTAACACTCGCCCTTCAGGAGAGTTTCCACACCAGGCGAGCAAGATAGCAACAAGTATAAAGGGCTGCGGGCATAAAAGGAGAGAGACGAATTGCACGCTAGGGGGCTGCGTATACTCGCTAAATCGGCTACTGTGATTATACAGATTCTTGGAAGCTTATCCAACTCCTTTTCTTTCTCCATAATAGAGCTCGCCATTCCTGGACGTTTTCAAATGAACCGGTCTCTACTTTGCAATGAATTACTGCAGTTTGCAGAAGCCGCCACTCGCATTTCTGCATAAATATCTACAGGTACTCCTCCATCATTAAAGGCATAAAATAGATACTACACTATTTATCGTTGACTGATCATTATAATTCGTCACAAACGAATTGAATCATGATCCCTGCACAGAAATTGTATGTGAACGTGGAAAAAAGTGCTTCAATAATGGCTGTATTGAATATAACTTTACTTAAAATCAAAATTTAATAAGAAGACGGTCAACAGCAAGACTAAGTTCAAGATATGTACGCTACAGATGATCCCGAAACATATTTTTATTTATGAAGTTCATTTATGTATGATTTCAGTTACAGATGCTGTGCCTTGCATATGATCATTCGCCTGACACTTTCGCAGAGAATATTTCCAAGACATATCTGTCAGTAACGTTCAGCTTCTACAGAATCGAAGTACACGCAGGAGCTCATAGGATATACTAACGATAACTTATAAATATGACGCAGTAACATACTAAAATGAACTTTATTGTGGTTAAAAACCTTCCACAAGAAATGCTCAAAACAAAAAATTTTCACCACATTGCTATAATCACCGTGCAGCATAACTTTGTTAGGCCCAAAACGTTCCCAAAATGTCCCATTTTGTGGAAACAGCATCAATCGAACATTGCATTTGGGAAATATTCCTTGCGGTAGTTGTTAAGTAAGTTAAGCTATGCAGTCTTCGCTGTGAAGTGTTATGTAACTTTTGCTACAGAAAGTACACCATAACTTTTTATAACTTGTAAATTTTAAAGTCGGATTTCTCAGTTTCAAGAAATTACCATGCGATCTTCAGCTAACAGACACGTATTCATAGTCTGTGGATTTCCCAACGGCTATGACAGCAGTTGCCTACAGAGCATGCAACCCACCTAACGTACAATGTTTGCAAGTAGCCTACAGCTCTGTGAGCACTTGCGTACAACTTTGCCTGTAGAAAAACAAAACTAAAGCCAGTTCAGCCCTCAGACAAGCTTAACTAATTTCTAACGACACCACTGCGTGTTTTCATTTGTGCGAGCTGGTTGCCGTTAGGAAGGAAACTAAGTAAATTTTCTTTGACCTAAGCAAACACTGGTATTAATATAATTCACCTACCGCCCTACTTTGTTTCGACAAAATGGTCTTTAAGCACAACAAAGGAGGTGGTAAAACTGCTTTGTTGCCCGTTGCGAGAAACCGTAGCGTAATCACACGAAGTTTCCAACATTTTCCATAATAATTTCCGTAGTTGTTTTGTAAATTTGTGATAAGATCTTATGGAACCAAACTGCTGAGATCACCGATCCATAAGCTTACACACTACTTAATCTAACTTACGCTAAGGACAACATACACACACCCATGCCCGAGCGAGGACTCGAACCTCTGACGGGGAGAGCCGCGGTGCGAACCGTGACAGGACGCCCAGGACCGCGCGGCTACCCCGTGCGGCTGTAGTTGTTTTCTTTTGTTATTTACTGAAAAATATATTTGAAAAAGTCCTTCGCTTCGTTCACGGTCTAGAACTGTTTATGCCTTAGTTAGCAGTTACAATAAAATATTCTTATGTTACTCTCAATATAGGATGGTTCAGCTAAGCTGTTCTCCTCAAATATTCCCGGAACCGTTAACCCATTAAATACCAGTGGTTTCTGCGTGAAACCACCATTTTATTGATTTTGTTTTGAAGTATAACTGCCTCTAGCATGAGACTACCGATGGTGTTGCAAGACAGATACATATAATGCTACACTGAGATATTTCTACACATGTAGTGCATTGTAACAGTCACTTATAGCGTTGAAAGCAACAGTTGACGCGGAGATTGAGCTACATGATTGAAGGAATTTGTGACATGAGATTTTTTATAGTAGTCACATTGAAAAGAACCTTGACAATGGAAGTCAGTAGATGTGAAGATATTGTAAAGTAAATTTGAGTTTGTATTGCTGTGTTTATGAGTTTCGAAATGAAACCACTGGAACAATATGATTAATTTGATAAAAAAATTTATTACATTTTAGACCCATTTTTGCTTGTTGGTCAGGAATATAATTTGCTTTAGACGTTATGAGCTCATTTCGAGCTCACTTTCGATTCGTGCAGTTGTATCTAGAAAAAACGTGAATGTTCAAATGTGTGTGAATTCCTACGGGACCAAACTGCTGAGATCATCGATCCCTAGACTTACGCACTACTTAAACTAACCTATGCTAAGAACAACACACACCCATGCCCGAGGTAGGACTCGAACCTCCGACGGGAGGGGTCGCGCAATGAAAAATGCAATTTTGCATTCTAATATATCACATGAGATTATAGGTGGTTGAAAATTGTATGTCGTAATGGTTTCGAAGAGAAACCACGTCCTTAAAATAATTGATTCTCTGCTTTACGACACCTTCTTCTTGTAGTAGTAACTTACTATGATAAAGGTTAGTTCTGTGAAAAATTTTAAAATTATATACGTTTTTTTACTGTACTCAGAGGATTGCACTTGGGTATTAATAACCGCTTCAGCTATATTTAGTCCCTTACAATTGGATCACTAACGGTTTCGTAGTACTAAAACACACATCTTCAGGTGAACATATGACTAAAACATTACAGCGGAAAAGTCATATACCATACGTTCATCTGAAGATGTGGCTTTTAGTGCCACGAAACTGGTAGTGACCCAATAACTAAATACTAAATACAGCTGAAGCGGTTAAAAATACCCAAGATGACTACTCATAGCTATGGTGGCTCTAAACACTATGGGACTTAACATCTGAGGTCATCAGTCCCCTAGAACTTAGAACTACTTAAACCTAACTAACCTAAGGACATCACACACATCCATGCCCGAGGCAGGATTCGAACGTGCGACCGTAGCGGTCGCGCGGTTCCCGACTGAAGCGCCTAGAACCGCTCGGCCACCAGCGGCCGGCTGACGTCTATATGGAGCAGGATTGTAGAACATATATTGTGTTCGAACATTATGAATTACCTCGACAAAAACGACCTATTGACACACAGTCAATATGGGTTTAGAAAACGTCGTTCCTGTGAAACACCACTAGCTCTTTATTCACATGAAATATTGGAGTGCTATTGACAGGGGATTTCAGATCGATTCCGTATTTATGGATTTCCGGAAGGCTTTTGACACTGTATCACACAAGCGGCTCGTAGTGAAATTGCGTGCTTATGGAATATCGTCTCAGTTATGTTACTGGATTTGTGATTTCCTGTCAGAGAGGTCACAGTTCGTAGTAATTGACGGAAAGTGATCTAGTAAAACAGAAGTGAATTGTGGCTTTCCCCAAGGTAGTGTTATAGGCCCTTTGCTGTTCCTTATCTATATAAACGATTTTGGAGACAATCTGAGCAGCTGTCTTCGGTTGTTTGCAGATGACGCTGTCGTTTATCGACTAATAAAGTCATCAGAAGATCAAAACAAACTGCAAAACAATTTAGGAAAGATATCTGAATGGTGCGCAAAGTGGCAGTTAACCCTGAATAACGAAAAGTGTTAGGTCATCCACATGAGTGCTTAAAAGGAACTCGTTAAACTTCGGTTACACGATAAATCAGTTTAATCTAAAAGCCGTAAATTCAACTAAATACCTAGTTATTATAATTACGAACAACTTAAATTGGAAGCAACACATAGAAAATGTTGTGGGGAAGGCTAACCAAACGCTGCGTTTTATTGACAGGACACTTAGAAAATGTAACTTACCTACTAAGGAGACTGCCTACACTACGCTTGTCCGTCCTCTTTTAGAATACTGCTGCGCGGTGTGGGGTCCTTACCAGATAGGACTGACGGAGTGCATCGATAAAGTTCAAAGAAAGGCAGCATGTTTTGTATTATCGCGAAATATGGGAGAGAGTGTCACAGCAATGATACAGGATTTGGCATCATTAACAGAAAGGCGCTTTTCGTTGCGACAGAGTCTTCTCAAAAATTCCAATCACCAACTTTCTCCTCCGAATACAAAAATATTTTGTTGACACCGACCTACATAAGAAGGAACCATCAGCGCGAAAAAATAAGGGAAATCAGAGCTCGTACGGTAAGATATAGGTGTTCATTCTTTCCGCGCGGTATATGAGATTGGAATAACAGAGAATTGTGAAGGTGGTTCGATAAACCCTCTGCCATGCACTTGAATGTGATTTGCAGAGTATCCATGTAGATGTAAATGTAGACAAACGTATTGCAGAAATTTCATAACGCTACATTAATTGTTTTCTTGTGTTGTAATTTTTTCCGTTGGTGCAGATGTTCTGGCAGCTGTTGCCCATAATCCAGATGTCAGCTCCAGAGAAATTTAGAATGCTTATGAAATATGTCAGCCCAGCTTTGTTCGCAGTTCGTGCGTAAACAGCTTCCATTCGTAATACGTGTCACTTAATTCGCTGGATTCCATAACACGCATGGAATTCTGTCATTCGTTTCTGATGTGACATAGGATAATAGGCTCTTTGTCAAAGAATTGTATTTGCCGATGAAGCTACCTTTACAAGGCAGAGAAAACTGAATGTAGGCTTTAGAAGATCGCTGAGAATCAACACTGGCTGAGGCATGGTGAACATCGGAGATAGTGGAGAGGAAACATTTGGTGCTGGATCATTCAAGACTGCGTGATTGATAGTTGAAGAAACGTTAATGAGTAAAAGATACGCAGAATTTCTTACCGAAGTGTTACCGTCTCTGCTAGAGGAAGTACCAACTGAAATATATAGTATATGGTAGCATCCCGATGGGTTTCCGGCTCATGGCTCGCTTCTGGCCAGGAAAGCACTAATGTAGCTCTTTCCTTGTCGCTGTATTGGACGTGAAGGGGTTACCATTTCGCCTCCACGGATGCCTGATTTGACGGCACTGAACTTTTTTCTGTGGGGTACACTCTAGTTTTGTAGCAATCTCAGTTTTCGAAAAACCAAGAGAATTTAAAGCATTGTTACAACATGTGCAGGTATTTCTTCATTCTACACAGAACTTGCATCAGTGACTGCAAACGTGTGTTGTAGCAGATGGTGGGTAATTGGAAACTTGCCCACATTAATGGAATTTAAGGAGGTGTTTTGTTTAAGATCTTGTTATTTTGTGATTCATTTTCTGTTGCTGTTGCTGATGTGGTTTTGTAATGTAAGTGTATATCTTACCATTAAATTTATGGCGTGAAATAACTATTTAACAATCTTCACGTAAAACTTCCGGGCTGACAGGCCGTGGTCGAAGTAATAAAACTCTCCCCTGGCGTTTCGTTCCGACCGTGGGAGGCATCTTCGGAGGTACAGCGGCGAACTGCGAAGACAACTCTAGGAAGCGCTGGTTATATAGGCAGTACAGAGGGCGCCCCTGTCGATCACGTAGCGTCGGCTATGAGATTGTCTCCTGTAATGCCAACAATATCGATTGAAAGTAATCGATCACCACGCTTGCGGTGCAACGCTGACATCCAAATTTTTCCAGTTTAACACCTTCGTCATTCCTGCTAAAATTATTACGGTGTTTATGAATCTCGATAACCTCTCTATACATGCGTGCATAATAATGCGAGGTTTTTAATATGACGCTCGTCTCGCTGAATTTTATTTCATAATCACCTTCCTGGTAAACATGTTCTGCTACGGCTGATTTATCCGTGTGACCCAAGCGGCAATTCCTCTTATGTTCCACAAGACGGGTGTTCACACTTCTCTTTGTGGTACCGATATAAAACTGTTCACAACTACAATGAATTTTATATACCTCCGGTGTAGCCGATCTCTAATATTCTTTTATTTTCCTGGTGGGTCTGAAAATAGTTTGCACCCCATACATGCTTAAAACTTTCCGAATGCGATCTGTGATCTTACTAATGAACGGCAGAAAAACTTTGCCCTTGGGCCACTGTTGTTCGTCGTTGTCCCTGATTCTCTGCCTAGAGCGAAGTGCTCAACCTATATCCTTGCTAGAATAGCCATTCTTCACGTAAGTTGACCATAGATGTTCAATCTCATCTTTTAAATAAACAGGTTCACAAATTTTGTTACCCCTGTCTACCAAGATTTTCATTACACCTCTTTTTTGTCTAGGGTGGTGGTTTGAGTCTTTATGCAGATAACGATCAGTATGTGTGGCCTTTCTATACACCTTATGGCACAACGTTCCGTCCCCTCGTTTAATCACAGACACATCCAGGAAATTCAGTTTCCCATTACTTTCCGTCTCCATAGCAAATTGGATTTTCGGATTAATGCTGTTTAAATGTGTCAAGAAGGCATCCACCTCCTCTGCTCCGTGTGTCAGTACTACGAACGTGTCAACTACATAGTGATAGCATCTGGCTGGTCTCTTACTGGCAGTCTGCAACGCCTGTTGTTCAAAAGTCTCCATAAATAAGTTAGCCACAGCAGGACTAAGAGGACTGTCTTATAGTCACCCCGTCAATCTGTTCATAAAATTTATTATTGTATTGAAAGTATGTTGTGGTGAGGCAGTGTCGGGATAATGCCACAATATCGGTAGGAAAATTATCCGCTATGCATAAGATCGCTTCGTTTACCGGAATAATGGTAAATAACGACACAATATCAAAACTGACGAGGATATAATCCGGGACCAAGCTCGTTTCCTTTAACTTGTCAATGAAATGAGCTGAATTTTTAATATGACGGTCCGTCCTACCAACATAAGGTTGCAGCAGTGAGGCAAAGTGTCTAGCTGACTCGTGTGTTGGTCCGCCTATAGCGCTGACAATTGGCCTCAACGGAATCTCAGGTTTATGCACTTTGGGTAAGCCATAAAGTCTAGGTGGGTAGGCTTCTGTTTTACAAAGCAGCTTCTTATCGTCGGAGGCTAATGAAGACGCTTTCACCAGTCGATTGGTCATTCTTAAAATCTTCATAGTCCCATCTTTCTGGAGTTTTTTGTAATTGGAGGGAACCAAAATATTATTGATTTTTCCATGATAGTCCTCACTTTTCAGTATAACGGTGGCATTACCCTTATCTGGATTAAGAAAAATAGCGTTTTTATCTGCATTTATATCCCTATCAGCCCGGAAGTTTTAAGTGAAGACAATACCGGCCGTGAAAGCCTATATAGTATCATCATATTTAACAATCTTTACACAGTTCCTTGTTCCATACGATTTCCTGCGTGAACCATACTCCCACGTCTCTGGCAGGAACAATAGCGCAACTAAGACACAATGGCATTACAGACATTGGCTGCATGCAAGCTTTGATTTAAATCAATGAAAGAAGTTGAAAATTTGTGCCAGACTGGAATTCGAACCCCAGTCTGCTGCTTACTAGAAAGAAGCTCTGACCACTACCACATCTGGACACAGTGGTCACTGCAACTGTACGGATTACTCCAACTCGTCTCAACCAAGTTGTTAACTTATCCACACACTACCAATGTAGTTCCGCCTGCCCTGCGGCATTTGGCCAAGTCCCATAAGAGTTCGAGCCTAGAGTGCGTCTGCACTGAAGAGATCGTTGGCCGTCTCGCCTTAATTATATGTAATGTCTGTTCGTTCGGACATGTCAAAAAGCCAAAAGAACAACCAATATATATTATATATATACAGGATGAGTCAGGAGGAAAGGTACATGCTTTGAGGGGTAATACTAGTGGTGATTCTGAACAAAAAACTACTGATAAACATATGCCCTTTTCTTAACCGTTTCCTGTAAACAAATGAAAACAACTAGGGACGGGAACCGTGTATCGTCGTACTTACTAACCGTGTCAGTACGCAGTTCACTTCCGCATGGCGCAGTTGTTTACCTCAAGTCTCAGTCCGACAGTTCTTGTCTTAGTGCACGGCACTACCGTGTTGTCACGTGAACAACAAATACAGTTTTGTGCAGTGAAAATGCCACGGATCTTCACACATGCAGAGTATGCTCACATGGTGTTTGTCTATGGTTTGTCCAATGGGAATTTCAAAGCTGCTGTGAGAGAATAACAACAACGATTTCCGAATCGTAGAATGCCAGATTGCAGGGTGTTTAGCAGGTGGTTCACGGATTTAGTGAGCGTAGTACGCTTCCCAGCGTAAATGTTGTCTCTGAACGCCCCGTATAAGAAACTCTTAATGAAGTTGAGAACATTCTTCAAGTAGCGGAATGCTACCCTACTACTACCTCTAGAAGAATTACTGCTCAGCTTGGTATTCCACAAACACGTGTGATAAGCACAGTACCCGAGCACGGTCTGTATCCCTTTCATAGGCAGAGTGTACAGTATCTGCATGAAGAGGAGATGCTACCACCCGGCAAGGATTCTGTCAATGGATCATTGCCAATGATGAATTAATTCCACATATTCTGTTCACTGATTCAAATGGTTCAAATGACTCTGAGCGCTATGGGACTTAACATCTATGGTCACGAGTCCCGTAGAACTTAGAACTACTTAGACCTAACTAACCTAAGGACAGCACACAACACCCAGCCATCACGAGGCAGAGAAAATCCCCGACCCCGCCGGGAATCGAACCCGGGAACCCGGGCGTGAGAAGCGAGAACGCTACCGCACGACCACGAGATGCGGGCTGTTCACTGATGAGTCAACATTTACCCGGAACGGAATCAACGATAAGCGCAACTCTCATGTATGGCCAAATGAAAATGTTCGCGCTACTGTGGAAACGAATTTTCAACGACGTTTCTCAGTCAACGTGTGGTGCGCTATTATTGATGAACAACTCATCGGTCCAGTTGTGTTAGATAACCGTCTTACTGGGACACGGTATCTTGAATTTCTTCAAAATGTGTTCAAATATTTGGAGGTTATCCCTTTGGCAATACGAGCTCGTATGTACTTTCAGCATAACGGACCTCCTACACATTCCGTTATGCCAGTGACACAGTATCTCAGCACAACGTATCGTGATCGTTGGATTGGTCGCCGTGGAGTCATTGCTTGGCCACCGAGGTCACCCGATCTTACCCCATTGGATTACTGTTTGTGGGAGTGGCTGAAGAGCGACGTCTACAAGCGCAGAGTAGACACAAGAGAGGAACTTCTCTGTCCTATTTTACATGCTTGTGCCCAGGTAAAGGAATGCTAAACTGAGCTCCGATCGGCGACACAGCACCTGTCTATACGAGCAGCAACATGCATTGAAGTTGATATGCACTGAAACTTCCTGGCAGATTAAAACTGTGCGCCCGACCGAGACTCGAACTCGGGACCTTTGCCTTTCCCGGACAAGAGCTCTACCATCTAAGCCACCGAAACACGACTCACGCCCGGTCCTCACAGCTTTACTTCTGCTAGTATCTCGTCTCCTACCTTTCTAACTTTATAGAAGCTCTCCTGCGAACCTTGCAGAACTAGCACTGCTAAAGCAAAGGATACTGCGGAGACAAGGCTTAGCCACAGCCTTCTGGATGTTTCCAGAATGAGATTTTCACTCTGCAGCGGAGTGTGCGTTGATATGCTCTGCAAGGTTCGCAGGAGAGCTTCTGTAAAGTTTGGAAGATAAGATACGAGATACTGGCAGAAGTAAAGCTGTGGGGACCGAGTCTGCTTCGGTAGCTCAGATGGTAGAGCACTTGCCCGCGAAAAGCAAAGGTGCCGAGTTCGAGTTTCGGTCGGGCACACAGTTTTAATCTGCCAGGAAGTTTCATATCAGCGCACACTCCGCTGCAGAGTGAAAATCTCATTCTGATATGGACTGTTTGAACATCTTCTGCGAGGAAACGTACACAATTTAACAAACCATAACATAACAGTATCTTAATTTACCGTCACCTACATCTTTCTCGTTCCTAGCTGTTTTCATTGGTTTACCCGGTGACGGTTAAGAAAAGGGCATATGTTTGTTAGAAGTGTTTTGTCCATAATCGCCAGCAGTATCACCTGTCAAAGTACGTACCTTTCCTCCTGACTCACCCTGTGTATACGGAGAGAAAGTCAACGATCTCTTCAGTGTAGATGCGCACTACGCTCGAACACTTACGAGAATCGGCGAAATGCCGCGAATAATGAGCAAGGGGCACCACATTAGTAGTGAAATTACAATGAAATCCAGACCATTAACTGCTTACAGGCGTTGATAAATATCAAGGGGGTCAGTTGAAAATGTGTGCCCCGACCGGGACTCGAACCCGGGATCTCCTGCTTACATGGCAGATATGTCCGAAAGAACAGATACCATCTTCATATAGATAAGACTTATCGGCCAATGATCTTCTTTAGTGCAGATGCACTCACATTGGTCAAACTCTTACGGGAATCGGTAGATTGACTGCAGTGAGTAATGAGTATAGTGGGCAGGGGCACTACAAATGTAGTGTGTGGGCAGTAAGTTGGAAATGTGGGTCTTACGGGGAGCGTACCAGAGGTAAGTCCATGCAGTCGCAGTATCCCCTGTGTCCTCGATAGGTCAGTCATATAGAGTGTCTGCCATGTAAGCAGGAGATCCCGGGTTGGAATACCGGTCGGGGCACACATTTTCAACTTTCCCCGTTGATATTTATCAACGCCTGTCAGCAGATAATGCTCTGGATTTCATTGTAACTTCATTCTTCGAGACCTGCAAGATCACCAAAGGTATTTGTTCTTTCGGACATGTCCAAAAGGACATTAGTAGTGTGCGGGTAAGTTGAAAACTAGGTTATGACGAGAAGCGAGCTAGGGTAGTTCGTGCAGTTGCAGTGACCACTATGCCAGGATGACTTAGTGGTCAGAGTATTTATCTAGTAAGCAGAAAACGCGTGTTCGAACCGTGGTCTGGCACAAATTTTCAGCTTTGTTTCTTAATTCGTAATGGCTGTTGGATCAAAATGTCCGAAGGAATAGACACAACATGCATATATAATAGCGGAACCGTTACCAAAAGCAGTCGTTTGTGTTTTGGCGACATCGGCAGCCGATACAAGGGGCGATAATTCTCCAGTCCGGCAGCTGAGGGTATGCGATAAATGTTGTGGGTGGGAGAGAATTTTTTAGGGAGCCAATGCCGATTCTCTGATGGCAGGCGCACTGTGAGGGGGTTATGTGCTTCGTGCATAGTACGGCGATTCTCCCCTATAGTGGCCAGACATGGTCGACCGGAACTTCAACGACGAGTATCTGTATCTACATCTACATCTACGTGGCTACTCTGCAATTCACCCTTTGGTACCTGGAAGAAGGTTCATCGAACCACCTTCGGATTATTTGTCTACCACGCCCTCCCGAACAGCCCGCGGAGATATCTTCTATATTTCTGTACAGTCTCCTATTTCTCTTATTTTATTACTAATCTTTTCTCTCTATGCACTTGGGCGTCAACAAAATATTTCCGCGTTTGGAGGAGAAAGTCGATGATTTAAATATGGTGAAAAGATCTCGCCGCAACGCAAAACCCATTTATTTTAATGATTGCCACCCCATTTCGCGTATCACATCCGCGACGCTCTCTTCCCTATTTCAGAATAGTATAAGGCGAGCTGGCCTTCTTAGAGCATTTTCGAAGTGATCCAAATTTCCTATCTGATAAGGATCCCACACCGGGCAGCAATACTCCAGGAGAGGACGGACAAGCGTAGTGTAGGCCATCTTTTTTGTAGATCTGTTGCATATTCCTAGTGTTCTGCGAATAAAAGATAGTCCCCTCTGCTGCAGCATGGCCGGTTCCTGGTCTACGGAGACTTGTATCAAGTTCGACACGTTGTGTTTACTTTTACATATGGAGGTTACATATGTATCTAGTTTCTAGTGTGCAACAGTCATCTCGTTTTCCAGAATCCATAAGTCATTGCTTATGACGTTACTCTGGAATAACCACCGTCTCAGCGTCCAAATACAAAATCCGTTGATTCTGTCAGTGTGCATTCGTATGACGACCTTTTATTCTGTGATTACCTACATCATTATTCCATTGCACTGTATAACAAACGATCCTGCTCCCACATACACTACTGGTCATTAAAACTGCTACATCAAAAAGAAATGCAGATGATAAACGGGTATTCATTGGACAAATATATTATACTAGAACTGACATGTGATTACATTTTCACGCAATTTGGGTGCATAGATCCTGAGAAACCAGTACCCAGAACAACCACCTCTGGCCGTAATAACGGCCTTGATACGCCTGGGCATTGAGTCAAACAGAGCTTGGATGGCGTGTACAGGTAAAGCTGCCAATTCAGCTTCAACACGATACCACAGTTCATCAAGAGTAGTGACCGGCGTATTGTGACGAGCCAATTGCTCGGCCACCATTGACAAGATGTTTTCAATTGGTGAGAGATCTCGAGAATGTCTGGCCAGGGCAGCATTCGAACATTTTCTGTATCCAGAAAGGCCTGTAAAGGACCTGCAACATGCGGTCGTGCATTATCCTGCTGAAATGTAGGGTAGAGCCACGGGTAGTAACACATCTGAAATGTAACGTCCACTGTTCAAAGTGCCGTCAATGTGAACAAGAGGTGCCCGAGACGTGTAACCAATGGCACCCCATACCATCACGCCGGGTGATATGCCAGTATGGCGATGACGAATACACGCTTCCAATGTGCGTTCACCGCGATGTCGCCAAACGCAGATACGACCATCATGATGCTGTAAACAGAACCGGGATTCATCCGAAAAAATGACGTTTTGCCATTCGTGCACCCAGGTGCAACCAGATGGTTGTTGTCTTGCAAACGTCCCCATCTGTTGACTCAGTGATCCAGACGTGGCTGCAGCCTTGCGGATAAGATGACTGTCGTCTAGACTGCTAGTGATTCGAGGCCGCTGATATCCAGCACGGCGTTCCGTATTACCCTCCTGAAACCGCCGATTCCATATTCTGATAACAGTCATTGGATCTCGATCAAGGCGAGCAGCAATGTCGCGATACGATGAACCGCAATCCGACCTTTATCAAAGTCGGGAATGTGATGGTACGCATTTCTCCTCGTTACACGAGGCACCCCAGCAACGTTTCACCAGACAACGCCGGTCAGCTGCTGTTTGTGTATGAAAAATCGGTGTAGCAATTTAGTGGGCAGTAGTGTAATTTATTATCAGGATGTGTCTTGCCCTTTGGAAGCTGTACACTAATCAAATGTTTTTTGTTATGAACTGAAAATCGCTTGTAGACAAGCCGAATCTAGCAGTCAATAAAATTACATTTGCGATCTTGAGTATTAAGGGTGTTTCTGAATCCACATCTCTATTCTATGTCTTCCCACTATTTCTATCCAACGTTGGCTAATGCTTCTTCTGAAACTCTCCACAATCTCTGGATTCTTCAATTTATCCAGGTCTCATATCCTTAATGTGCTCCCTGTTGTATTCTCTTTAGCTGCTTTTATGTCGTATAGTTGTCTCTGTAGAGCTGTACCTTGTGAAGCTAGGAGAGGCTGTTGGTTGGTGCGAGGTATCCTCGTTCTATAACACAAACTTCACGTAATTAATAACTGGGTTCTTAATTCGTATAGAAAGAGCTACTTGACTTAAGTTCCATGTGCTATGGTAAAAGCTCTCTTCTGTATAGTCCATGTAGCCTCCATGGCGTACAGACTAACTAACTGGGGTAAAAGGCTCGAACTAACTGGGTAAACTGACTGGCTAACTGGCCCTCCGGTCCGCGGTGGCGACCCTAACAACTGGCGGTTGAGAGGTTGAGAGAGCGTTGGCGGCACGTTTCCAGCGAGTCTTGTCGTTGGCCTCTTTTGATACTCTCGTAACCTCTGTCTCGCTTGGTGTGCTGGCGCCAGCATATGCCCTCCCCCCCTCCGAAATGCGGCACCGCTGTCGTGTAGTGAGGCTGCGAACGGAAGCGGAGACGGAGGCAGGACGCTGGACGTCGTGATGAGCCTCGAGCCGTGACTGTAGAGGACGGTGGACTCCCGACCTCACCCCATCATCTGGCTTTATTCTTCAATATATATTATACATAAACAACCCACCACCTTAAACAGTTAGTGGGTCGTAATTGATACAACTCAAGTGTTATTACTACAGCTTACTCTATGGTTAGTTCTTCTGCTCACACTATGGACACTACTGTTATGTTTAGATTATGTTATCTTATTTCTACTTCTGCTAATCTACTTCTACCTGCAGCGTTGCAGATGTGCCAGCGTTGTATAAATCTGCATTGTTGGCCGTGTTCACCGAGTAATTAGTGGTGAACATGCCCCTGGCACTGGGCTGGTCCAGTTGTTGATCGCTGCAGTACTATACTAATGTTGCTATCCTAGCTTATCCTACATCTAACCTAATATTTAACCTATTGTCGAATTCGGCGAGTGTCTGAATCGGTAAGAAAGGAGCACCCTCCCCCTAATCCCAGACGTGCGGGTTCCAGCCGTGAAGCCGCTGGCCAAGTCCACGCCTCGGCAGAACGGGACAAGTGCACAGAGTCAAGTCGGTAGTAATGTGAAGTCTTAATAGTTGTTCCTTAGGAACTCCTGTATGACTTTGTGTGAGATCTCGTTTGCCAATTTGTTCAAGATTGAGAAGTGGTCCTCATGCCTGAGCAGGTGATATGTGTCATGGTTGGGTAACTGATGTAATTATGCCGCTACGTCGTCGAAGAGGTGGCACTCATACACCACATGTTCTAGGGTGCCTGGTCTGGCTCCAAGTCACATGCTGGTGTAGCCCATTTCCTGCCAAGTCACACGCTGGTGTAGCCCATTTCCTGAACCGGCATAGGTATTCCAGGTAGGGTCCATGACCCGTAAGAAAGTGCAGCAGTCCTCTTGAAGGTTTGAAATATTTTAATTGCAGTCGCTCCCTGATATTGGGCAGTAGTTCATGCGTTCTGCGACCGGTTTCTTCATTGTCCCAATCATCTGGCTTCCGAGGCAAAAGAAACATCCTCCATAAAACTGCCGTCAGGGCACACGTCCAGGCCTCAGGGCGTGTGCTGGAGCGACGGTGACTTCGGCTCCAGGTCCATGGGTCGGCGAGAGGGGACGTCGGGGGCTAGGACGCATCGTCCTTCCGTTTCTCCTGGGGTGCCCTGGTGGCACCAGCGAGCGTTTGCGAAGGCCGCGCTGTCCAAAAATGCTTCAAATGGCTCTGAGCACTATTGGACTTAACATCGGAGGACACCAGTCCCCTAGACGTAGACCTACTTAAACCTTACTAACCTAAGGACATCAGGACAACACAAGCATTCATGCCCGAGGCAGGATTCGAACCTGCGACTCTAGCGGTCGTGCGGTTCCAGACTGTAGCTCCTAGAACCGATCGGACACGGCGGCCGGCACCGCGCGGTCCCGTGAAGCCATAAATCTGGAGGAAGAAGAGCAGCAGAATCACGAGGCAAATGGCAAGCACGTATTTGGTTCTGGTGACGGCACTGCAAACCACCGGGACCTGCAATAAAGTACCGGGTGATCAAACAGTCAGTATAAATTTGAAATGTTAATAAACCACGGAATAATGTGGATAGAGACTTAAAAATTGACACACATGCTTGGAATGACATGGGGTTTTATTAGAACCACCCCATATTACTAGACGCGTGGAAGATCTCTTGCGCGCGTCGTTTGGTGATGATCGTGTGCTCAGTCGCCACTTTCGTCATGCTTGGCCTCCCAGGTCCCCAGACCTCAGTCCGTGCGATTATTGGCTTTGGGGTTACCTGAAGTCGCAAGTGTATCGTGATCGCCAGACATCCGACGCCAATGCCCTACCATAACTCTGAACATGCTTTACAGTGATGTTCACAACATTATTCCTCGACTACAGCTATTGTTGAGGAATGATGGTGGACATATTGAGCATTTCCTGTAAAGGACATCGTCTTTGTTTTGCCTTACTTTGTTATGCTAATTATTGCTATTCTGATCCGATGAAGCGCCATCTGCCGGACATTTTTTGAACTTTTGTATGTTTTTGGTTCTAATAAAACCCCATATCATTCCAAGTGTGTGTGCCAATTTGTACCCTTCTATCTACATTATTCAGTGATTTATTCAGTTTTCAAATTTATACTGAGTTTTTGATCACCCGGTACATACATGAGCCAATGCGTTCCTGGATTATGCCTCTTTCCCAGCACCCACGGTTGCTATAAACCCTGAAAAAACACAAATCGCGCGGTGCAAAGCGATACTTGCGGACCATTGGCGGTGCCGGATGCTGCGGTGGATATAGTAAGTGTAGCAGCGTCCGATGGCGGCGGCCATACAGAAGTTCCGCCGGTGATGGTCCGTTTCTTGGGTGGGAGCGATAGGAGGCGAGAAAGAGGTGCTGCGTCTGTTGCCGTGTGTGGGTGATGAGAAGCTTGGCCACTGTTGCTTGAAAGTGAGTACGAAGCGT
Organism: Schistocerca gregaria; assembly: GCF_023897955.1. Taxonomy (NCBI): domain Eukaryota; kingdom Metazoa; phylum Arthropoda; class Insecta; order Orthoptera; family Acrididae; genus Schistocerca; species Schistocerca gregaria. The sequence continues at coordinate 127,955,730 of NC_064931.1, read as the reverse complement.
TCAGCTTCTCCGTTGGACGGCGGGTGAAACAAAGCACTTGTTGCGATCACAAAACTGTTCAAAGTCACGTGAAGTGAACGGTGGTCTGTTGTCCGATACGAGTATTTCTGGCAAATCTATCCAAAATATTGAAGACAACGTTTGAATAGTGCGACGCGATGTGTTAGAAGCCATAGGCACCGCAAATGGTAACTTACTAAAGCAGTCTACCACTGTGAGCCAACGAATGTTCCAAAATGGTCCTCCAAAGTCAATGTCCATTCGTTGCCATGGTGATTTAGTCTTAGACCAAGCTGAGAATGGATGTGGCGAAGCGGATCGGTTCTCCGCGCAAGCGCGAGACAGGCGTGATCAGTTCAATGTGGGCGTCCATGCCCAGCAAAGTACAGTGCCGGAGCGCTAACTGTTTAGTGCGAAAAATTCTCCAATGTCCTTGGTGCAGCAATCGCTACACATCCTTTTGCAACACTTTGGTAATAAGCACACGGCACTGTCCACTGTCATTTTGAACTAGAATCACACCCTGTTTAACTGAAAAGCTACGCTGACGGTCAAAATATCGGTGCGCAACTGAGTTCTGGATACTGTTACTGAACGAGGCCAAGACGTGCGAATATGTTGCAACAAAATCTTGAGGTCTCGGTCTGTTTCCGTGGAAATTTTTCTGTGGTGCAAGGGAAAAGATTCCAGCAGTTCAGAGATCTGAGCATCGATTTGGCAACAAGATGCGGCAGATGCGTCAAAATTTGAATCTGGGTCAATCGGAAGGCGAGATGGGCCGTCGGCATAGCCATGCTTTGCCCTAGGTCTATACACAATTTCATACTGATACTGCGAAAGCAACAAAGCCCATTGTTGCAATTTTTGAGCAGTACGCGTAGGAACCGGCTTTGGCGGATGAAACAAGGGTTGCAAAGGCTTATGATATGTCACTAAATACAACATGCGACTATATAAATAGTGTTGTAATTTTGTCACACCATTCACAATAGCAGCAGTTTTTTTCAATTTGAGAGTAATTGCAGTGAGCTTGAGTTAACAACTTTGAGGTAAAAGCAATAGGTCTGTCATGTTCACCAATTATATGTGAAAGCACAGCGCCGGCTTGCAAAACTGCTGGCTTGGCAGGGTCGTAATGCACTAAACATCTGTCAGTAAGCAAAGCATTTTTGAGCTTCTGAAATGCGTCTTGATAATCTTAAGTCCACACAAAAAACACATTTTTACAACGCATGCGATGCAATGGAGCCGCGATGTGAGTGGCATTCGGTATGAACGGAATGTAGTACGTCATCTTGCCTAGTGATGATTGCAGTGCAGACGCATTGCGAGGAACAGGCAGGTCACAGATTGCAGGGGGTGCACACCCTGATTCTTGATCACATGATCTAAGCACTGTAGTTCAGTTTGAAGAAAGTCACACTTTATTTAGACGACACTTGAGTCCTGCATTTGACAACACTGTAAAAATGGTGTTCCTCTGGTGTACAATCCGAGACGACAGTATCGTAGAGGTAGTTTGAACAGAATGGCACTAGGGCAATCAATTTTTCCAAGTAACGCTGAAAAATGGCGGGTGCGGAAGTACTACCGAAGGGTAAACGCAAATAATAGAACAGTCCTAAGTGTGTATGTACAACAAACACTTTCTGTAATTCTTCACCTAATTGAATTTGCAAGAAGGCATCACGCAAATCTATCTTAGAAAAGTAACGTCCTGCCCCAAGTCTGTTCATGAGTTGCTCAGGGCGAGGTAACGGATAAGTGTCAACTATTGCCTGTGGGTTGACTCTATATTTGAAGTCAACACATATGCGAATGCGACCAGAAGGCTTAGCCAACAAAACGAGAGGACGGGCCCATTGCTTAGCTTGAATGGGACTAATTACACCATTATCTTTCAATTCTTTCTATCCACTGGCTCCTTTGTCTCTTAAATCAGTTGTAACGGAGTGGGCTCTACTAAACTTTGGCTGTGCTTTGTCTTTCAATGTAACAAGCGGTACAAAGTTATTAGCTTTACCATTCCTTAGGTAAATAGTTGAGGAAATTCTTTAAGCAAGCCGGCTACACTGGCTTTCGGGTGAAAAGCCGATATAGAAAGTACATTGTCTTGAATGCTAATTTCAAACAAATCACAGGCATCTAAACCGAAAATGTACTCATTGTCAGCCGAATTCAACACCCTAAAATTCATTGTCCTGGTGTGACATTTTCATGTAGCTAGCAAACTACACTGTCCAAGCGCTGGAATTTTCTGAACGTTCTAAGCAGTGAGGTGCTTGCTAATTTAGAAAGGCGTGGTGAGACCTGAGTTTCTCCTGGCGTATACAACTTTCAAATAACTTCCGGGAATTCAGCCAGGTAACACTTTCAGCAACCGCCGATATTTCGGCGGGAGAACAGCCCGCCATAGTTTGCCTTCAAAATGGCGGGGTGTCCTCCGCCGAAATATCGGCGGTCGCTCAAAGTGTTACCTGGCTGAATTCCCGGAAGTTATTTGAAAGGCGTGGTGAGATTAACTGTTCGTACATAGCATGATTAAGCAAGGTTACTGAGGTACAGGCAATGCGTTGTGAGACGCAGAATGTCGTTGCACAGCACTAGGGCGAGAATGAGGCACAATCTTAATCTTACTTTTGTCAGAACCTGTTGAAGGTTTGTAAAACACAACGTTCACTGCATGTGCACAAGTCTGATATTTCTGGGAGCGGGCAAACTTGGCGTGTTTTTGCAGTTGTAAACAAACTGCTTGGACATGGCATTTTTTCCACACGTGTAACACTTTGCGTTACATGATGGGCTATCTTGTCTTTTATGGCGAGCAAACCATTTAGGGCAAGACTTCACTATGTTCACAGGTCTGTTTACATGGCCGCGCGGTCTTGGGCGCTGCAGTCATGGACTGTGGTCCCGGCGGAGGTTCGCGTCCTCCCTCGGGCATGGGTGTGTGTGTTTGCCCTAGGATAATTTAGGTTAAGTCGTGTGTAAGCTTAGGGACTGATGACCTTAGCAGTTAAGTCCCATAAGATTTCACACACATTTGAACTTTTTTTTCTGTTTACATGTTTACGGGGCTGTCCGCGGGGCTGTGCACGCGCTCGCTGTTGTGGCCGCTTCGGGCGATCGCGAGCAAGGGGAGACTCGACCCAACAAATCGGGGCCTGATCAAACTTTTCGGCCCCTATGGCACCCGAATCATTTTGCTCTAAGATTTACAACACTTGAGGAAGTTAAGGATCTGAGTACTTTAGGGTCTGTTCCCGTATTCTACTATCGGGAACATTGAATGTTATACCATCTCGAATTGTGAGGTCACTGTAAAGGTTGACACTGATACACTTAAATTTACACTTCCTAGTCATGCCCGTTAATTCTGTATACCACTGACGGCACGTCTGTTCCGGCTTCTGCAAACGAAAAACCTGATATCTGGCTACTGCTACTTTAACTTGCTGGTCGTAGTTCTTGGTTAATGCAGCGATTACTTCGTCATAACTGTGTTCGTCGGGAGACGCAACTGGGAGTAGTTTTTGTATTAACTTAAACAGTGGGGAACCAGCAATCGAAAGAAAGTATTGTAGCTTAACTGTTCCTTGAACGCGATGAACTGCACAATGGGTTTGGAAGTGTGTCAGGTATTCGTACCATTCCTCTTCTGTGTCTTTAAATTGCCGGAGCGGTGGAATGTCGGGCTGCGGCACTTATTGGGCGTGTCGGTCGGTCTGTTGTGCACCCGCCGTTGCTTGTGCAGCCAGAAGTCGTTGTACCGTCGTCAACAAGGCAGCAACTTATTGGTTCTGAAACTGAAGAGCTTATGTTAGATCCATTACATCAGCCATCTGAGGCTGAGGCGTGGGGGGAGGGGGGGGGGGCGGGGTAGCCAAGGTTTACACAAACACGTTATAGCAGAAAGGTAAGCAAGCAAAGCCTCTGAAAAGAGAAATTTGATTAGTTCTGCGGCTCCCCTAGTGGAATACGTGCAAGAGCACAACAACATATTTGGAACTAGAAACCCTTGCAATCTGAAACACGAGAGAAGCAACCAAATTTTTCTTCACTGAAATGTTCTCGTCGCAACTGTGGTATTCTCTTTAGCCGCTTTTATGTCATCTCGTTGCCTCTGTAGAGTTGTACCTTGGGAAGCTAGGAGAGGATGTTGGTTGGTGTCACGTATGTTCATTGTATAACACACACTGCACGCAGTTAATAACTGGGTTCTTTATTAATAAAGAAAGAGGTACTTAAGTTTCCATGTTCTGTGGTACAATCTCTCTTTTGTATAGTCCACGTAGCCTCAATGTTGTTGAAGTAGAAGACCGTTATGTTGACTATAAGGTTACTATGTGCTGCCTGTCTCTGTGCTAGAGGCTAACTCTGCGGCTCCGTCTCGGTGGCACACTCGAACTCCACGGCTTACAGACTCGAACTAACTGGCTAACTAACTGACCCTCCGGTCCGCGGCTGCGATCCTAAATACTGGCGGCTGAGAGGGCGTTGGCGGCGCGTTTCCAGCTTCCACCATTGATACTCGTAGACTGGCCTTGCTGTGCAGTAGCTATAGGGCTGGTGTGGCTCCAACATAAACCACGTGACTGTTGGCAAAAAGTGGCGGGATTTCAAATCAGCAGCCTGCCATCTTATGTTTGTGTCCTATTTTACCCACATTTCTCAACTGACTGCCAAACGTTTCCAACAAAAATTACTTTTTTTTATTTGCGAAAAATTATGTCAGAACTACATTTGACCTGGATTTGTTCACAGTACCATTTATAAAATCTAACAAATACATCGAACGCCCCTCTGGTGGGCAGCGGGACGACATTACTATAAACTATCAATTAAAGTAAAATGACGTTAAAATTCTTTTAAACAGTAAGAGTGGGCTCGTGTCAAAACTTTAAATATTGGATTCGCCCAGTTTTGCGCTCTCGTCACTTATAAAATAAAATGGGATATGGGAATTATGTCAACTATAGGTGCTAAAATTGTCGACACTAGGAGCAGGTCCATTTTAGAGTATCAATTTTAGGTGCACTTGAAAGGTTCAGTTCCAACTATTTTTAATAAAGTTTAAACTGTCAGTTAGAAAAAATGATATTTTAGATGAGATGTGAGACTTTGAAGTTTCAGAAATTAATTTTGGAGTCTACATTTATTTAATAGTATTAGAAGCTAGAAAAAATTCTCTTCATGTGTCGACTATAGGTGGTCTTACCTTATTATAATCTCACTTGTATATACAAAGAGTCGCGTATGTGCAGATGGCTTAAAGTTTCTCCATTTCAGGGCCTGTATCCAAAGCTGCCTTCGGTTTTCATCCTTAGGGGACCTATGAGTAGGAACGCGAAACAGTTATACTTACTTCTGTAACCGAATTAACACAGATTCTTTCGAAAATGTAATATGAGTCTGACTTTACAGGCATCACTTTCAACACTTTAATATACGTGATACTCTATTTCAAGTGTAAAAAACATATAAAAGTCTCTTCAGCAGAATTCAATAAACGCATCTGTAGTATCGTAGAAACACTTACACGTGAAATTTAATGCCATTTCCCCCGACAAAACGCTAAGTACAGCCATAAGCGCAACACGAAACAACCATATTTTGCCAACATTCACGTGACTTTAGCCCAGAGATGTTGAAGCCACGAAAATGACGTCAGGACCAGTCTATTATATTTATTGTCGAAGGTTTACAGCGAGTCTTGTCGTTGGCCTTTATCGATATTCTCGTAACCTCTATGCCACATGGTGTACTGGCGCCAGCTTACGCCAGCACATTCCCTGCCTGAAATTCCTTCAGCTTTAATTTGCAGTCCATAAACAATAAATTACGTTCAGAATCCACATCAACCTCTGGAAATAACTTACAGTTTAAAATCTGGTTTCGTAATCTCTGTCTTATCGTTATGTAATGAATGTGCAATGTTAGAGTGTCCCCAGGTGTCTTCCACATATGCAACCTACATTCATGATTCTTAAAGCAAGCACTAGCAATAGCTAAACTACGCTATGTGCAAAATTCTACCAGACGGCTTCCTCTTACATTCCTTCCTCCCAATACACATTCTCTTACTACGAAATATCAATCCCCCATCACAATTCAATTTTTCTCTACCTTAGGTATCCGAATAATTTCCTTTATCTCATCATGCATTCTTACACTCTCTTCATCATCTGCAGAGCTAGTTGGCATATAAACTTGCACTATTGAGGTGGGTGTTGGTTCTGTGTCTATTTTGCTTACGATAATACTTTCACTATGCTGTTTACAGCACCTTACCCGCATTTCTATCTTATTATTCATTTTAGGCTTGCCTCTGTATTAGACGTTCTTGATTCTGTGTTAATAACCTTGTATTGATCCGACCAGGAGTCCTGTTCGTCTTGCCATCACACTTCACTAATTCCCACTATGTCTACCAACTGTTTTTAAATTCTCCAAACTATATACTCGATTAAGGAATCTAATATTCCACACTCTGAGCCGTAGAATGCAAATTTTGTTTTTCCTGACGACAACATCCAGTTGTCCCCGCCCTCAGATCCGAAAGGAGCACTATTTTAGCACTGTAATATTTGACACATGGGGATATCATCATTATTAAGTCATACAGTAGAGCAGCGTGCCCTTGGGGATAAATATAGTGCCCTATCGTTTTTATTACTCTTGCATATCTTGTTTTCTGCTGTAAATAGCAATCTTCAGCGCATTTGAGCTACAATTCAACAACCTCGCAGCAGAACATGTCATCATGCATCATGTGATCGTATATGTATAGAGGCAGATAGCAATTCATCAGTTTCCTACTGCCTGTACATCCATAAGATCATGTGGTGACATATACTATCGTTAGTTTCTTGGATTGTAAGTGAAATGCACTGAAAATGGCTATTTATAGCCGCAATCTGGATATCGAAGAGTAATAGAAACTAATGGGATTGCGACAGATTGCTGTGTGCCTTACCTCCTTTATAGCCTACGGTCGCCGCACTTATGGAATCAAAGTTGGTTAATAGCGGCACTAGTTTGCCCTTGATTTCAGCCGTTTGTAGTATCAGAGCAGCAAGGCCATGTTGGTGAATTCTACAAGGCCAAATCAATCAATTATCCAGACTATTGCCCTGAAACTAATGAAAAGGCTGTTGACCTCCTTCTGGATCCATGGGTTAGTCACGCCTCTCCACATATACCCCTCCGTTGTGATAGCACCCATGGTGCAGCTAACTGTATTGGTGAGTCATACAAGCCATCCTACGTCGGCAAGGTCCATGGTTCTGGCAGGAATTTTAACTTGCTCATACAATTTACAGATGAAGAAAGGTACATTTTTCTTTTCGCATCCAAAGAAACGTACAAATCTTTGCCACAAACAAATGAAAACGAATATGGGTCAGGGCCCCATATGACACATCATTGACTATTGTGACATCCTACCTCTGGGTGCAGTCTCTAAGAGCTACTGATTTCAAAGTCACGTTTTATATTTCTGGATGGGTTACATAATCAACAAACATTTCTGTAGTCACATCATCCTTTCCTGCACGGATGGTTCCTCCAGATAGGTAGCGACCGGTTCTGTGCCCCATCTCTACTCCGTCCTAGTGCTCCGTCTCTAATGCTGCAGTGACTTCTTCAACCGGACACTGGGTCTTCCTTTCACTGTTTACGGGCGACACAAACTCGAAACTGAGGAGACGTCTTTGAAATATGGTAATTTTTCTAGCTAGGACAATGAGTGGTGGAAGTTTACAAGACAGAAACATACTTGGCCACAAAAAAGACTCACCAAGATAACTAAGCCTTTCGTGGTTAAAATTTATTTAAAAATAGAAGGTCAAAAACAGTCTTCCATTATGATGGGTAGTACGCTTTCACTAGTCGAGCGATTCTGGAAATCGGCAAGGTGTGACACGCGTGCGCCACGAACCTAACTAGGTCGACGTTTTCATTTGATCCTACCATTATAAATTTGAATATTTGTTTGTAGAATGATTTTATCACGATGCAAAATATGGAGAAAAGTATTACAAATCGGCACCGAAACACATTTATTCTCGTGAAAACGAAAACAAAATTTCAATATGCCTTTGACCTATTTTTTCTAAAGTCTAGGACGTCTGCAGGGAGTGTTGTAATGTTTCAAAACAATGAATATAATATGAAAGAAAACACATTAGCTACTTTAGTTACATAGGACGCAGAGTACGGTGATTTGAACTGATTTTCGTGAAACAGAGAACTGTGACAGCTATAAACACATGCTGTCCAATATGACTGCTCACAGCGTTCTATATATCCACTACAAGGTCTGTAGTTTTTTTTTTTTTTCAATTTCTGAAAGCTTCTCGGTTGACGTTAGGACTAGACAGATGTGGTACCTAGACGTCTTAACGCTCTAAACTGCGTATAGCTTTAGTCCAATCAGGACATGGTTAACGAGAACCTTGAAATTGTAAAATAAAATAAATCAGTATCGTACGTAACATGATGTCAGAGACTGTGACCGAAGTAAAACAACGCAGTAACCAAATAAAACCAAAGAAGTTCTACAATATAAAACAAAGACAAGAAACTGCTCCTGTAATGTGACATTAGCACCGCTTCACGTATAAAGGAGTATGAACTCACAAACTGATTTTCCATACAGACTCTCAATGAGAGACAAATCTCCGACAGGAAAATTTTTGTTTCATGCCTTCGTGCAGTGCAGTTACATTCAGTGAGGAAGTGCTCATAAAATAACTTGGGCTTTTGATGTTTGTGACAATTAGTATTGCTTTCAGTGCTACCTAATAGACACTAGAGCTAATTTTTAGTTTCTGTTTTCATATTCTGTGCGCATTGTGAATTTATTTTCGTGGATTTTGTAAGTAGGCTGTTTAGGTTTTATATTGGTAACGCCACGCAGCGCTCTGTATGAAAATCACTGGCTGTGCTGTGTGCAGTCTGTGGCTGGTTTGCATTGTTGTTGGCCATTGTAGTGTTGGGCAGTTGGCTGTTAACAGCGCGTAGCGTTGCGCAGTTGGAGGTGAGCCGCCAGAAGTGGTGGATGTGGGGAGAGAGATGGCGGAGTTTTGAAATTTGTAAGACTGGATGTCATGAACTGCTATATATATTATGACTTTTGATGACTATTAAGGTAAATACATTGTTTGTTCTCTATTAAAATCTTTCATTTGCTAACTATGCCTATCAGTAGTTAGTGCCTTCCGTAGTTTGAATCTTTTATTTAGCTGGCAGTAGTGGAGCTCGCTGTATTGCAGTAGTTCGAGTAACCAAGATTTTTGTGAGGTAAGTGATTTGTGAAACGTATAGGTTCATGTTAGTCAGGGCCATTCTTTTGTAGGAATTTTTGAAAGTCAGATTGCGTTGCGCTAAAAATATTGTGTGTCAGTTTAAGCACAGTCATGTATAATTGTTCAAAGGGGACGTTTCAATTTATGCTACCTACAACACAACGGTCGGGTAGTTCAACCATTTGTTATTGTGGCCTGCTTGTAATTTCACGGTGGGTGGGGACAGTGCTTGTTGTATGCGGGCAGAAGGAGATTTGGCCGCTCTCCAGATACGGATATAAGCTGCAGTGGTCACTGTTGACAGATTTCAGGCTACTGTGCTAACGTGCAGCGACGCTCAGGCACCTGTGGTGAAAACTGCAATACCTCTGGTGCCGCTGGGATCCCCTGGAAACCAAGATGTCACTGCATCTTCAAATGCTCAAGATTTAACAGATTAGGCTAACTTCGGATGTAACGCTCATTGACGCAAGCTAATGCCCGATTGAATTCCAAAAGAGTTCAAATGACGAGCGGTAGGGAGCCTTAGTCCACACAGCTACTTTCTCGCAGTCTGGTCCGGTCTCAGAGACAATGTGACCTGAGGTTCAGTGGTGGAGCTACACTATTCATTTAAAATTGGAAAATCTGCTTTATCTTGGGTAAGTCCTCAAATATGCAAAGTTGTCTGGATAAAATTAAAGGACATTGTAACTCTAATACCATATAAAGAAAAATTGACGAAATATCTCAAGGATGTGAAAAGTACGCAATGTCTCCTCATTGCATCGGAGCTACCGATAGTAAACATATCAGAATACAAAATCCAGAACATTCATATTCCTTGTAGTTCATTTATAAACATGTTTTTCTCTAGTGCTGTCGGTGTTATGAGACTCTTGACTATCGCTTTATCTGGGTAGACATTCGTACGTATGGAAAAGACAGCGACTCAAGAATTTTCAATGATACCGTTCTATATGAAAAACTAACTGTAAAATCTTTGGTAGTATTGAAAAAAAGACCTTTAAACGAAAACTACAATATGGCACTTTCTTACCGGACCGTAGGTGACGAAACATTTGGTTGATTGAAAATTTAATGAAACCCTACCACGGAAAGCGGCTGACTTATGGAAAAAAGATATTTAACTCTCGGTTAACTTTAGCACGTAGATGTGTTGAGTGTACTTTTTGTGTGGCGTGTGATAAGTGGAGAATACTACATCTCCCACTATATGTTAGTGTAGACTGTGCCGGACACATTATAAAAACGATAGCTTCATTGCTATGTTCGAAAGAGAGATAGATTAAATTACGAAGGCATCTTAGAAGAAAATCTCACAAATATAAATGCTAACCACAATGGACGACCCATTTCATCGGCGTATAACATTTGTCCTAAGTTTAACAACTATTTTGTTAGTGCACACAGAGTCGAAAATGCAGATCGCATGATAAGAATGAAAGTGTACTTTTTTACAGTACAGCTTTTCTTGCCCAGAGTTCTCCTTTTTTTTCTAATCATTTGCCTCACAGAAAATCAAAACCATCTCTTCCAAAGCTCGCCGCCTAAAAATTTTATTTTTCTACACTTTCGACAATATGTTCCAAATTGCTGGCCATTTTTCTATTTCGTCGCTTAGCAGCTCGTGCCTTAGGTTTCACTCATTTTTGCTAACGTCCAACAAAGAAAATTAACAGAAACACACAGAAAATACATCTGGTTACGGTGAAAACGCGCGGCCAACGGAACAGTAGATGGGAGCCATACATCTTTCTAACCGCACGTCGGCGCGCGTTCGCCTGCGTCTAGAGACTTTTCCCGCAAACGCGTATCGAAGCGGCTTGAGTGCGCTCATTGTATCGGTTGCAAGTTAAATGTTGGATGTCTGAATGCGTGATCTGAAAACATGCGTCATATTTGCATCGTCTGAATTTAGCCTTAATGGAGTGCTTTTACGTGCAATATTCTAATGACTAACACAGTCATCTTAGTTGCTGCGGGCTGAGTTGTTATACGTACTCACTGACTGCATTCTAACCAGCTTGTGAAGTTTTGTTGTTGTCATACCACTGCTTGTAGCCTAGTTCAACCCACGACTACCGTTACTCTGTTTGATGCTCAATTTTGGCTCTGAACCCGCAATATTTTTGCTTGAAATACACTTTCTCTCAGCATTTTCCAGTACTGGTAAATGAGATGGACGACGAGATCTAAGAAAATGAGTGTCGGGCCCAAAGCCTGGTTTAAATTGAAACCTCATTCACGGTTTATAAGTTTTCTCGAGATTTCTCATCCTTAACTAGGCTGTCCCAGAAATTTACCGTTTCCACTACGATACTTGTGGTTTTCATTTCATAATTATATTCGTGAGAGTGCTGAGCGACAAATGATTTGCTTCGTTGTTTTCGTTGGATATGTCACTCGCTGATGTCCCTTGTACTTCATTCTACTCTTCTAATAGTCTGTCTCACGTGAGACATGCCATGGACACATAAAGTGCGGTATACACACAGCTTTCGGAGACCTAGAGCGTCTTTAACGTTACAAGAAAGACGTTTTACACATTACAATTAAGACTTTACCTTTCTCATGGAGACAAAATATACTGAATGCCACGTTTCCGTAGGCCGTAGAAATCTACCGATCATTCCGGAGATTGGGCCAGAGAGTGAAACAGATCAACGATTCTTGTCTCCTCTTTTTAAGTTTTCAGTCTCAACTTCTTTCTCAAGCGTTGTTGGTTTTGACTGCAGCTCCCACGCAATACGTTGCCCCGATTGTATTGCATTGTATTGAGCCGGCCTCGGTGGTCGTGCGGTTCTAGCGCTGCAGTCCGGAAACGCGGGACTGCTACGGTCGCAGGTTCGAATCCTGCCTCGGGCATGGATGTGTGTGATGTCCTTAGGTTAGTTAGGTTTAAGTAGCTCTAAGTTCTAGGGGACTGATGACCACAGATGTTAAGTCCCATAGTGCTCAGTGCCATTTGAACCATTGTATTGAACTGGGGACCCAGAAACGACGGACAGGCTTCGTCCCCGCCGTAGCTTCAGTGGTACACAATCCCACAACAGGTTTCAGCAGTCCACTCACCCCACCGCGGCCCCACACCGAACCCATGGTTATTGTGCGGTTCGCCCAAAGTGGACCCCCCCCCCTCCCCCCTTTGGGAACGTCTCACACCAGAGATAGTGTTTGCGTAGCAATCGCCGACATAGTGCAACTGAGGCGGAATAAGGGGAAAAAACCGCCTTAAAAACCATCTACAGACTGGCCAGCACACCGGACCTCGACACTAATCCGCCGGGCGGATTCGTGCCGGGGACCAGCACGCCTTCCCGCCCAGAAAGAAGGGCGTTAGACCTTATGGCTTACCGGGCGGGATTCTCCCCGATTACTCATTTCTTCGGAAAGCTGTCCGTAGATGCTGTAATTCTTGGACGTGCTATCCTTCCCTGGCAGCGTTCTAAGGCACATCTTTAATCAAACACGGAGCTAAAACCTAAGAGTTCGCAAAGATCTGATAGGTTTACCGCCAACCGAGGATGGAAGATGGACAACGGAAGAATCGCGAACCTTTGGACAGAAAGTGAGAAGGCGAACTTCGCTGTTCTCTTCCGCCTTACCAGCAAGTACGAGGTGCTACCATGTGTTGATAAGACATTTGAGCCAGCACTAGATGCTTCTCCTGTTGGGCGTTTAATGGAGCCGACAAGTCCGGAAGTAAGGCCAGTGTACATTAGGTATGTTTGCTGGGAGTTATCTTCCGAAATTTTGTATTTGTCTAATTAAACACATGATACTGTTAAGTAAAAATGTCAAGAAAGCTCTAAATCTCATACCTCTGACATGCCAGTAAATTACCGGATGTACTGTATGAACCAACTGTTTCAGAATTCTGCTGCATCTCAAGTAAAGAGATTAGTGAGAGGAAAACGTACTGAAAGACAGGACCTTCTAGTAGTTCTCTTGTTGGTATTGCTGACAGGAAGTTACCCATCAGAAGAACGGAAACTACATTATTTAGGTCCGTTTTACACTGTTAAAGTCCTTTGAGAAAAATCGTTACACTGTTGTTGGAGAATGGATGCCAACATTTGTCTGTGTAGCAACATTCAATATAATCTTCTATCCGTTTGTGTGTATAAAATATCTACATGGGATCGAGAAGGTTATTATCGGATTTGACCGTGTCAACGCTAGAGAGTGATCGGATTCCATTCCCTCGACTATCCCTTTGCGTCGTGGGACGGAATTTGTGTACAACAATTGTCTGCATGTAATTTTATCCATGAAAAAGTGTGCGAACGTTTTCTAAATGTTTGCTAATGCTGTAAATGATGTGGGACATGGGTACAACCCCGGTATTCACCTATTCAGATGTGCGAAACCGCCTAATATCTACATACAGGCTGATCAGCACACATTCCCTCTTCATTAACGCGTCGCACGGATTCGATCAAGGCCCAGCCCACCAGCCAGAAGCAAGGTAGTGGCGTGCTAAAACCCGTGACTATCCCGGACGTGTGGAGCTCAAGTGGTGTCTTCAGAGGTTTCCTTGGAATATGGTATGACTCGCCGTGGTCTTCAACCATGAAAGCAGATCCTGGCTGCACGCAAATAATGGCCGTTTACGTTTACGACATGGACCTGGTAAGCACTGTCTCGTAGAGTGCGTTTGTCCAAGACACACTGAGCGCACCCCAAGCCTCATGGTCTGGGGTGCGATGAGCTACAACTCTCTTTCACCTTTGGTGTTTGTGGCGAGGACGCCAATCAGCGCCCGGTACGCGCAGAATGTTGTTATGTCAGTCCTCTTGACGTTCTTGCAACAGGAGGGTGATGTGTTGTTCTGACAGGATAATGCTCACCCACATACTGTCCATAAGACTTGAGACAGGACAAGTTACTCTCTCACCTATTTTTCGCATCTGGAAAAGTATTAAAGATTTTATTGCAACCTGATGCAACTGACGCAAGACTCCTGAGAGATAACTGCCTGAGCAGACGTTGATGAAGCCTCGTAGGGTGCTAAAAGCATGAGGTATTTTTATGATTCTTTAGTAAAACTGAAGTCATATCAGGTGTTCCCCAGGGAAGAGTCCTGGGACCTCTGCAGTTCCTGACCTATATAAATGACCTGGGTGACAATCTGAGCAGTTCTCTTAGGTTGTTGGGAGCTGAAAGCAATTGTCGGCGACCCCATCCCTTAGTAAATCTTGCCCGAGATGTTTACAGCCGTACAAGGCAGGCAGGACAGCTCCTCGTGGAGTCAGTGCTCTGGTCGTATGTAAAGTACACAAGCGGCAAGACGCAGTCAATACCTTCGCTGCGCAGTGCCGATGGTACTGTTACCGACGACTGTGCCGCTAAAGCGGAGTTACTGAACGCAGTTTTCCGAAATTCCTTCACCAGGGAAGACGAATGGAATATTCCAGAATTTGAAACACGAACAGCTGCTAGCATGAGTTTCTTAGAAGTAGATACCTTAGGGGTTGCGAAGCAACTCAAATCGCTTGATATGGGCAAGTCTTCAGGTCTAGATTGTATACAGATTAGGTTCCTTTCAGATTACGCTGATACAATAGCTCCCTACTTAGCAATCATATACAACCGCTCGCTCACCGAAAGATCTGTACCTACAGATTGGAAAATTACGCAGGTCCCACCAGTGTTTAAGAAGGGTAGTAGGAGTAATCCATCGAAATACAGACCTATATCATTGACGTCGGTTTGCAGTAGGGTTTTGGAGCATATACTGTATTAAAACATTATGAATCACCTCAAAGGGAACGATCGATTGATACGTAATCAGCATGGTTTCAGGAAACTTCGTTCTTGTGCAACGCAGCTAGCTCTTTATTCGCACGAAGTAATGGCTGCTATCGACAGGGGATCTCAAGTTGATTCCGTATTTCTAGATTACCGGAAAGCTTTTGACACCGTTCCTCACAAGCGACTTCTAATCAGGCTGCGGGCCTATGGGGTATCGTCTCAGTTGTGCGACTGGATTCGTGATTTCCTGTCAGGAAGGTCACAGTTCGTAGTAATAGACGGCAAATCATCGAGTAAAAATGAAGTGATATCAGGTGTTCCCCAGGGAAGAGTCCTGGGACCTCTGCAGTTCCTGACCTATATAAATGACCTGGGTGACAATCTGAGCAGTTCTCTTAGGTTGTTCGCAAATGATGCTGTAATTTATCCTCTAGTAAGGTCATCCGGAGACCAGTATCAGTTGCAAAGCGATTTAGAAAAGATTGCTGTATGGTGTGGCAGGTGGCAGTTGACGCCAAATAACGAAAAGTGTGAGTTAATCCACATGAGTTCCAAAAGAAATCCATTGGAATTCGATTACTCGATTAATAGTACAATTCTCAAGGCTGTAAATTCAGCCAAGTACCTGGGTGTAAAAATTACTAACAACTTCAGTTGGAAAGACCACATAGATAATATTGTAGGGAAGGTGAGTCAAAGGTTGCGTTTCATTGGCAGGACACTTAGAAGATGCAACAAGTCCACTAAAGAGACAGCTTACATTACACTCGTTCGTCCTCTCTTAGAATATTGCTGCGCGGTATGGGATCCTTACCAGGTGGGATTGACGGAGGACATCGAAAGGGTGCAAAAAAGGGCAGCCCGTTTTGTATTATCACGTAATAGGGGAGAGAGTGTGGCAGATATGATACGCGAGTTGGGATGGAAGTCATTAAAGCAAAGACGTTTTTCGTCGCGGCGAGATTTATTTAAGAAATTTCAGTCACAAACTTTCTCTTCCGAGTGCGAAAATATTTTGTTGAGCCCAACCTACATCGGTAGGAATGATCATCAAAATAAAATAAGAAAAATCAGAGCTCGAACAGAAAGGTTTAGGTGTTCGTTTTTCCAGCGCGCTGTTCGGGAGTGGAATGGTAGGGAGATAGTATGATTGTGGTTCGATGAACCCTCTGCCAAGCACTTAAATGTGAATTGCAGAGTAGTGATGTAGATGTAGATGTATCAGAACGATGCCGCGATACCTGCCACAGCCTGGTCTGGGGCCACGGTCTAAAGGAATGCAAGGAATGCATCTACACAGTGGAGTCATAAACCGGGCATTGTGTGCAGAGAAACGCGTAATAAAAATTCACATGTTTTCAAGTTCGCCGATAGTGCAAGTGAGCCAGTAAACGATTTCCATCAGTCTCTGTTGTGTAGGAAAACTCCGTCATCTGAGAAATGTTTAGAGACAGAATCTTTGTTACACCTCATAGCTAGGACTAACAAGCTCAAAGGCACAGACGATTTAGATAAATATCTTTGAGATTGTATCTCTTCGCTTGTTACCTTGGGAAAAGACACAACTTGGGAAAAAATCATCTCTTCCACCTCTGCGAAAGCTTAAAAAAGACAGAAATTGGTGGTTTCTTACTTTTTTTTTCAGAGACGCAAGTTTCTTAAATCTTGCCCTGGTTCGACATGAGTTTGCACGGTCGTGCGGGAGGGGAGATTTAGCGCCTCTAGAGCCTTGTGATTGGCTCAAGACGGGGTGAAGGCGGTGTCGTTCGTGCACTTTGCCGGAAACAGAATTTTTTTCTGGAGAGTTGCGAAGCATTTGGAGTGCATGTATTTGGTCTGGTAAGCACTTCTGTTTGAATCTCTGGCATGTGTGGTTGGTACTTGGGACTTGTCCTGAGACATTCTTCACTTGCGAGTAATTTCGACTGGAGAGCCTGTGGTGAAGTTGTTAATCTACCAACAGTGTGACTTCAAACATCTCCGACTACTCATTTGCCGAGGACACACTTATTCGTTTTTTGGATTACCAGTCTTGACGTATGGTATCGTTATGCAATCTGTCATATAAGTGAGCCAAATTGGTCCTTGGTATGACCAGCGAAAGGGTGTGTCACACATTGAAGTTGTTGTGAATGACACTTCGCAATTTTTCACGAACACAACTTTTATTGAAGTAAGTTCACAAGTTAGATGGCCGAACAACAAACGAAAAGGTAACAATAACAATGCCAGTAAAAGTGTCCTCATTTAGGCAAACAAAAGTTCACTTCTAATTTTCCACAAAGGTTCGTGGTTACACACACACACACTAGTAAGAGTCCAATTCAGATACAAAGACGTATCTTCAGCGGTCGAAGTACACGAGGTCGGCATCCAAAGTGAACTGAACTTTGGGGCTCGTTCTAGCCCCTAAATAGCTGTCTCAAGTCAATCGGGTTTTCATCTACATGACTACTCTGCAATTCACATTTAAGTGCTTGGCAGAGGGTTCATCGAACCACAATCATACTATCTCTCTACTATTCCACTCCCGAACAGCGAGCGGGAAAAACGAACACCTAAACCTTTCTGTTCGAGCTCTGATTTCTCTTATTTTATTTTGATGATCATTCCTACCTATGTAGGTTGGGCTCAACAAAATATTTTCGCATTCGGAAGAGAACGTTGGTGACTGAAATTTCGTAAAAAGGTCTCGCCGCGACGAAAAACGTCTGTGCTGTAATGACTTCCATCCCAACTCATGTATCATATCTGCCACACTCTCTCCCCTATAACGCGATAATACAAAACGAGCTGCCCTTCTTTGCACCCTCTCGATGTCCTCCGTCAATCCCACCTGGTAAGGATCCCACACCGCGCAGCAATATTCTAACAGAGGACGAACGAGTGTAGTGTAAGCTGTCTCTTTAGTGGACTTGTTGCATCTTCTAAGTGTCCTGCCAATGAAACGCAACCTTTGGCTCGCCTTCACGACAATATTATCTATGTGGTCCTTCCAACTGAAGTTGTTCGTAATTTTAACACCCAGGTACTTAGTTGAATTGACAGCCTTGAGAATTGTATTATTTATCGAGTAATCGAATTGCAACGGATTTCTTTTGGAACTCATGTGGATCATCTCACAC
Source organism: Schistocerca gregaria (assembly GCF_023897955.1). Taxonomy (NCBI): domain Eukaryota; kingdom Metazoa; phylum Arthropoda; class Insecta; order Orthoptera; family Acrididae; genus Schistocerca; species Schistocerca gregaria. Next base: position 127,937,540 of record NC_064931.1, on the reverse strand, counting down.
TTTTCGTTATTTAGCGTCAACTGCCACCTGACACACCATACAGCAATCTTTTCTAAATCGCTTTGCAGCTGATACTGGTCTTCGGATGACCTTACTAGACGGTAAATTACAGCATCATCTGCGAACAGTCTAAGAGAACTGCTCAGATTGTCACCCAGGTCATTTATATAGATCAGGAACAGTAGAGGTCCCAGGACGCTTCCCTGGGGAACACCTGATATCACTTCAGTTTTACTCGATGATTTGCCGTCTATTACTACGAACTGCGACCTTCCTGACAGGAAATCACGAATCCAGTCGCACAACTGAGACGATACCCCATAGTTTTGGGGTAGTGATACGTCCTGCATACCGTGGCTCGGGCTCCCCTACAGGAAGTAATGCTCGGAATGTCTATTTCCATTATCTTGTATGTAAATAGCCAGTGATTACCATGGTGCTTTTAGTCCGCCTTGAGCATAGACAACGCCATCCTCTGTGGTGTAATATGAGTTTCCGGCCCTCAGGGGCTACCTTGGCTCCGGCATAACAGAAATCTACCGTGATTTCAGGGCTCTGTTAGAGATCAAATCCCGATCCATCTGCCTGATGGCTACACCATGAGATTTTTGCATTTCTTTGGTGGCCAATCGATTCACAGGTGCCGCCTCCACGTCTCACCTCCTCTGCCGCACACATCTCGCCAGCTGCAAGGCACGTGGCCAAACGAAGTAAACAGGGTAACGTACTGCTGCTCCGGCATTGTCAGGGCATGCAGATCACAATCGCCACTTGCTCTCAGCTGCACGTATGTTGAGAAACTTCAGTGGATTTGATCGATCAAAGTGTGCTCAGCGTCAGATCAATTCACCCTGCGTTATCCACATTTTAAGGGCCAGAGTACTTGACTTACTGATCACCTAGTTAAACTGTCTTAGCCAACCAGGTCCACCCAGTGAAGTATTAAAGCGTCTGTTAGTTGTTTAGGGAATTCAATCTATAACTTGTTTAGTATAATTTATGTCTGATTTTTTAAAAATAAATGTTGTTACTACATTAAATATTGCCAACATTCTCAATCAATTAAATAGTCCAAAAAAAGGTAGCTCTCAGGCTCAACGTGCTCTGCAAGACGTGCAGCAACATCCTTGGTTAGCACGTGTTGGATATAATGGGACAAAAGTGACTTGTGCGACTTGTCAACCAACAACTCTTACTGTAATACATGAACAGGTTGAGCAGACGTGGAATAACGTATCCCAGGACAATACTCGTTATCTGTACTGTCGACTGGGTGACAAAGTCAGTTTCTGCGTTGCCGCCCATGGAGGCTACCTCACATACTAATATAGGTGTTTCAGCATGAGTCGATACCTGGTATGTCAGAACCGTTTGTGCTATTGATCTGTAGATTTAATCATTTCATGTACTCCATGTACAATTTTCCATCAATAAATACTGAGTAACTTGGAAACCTCTAAACAGGCGTACTAATTTTTTTCCGCTGTGCATATGTATGTATATATTCTGTTTCTGTTTATAGGTATCTTGCTCGTGGAAATATGAACATTCTACAATGAAGACTAAGAAACATTAATCATTTTCCGTGAGTTTCAAGAGTATATGGAAGTTTAATTTATTACAGTTATATATCGTTATTGGTAGAATTAGCTTTACTTTGTGCTAATGATGCTACAGCTGCTGAATAGGACGTTTGCATCAGAGAAATTTCAATTCAAACTTTTTTTGGAAGCAGTTTCGCCGGGAATACTTAGATAACGAATCACATTGAGATAACACAGAATAGCCGTACGAATAGTACTGATGTAATTGTTTTGTGAGATTCTATTGCAATTTTTCATGATTAGTAGGATGCCCGTTATATAAATGCATTATTCAAATTGGTACCTATATGAGCAGTTTCGCGCGAGTAAATGTGATACATGATGACGCTCTAGCAATGCTTGAACTCATGAACACTACGATGTCATGAATAATTATAAATATTTGGTACACACGAGCTAAGGACAGGATGGCCGATGTTTACAGATAGCTATTCAGTGACAACCTCTTCACCCAAATAGGATTGTTGATGCAGTGGCATGTCCGGAGGAACATTCCACTGATTTTCTTAACAACACAGACACTGCTGCTTCATATTTATTCGGCAATACCACGCTCTCGACTCTCAATAATTATGTCCTTCCACGACGGGAATACACGTAACTTACGAGTGTGGGTTGTGGCACATAGACGACGACATATGGAAGTTCTGATCTGGCCGTGATTCGTGCACAAATAGCCGAAGCGCCGAGGGCGATCACTTGCGTAAAGTGAGAAATTCTGGTGTGAGTCCTGATCTGGCACAAATTTTCAGTGTCATCATTCCAATACAAAAGCGTTGATATTTCGTATTCACAGTTGAGAAAACATTTCCTGTATTTCTGGACAGTTGCAGTCGCTGTAGTGCTTGTTCCTTTGGAGATGCGTGCATGTCTGGCGGAACATTGCATTGTACTTCTTAATAACACAGGCACTTTTGTTTCACATCAACTAAATGGGAAAGCCTAAAAGATAATTTAATCCAAGGCTGCACTAGATGTTAAACTTTATAACGCTCTCAATGCAAGACAAATTCAACCTTAAGATAATCGCAGTAAGAAGTGATTGTAATTGAATTTCAACATGTAAGGTAGAAGCGGGACAAATGACGCGGGAGAACAGACGCTGCGTTTCCAAGAAATTCGTCAGCAGACATTGCTGTGCGCGCGACGCTCATTGTTGTTGCAACCGCTGGTGAGAACAGTTTACTCCTAAGTTTTTGTACTTCAGGAGCGGAAAACAGAAGGGAAATTTAAGAAAATAGCATTTCGAGACCAAGGTAAGTCAAGGAAATTTTTCACGATTCGTTTTTAGTAGTATGTACTAGCAGATACGCGCCTAGTAGCTTATAACTAGTATTTAGATTGTGCAGTAGAAGTATTGTAGGTTATGTCGGTCGATTAATGGCTTCTTCCGATAACATCTTTGGTGAAAATGGGGGTGCGGCATCTGTCCCTACGAAAACGGACAGTGACGCACCATTACTGTGGGAGAGATGCCGCAATGCTAACAGGAGGCCATATGTGCTTGTTTTACAGACAAATTCCGAGAAACGCGTTAGGGACAACAGCAAGGGGAAAATGGACTGCAGAAAATCTATTAGAGGCAGTGAAACTAGTCGAAGAAGAAGGTTATGCTAAAAGGAAAGCAGCTCGAATGAAAAATATACTAGAACGAACATTAAGAAGGCTTGCTACGTACCATCTTTCAAGAAAGCAGGGTGTGGACCATTATCATATTTGGGTGAGGAAGCAGAAAGGAAATTAGTTGCCCATATAAAGAAACTGCAATCATGTGGCTTTGCTCCCAAACCGTCTGGCGTCAGGCAAATAGCTTTCAATTTATCTTATCAAATGGGTCTGAAAAACAAATTCAACAAGGAAAATAAACTTGCAGGCAAAAATTGGTTTCTCTCATTTTTAGAACGCAATGAGGGATTAAGCATCATAAAAGCGCAAGGTCTTCCTGTACCCAGAGCGATTGGAATGAACAGAGACGAAGTCAATTCTCACTTTGATCTGCTAAAACAAACGTTGACCGAAAATGGGCTTTTGGATAAACCAGGTAGTATCTAGAACGTAGATGAAACTGGTCTACAGTTAAACAATGAGGATGGGAAGGTTGGTGCGGCAAAAGGAAGCAGAGATGTCCATGTCATTACTTCTGCTGATAGAGGAGAGACGACAACAGATATTGTATGCTGTCATGGCGAGGGAAATTTCTTACCACTTTACTGCATTTACAAAGGAGTGAATCAAAAACAAGACGCTGAAGACAACATGCCTCCAGGATCAGCTGTTGTTATGAGGAGAGAATCCGCTTATGTCAACAGTGATATTTTCATGGATTGGTTCAAAACCCATTTCCTTCCTAGAAATGCGCCTGGCCCTGCTCTGCTTCTGTAAGATGGTCATGCCTCTCATATGAATTGTGTCACCCTTTGGGATATAGCTTTTGCAAATGAAGTGTCGATAATTTGTTTGCCTAGTCACACGACAAACTTTGTACAACCACTAGACCGATCATTTTTCAAGCTGCTGGGATCCTACTTTAAAGAGGCTTGTCATTCATGGATTGTAGGTAATGCAAGCAAAGACAGAAGAATTACAAGGCAGAAATTTGGAGAGTTGCTCTTCAAAGCATGGACTCGTGCTGCCACTGTTCAGAGTGGTGTATCCGGATTTAGAGCTACTGGAATTATCCCGCTTGTCAGAGCAGTAATTCCAAACCATGCCTTTCTCTCAGACATTAATAATACTGAAATCCCAACTACTACAGATGTCTTTAATGATCTGACTCCAGATGAGCCATTAACATCAAGGTCTGAAACAAATGTGTTAATAGAACACCCTCCTACCTGTAAACCTTGCACAGATTTGGCTACTCAGCGACCAACTGATCAAGGCAGCTGCTGTGTAAATGACAACTCAGTGACACCTCATGGAGAAGCTCCACCAAAATTGCTGGAAAAGATTTCACCTGTTCCTATACTGCCTCAGAGAAATCAATTCAAAAGAAAGCAATCAGCAACAAATATAACATCCGACGATTTTATAGTAACGAAAAGAAAGAAAATCACCGAAAGAAACAAGAAAGGAAAAGCTCTTGCCCACAAAAATGTAGCAGCTAAAAGAAATCAAGTCTTCAAAACCAGAAAAAACCGCCAAAGAGGCATCTGTTTGAACCCTCAGTTTCAGAATAAGATCATGATGATATTTCCCCACACGGTAGTTCCTCCGACGAATTAAATTTCGCAGAAAAGGAATGTGTAGAGTGCCTTGAACTTTATCAAGAAACAACGTCTACCTCTGACTGGATTCAATGTGTAGGATGTTCTAGGTGGCTTTATGAATCGTGCACTCTCTACGAGAACATGTGTCGTTTGTGTGGACGACTTAAAAATAAACTTGAGAAACAAAAATCAAAGTGAATGTCATTTTCAATGTATTTTGCCATTTGCCATCTGTCCCTGCCTTCTGCGGCATCTTGCCCGCCACTTACTAATTAACTGAAATTCACAAGCCTTTGTACATCATAAGATTGTTCCTTTGTTATAAAGTTTTTTCTAATGTGATTATATCTGTAATAAAATACAATGTTCAAAACATCAGTCTTGTCGAATTTTATTGCGATTTTAGTGTTTATATGTTGATAAAAATTAATCTGAAAAAGTGTGCGGCGTCTGTCCCGCCTTTACCTTAAACCCGTCTACATCTACATACATGCTCCTCAAGCCACCTTATGGTGCGTGGCGTAGGGTAACCTGTACCACAACTAGTCATTTCCTTTTCTGTTCCACTCGCAAATAGAGCGAGCGAGAAACGACTGTTTACAAGACCCCATACGAACCCAAATCTTTCTAAGCTTATCTTCATTGTCCTTACTCGAAATGTACGTTGGAAGCAGTAGAATGTTCTGCAGTCAGTCTCAAACGCCAGTTCTCTTAATTTCCTCAATAGTGCTTCTCGAAAAGAAAGTTGCCTTCCCTCCAACGATTCCTATTTGAGTTCCAGAAACATCTAAGTAATACTTGCGTGTTGTTCGAACGCACCGGTAACAAATCTAGCAGCCCACCTCTGAAATGCTTCGATGTCTACCTTTAATTCGGCTTGGTAAAGAAGTATGGCTGTGATGACGGGTCGTGAGTCGTGGTTGGGTAGCTGAGTTGTTAGAGCACTTGCCAGTGAGAGGCAAAGGGCACGAGCTCGACTCTAGGTTCGGCACACAGTTTTAATCTGACACAAAGTTTCAGCGTCATTCGTGTTCTGCACTTTACGAATTGAGCCACAATTACTCTGATTCTGTGATTAATGGCTGGCCCTAGACGTAATATATCACACTACACCAAACATGGATTACGTTAAAAACACTTAGTCACCAAACATGCTAACCAAACAGAACAATTTTAAATATAGAGAGTGTCACCGTTATTGAATTCCGAAATATAATAGAGCTATTACATCTAGAAATAAATAAAGCTATATCTGATCAAATGTGACAAAAATATTACTTTAAGAAACACATATTACACTGTTTAACGAGCTTTTATCGGTACAATTTAATTCACAGTTTTAGATGAGGATGTAGGGTGTTGTAATAATACGAGAGTTATTCAGAAAGTAAGGAACGATCAAACGCGAAATGGAAAATACAGTGAAAAACTGATGAAGCTTTGCACAGATGCGTTGGGCACTGTGTCTAGTAATCCCGTCGATCGCATCATGTCGCTTTTTTCACTTCTGAGCTCACAGTGAGAACGTAAAGGTGGCTAGAAATTAGCGCCTCCCTCCAAGTATGAGGGCGTGGCGAAAGATTTCGCCTGAAGCTATGCAATCCACGTAACATAACTGTCATGCGGTTCGTTCCACACGTTACAAATAAAACAGTTTCGATTTTCACTGTGGTTTCCATTTCGCGACCTATCGTTCCTTACTTTCCGAATAGCCGTCATACTTATTCCATGTATTATTATCACAGTCCAAAAACAACTTCATAATCGAACACACATACCCCGTTAACCCTTATTGATAGGTGTAGGACTAATCGAGATAGCAACTTATAAAGGTCTGACTGCAGAACACGCGTCTGCGCCGACCGTGTGTTTCGGATGTCACTCGCGCTGTGGTTGAATTCTGGCAGCCATCTCACATGCCACCACCATCTTCCTCAGTACAGCCAGGTGCTTCAGAAGATATCTGCAGTTTGGAGCTGCATTCAGCACAGCCATATCCTGCGCATCACGTCTGTAATGCGATGGAATGCGTTGGTTTGTTTCCTGCCACGAAATAAGATTATTTTACGAGGTTATTAGATATTCTTTTAATCGGCGTGTATTAACAGGAAGAATAGGCAGTACTTCAGCACAGAAAAGCGATCATCGCTATAGAACGTCTCTCTATGATTCTGTGCGTGGCGCTATAGTCACCCAACTGCTACACCTGTGCGGAGTTCTGATCTACCAGAATGTTGAACACAGTGCTAAAGTGTGGTTCACGCAGACTGAGTGGGATGAGTAATGCCGTAGTCGATGCTCAGATAACGAATGAGTATGGCCCATGTCATCCTCCAGACATCGTTCTACTAGGCATTAAGGTCACTATCATGGAGATACGTGGAAAGGGGAATGCAACACTCGAGGTTGTTCTGGAGACTCCTCCATTTATCTACTTCATTCAAGTGTTATCAAATGTTATCGAATTGGGCCAAGTAGTTAGAAAATTAAAAATTTTACGAAATTACTTATTTGCTTCTCTGGATGTTCTTTAGAACTACAGCAGTTACAAGTCTGGGACATGTTTTATTAGATTCACCAGACCAATGACAACAAAATAATTTGAAATCGTGATTTACTTTAACCTCGTACAGTTTTGCGATGGCTTCATATTAGCGAAGTTGCTAAATTTCAGGTAAAATCTTTTATTAGCCATAACTCCGTAACTAAACATTTGAGAACCTATGTTTATATGAACTTTTTTCTTTAGTTTTACTTGTAGATAACATGTTAAAATATCTGCACATCTTCGTGAATCACCCTGTATTATGAATGTACCTGCAAAGTTATGCACTGTACAACATATAGTTCTCCGTGGGAGTTTGATTCGTTAAAGATTTGGAGGTGGGGTTTACTGGTAAAGTACGAAATGAACCAGTTGTTGAAGAAATAAGCAAGGACAGAGGTCCGTTGAAGACCCTTCCCAGAGGAAGAGACAGGTTAGTGGGACATCTGCTGTGGCGTCTTGGTATAGCTAGTGCTGCAAAGGGGAGCAGAGGGGAAAAATAGTAGTAACAGGCAAAGACTAGAATATTTAGGACGTAACAATTAAGTAGAGATGACAAAGTTAGCCCAAGATTTGGAAACGTGAAGGATAGGATCAGGCCACTCACGAGACTCATGACTTCAAAGAGAGATCTTGCAGCTAGAATCGATGGAAACGTTGTCTTTCGAAACACGTTTCTTACAGAAAGAATTTTCACTTGCCTGCAGCAATTCACACAGCAACGCACTAATTATTGTTTCTATTTTACTTTTTTATCAGCTTCCGTGGTACCATGCAAAACAAACGTACGTGGTCATGGATCAAGTCAGTACATAGCTTGCGCCATTTTGATCAGAAAATTCATAAACAGAAGACCCTGGTATCTCTAAAAAAAGCTGTTTATATTCTCTCAGTCCTAAGAATTTAAAATGCTCAACTTCGCTGACTATTTGATCACATTTGGACAGTAAAAGTTTGCTTTTACAAAACCGTTTTGTAAAATAATCAGACGTTTGAAGCTGTTTCATACACTGGAGTAGAAAAAAAAAAGGTTATGGCTCCCTATAGCACACACCGTCGACTGACAACAAAGCCTATATACTAAATTCTTACTTGGAGTGATTTAGCGGTGACGTGATTGGCACGTAAATGATTGGATTGGCTTGGATTGATTTGGGGGAAGACACCAAACAGCGAGGTCATTGGTCTCATCGGATTAGGGAAGGAAGTCGGCCATGCCCTGACAAAGGAACAATCCCGGGATTTGCCTAAAGCGATTTAGGGAAATCACGGAAAACCTGAATTAGGATGGCACGACGCGGGTTTGAACCGTCGTCCTCCCGAACGCGAGTCCAGTGTACTAACCACTGCCCCACCTCGCTCAGTACGAGCGCAAATCATATCACACTGCCTGTAGCTGTCAAACAGGGGCGTACGTGTGTCGTGGAGCTGAGGGAGGTCACTTGTGCGGTTGGCGATGTATTGTGCCTCTCTCTCCTTCTACTACAAGTTATGAAACCATCTGTTAACTAACTGCTATACACCGTTCGTCATAAGAATAAACCTCATATAATCATTACACTATGTATTCTTCCACGCTTGCTGGAACCTCATCGGATTTCTTTTACGTTGAGTGGAAGCCAAGCTGTCTCGAGTACAGTCAAGTACGATATGTTTTAAGCTATGCGTTAGGCGTACGTCGACTCAGCGATAATACGGGGCAATAGCCTTACTGCCGCATTTAACTTGGACAGCACTGGCCAAGCAAGTGATCCAACTAACCTGCAGTGATGTCAACAGTTGCAATAAGGGCGTAAAAAGAGACGAGCAAGAAAAAATATAGCCTTCAATGTTATTTAATTTTTGAACAGAAGGAAATAACGTATGGCAAAACCCACGCGTTACGCTTCTTAGGTGACCGGACGGAAAACACTACGTGTACTCGATCTTAGCTAACATAGTATTGTAATTAAAAACATGAGCGATGGAAATTCCTGACATTAACAAGGGTAATTTTCTGCATGAGCTATGTGTGCCGCAAAAGCGCGCTGCTGAGATTTCACCATGTAGTTGAACCAACTGCAGGTATTACAGTCATTCGTCTGGTAATCTCTGAACTCCTTCCATATAGGACTCCGAGGAATACATTACAGTATTGCTGCGTTAATAACGAGGCGATCAGTAACAGAATCCCAAGCCACCACATGGTCCACATTTCCTCCTCCTCTTTTATATCGTGCTGTTCCGCATTTCGCCATATGACGTGTAACAAAGCTTCGTGCATTAGTTCCACTACGTCTGGCAGCATAAATGTCTTGTTATTTCTCGCGATAAATACATTAACATGGCTCCAGATCTGTTCCACGGCATTCCGAATGCAGTGTTAATATTATTATAATATTATAATTATAATTATAATATGATCTGTTCTTTTTATTACATACTGTTTCTCGTAAGGTAACAATTGTAAAAATGTAGCTTTTGTACAATGTTCTCAACGCCATGAAAATTATTGGTATTCTATGTTTCTACTACACTGATCATTCTGGCTCGTGTGAGACCATACTCATCCAACAAAACAATGGGCATATTCACACAAAGAATATTAGATTTTTTTTGTTTCTTAACTTCAACAATCTTTCATAAAATATTGATAAGAAAGAACTTGTATTTGCAATGAAAACCAGAATTCCTCGTGCGAGATATAATCACAAACTATAAAACGTGCATTTTTTCTTAAAAAATAATGGTTAAGTATGAGTTAATTACCATGTATTTGAGAATTTCCTTTACGCCACGCATATAATTATAATACGATCCGTTATTTTTATTACATACAGTTTCTAGTAAGGGACAATTGTAAAAATGTAGCTTTTGTACAGTGTTCTCAATGCCATGAAAATGATGGATATTCCATGTTTCTACTACCTGGATCGCTCTGGCCTCTGGCTCGTGTGAGACCATATCCATCCTACAAAACAATGGGCATATTCACACAAAGAATATTTGATTTTTTTTATTTCTTAACTTCAACAATCTTTAACAATCTTTCATAAAATATTGATAAGAAAGAACGTGTAGTTGCAATGATAACCAGAATTTCTCGTGCGATATATAATTAGAAACTATAAGATGTGCATTTTGTCTTAAAAATAATGGTTAAGTATGATTTAATTACTATGTTTTTGAGTATTTCCTATTCGCCACACATATAATTATAATACGATCCGTTATTTTTATTACATACAGTTTCTCGTAAAACGTCAAAGTTTATTTTTCTCTGTAATCTTGCGATAAAAGTTAACTACAACTTGTTTGTCGCCATTAACGAAATGCTGCGGGCATGTTTCACTACCAAGCAGCAAGCATTAGCAGTGTCATCCTTTTTCACGGTACAGATTAACAGAGTTTGCAGAGACTGGGCCTACACGATTTTTGAAATAAAGATTACATGGCTAAAGTATGATTAAGGAAAACGTTGATTGCTGTTAATACATCAGAATGTCGCAAAGTTTCATTTACAGTGACATAGTAATCAGATATGTAATACAAAAGTTGGACCTACTTCCAAGAGCGGAACAACACCAGTGTAGAGAGCTACGGCTGCTGACCAGTCTTCACGTTTGTGTTTGTTGAATTAGGATTATTCTTATGATGAACGAGGTAGGGATCTCTGCATATACAATTTGTTGGTGGCTATATTTCTTTCGTTACCTTTCAGACTGGTGACACATCCTTATCTCACATTTGAATGAGCAACAAAAATAAACTTAGATGCAATATTACTTCATTATACAGCAATAATCTTACATCTGGTGCAGTAAGTCATATTTCACTGATACAGTATTTTCCAAATAATTGTTTCTTATACGTCCTTAATTCAACCTGTATGGCGTTCAGCCGGTTAGTACCAACAATATACTTCGGTATTTCATTCCTGAATTCAACATTTATGTATTTAATACTTTAGGATGCAGACTTTGGTAATGTGCCCGAACATGAATATATTCACTGCTCTAAGACATTCAACTGTACTGAACCTGTATGAACGTGTCACTGAGTTTTTTCCCATGTCTTGAATTCACCTGTGCTGTAGTATTAATAAAATCAGATTATCTGACACATTCATACTGTTTCAGTTAACGTCATTACCGTCATTTTTCCAAAATTAAATTCTCTACAACTTTGTGCAACTGTCTAGAATTTAAAAAACAAATTGTGCCACATAGTTAATAAATTAAAAATTTTACGAAATTACTTTTTTGCTTCTCTGGATGTTATGGACAACTACTGCAGATACACGTCTAGGATATGTTTTACTAGATTCACCAGACCAATAACAACAAAATAAATGGAAATCGTGCTTTACTTTAACTTGGTACAGTTTTCTGATTGCTTCATATTAGCGAAGTTGCCAAAATTCAGGAAAAATCTTTTATTAGCCTTAACTCCGTAACTAAACATTTGTGGACCTATGTTTATATGAATTTTTTTCTTTAGTTTTACTTGTAGAATAACATACTAAAATACACTTGGACTAACATACTAAAATATACTTGGAGGATACTGCGTTCAACGGCATTGGTGCATATTGGTATCTTCGTGAATTACCCTGCATAAGAGGACACTGTCTGCAGAACGTGTTTCGAATAAAGTTAGCAGTAGAGAAGAAATTAATTCAAATGTCGTAGTTGATGCTGCAGTGTTTCTGCACGAAGAGGGAAAATGTAGCAAGTGAAAAACTTTTCGCCTTTCATCATTTTGTAGGGCACGTCAGCGAGAAAAAGTACGTAAAGGTTTTTAATTATGTGCATAGCTAGTCGCAAGTTGCTAAAAGTGCTCTCATTTTCAAATACTGGAAGAATATAGGTATGGGTACTACCGTGCCTTCAGTTACGCTACATGAAGACATATTTACACGAATTTGCTAACTGTAATACTTAAATCACTGTGTTAAACCGTGGGCATAAGATTATAGCTGTTACTGACTAGATTATGACAGCATTTTACGTTTTTAAGGTCGGTCAATAACTGTATGAAATGCTGCAACTCTGTTCCTTCTGGAAGCCTTGAGATAGTCACCCTGCAACTGTAACTGTGCCCGGATTAGCCGTTGGGTAACATACGGTCCTGGCAGATGCGTCCACTTAATGATTTAACACTATTCGGTAGCATCTCATTTCAAATAATACAAGGTTCTTCTTCTACGGATTTCTGACAGCCCACATTTCACTTCCATACAATCCTGCGCTACAGGCACACACATTCAGGAACTTAATTCTTAGTTCCACATCAGTATTTCGTACCACAGCACTTTTACTGAAGAAATGTTTCTTCGCCCTTTGCTACCTTTGATATCTATCTTGTTCCAGGGATCCTATGCTGCTGCTGCAATGTGTTCCAGCATTAACAATGTGTTGTGGAAGTGTAACAGTTACACTTACATCGAACTTTTTAGCTGCATTATACCTCAGTTATAGTGCAAGTGCTACCTGATACAGTGCATTACACATGGAGGATACTGCGTTCAACGGCATTGGTGTATATTGGTTTGTGCATTCAGATACGACTGCAATAGTTACATATATATATCCGATAGAGCACTCTGTGTGATATTCGTTTTACTCAGTACATTACATATAGCAGGACGGTGGCATCGCTGAAACTGACTTTTGGAAATCACAATCAATGTAGAATGCTTGCTCACCGTTGACAGTGAAATACAGCAGAGGTTAAATCATACTTTGACAGTCTTACACCATCATCACCAACTCTGAAACTGCGTGATGTCACCGGCCATGGGATGATATAGTGGGTGGCGTGTTTTTCACTTCACGATTGTATCACGTTCTGAAATACTGTAATACGAAATTAGTTCATATTGGCTTTATTTATTGTTATTCAACTTCACGGATCACGTCTAAAACTGTCTTTTACATTGTCATTCGGTAAGACGGTCCGATCTTGGTCTAGTGTTTGCCACCCTTTTAATCAATATGCATTAACATTAACATAAAAAGCACTGTAAATGCAAGGTATTACCATTGTTGTACATTTCTGATATTCCTGAGTAGTCTCAGCATTACGGTAAACCACTAATAGTGACAGCGTTTGAGAGCTGAACATTTTAGTCACACATTATGATTCTAGTCTGTTCTGAAACTTCTCTACCAAAAGCCATACAACAATATCTATGTATACTGAGGAGTCTTTTTAAAACTTCTGCTGTATTTGTAGTGGTTTGGGGCTAATGGTCTTTTTCATTCACAGTTCCACGTGATGAGAATGAGATCACATTAACCATTTCAGACTCTCTGGCTACAATTGCGTACATTAACTTTTACTGTGTCTTAGCTGCAACAGAAGTATTTTTTCCCAATGGGAACCTGAGATACACATTTGTGAAAGTTCAATCTTTTCATCATGGGCAAGTGCTACCATCTGTTGTACATCACTTGCGGCGTCGCATTGCATTGCTAACTGTAATAAGTTCCACTCACTTGGTGGTGAATTTCCTCATACGCGGACGCCTCATTGACGTTACTGACATGCAGTTCTCTGCAGAAAAAAGCTACAGAAAAAACAGCTGTACACATCGCAATCTCAAGTCGTACTAAAATTGTTTTGTTAGTGGAAAGAACAGTTAAATGAAACTCTTTATGTGCGTAATATTTCGCTCTATTACGATAAGCTTACATACACCAGTTGGTAATCAAGCCTTACACTAAGCTTTAAAAAGTCTGAAAAGTTCATACACACACCTCATTCATAACCGTAGTAAGTTGATAGTAATCTTTCAGCGAAAACTTAAAAACGGATTGTTTCTCTTAGAATTGATTGCGCACATGTTGCTATTATCAGTCTCATGGAACGAAGTGGTTAAGCTCGCAAGTAACCAAAACGCCATTCGGTATTTAGATATTTAAAACGTCACAAAAAGTTCTGAATTTGACCCTGTGCAACTCGAAATCTCTTCCACAATTAACGGCACTACTCAAACATTTTAAATATCACAACATCAATAAATTTCAACGGAGCACATATCAATAGGTCTGATCACTATGAAATCCAAGCCCCGACTCTACTCATCTCTCTCCACAAAAGAAGCTTATAGTTCCAAAAAATTGGGCAAATATGCTCATTTCTGATTGGCAGAGAGATATTACAGGCAATCGGAAAGCAGTTGATTACCAATCAAAACTCGTCACTGAATCAGAAGAGTAAATTGCCCTACATAAATTTAGAAAACCCAGAGATATAAAGTTAATTCCCTCTTAACAAAACTATTTTACCGAAGTCATAATCTCTTTTTCCCAGTATGATAAACTGACGAAATAGTTTATAATAAATTCCCTGGTGCGAATGACTAACACACGTATAATTCTCGAACATCCGTCAATAGTAAAATTATATGAAGCACTATTTCATATCACATCTTCATTCACTCTCATAAATAAACACAATAATAGTAGTAATTAGCAAATAATTTGAAAACTAAAAAAACGAAACCGGAAATTCTGACTGCTACTCAGTGTCCGTCAGCTGGTGACCCCTATCATATCGAATAGAAACTACAAACACTCAAGCCATCGGACGCCACCTGTCTTGAGTGTGACTCATACTGTACGCTTGTTCACAGATCTCCCGTCTCATAGGGACAATGTAGAGGCGCTACGCCTCGCACTATGAAAATATCGGCAAGTCATTGTAGCAGTGTGCAGCAGCTCGTGACGGATGTGGTTGGTTCACCATATTCCTCTGTGTAATTGAATATTGTTACTGTTATTTTACATGGTAACTATTGAAAGATCATTTTGCAATTTATTACAACAGAGAATATTTCGTAATTAGTTATTTCAGTCCATAAAATGAAGCCAAGTGTACAAAGTATGTTTTGAAAATGGGTAAATATTTTTCTATAAAGCTTGAATTTAAAATCATTAAAAATCACCTCGGAGAATTACAACATAAAGAAAACTTTTCTGTCCTCCAGAAAAATTTCAGATCTGAAAGGTTTAATTTTTAGTGATGTGACTGAGATTATGTGCTGTATGGAACATAGTCTAAATGTCATGGTTTTCATTCCGCTGTATACCACCATATCGGGGGCTATTAAGCTGTTCCAGGGTGCAACTGTTTGGCCATAAGAATTACGAGTATGATGGCTAGCACACCAGCATTAAACAGTACATAAATAGTATACACATTAATGTTGGTTATTCAAACTTTTAAAACAGCATCATGCTTTCTGAACTTTTTTTTGAACTGGCTGCACAAATTTGCCTGAACTCCTTCAACCAGAGTGTAATATGTAAAATGATTGTGGATCTCTAAGAGATGGTAGAGTATACCATTTGTTTGGGTCCATGAAAATTCTGTCGCATTGGTGATCACATGCTGACTTACACCTCAGAGACATTAGTAATAATAAGTAATCCTTCTTCATATGTTGTCAGGTTTCACGTGCTGATAAAGCAGGTCTACAGATGCTGTTTCATCATTTGCTGTTTGATATCATGTGGAGTAGTATTTCACACATTGCTCTTCAGTTTAATTATTTTGTATGTTAGCCTATGCTTATGTAAAATAACGATCTACTCCATAGCTCACATTTGTGTGGTTGTTGTAGAGATTACAGATCCGCTGCACGTTTGTTCAAATAAAATAATAAACTAAACTAATCTCCGCCTGAACAGGCAGTAAAGACCCAACCGTACCGACCGGCCGCCTTGTCATCCTGAACCCACAGGCGTCACTGTATGCGGATATGGAGGGGTATGTGGTCAACACACTGCTCTCAAGGCCGTATATCTGGCTACGGGACCGGAGCCGCTACTTCTCACTCCTCAGTTTGCCTCGCAAGGGCTAAGTGTACCCCGTTTTGCCAACAACGCTCGGCAAACCGGTTGGTCACCCATCCAAGTGCTAGCCCAGCCCGACGGCGCTTAAGATCGGTGATCTGACGGTAACCGGCGTTACCAGTGCGGCAAGGCCGTTGGCTCGAATAAAATAATGTTCATTAGAAAAGGTAACATAACTTGGGTGTCTAGCGGTTCGGAGAAATAAAAACAGGAATAATCTACTGTGCAATTCATTTACATGCGGTAACTGCTGCAGGTCTTAGTACGTTTTTAAACAATATTTATAAATGGTGGCACAATGTAAAAATAAACATGACAGCAGTACAATGGTTTCATAAAGTGCCGAAGTGATATCATAGTGCCTGTTCCTGTGTAACCGAGGTGCATGCAGATCCTGGAGTTGGCGGAGGTCGCTTGTGCAGTTTGCGATGTATCATGCCTCCCTCTTACTCCTCCTGCAAGTTCTGAAGCCACCTCTTAAGTCACTGCTAGAATGTTGCGTGTAACACGCTCTATTTCTTTTGCTACCATACTCACTGGTCACACATCTTAATCACGCATTTGAATAAGAAATAAAAAAAACTGTGGTGAAGTATTATTATATTATAAATCAATAATCATACTTTGATTGCTGCTCTTTCACTGATACAGTATTTTCCAACGCTCGAAATTCTACCTGTATGGCGTTCAACCCACAGCGGTCTAAGGCCTAAGCGACACAAGCCGATTGGGGCCGCATGCTGAAAGCGGCACCAAAGACTCACAGTTCTAATATTTCTATACAGGATATATCATAATTAACAGCGGCCACTTTGGACGCCAAGCTGAGAGGGGCGCCAGGTGCGCTCAAGTGCAAGATTTGTGTACAGTACGCATCACATTAATAGTGAAAACTGACACTGAAAGTTTGTGAGGTTAAAGGGGGAGCGCCAAGTGGTATGTCGCTTGTGACAAAAACGTCATCGAACTAACCCTGATTCCACCCCTAAATTCAACATGTATGGATATAATACATATAGGTACAACAGGTGCAGACTTTGTGTACTGTGTGAGTACATGAATTTATACACTGCTCTACGTCATTCACATGTATACTGACCTCATACACATTACACGCTATATCATTATGCAAACATACGGTTGCCATCGGCTCAGTCTGTCAAACACAACCGATAATGCGCTCCCTCGGTTACGAAACTGTATAACACTTGAATGATGTAGATAAATAGAGGAGCCTCAAGATCCAACATCGAGTGTGGCATTCCCATACACATCTACATTATGTGATCAAAAGTATCCGGACACCCTAAAAACAAACTTTTTTTCATATAAGGTTCATTGCGCTGCCAAATACTGCCGGGTACTCCATATCAGCGACCTCAATAATCATTAGACATCGTGAGAGAGCAGAACGGGACGCTCCGGAGTACTCACGACTTCGAACGTGATTAGGTGATTGGATGTAACTTGTGTCATACGTCTGTACGCGAGATTTCCACACTCCTAAGCATCCCTAGGTCCACTGTTTCCAATGTGACAGTGAAGTGGAAACATGAAGGGACACGTACAGCAAAAAAGTGTACAGGCCGAACTCGTCTGTTGACTGACAGAGAACGCCGACAGTTGAAGAGGGTCGTAATGTGTGATAGGCTGACATCTATCCAGACTATCATACAGGAATTCCAAACTGGATCAGCATCCCCTACAAGTACTCTGACAGTCACGTGGAAGGTGAGAAAGCTTGGATTTCATGGTCGAGCGGCTGCTCATAAGCCACACATCACGCCGGTAAATGCCAAACAATGCCTCGCTTGGTGTAAGAAGCGTAAGCATTGGACGATTGAACAGTGGAAGAACGTTGTGTGTAGTGACGAATCACGGTACATAATGTCGCGATCAGATGGCAGGGTGTGAGTATGGCGAATTCCTTGTGAACGTCATCAACCAGCGTGTGTAGTGCCAACAGTAAAATTCGGAGGCGATGGTGTTATGGTATGGTCGTGGTTTTCATGGAGGGGGCTTGCACCCCTTGATTCAGGTCAGGACTCTGTGCAGGTCAGTCCATTACAGGGATGTTATAGTCATGTAACCACTCCGCCACAGGCCGTGCATTGTCAACAGGTCATCTACTGTGATGAAAGATGCAATCGCCATTCCCGAATTGCTCTTCAACAGTGGGAAGGCATAAGTGTATGCCTGTGCTGTTATACTAACGCGCAAAACAACAAGAGGTGCAAGTCCCCTCCATGAAAAACACGACCACACCATAATACCACCGCCTGTGAATTTTACTGTTGGCGCTACACACTCTGGTAGATGACGTTCGCCGAGCATTTGCCATACCCACATCCTGCCATCGGAATTCGACATTGTGTACCGTGATTCGTCACTACAGACAGCGTTTTCCCACTGCCCAATCGTCAATGTTTACGCTTCTTACACCAAGCGAGGCATCGTTTGACATTTACCGGCGTGATGTGTGGCTCATGGGCAGCAGGCCGAAATGAAATCCAAGTTTTCTCACCTCCCGCCTAACTGTCATAGTACTTGCAGTGGAGCCTGATGCAGTTTGAAATTCCTGTGTGATCGTCTGGACACCCTCATGACCCTCTTCAACTGTTGGCGGTCTCTGTCGGTCAACAGACGAGGTCGGCCTGTACGCTTTTGTGCTGTACGTGTCCCTTCCCGTTTCCACCTCACTATTATATCGGAAACAGTGGACCTAGGGATATTTAGGAGTGTGGAAGTCTCGCGTACAGGCGTATGACACAAGTGACACCCAATCAACTGACCACGTTCGAAGTCCGTGAGTTCCTCGGAGCGCCGCACTATGCTCTCTCACGATGAGGTCGCTGATAGGGAGTACCTGGCAGTAGGTATCAGCACAATGCACCTAATATGAAAAACGTATGTTTTGGGGGGTGTACGGATACTTTTGATCACATAGTGGAGCTATTGCATCAGCATACTCTGAAAGGATCCTAATTAGTGTACAGTCTGTACCAGAAGACGTGCTTTTATTAAGTGATTTAAGCTGGTTCACTACTCCGAGGACATCTACTTCTAAGCTACTCATGACGGCAGCTGTTCTCGATTCGAATTCTCCGTCTTCTTAGAAGAAGGAATTTCGGAAGACTGTCTTTTAACAACTCTGGTTTGTCAGCACTGTCATCGATAGTATTTCCATTGCTACCAAGAAAGAAGGTAATACCAACAGAATCTCCATGGATTTGTTGTGAGGTTTTGAGACAAAGTTTCGTTGTGGAAACTATTATAAGCAGCTCGTATTGAATTCCGCTTTACATTTCGAGCTCTTGTAAGAGATCGCCAATCTTGGAGATTATACGTTCGTTTAAATTTGTATTCTTTTTTTCATTGTTGCGCAAGAGCCTTCTGACCTATTTTGGTTACCAAGTGCAATCAGCTCCGTCGTTAATTAACTTATTTGGTATAAATCTCTCAACTGCTGCCGATATTATTCCTTTGAATTCAAGCCACATCTAGTCTGCACTTACTGGTACATTGCTAATAAGGAAAGAGTGGAGATTTTCTCTCAGTAAGGCGTCAAGTGAATTTTTAATCTGCTTTTTTAAATAAGTACATTTTTCGTTTCTCGGATCGTAGAGACTCTTTGAATAGCGATGATCGCTTTGCTATACTGAAGCACTGCCTATTCTTCCTGTTCCTATATGCTGATTAATCGAATATCGAATAACCCAGTAAAACAATTTTATCTCGTTGCTGGAAACAAACCAACGCTTTCCATCGCATTGCAGACGGGATGAGCAGTATAACGCTGTGCTGACTGCAGCTGCAAACTGCAGATATGTTCTGAAGCACCTGGCAGAGCTGTGGCCGTGGTGGAGGGAAGCAACACGACTGCCTGCATTAAGCCACAGCGCTGCGGCGGATGCTGACAAGGACACGTGTTGCGGCCGCTATTCCGCTCGTGTGGCATCGGACACACACGTTGGCGCGGAAGCGTGTTCTGCGGTCTGACCTCCGTAAGTCGCTACCTTGCTCAGTCCTACACCTGACGACAGAGGCTAACAGACTATGTGTTCGGTTATGAAACTGTTTTTGAACTGCGATAGTAATATGTAGAATAACTGTCGTAACAACACCCTACATCCTAAGTGTGAATGAAATTGTACCGAAAAAAGCTCATTAAACAATTTAATATGTGTTTGTTTAATGTAATACTGATGGCATACAGAGTGAAAAGTATTTAAACAGAGAAACTCTGGGAGGTTGTAGGGGACATCAAAACAAAATTTTTTCCCTAATGTCATTTTTTCCTATGAGGATTATTTAAAGCGGTAGAGGAAGATTTCTCTGGTGGCAAATTAATTAAACCAACAAGCACTTTTCCATTTTTTATGACCAAGAGACAACACATTAACACAACCCAATTTCAATTACATAGATTGTCAAAAATGCCTAGACTGACACGTAAACAAAGGTTACAACGTCGGATCATGTTCTGTCTGACACGGGCAAAAACCCCAGAAGTGTCCTGAATTGCTCCTGCTGCTGCTACCAACTGGGCAACCACACCTTCTTCTGATGCAACAAGGGTTGCGTAAACTAGGTTGTGTATCTCTCACCACACAAAAAAGTCCAGAGGGGACATATCTGGGGATCGAGCAGGACATGATACAGGACCACTCTCCCAATCCACGTTTCTGGGAACCGTCGGTCCAGGAATCGACCCATACGACGACTGAAATGTGCCGGCGCCCTGTCATGTTGGAACCACATGCGTTGTCTTGTAAGGAACGGGACGTCTTCCAGCAATTCTGGTAATGCTCTGGCGAGAAAATTGTAATAGTGCTTGCCATTTAATGGCCTAGGTAGCAGATACTGCCCAATTA
Organism: Schistocerca gregaria; assembly: GCF_023897955.1. NCBI lineage: Eukaryota > Metazoa > Arthropoda > Insecta > Orthoptera > Acrididae > Schistocerca > Schistocerca gregaria. The sequence goes on along the minus strand of NC_064931.1, from coordinate 127,916,468 downwards.
AACAGACACCAACAACACCGACCCACACATTAACGAAACACCGCACTTGATGAGCGCTAGTAACTGTGGCTTGTGGGTTATCCTCACTCCAAACACGCGAATTGTGCATGTTGAAGACTCCATCACGCGCGAACGTTGCTTCATCGGTAAACAATACAGAGGATGGAAATGTAGGATGCATTTCACACTCTTCCAGGTAACACTGCGAAAACTGTGCTCTGGGAGGATAATCTACTGGTTCCAGGTTGTGGACACGCTGTAAGTGAAATTGACGTAACAATTGCTCTCGAAGGACTGTTCTTACATTCATCTGATTGTCCCCATGTTACTTGCAATTTCACGAGTGCTGACTGAAGGATCCCGCTCCACATGCTGCAAGACAGCTTCCTCAAATTGCAGCGTTCTTACCGTGCGACGGCGTCCCTGCCCAAGTAATCTGCTAAATGACCCGGTCTCACGCAGACGTTCGTGTACAGTAGCAAAGGTCGTATGATGCGGGATACGGCGATTAGGATATCGTTGTTGATAAATCCGCCGTGCAGCTCGTCCGTTGTGGGGCGCTACGTAGTACGCACCAACCATATCAGTGGACTCACTCCAGGTGTATCGCTCCATTAGTAAACAGAGATAATGCACTACTACACTGGTGGACAGCATCTGCCTACAACTGAAGAGCGTAATACGCCCTCTAACAACTGAAGATCGTAATACGGCCTCTGACAACTGAAAAGCGTAATACGGCCTCCACCGGTTTAAATAATCTTCATAGGAAAAAATGACATTAGGGAAAAACATTTGTTTTGATGTCCCCTATAATCTCCCAGAGTTTGTCGGTTTAAATACTTTTCACCCTGTATTTTCTCTACATATGATAGCGCTACTATACATATCAAAGAAAGGTTTGCATCACCTCGGTTCCGAGAGTTCCGGAACCTGTGCACCATATTGGAATAGAGATCAATATAAACATCATTCTCGCCCTTTTACCAATCAGCGAGAACCTCAGAGATCCAGATTGCTGCACACACCGGTACCTATAACACCCACTAGCACGTTCTGTTGCACTGATGCATGCCCATATTCGTCGTGGCATACTATCCACAAGTTCATCAAGGGACTGTTGGTCCAGATAGTCCCACTCCTCAACGGTGATTCGGCGTGGATCCCTCAGAGTGGTTGGTGGGCCACGTCGTCCATAAACAGCCGTTTTCACTCAATCGCAGACATGTTCGATAGGGTTTACGTCTGGAAACATGCTGGCCACTCTAGTCGAGCGGTATCGTTATCCTGAAGGAAGTCATTCACAAGATGTACACGATCGGGGCGGGCATTGACGTCCTTCAGGACAAATGCCTCGCCAATGTGCTACCGATATGGTTGTGCTATCGGTCGGTCGGTCAAACATAATGCCAAACCCGAAACAGCAGCGAACCTCCACCTTGCTGCACTCGCTGGACAGTGTTTAAGGCGTTTAGCCTGACCAGGTTGCCTCCAAACACGTCTCCGACGGTTGTCTTGTTGAAAGCTTATGTAACACTCATGGGTGAATATTACGTGATGCCAATACTGAGCGGTCTATTCTGCATGTTGTTGGGCCCATATGTACCGCGATGCATGGTGTCGTGACTGCAAAGATGGACCTCGCCATGGACGTCGGGAGTGAAGTTGCGCATCATTCAGCCTATTGCACACAGTTTTAGTCGTAACACGACATCCTGTGCCTGCACGAAAAGCATTATTCAACATGGTGGCATTGCTATCAGGTTTCTTCCAAGCCATAATCCTTAGGTAGCGGTCGGTCATCCACTGCAGTAGTACCCCTTGGGCGGCCTGAGCGAGGCATGTCATCGACAATTCCTGTCTCTCTGTACCTCCTCCACATCGCTTTGGTTCACTCCGAAACGGCTGGACATTTCCCTTGTTGAGAGCCCTTCCTGGCACTAAGTAACAATGCGAACGCGATCGAAGCGCGGTATTGACCGTCTAGGCACGGTTGAACTATAGACAACACGAGGCGTGCACCTCCTTCCTGGTTGAATGACTAGAACTGATCGGCTGTCGGACCCCCTCCGTCTAATAGGCGCTGCTCATGCATGGTTTTTTACATCTTTGGGCGGGTTTAGTGACATCTCTAAACAGTCAAAGGGAATGTACAGAACATGAGTGCTATTGCCTGTCAGTCTGTGTTAATTTTTTGTAATCATTATAACTGGATTATTGTTTTCGAAATTTCATGCAGACAAGATTACGTCATTGTGATAAAGGATAATAATTCCCCAATGGTGTGCAGAGCCCATATGTAAACCTGGGATAAGATACCAACTGTCAACTATCTGTTTTCCTCAGCCATCTTGTGACGTCATTATCCGCCAAAGTCTACCATTAGTCTGTCACAGTCTCCCCTCGGTCCGACATCTTTTCCTCACCGTAATTTTTCTCGACACCCACAAGTATCAGCCATCTCTCTTTTAAATTGAGGCAGGTGAAATTGCATTATAATTAGGTTACAGTAGAGCGTCGATTATCGGAACGTCGGTCAACAGGTCGACCGCTTAATCGAAATGTTAATTGCTGCACACACCGCCTTCTAACCGCTACAGTCACCCCCTGCCCCTCTCCTCCCCAGACCCCCACACTGGCCAACTCCACCGCAGCATTGCTGAGTTGCTAAAAATAGTTGCCACTTGCACTCTGTTCCGATCACTTGTGTCAACTTTGCCGTGTAAACTTGCGACCTAAAATGATTAAATGTAAAAATGTTGTCCTTTCTACGACAGATAAACACGAAACTAATGAAAGGTTAGAGAAAGTTGAATGTGCAACCAAGTTATCTAATGAGTACGAGTGCAAGGTTGGTAAGTGGACGTCGTAAAACTATGAAGCTTGTCACGAACATGGATCTAGTTGAGGCTTTTTACAAGTTGTTTACACAGAACAGATCACAAGGATAACTTCTGTCTGTTCTATGTAAAAAGGCAGTTCAAGTTTATCTAAATCTTGGAGGGTTGTCGAATTGTAAAACGAGAATCGGCTGGTTGAAACGCTTTAAGTGTATACATAGAATTCTTCAACTACAAATACAAGCAGAAAAACTGTCTATTGATTCTTGAGCAGCTGATTCTCTCAAAATCAAGCTATGGAACGAAGTTGAGGAAAGAAGATTATACTCTCGAAAACAATTACGATGATGATGAAACTGAGCTCAGTCGGGAAGCTTGCCAAGGAAAAGTTCTTCATTTAGGTCGTGAATTACCAGCATCTGGTCTTAAAATAAGTAAGGATGGTATGATATCTTCAGCTTGTGCCAACATACTTGTAGCCACCGACTGCTTATGCTTGTATTTGGTAAGTAAGTACTGCGTTGTTTTATACACGTTAATACGTCTGCGATACGTGTTTTTTAACACCTCATAAAGAGCACCTGGATGGATACTACTATTTCCACGGTATGGTTTAGCGAAGGTTTTATACCCTGTACAAAAGCTCAACGCTTAAAGATTGGCAAAATGATGAAAACATCATTGCTCTTTGCAACGCACCAACTCATCCCTCATGCGATATTTTAAACGAAAAGGACTATTTCATAAAGGTGGCGCTTCTTTCACCTAACGTAACTTCCTTGTTACAGTCCTTTAGTCAAAGCCTTACCGAGATTTTCAAACGGTATTACAGAAAACAGTTGTTACATATCAGGAAGCTGTTGTTAAGAAGAGAAGAGTCGGAGAAGAAAGTCTGTTAAGGAATCATAAAAATAGTGATTTGAAAGATGCGTCGTATTTGATCAGAGAAGCATGGAATGTAAAGGAACAGAATTTAATAAAAACTCGGAATAAAATTTTGGATATGGCAGAAAGAACAGAATGATATGTTCTAAATGCTCAATGTGCTAAAAGAACTCAGTTGCCATGAATATGATGAAGAAGACGTTGAAGACTGGATGAGTGTCGACGCTGCAGATCCAGGGAACCAAATAATGGCAGGATAGGGAAACGGTAAACCTCGTCACTGATAAAACAGCACCTCACAAACTGGTGGTCCGTAAAACGTAGAGAAAATATACCAGCTGCTTCTGAAGCATTTACATGTGTCGATACTGTTTTTCGGTGGTTCGAAGCTCAAGATGAAAGCGATCATTAACAGATAACTGTCCTAAAATGAGTGCGTGACTTAGCTGCTGATAAGTGGGTAGGATTGTAAGACAGGCCAAACATAAGGAATTTTGAAAGCGTTAATTCTAGACATACGTACTGTACATGCAGAATGAATATTTATTAAATACTTTTTGTATATTGGGCTGTACTGCATCCATTGCTAGTGTAGTTGCCTTTGAAATAATAAAAGAGATTCATGTTATCGTAAACATGTAGTTTTTATTGGTAAATTGAAAATTGAAAGTATACAATTCGATTATATAGATAGGCAGATTTGCCAAACACCCATGTCCCCCAGATAATTCGGATGATAAATTTTCTATTGCACTTTGAATTTCTTGCTTCGTAAATGCTCAACCACGAGTAATTTTGCGATAGCTAGGCCTTAAATTGACGTTTAGACATTCTCAAAATCAGAACTCATATTTTGGGAACACACATGATCTGAAACAATTCTGTAAAACTCATTAAATGCTGAACCTGCTTAGAAATATTCTTATTTTTCAGTAATTGGGTTAATAGCCAGCATGACAATGTACACACTAACTTTTTACTTCTAGAACGCATGTAGCGCCTTATTTAGTGATTTTAGCACTGGTGTCTGAGAAGGGGGCTGGGGACATGGTGAGAGAGGTTGGGAAGGGGGTGAAGGTTTGAGGGGGATGTGAAATGGACCTTGGCAGTTTGTTTGTATAAATATGCAAAAATGAAAGTGTTTCAGGACGCCCATAGCTCTACTACTGTTGGGATTGTTTAAAATTTCACGTTTGGTTCTAGTCAGTTAGTTTTGAATTTCGCTTTGTACTTTGGTCCATGTGATCCACGAATGTAAGGTGATTCGATTGATTGGTCTACTGTTGAGTTACGTTGTTATTCCTGTGAGGATGTATATGTAGATCTATTACGATTAAATTATTCAACTGAAGGAAATGTACGATCTATGTACACTACTGGCAATTAAAATTGCTACACCACGAAGATGACGTGATACAGACGCGAAATTTAGCCGACAGGAGGAAGATGCTGTGATATGCAAACGATTAGCTTTTCTGCGCATTCACACAAGGTTGGCGCTGGTGGCTACACCTACAACGTGCTGACATGAGGCAAGTTCCCAACCGATTTCTCATATACAAACAGCAGTTTACCGACGTTGCCTGGTGAAATGCTGTTGTGATGCCTCGTGGAAGGAGGAGAATGCGTACCATCACGTTTCGGACTTTGATTAAGGGGGATTGTAGCCTATCGCGATTGCGGTTTATCGTATCGTGGAATTGCTGCTCGCGTTGGTCGAGATCCAATGACTGTTAGCAGAATATGGAATCAGTGGGTTCAGGAAGGTAATACGGAACGAAGTGATGGATCCCAACCAGCCTCGTATCACTAGCAATCGAGATGACAGGCATCTTATCCGGATGGCCGTAACGGATCGTGCAGCCACGTCTCGATCGCTGAGTCTACAGGTGGGGACGTTTGCAAGACAACAACCATCTCCACGAACAGTTCGACGACGTTTGCAGCAGCATGGACTGTCAGCTCGGAGACAATGGCTGCGGTTACCCTTGACGCTGCATCACAGACAGGAACGCGTGCAATGGTGTACTCATCGACGAACCTGGGTGCACGAATGGCAAAACGTCATTTTTTCGGATGAATCCAGGTTCTGTTAACAGCATCATGATGGTCGCATCGCGGTGAACGCACATTGGAAGCGTGTATTCGTCATCGCCATGCTGGTGTATCACCTGGCGTGATGGTATGGGGTGCCATTGGTTACACGTCTCGGTCACCTCTTGTTCGCATTGACGGCACTTTAAACAGTGGACGTTGCATTTCAGATGTGTTACGACCCGTGGCTCTACCCTTCATTCGATCCCTGCGAAACCCTACATTTCAGCAGGATAATGCACGACCGCATGTAGCGGGTCCTGTACGGTCGTTTCTGAATAGAGAAAATATGCGACTGCTGCCTGGCCAGTACATTCTCCAGATCTCTCACCAATTGAAAACTTTTGGTCAATTGTGGCCGAGCAACTTGCTCTTCACAATACGCCAGTCACTACTCTTGATGAAATGTGGTATCGTATTGAAGCTGCATGGGCAGCTGTACGTGCACACGCCATCCAAGCTCTGTTTGACTCAACGCCCAGGCGTATCAATGCCGTTATTACGGCCAGAGGTGGTTGTTCTGTGTACTGATTTCTCAGGATCTATTCACCCAAATTGCGTGAAAATATAATCACACATTAGTTCAGTGTAATATATTTTTCCAATGACTACCCCTTTTTCATCTGCATTTCTTTTTGGTGTAGCAATTTTAATGGCCAGTAGTGTATATTATGGGTATGGAAACCCCAGGCCTGCAACCGTTGACAGCCTCACGTCCTTCCTTCTGTTATTTCACTGTTCTGTCTCTGTGTGAGTATGGCTTTCTACTGTCTGCATGCTTGTTGACAGATAAGACTAATTGGTTGTAAATTGCGTTGTAGTGAATGAGCGCTAGAGACAGTGGAAGAGTATCCGTGAACACTACAGTAGACAGAGAAAAGAACGAATAGGTATCACAGAATCCGCTGTAAAAAAGAACATACCCCGTTATTGATCAGCCTGAGATTTCTAAAATGTGTGTGAAATGAAAGCAGCGCTTCTCAGATTTTATACCACACTGAAGATATTGACTTGTTACCTATTGTCATTTTGTCATTTGGAGATAGTGAGTGGAGCTGTGGGAGCTAGAAAATGGAATGCCAAGTGTAGAAATCGGAACATTTTCGACATATTCTACTGATTGAGTTCAGTGGAGGGGTGGCAGCAACGGAGGCACCCAGATACATTTGAGCCATGTATGGGGATAATGCCATTGGACAGAGCATGGAAAGAAAATTGTTTTCTTCTTTTAAGGAGGATTATTTGACATTAGTGACTCTGCACGCTCAGAAAAACCTTCAGGGTTTGGTGAATACCGTGTAAACGTATTAATCCACAATGATCAACGTCATGTACCCGAGAACTGACAAATGTGATGGCTTGTTATCATTCCACCATCGTGTGACATCTGCATGCATTGAGGCAGGTTAAAAAAAAAAGGTTCAAATGGGACTGAGCACTATGGGACTTAACATCTGTGGTCATCAGTCCCCTGTAACTAGAACTACTTAAACCTAACTAACCTAAGGACATCACACATATCCATGCCCGAGGCAGGATTCGAACCTGCGACCGTAGCAGTCGCGCGGTTCCGGACTGAGCGCCTAGAACCGCTCGGCCATCGCGGCCGGCGCAGGTTAAAAAATCTGGTATATGCGTACCACATGCTCTAAGCCAAGATCACAAACATCAGCAGCATCTCTGCTTGCTCGTCATCAACTGGCTATTGAACAACACCGACCATTCCTACCCTGTATCGTTACTGCTGACTAGAAATAGTGTCTTTATGCTAACACAAAGAAAGTAAAGGAATGGTTGAGTGCAAACAAAACAGCAACTTCCCGTACAAAGACCTGCATGTATCCACTAAAGATAATGTTATGTATCTGGTGGAACTGTGACAGTGTGGTGTACTACAAATTGCTTCTCCAAGATCTAACCATCACTGCTCACATTTGTTGTCAACAACTGAGATGTGTTGCAGACTCAATCCTAGAACAACGACCAAGAAGAGTGCCTGAAGTGATGCTACTCCAAGATTAAGCCCGTCCACATTCTGTCAGACTCACAGAAAACATTGTACAGGAGTTAGGGCGGGAAGTCATTCCGGACCCACCTTTTTCACCTCGTCTTGTGTCCTCAAATTTTCAACTTTTCTGCTCTCTGTCAAACAACCTTGAAGGATGAAAATGCTCTCCGAACGTGGCTCGGCGAGCTCTTCGTCTCAAAACCACATTACTTCTACAGTCACGGAATCGAAAAGTTACCCCACTGTTGGCGAATTGTTGTAAATAGTGAAGGAGAATATATCATTGCTAGCTAAAGTCTCTGTTACGTATATCTCCTCTGTGTTTATTATACTTATGGAAAAACGCTACAAACTTGTGCACCAACCTAATAGAAGTACCAGTTCCAATGGAAATGTGGAGTCTGGGGTAGCAGCTATAAGTGTGGGCTTTACGAGAGCGACTAAGTGTGGGGATAGCAACATGGGTGATTTACGTGCAGTAGTATCTGCCACATAGGGTGATGAATGTGGTGTTCAGGAAAGAGAACCTGGGCCAGATACACAGGGAAGTGCATGTGCTGGTAATTTTTGCGTGGTGCGGAGTGAAACTGCAGACGATGTTGTTTTTAGGTACTACAGGGAATGGATAAGAAGTTGTTGATAATTTTGTTGGAGACTTTGTGCCAGAAACGGTACAGACACACATATTTCTTCAGAAGCAGAGTTAGTGGAGGAAGATAGAGAGGAGACGAGTTCGTAGAGTGGATGATTAAGTAGATAGGGCTGCATCTGTACAAAAGTGTACGCCAGAGGCTAATAATGTGGTGAGAGTGAGTGCAAGTACTCGGTAACAGCCTTGCAGGGCAAGTAGCTTGAAACGTCCCCTTAGAAAAATTTATACACGACTGTGCTTAAACTGACACACAATATTTTTAGCGCAACGCAATCTGAATTTCAATAATCCCTACAAACGAATGGCCCAGACTAACATTAATCTATACCTTTCACAAATCACTTACCTCAGAAAAATCTTCGTTACTCGCACTACTGCGATACTGCGAGCGCCACTACTGCCAGCTAACTAAAAGAATCAAACTACAGAAGGCACCAACTACTGATAGGTATAGTTAGCAAATGAAAGATTTTAATACAGAACAAACAGTGTATTTACCTTAATAGTCAAAATATATATGGTAGTTCATGACATCCAGTCTTACAAATTACAAAACTCCGCCATTTCTCTCCTCACATCCACCACTGCTGGCGGCTCGCCTCCAACTGCGCAACGCTACGCGCTGTTAGCATCCAGCTGCCGCTGCCCAACACTACAATGGCAGACAACAATGCAAACCAGCCACAGACTGCACACGGCACAGCCAGTGATTTTTATACAGAGCGCTACGTGGCGGCGGCGTTACCAATAAAAAAACCTAAACAGCCTACTTACAAGCTGATGTGCGAAACAAACTGTTTATAGGAGAGCCGAGCTCCGGTATACATGGTGAGTATGAAATGGTTGAAGGCTGCAACGCAAGCCGGAAAATATATGTTCTGACCGAACTTCATGGCAAAGTAAAACTTCGACGATAGAAGGCTGTTCTCAGTGTAGAGCTGTCACGAGGTGCGTCTAGTATACGAGACAAACCACTTAAACCGTGTACCAATCATTAAGGAGTAACTCGCATGGTACCTCGCTACCAGGCATCAGGAATTTGTTTCCAGAGAGCAAGAGCACAGGAAAAGCAAGCAATTCGAGAAGAATTTAATTTGTAAGGAGCGCTGTAGTGGGAGAAATAAATGGGATTAGCTGTTGAATTGTAGTGAATGGCGGTGCTGTACGTCGCTTTTTTGTGAGAATAGTTTTGGTAGTATTTTGTCTTCGGAAACATAAGGAGAACTTTTGTCGCAATTACAAAGTTCCGAAAGTTATTCCAAAGAAAAGGATTAAGAAAAGACTGGATAGACAGATGAGATGTCCCATACTCCACACCTATAAATCCCTCATCCGCCCTATCCTTTGTTACGCCCATCCGGCCTGGATCTCTGCCCCCGCTACCTTTTACAAATCCCTCCAAATCCTTGAACGCCATGCTCTCCACCTCGCCTATCGCATCTGTCTCCCCTCCCCCACGCGGATCCTGTATGATCTCATTCCATTCCCCCACCTCCCCCTTTTCCTTGAGAGGCTACGGATCCAGTACACCTCACGCAAACTCGATCCTCCTCACCCGCTTGTCTCGCACATCCTCTCCCGCCCCCGGCCGCTGCCGCGCCTGTATTCCCACGTCCCACCCGGTCTCCATCTCTCTACCCTTCTTACCCTCTCGCAAGGTGGCTTCCGCCAGCTCCCCCTCCCTGATGATGTCCTCCTTCCCTCTATGTACCCCTCCTACCAACTTTGATCCTCCTTCCCTCTTCCTGTCTCTGTTCCTTTGGGCATCCTCCCTCCCTCATCCCTTTCTCCCCCCTCCTCCCCCGGGCTTCCCCTCCCCTGTCCCTCTACTCCTCCTCCCATGTCCTCAGCCATTGGCGTCTTTGTTCTCCCATCTCCACCCCCCGCCCTTCTTCCCCTCTTGGCAGGTCCCCGGACTCGCACACGCTACATGGACTTTCGCACGCCGGAGATCATCGCCATCAGTGTCTCGTGTGTGCCGTCGTGTTTAGTGTTCAGTGTTCACCGTCGCACTCCTTCATTCACCTGTGCCATCGCCGTCTTCAGTGTTTGTGCGTCGTGTCACCAGTTTTAAGTGTGGACTATCGTCAAGTGTGAACGGCTCCGTGTTTGCCTTTCTGTGTCAACTGTTTTCTTGCCCACCGTTCTATAACCTATGTGTAATCTTTCTGTTTTTTCTCATCTTGTATCCTCTGGCTGAAGAGCAGCATAGAACGCTGCTGACAGCCTGCCTGTTGTACAGGTTTTAAAATTACAATAAAGAAAAAAAAGAAAAGATGAGATGTCAAGCGTAAGAGTTTAATGAAGTCAGGCCTTGTTATGTTGAAATTGATATGTTTAGGATAATTTATTTAGAAAGAAGAGAGAAGTTTTCTGGTTAACGATGGAAAGAGGCCTAGCAATGGAATATGTTTCGTTGTATTTGAATAAATGATCGGGGAAAGGTACCCTTGAGATATGTTGTGTGCTTAAGCACAATGGGTGAGGGATGAAAGACAGGTTTATGGAGTCAGAAATTTATATAGTAATTCGTGTAGTAGCTGAGAGGACCGACTTAGTAAGACGTCCGAGCCAGCTGCTGCCAATGCTGAGTTCCCAATGAGACTTGGCACCACCGCAGTCCGATTCCTGCCAGATGGCAACAGGTCATTTCCCGTGCACAGCTGTCTTTGCGAATCGCCGCAGTGACGAGAGGAGAGTGTGGAGCTGTGTGGCCTACAAAATGCTGAAGAAAGTAGCGTGCTCCGGACGTCGACAGGCATGGCCTCTAAAGCCCCTATTACACAATGCACATAAACTTCATCTACGCAGAAGCGCCCCAAGCGTGTATATCTGTAACTACAGGCTGATTCACGCAGACCTATTACACCATCCATGCGGGATATACCTGGCGCACGTGCGCAGTAGACAATACCAACGCGCGAACAACAGAACTATCTAATCTCTTGTAAAGGCGTTCGTTCTACTGTGCGAAACACAATTGGGGCCATGTGACGTATTGGAACGTCATTTGTTCAAATTACTTATGTGACTCAAGGTTCCTACTTAATAAGGAATTATTTTATCTTTATTTATTAAGTAATTGTTATTCTCTTAGGTAGGTTACCACTGTACTGAATTACATGCTCAATGGTAAATTTTATATTACGACACTTGCTTACACAAGTATATGTATTTATACAGCATTTTACACATACAAGACCCATTTGTTTTTGCAGCTATTGCACTAGCAGTGACAGTTTAAAAAAAATGGTTCAAATGGCTCTGAGCACTATAGGACTCAACTGCTGTGGTCATAAGTCCCCTAGAACTTAGAACTACTTAAACCTAACTAACCTAAGGACATCACACACATCCATGCCCGAGGCAGGATTCGAACCTGCGCCCGTAGCAGTCGCACAGCTCCGAACTGCGCGCCTTGAACCGCGAGACCACCGCGGCCGGCTGCAGTGGCACTTCATCTGCGGAATAGGTCAGAACGACGACGAAAACAAAAAGCCAGACGTTCTTGAGTTCGACCCTGACGTAAAACAAGGGACAAAGGCAGGGGATTATATTCACTATTTAAGAAAGAACTGAGAGTCGAAGGTCCACATGAATTTTGGAGCTTCGAGAAGCTGCTGTCTATGGTAGAAGATGGAGTTAGCAAGTGTGACGCAGTCATGACAGAGGCTGTGTCACATTCTCGAAAGTAAGAATTCAATCATATGTTTATACGTTTTGTGATCACACCAGCCTACATCACGAATAAAATACAACCAAATCCCCTGTTCCGTTCCAGGCTGGTTGTAACATTACATTTCCTGGATCCTGGGGAATCTTTTAAAAGTCTGGCTGTTAGCCACAGAATAGCACAGTCCACCATTTAAAAAGTTGTTGTGGATACATGCACCGCAATTTGCAACACTTTAAAGGACCAATACTTAAAGGTGCAACTTGTGTTATTTTTCCAAGTTTGGACTATAGACTAGGGTTGGAACTTTAATATTGGCACCTTTTTATTTACAGCTCGTACAAAATAGATCCTTGTTTAAAAGTTTTACTGGCCTTCAAAGTAGTCACCAGCATCGTATATAACCCGTTGCCAGCGATGTGGAAGTCGTAGGTTACTCTTAGCAGTGCCAATTGTGTTATCAGTTCGAGGGGCGCGGTCTATTGGCCGACTAATTTGTAGCAGTTCTGAAGCGAATGCTGTGAAGTGTTTCCTTCAGTTTAGAAATCTAGTTGAACTTTACCATACAAATCGAAAGTCACCAATTAACGTTATATGCATATTCTTCAGAAAGAAACACTTGCCAATCTACCTTATTATGACAGCAGGTCTACGTACACCTTTTCTCGCTGTATGCCTGATTTAAGATGCTTAATGCCAATTTGCTCTATTTCATTTCTAGAATATGAAGCAATCAATAGAAAAAAACGCTTTTTCAAACAACTAATATAAAAGTCTGCAACAAAAAAAGTTTATTTCTGTATTTATGAAACCTACTTATTGAAAAAAATGTGGAAAATCCCCTATACGAGAATCTGAAATTAGCCACTAGCCGCCTAACAATAAGCAAACAACAAGCAGAAAGCATTGTGGTACACCTTTCTGCGCATGCACGAGTTATTGCTGCCAACTATGCATGTGTGGATTGACGGCAGTTTAGAACTGCTCTCTATTTTGGTGCACGGATAATGTGTCTGCTGATTTTAGTAGTGTCACCCATTCTAGCGCTAGATGGCTGTCACACTACACCAGTACCATTCGTGTGTTATTATCGTGTAAAGCCCCTATTACATGATGCACGTAACCCGTACACCTATGCACCACCGCCACAAGCGTGCATATCTGTAACTACAGGCTCGTTCACATAGACCTGTTACACGATCCATGCAGGATATATCTGGCACGCTCGCGCACTAGATGGTGATAACGCACGAAACTCAAATTTAACTGTCTGATCTCTTGCATAGTCATTCGTTTTACCGCGCGAAACGCAAGCGGTACCATGTGACATATTGCAACGTCATTTGTTCAAATTATTTATGTGAGCTCAAGGTTCCTATTTAATATTTTTTTTTCATTATTTGTTAAGTAATTGTTATTCTCTTATGTAGGTTACTACTGTTCTGAATTACAGACTCAACAGTTAGTTATATTACTCCACTTGGTTATACAGGTATATGTGTTTATACAGCATTTTGCCTTTGGAGTACAAACTTGTTTTTGTCGCTGTTACCCTGGCAGTGACAGTAAATCTTCGGAATAGGGCAGAACGACGACGAAAACAAAAAGCCAGACGTTGTTGAGTTCGAGCCAGACTGAAAAGAAGGGACAAATGCAGGGGATTATATTTACTGTTTATGAAAGAACTGAGACTTGAACGTCCACATGAATTTCGGAGCTTCGTGAGGATGGACATGGCCACTCTCGAGAAGCCGCTGTCTATGGCGGAGGCTGTCTCACATTCTCGAAAGTAAGAATTACATCACATCTTTATATGTTTTGTGGTCATACCAGCCTATATCACGAATAACATACCGCTAAATGCCCTGTTACGTTCCAGGCAGGTTGTGACATTACATTTCCTGGATACTGGGGAATCTTTTAAGAGTCTGGCTTTTAGCCACAGAATAGCACAGCCCACCATTTCAAAAGTTGTTGTGGATATATGCACCACAATTTGCAACACTTTAAAGGACCAATACTTAAAGGTACAACTAGTGTTATTTTTCCAAGTTTGGACTATATCTGCTACTCAGAGTTTTGGGGTCCTCGTCTGTCGGTCTGGGCCATACTGCATGGACTCTCTACCCTATCGCTGCCAGTTTCTCTTTTCTGGCATGCTGAAATAAAGCAAGAAATTCGGTCAAACCAAACATGAACTTTCTTAAACTAAGGCATTACCATGCAATTCGAAACTGACCGTATAACGTAATATGCATATTCTTCAGAAATAAACCATTTCCGACGTACCTTACAAGGGAACCTCCCAATCGCACCCCCCTCATATTTAGTTATAAGTTGGCACAGTGGATAGGCCTTGAAAAACTGAACACACATAAATAGAGAAAACAGGAAGAAGTTGTGTGGAACTATGAAAAAATGAGGAAAATATATAAACTGAGTAGTCCACGTGAAAGAGAAGCAACATAAAGGAATGTGTGGGCTCAGGAGCGCCGTGGTCCCGTGGTTAGCGTTAGAAGCTGCGCAATGAGAGATCCTTGTTTCAAGTCTTCCCTCGAGTGAAAAGTTTAATTTTTTATTTTCAGTTTATGTGACAAACTATTATGTTTTCAACAGTTTTTTGGGAGTGATTATCACATCCACAACAAAACCTAAATCGGACAAGGTAGAAGAATCTTTTTACCCAAGTGTACAAGTTAGCTGGGTCGACAACAAATTCCTGTCATGTGACGCACATACCATCACCAGTGTCGTATAGAATATATCAGACGTGGTTTTCTGTGGAGGAATCGGTTGACCTATGATCTTGCGATCAAATGTTTTCGGTTCCCATTGGAGAGGCACGTCCTTTCTTCTACTAATCGCACGGTTTTGCGGTGCGGTCGCGAAACACAGACACTAAACTTATTAAGTAAACAGTGACGTCTATGAACGAAAGGACAGATCATTACTATGTGAAAATAAAAAAAAAAATCATTCGAGAGAAGTGCTGAACCACGCACCTCTCGCTCCATAGCAGCTCACGCTAACCACGGGACCACGGTGCCACTGTGCTTGCGCTCTCCGTGATGTTGCCTATGATGGACATGCACTGCTCAGTTTGTATATTTTGCTTATTTTTTCATAATTCCACACAACTTCTTCCTGTTTTCTCGATTGATCTTTGTTCAGTTTTTCAAGGCCTATCCCCTGTGCCAACTTATAACTAAATCTAAGGGGGGGGGGGGGGGGGGTGCGATGAGGATTTTCCCTTGTTAGCATGACCTTTCCTCGCTGTATGCCTGATTTAAGATGCTTAACCCCTGTTTACTCTATTTCATTGCTAGAATACAAAGCAATCAATGGAAAAAACGCTTTCACAAACAGATTGTATAAAAGAGAGTCTACTGGCAAAAAAAAAATTGTTTCTGTATTTATGAAACCTACTAACTGAAACAAAATGAGGAAAATCCGCAACAGAAAGTCCGAAGTTAGCTACTAGCTACCTAACAATAAGCAAATGACAAGCAGAAAGCACTGTGGTATACCGTTCTGCGCATGCGCGAGTTATCGCTGGCTACTGTGCATGCGCGTATTGACGGCAGTTTAGGACTTTTCTCTATTCTGGAGCGCGGATAATGTGTCTGTTAATTTTCGTAGTTTTACCCGTTCTACCGCTGGACAGCCGTCGCTCTAGACCAGTACCGTTCGCAGCGGATTGTCGTGTAATGCCCGCTTAAAACCCACAGGACTATTGGCCTACCAAGGGCCTGCCGTTAGTAACTCAGCGCACCGGTTCAACAGCAAGGACGGAACCTGCCGCCCATACGTCAACTCTGGCCAGGGACTACAGAGAGGCGGGCTTGCCTTCCTACATCATATACTGAAGTCAATAAAAGTCGTTCTTAACTGTCAACAGTATTTCCACTGGGTCCACCAGCCCACCATTCACCACCACCACACCCCTCAATAGTTAGGGTTGTTTATCTATAGCCGGTTATAATTTCTCGTCTCAATGGTCGCTGAAAAATTTGACTTAGTCGCAAGTATGTACAATATTAACATAGCTTCCCTGCTATAACGGAATACACTATTTTTTCTGGATCTTATAATTAAATGTTTCCCTGAGACATTGATGTCTCTTCGTTATCTACGATAATGATCGAAACAGGTCTTCTTGCTTGCTAGGCTGCCTAGCAAGCAAGAAGACCCGGGTTCGACTCCCGGCAGCTGCACAAATTATAATTCATTTCTTCTACTTCGGTCTCTATTTATTCAGGTTGAATGATTAGATAATGGGTTCTGGTACCCGAAACCAGTCATCAATTCAATGAAAAGATCTGAATTTCGTAATTTTGGTTGTTTTCTACATCAAACTGCCTTTGAAACTTATCCTAATTACACTTTAGCTGGCGTTGGTGTGCTACTTACATAGTGTAGGCAATGGTGTGGTTTGTAGTCCCACTGCTGACTTCTCTTTTCACTTACATTTTGGGATGCGCTGACATTCTGTGCATATATTTGGTAAGTATTAGTAGCATTGTGTTTCAGGTGTTTTCGTTTCTCAGTTAATGATACTAGCGCAGTGGTTTCATTGTTCCAGTTACATGTCATTTGTATGCTCCCTCCCAATGACTGTGGTGCAAAAGCATTTGATTAGTGGGTTCTTTCGTAAGCGCAGATAAAGTTTTTAGCCTGCTATTTTCAGCTTTCTGCCTCCCACAAAGTGTCTAATCCTTTTGGTTTTCGGTTTATTTACACTCCGTCATTTCTCTCCGACAATTTTGGGGTAAGCACTCCTTCATCAGGCCACATGTGGCCCACCGGGACCATCCGACCGCCGTATCATCCTCAGATGAGGATGCGGATAGGAGGGGCGTGTGGTCAGCACACCGCTCTCCAGGTCGTTATGATGGTATTCTTGACCGAAGCTGCTACTATTCGGTCGAGTAGCTCCTCAGTTGGCATCACGAGGCTGAGTGCACCCCGAAAAATGGCAACAGCGCATGACGGCCCGGATGGTCACCCATCCAAGTGCCGGCCACGCCCGACGGCGCTTAACTTCGGCGATCTGACGGGAACCGACTATCCCCTGCGGCAAGGCCGTTGCCCAATTTTAGGGTAAGGGTGACTCATTCAGTTACAGTTGCAAGATTCCTGTTGTGCGCGCACATATGGGTATTCAGTCTGATGAATCAAATATGATAGATGTGCTTGCTTGTTAGTTAGCTTTCACATGGACACATTGACCTACAATGTATTGGAATGTTCAGTGGAGATGATATATGTTACTAGAATCACATTTTTGCTTGTGACTTAACCATTCATCACTTCCTTAGGACCACGTATCCCTATAAATCACCACGTGGACTCATACCTGAAGGATTAGAATTTCAAATTCACTTAAAGCGACCCACTTTATATTTTCATATTACTGTTTCTAGTTTTAACTATAAAAAGAAAATAGTTTAAGCGCCGTTGTGCTTATCGTTACGCCAGCCGTTGTGGCCGAGCGGTTTTAGGCGCTACAGTTTGGAACAGCGCGACCGCTACGGTCGCAGATTCGAATCTTGCCTCGGCATGGATGTGTGTGACGTCCTTAGGTTAGTTAGGTTTAAGTAGTTCTAAGTTCTAGGGGACTGATGACCTCAGAAGTTAAGTCCCGTAGTGCATAGTGCTCAGAGCCATTTGAACCATTTTGAGCTTATCGTTACATTCAAAAATGGTTCAAATGGCTCTGAGCACTATGGGACTTAACATCTGTGGTCATCATGTAAGAACGCTGCGCGAGAAAAGGAAGGCCCCAGTTCTCTCCAGACGCTGATTACCAGATCACCTGTGCCGGGAGTCGAGTCGCGTCGGTATCGTTGATATAAACAGCCTCGGATGCAGTAATAAGTTTCTCGGGATACGCGTAACCATGAAATCGTTTTCGATGGAAGTGTTAATTTTGGGATGACGTTAATGATCTATCTTTAGTTTGCGTATGTCGTATTTTCACGTGTCGCCGCAGGACAGACATTCTACCATTATTAGCGTGGCGTTTGATGAACATTATCATCAAATTATGGCGAGCATTCACTTAAACATTTCATTTGAACAGTTATAGTTGCATCAGCGCATTAGACTCTGAACTGCTCTGGTAGTTGGATTGTGTGGATTCTTTTTGGTCTGTGAGTTTCAGAATGTAGTGAACATTTTAGAGAGAATGGTTTTTGATTATGAATCCCAAACAATCTCCTAATTCCTCAGAGCTATAAGCTGTAGGTATAAATGTATTTCTCAGATGAAGTGGGCACTAGGAATTCTAATTACAGGCTTCACGTTTTGCTAATCACTTTCTGGTTGCCAATATTGTAGTTAGAGAGCCTGTACTGAGAACGGCAAACAACAGCATTAAATAAATAATAGGAACATATACAATTATTCCATCCGCCGCCCCACAATCAGTCCCCTAGAACTTAGAACTACTTAAACCTAACTAACCTAAGGCATCACACACATCCATGCCCGAGACGGGATTCGAACCTGCGACCGTAGCGGTCACACGGTTTGAGACTGAAGCGCCTAGAACCGCTCGGTCACACTGGCCGGCGTTACATTCAGTAGCAGGATTGTGATAAGTGAAGAATCTTTCCCTACCTTGGAGAAAATTGACAGGCTGTGGAACCTCACACAGCCAAACGCACTTGGTGCATCTGTCTGGTTTTTGTCGCTAAGCCTGGCCACGCAACCATCACAAGAAAATTAGCTGCGTGTCGTGTCGTGCGCCTGTCACTGCCATATGGCTTCCACCCTCATACAGCCAATTGGGCCTATACGTATTTCTACACTGAACAAAGCTAAATTCTTGTCACATTCTCCACTACAAAATATTCATTGTATTTATGACCGGTGTTCGTAATGCATTTTCCTAATTTTATCGGGCAGTTTATTGTACCGAACTTTGTAACTGAAGTGCGGAGCTGACTAGATGTCCAGATCCACGATAGAGCAATGCTTTAATCATCATTCGAAATAAGATACTGCCTACCTTTCGCACTATTTCAATGCGTTGTGGTTCCAGTCAGCTTCCGCAATAGCTAATTGCCTCAAAGAGACTCGATGATTACTTGCCATGGGAAATCCCCTGAAAATCGAACTATAGCTACGAAGACTGGTTGAGAGCTCTAATGGAACAAATGTTATTCAATTTTTCTGAACGCAAAGTGAATTCAATTTAGTTGATTTATTTTTCTTAAAAAAAAAGAACTTACTCTTATTGAAATTAGAATACCGGCATTTTTCCAACAGACTGTGTATAACTTTTTTATTTTTTATTCTTCACACTGACGATTTCGGCCATTGCCCATTCTCAAGTGTGTCTCTAGGAACATACGTGGCTAAATCGTCGTTTCAAATTTAAAAATCACGTGCCATGTATAACTGTGCAAACCACAGTCGTCAAACGTCCTTATCTAGCAATATTTTCTACGCAACAGACTGTATAGACTCAATCAACGAACTGCCACATTTATTGAGTCTGTAGGGCCCACGCAGAAAAAAATGATCGATTTTACTGAAATGTTTCGTATTTTATGTTATCCTTCTGCAAACTCAAACACTAGATGGATTATCTTGACTGTAATTTAATTGTCGTACACCAGCTACTAATACAAATTTCTATTGTGCAATGTGACAAAAACAGTTGTTTAAGTTAATAGCTACTTTAGAAAAATCAGTCGTGAAAATTTACTTTAACTATATTAAATTCTCAGCGAACGTAAATAAGAAAAACGACCAATGAATTTACAAATTGTTCATTGTTCATTGTTGCCCTGAGAGACCGTTCAGTGTCGTACTCTTACGAAATTCATGACACGAGTATTTGTCGTAATTGCAAACTTCCAAAAAGATCGTTTATGTATTCAAATTATTATGTGAAATTACTTGAATAGTGGAAATAGGAATTTTTAAGGCAAATAACAGTTTAAAATTAACTTATTCTATTTTTTCAAACCTGCATCACATATTTTGAAATACTGACTGAGCTCTGAGACACTTCTGATATTGCTAATAAACGTAAGACTTCCCTTGCCTTGAATATATAGACAGTGAGTTTCTGCTGCTGAGATGATACGGCAGATGAATAACGTCTACACATCTCATTATGGGCGCCTGTTTATGCAACAAGACTTTGAGGTCGTCGCCGCCATTATGCCCTTGGTAGGCGTACCCAACGTTGCTATCGTTATTAGTTCGGTAACTCTTGCACTGAAACTTCCTGGCAGATTAAAACTGTGTGCCCGACCGAGACTCGAACTCGGGACCTTTGCCTTTCGCGGGCAAGTGCTCTACCAACTGAGCTACCGAAGCACGACTCACGTCCGGTACTCACAGCTTTACTTCTGTCAGTATCCGTCTCCTACCTTCCAAACTTTACAGAAGCTCTTCTGCGAACCTTGCAGAACCAGCACTCCTGAAAGAAAGGATAATTGCGGAGACATGGCTTAGCCACAGCCTGGGGGATGTTTCCAGAATGAGATTTTCACTCTGCAGCGGAGTGTGCGCTGATATGAAACTTCCTGGCAGATTAAAACTGTGTGCCCGACCGAGACTCGAACTCGGGACCTTTGCCTTTCGCGGGCAAGTGCTCTACCAACTGAGCTACCGAAGCACGACTCACGTCCGGTACTCACAGCTTTACTTCTGCCAGTATCCGTCTCCTACCTTCCAAACTTTACAGAAGCTCTTCTGCGAACCTTGCAGAACTAGCACTCCTGAAAGAAAGGATAATTGCGGAGACATGGCTTAGCCACAGCCTGGGGGATGTTTCCAGAATGAGATTTTCACTCTGCAGCGGAGTGTGCGCTGATATGAAACTTCCTGGCAGATTAAAACTGTGTGCCCGACCGAGACTCGAACTCGGGACCTTTGCCTTTCGCGGGCAAGTGCTCTACCAACTGAGCTACCGAAGCACGACTCACGTCCGGTACTCACAGCTTTACTTCTGCCAGTATCCGTCTCCTACCTTCCAAACTTTACAGAAGCTCTTCTGCGAACCTTGCAGAACTAGCACTCCTGAAAGAAAGGATAATTGCGGAGACATGGCTTAGCCACAGCCTGGGGGATGTTTCCAGAATGATATTTTCACTCTGCAGCGGAGTGTGCACTGATATGAAACTTCCTGGCAGATTAAAACTGTGTGCCCGACCGAGACTCGAACTCGGGACCTTTGCCTTTCGCGGGCAAGTGCTCTACCAACTGAGCTACCGAAGCACGACTCACGTCCGGTACTCACAGCTTTACTTCTGCCAGTATCCGTCTCCTACCTTCCAAACTTTACAGAAGCTCTTCTGCGAACCTTGCAGAACTAGCACTCCTGAAAGAAAGGATAATTGCGGAGACATGGCTTAGCCACAGCCTGGGGGATGTTTCCAGAATGAGATTTTCACTCTGCAGCGGAGTGTGCGCTGATATGAAACTTCCTGGCAGATTAAAACTGTGTGCCCGACCGAGACTCGAACTCGGGACCTTTGCCTTTCGCGGGCAAGTGCTCTACCAACTGAGCTACCGAAGCACGACTCACGTCCGGTACTCACAGCTTTACTTCTGCCAGTATCCGTCTCCTACCTTCCAAACTTTACAGAAGCTCTTCTGCGAACCTTGCAGAACCAGCACTCCTGAAAGAAAGGATAATTGCGGAGACATGGCTTAGCCACAGCCTGGGGGATGTTTCCAGAATGAGATTTTCACTCTGCAGCGGAGTGTGCGCTGATATGAAACTTCCTAGCAGATTAAAACTGTGTGCCCGACCGAGACTCGAACTCGGGACCTTTGCCTTTCGCGGGCAAGTGCTCTACCAACTGAGCTACCGAAGCACGACTCACGTCCGGTACTCACAGCTTTACTTCTGCCAGTATCCGTCTCCTACCTTCCAAAGTTTACAGAAGCTCTTCTGCGAACCTTGCAGAACTAGCACTCCTGAAAGAAAGGATAATTGCGGAGACATGGCTTAGCCACAGCCTGGGGGATGTTTCCAGAATGAGATTTTCACTCTGCAGCGGAGTGTGCGCTGATATGAAACTTCCTGGCAGATTAAAACTGTGTGCCCGACCGAGACTCGAACTCGGGACCTTTGCCTTTCGCGGGCAAGTGCTCTACCAACTGAGCTACCGAAGCACGACTCACGTCCGGTACTCACAGCTTTACTTCTGCCAGTATCCGTCTCCTACCTTCCAAACTTTACAGAAGCTCTTCTGCGAACCTTGCAGAACTAGCACTCCTGAAAGAAAGGATAATTGCGGAGACATGGCTTAGCCACAGCCTGGGGGATGTTTCCAGAATGAGATTTTCACTCTGCAGCGGAGTGTGCGCTGATATGAAACTTCCTGGCAGATTAAAACTGTGTGCCCGACCGAGACTCGAACTCGGGACCTTTGCCTTTCGCGGGCAAGTGCTCTACCAACTGAGCTACCGAAGCACGACTCACGTCCGGTACTCACAGCTTTACTTCTGCCAGTATCCGTCTCCTACCTTCCAAACTTTACAGAAGCTCTTCTGCGAACCTTGCAGAACTAGCACTCCTGAAAGAAAGGATAATTGCGGAGACATGGCTTAGCCACAGCCTGGGGGATGTTTCCAGAATGAGATTTTCACTCTGCAGCGGAGTGTGCGCTGATATGAAACTTCCTGGCAGATTAAAACTGTGTGCCCGACCGAGACTCGAACTCGGGACCTTTGCCTTTCGCGGGCAAGTGCTCTACCAAGTTTTTTTTTTGTTTTTTTTTCTTTTTTTCTTTTTTGGGCCTCCCTTCTCCCCACACAGCCCATCCATTCGCTCTCCTTTTATGCCTTCTTCGGCGAGCTTCTATGCTATATCGACTGATTTTTTTTCAAATTTACTGTGACAGTTAGGGAAATGAAATGATGTTTGGCTTCTTCGCCATGTGAGGCTTCTCCTCCGTAGAACTGAAAATTGAAAAATTAAGGCTTCTTGGGAATTAATAAATTGTCACTCTTGCTTCATACTGAAAAAAATTAAACAAAAATAGAAAGATTGTAACTGAGGAACACGTGCAAGAAGCTTCCACTGCATTGTGTGCAACGAAACCACCTTCCGATATTACCGAGATCCTGGAAAATCATCATAGATGAAAGTAGTTGCTGGAGATATGGGGTTCATCCAGCAGTAAGTGTGAAGCCGCAGTGCCGTTTCGGGGTTCTGTCCGAGGCCTTCACGGCTACCGTAGCGGCCCTGGGGCACACGAAGTCCCCACCGTCCCTCAACAGCGATCCCCTACTTTGGCCTGTGACTACATTTTTCGTAGACGAGGGCTATTAAGATGTTTATCCAATCCCTTGTCTCTGAAACAGAATGTGTAACATGTTACCAAAAGTTTTTTTGTGGTCCCTGCGCGTACATATCTGATAATATTTTGCTCGTTCGTATAATTCGTATTCTAAAACACGGTCATTGCCGTGTTCAGATATAACGTAATGTACATAATTGCCAAACAACCACAACACAGCATTGGTTTTCTGGACAGGGAAGAAAACACCATCGGGGAAGAGTAATTTTTCAACATTGATCTCAGTACTAACAGTTCTGGTTATAAAGGCTACCCGCCGTTGGAGTCCCCTCCATATTTCGGCGTATCCGCCACAGAGAAAGCGGTGGATCAATGTGTCAACTGCGTCACATCGGGTGCACACAATCGTGTCACTAAGACCAATGGAGTGCAACTTTTCGTTAGTGGAAACTACGTTATTAACAACTCGGTACCAGGTTGCCTGAATGTCGGAAGACAGTTCACGATTACTAATATTTTTCCAAATTCTTTTCCAGTCTTTGTCGGGATATCTGCACTCCATTTTGTTGACATGTTCTTTCGTTGTTAAGAGTTCCATTAATTTCCTGCAATTCCTTGATTGTGGATTCGTGACAATACTGTCCATGTAGCTAATCTCTAAAAAGAACTGGCGAATATATTTCAATTTATAATTAATTCCGCCTATATTTATGGGTGGACGTAAATTTTCTGGCTGTAGGAGTCGATACAGCCTGGCTGTAATACTATGTGGATGTTTTTCTATAATTTGTAGGGTCCTCTTTATATATAACGCCGTAGTCTTCCGCCATATATCTGTTAAACCTAGGCCACCTTCAGCGGAAGGTAACGTAACTGTACCGACTGCTACTCTAAAAATATTCCCTGTCCATATATATCGGCAAATGATACTCATTATACTTTTGGCAATGGGTTTCGAAACTGGCAATATTTGAACTATATATATAGCTTTTGATAAAATGGACCAATTAATTATTCTGATTCGTTGTTTAATGTTCAGATGTCTGGTCTGATTGAGTATTGTGGCTCCTCTGATTGTATCCAGTACTTTCTTCCAATTGTAGGTCATGGTCTGAAGCGGACATCGGTAAAAGGTGACACCCAGAGCGGTGTGACGATCGACGGAGCGTGCCCATCCCAAACGGACATCTTGAAGACCTTTAAGATTTAAAAACGAACTCTTCACCTCGTTAACCCGAGCGCCTGTAGCTTCACAAAAGATCTGAATATTCGTAGTTAATTTCTCTAAATCTTCGTTACTACGAATAACCACTCCAACGTCATCAGCATATGCATTGGTGACGTTGTTAACGCCAGATATCGTGATGCCCTCAAGATCGACATCGAGTCTCCTTAGTAAAGGCTCCAGTGCAACAACATACAGGAGCATTGACAAAGGACTTCCCTGCGGGACGCCGTTGCGAATTTCAATGGGTGGAGTGAAATGCCCATTTACAGACACTTGTGTTTGGATGCCTTCAACAATGTTAATTAAAACTTGCACAAAATGTTGACTAAAACCCACATAGGTCAACGTTCTGAACAAAAATAAGTGGTTGACCCTGTCAAAAGCCTTTGAGAAGTCGATAAAGGCAAGGCCTCCTGGTGAGGATGACGTTGCAAAAATTGCAGAGACATCCCTATATTCACAAACAGTTTTAAAAATATTCCGCCCCGAGAGACAGGTTTGGTGGTCACCTATGATCTTCTCCATTAGAGGTCTCAGTCTTTCCTTCAGTACACGTGAAATTATTTTATAATCCGAGTTCATCAAACATATTGGTCTCAATTGATTGAGATCTTTAACTGTCGCGTTCCTTCCCTTTGGTATTAGCACAGTTACGCTTTCTTTGAACTCGCGTGGAACAGTAACACCTTGCAACACTTCATTTATCACTTCTGTGAATTGATTACCGATGAGAGGCCAAAATTTACAATAAAACTCTACAGGCAAGCCATCAGGCCCTGGGGACTTACGGGTAGGCGAATATTTAAGTATATCAAACACCTCCTCACATGTGATCGCAGTGGTAAGGGACACATTGTCCTCGTCATTGATAACGTTGTCGATACCTGTAGTTCGTAGCAAATCGTTCGCACAGTCTAGATTATACCGGGTATCAGTATATAACGTACGATAAAATCCATAAACTGCATTTAAAATGTCAGAGTGTTCCGTCAGCACCCGGTTATCGCCCACTCTAAGACAAGCAATAAACGCTCGTCTTCTATTTCTTTCATGTTCGAGTAAGTGGTACAGCGATGCGTTTTCGTCCTCCACCGTTGTCGGGACACGAGATTTAATTTTTAAACCCTCCAGCTGTTGTCGCTTGAGACTTATGAGGTGAGCCTTGATCTTCTTTATTTCAATGAAAACCTCATCAGTCATCTGCTGAGCTGATAGTTCCCTTAAGCATGTATAGTAAAATTCAACGGTATTGCGAGACCACATCGCTCGCTCCCTCCCGTAAGCTATTAGGGATGATCTCAATTTCTTTTTAGCACATGAGGTCCACCACGCAAGGCGAGAGCTGTATTTATGGCGCATACGTAGAGCAGCCTGCCATACCTCCGCTACTGTTCTTGATAGGGCACCCTCGAACAACATATGGGTATTCAGCTTCCATAAGGGGCGACCCCAATACGTTCCTTGCTTCTGAAACCGAATGCTGCATTTCACTGCGAGATGGTCCGAAAAGGTAGTGGGAATTACTTCGATACTACTGATTTTATTTTCCAGGTTTGCTGTGACGTATATTCTGTCTATTCTGCTTTGCGAGCGACTACTGATGTACGTAAATTTGACTAACGTGGGGTATTTGCTTTCCCACACGTCTGTCCACTTCATGTTTGTCACCAAAGCCGCCAGTTCCCTGGAGAAGTTAAAATTTGGTCGCTGATCCTTTTTGTGAAGTACACAATTAAAGTCACCACCGGTTAAAGCTTCCGCCGGATTCCCCTTAAGTAAATAGACCATATCGTTCTTAAAAAAATTAGCCCTATCATCTCTAGCGTTGTTACCAGAGGGGACATATACATTTAAAACAGTAGTAGTAAAAATTTTACAACTGATGCCCCTCCCATTTTCTAACAGACAGATATCCTTCACATCAATACCATCTTTGACAAGGATCGCAGTCCCACATGTGGCTTCCGGTGCAATATTTAAAATCTCTTGAAAACCTGGGACATAAAAGTTGTGGACATTAAATTCCTGTAGGAGGGCTATATCAGTATCCGACTGGTAAAGGAAATCTTTTAAAGAAGCGACTTTCGTTTCACTGCGAATCCGATTTATATTGATCGTGGTCACATTATATGTCAGTTCCGTTGGCATAGGTGCAGGTAAAAGAAATTGGCTAATGAAGTATACCCCATGCAGAGTCACGTCTGTACCATTCCATTCTGTCTGTCAGAAAGAAAAATAGACATTAAAAAAAAAATTAAATGCCACTAGCATGTGTCAGGTCCATCTCCATTCCGTGGTCGGTGCGATCTTCTTGGGCATCGGCCCAATCAAGTCCTTTTCCTGAGACAGTTCGGTCTAAATCCATAGTAGTGCCGGTCTGCAAAACTGCGACGCCAAGCGGCGCGCGAGGTTGTTGTTGAAAATCATCTGCATCGGCACGACTCATCTCCGCTTCAGTACACTCGTTAACTCGTGCTACTGGGCATTGTTCTCGTAGTCGTTCATTATCCCTTAAATGTTTTAACTTTTCCCGCAATGCAGGAGCTAAACTCTCTGCTGCTTTGTGTGCCAATCTCCTCTTCTTGCCTTTCTTCGAAGATCTCTTCGGCGATCTAGCAGGAGATGAAGTTTGCGACCTGTCAGGAGAAGTACCGGATGATACGTCTGACGTCGCCTGTTCCTTTTTTCGGACAAAAGTCCGCGTATCGCATTCCACAACGGCAGAAGGAGGCGCATCTTTTTCCATGGCTCCCACTGGTAGCAACCCAGTCTCCAATTCTACACTATCGCTCGTTGTGGTTTCCTTGACGCAAGTGTCTTCTGTGGGCGCCAACGTGAAACCAATGTCCAGATTGCTATCTTCGTTCATAGTTCCCGCAGAGTGGATGCCTGGAGCGTCCACTCCTCGGAAGCTAGTGGCAATATCCTCACGTTGGTGGGAATCCTGACGACGCAAGGAAACCTCCGTTGCGGGTATTTGGGGATCTTCGGCCGAGTCCGCGGAAGAACGAGCAACCACAGTGGGAGAGTTGGAAAAAGTTGGCGTCGGCATAGATTCGAAGGGCGCGGAGCTGATCGGCAGACCATCCGCAAATCTAGAGCTTGAAGCCGGAGTATCATCGACAACCGCCCGCGAGGCAGCAGGCTCCCCGCGCACAGGCGGCACCGACTCGCCTCGGCTGCGGAAGTCAGCAGCGGCAGCGTATGACAACTTCATACCAACAACAGGGCCGGAACTCGGCATCTCGTCACGCGGTAACTGCGGGACACGCCTCCGTGAACATTCTGCACGAATATGTTCCGTGGAATTGCATAAAGCGCAAGTCCGCGGTTGCCCATCATAGATAATCAAAGCACGATACCCACAAATATTAAGATAAGAGGGGACATGCTTCTGTAATTCAATCTTAATTTGCCTTACGCCGTTCAAGACAGGAAACATATGAGCTTCAGACCACCTTTCTGCCACATTGGAAATAATTCTGCCATAAGGCCGAAGGGCAACATTAAGTTCTTCGGGCGGAATTTCAAAAGGGAGCTCAAACACTCTGATCGTACGAATCCCGTACCCAGCATGACTAACAGCAACGTCACTCACATTCCCATCAGAATGATTAAACTTCACGCTACCTCCGCAACGATCCACAATGGAACTACATAATTCTGGACTTTTCATCTTCAGATACACAGCATTTGTCACAAACGAGAGATAAACTCCGACAACATCATCACCGTTAATCAATACTTTTTCGATAAACCATGCTTTAATTTCAAATGCTTTAGGTCGAACGAAATTTCGATCGAAAGTAAACATGATTGTGTCTTTCCTCAAATAATTCGACCTATTCATTCTAGAACTTCATGAATACAAGTGCAACACGAATAGCGGCTTAGCAGCACCACTAACCTCAAACGCAGCGACTCAGCCTGTGTTTACTACAGCCAGACGTCCAGCTCCGCCACACGTCCGTCCCGCTCGGCGGCTGACTCGCAACACCAACTGAGCTACCGAAGCACGACTCACGTCCGGCACTCACAGCTTTACTTCTGCCAGTATCCGTCTCCTACCTTCCAAACTTTACAGAAGCTCTTCTGCGAACCTTGCAGAACTAGCACTCCTGAAAGAAAGGATAATTGCGGAGACATGGCTTAGCCACAGCCTGGGGGATGTTTCCAGAATGAGATTTTCACTCTGCAGCGGAGTGTGCGCTGATATGAAACTTCCTGGCAGATTAAAACTGTGTGCCCGACCGAGACTCGAACTCGGGACCTTTGCCTTTCGCGGGCAAGTGCTCTACCAACTGAGCTACCGAAGCACGACTCACGTCCGGTACTCACAGCTTTACTTCTGCCAGTATCCGTCTCCTACCTTCCAAACTTTACAGAAGCTCTTCTGCGAACCTTGCAGAACTAGCACTCCTGAAAGAAAGGATAATTGCGGAGACATGGCTTAGCCACAGCCTGGGGGATGTTTCCAGAATGAGATTTTCACTCTGCAGCGGAGTGTGCGCTGATATGAAACTTCCTGGCAGATTAAAACTGTGTGCCCGACCGAGACTCGAACTCGGGACCTTTGCCTTTCGCGGGCAAGTGCTCTACCAACTGAGCTACCGAAGCACGACTCACGTCCGGTACTCACAGCTTTACTTCTGCCAGTATCCGTCTCCTACCTTCCAAACTTTACAGAAGCTCTTCTGCGAACCTTGCAGAACTAGCACTCCTGAAAGAAAGGATAATTGCGGAGACATGGCTTAGCCACAGCCTGGGGGATGTTTCCAGAATGAGATTTTCACTCTGCAGCGGAGTGTGCGCTGATATGAAACTTCCTGGCAGATTAAAACTGTGTGCCCGACCGAGACTCGAACTCGGGACCTTTGCCTTTCGCGGGCAAGTGCTCTACCAACTGAGCTACCGAAGCACGACTCACGTCCGGTACTCACAGCTTTACTTCTGCCAGTATCCGTCTCCTACCTTCCAAACTTTACAGAAGCTCTTCTGCGAACCTTGCAGAACTAGCACTCCTGAAAGAAAGGATAATTGCGGAGACATGGCTTAGCCACAGCCTGGGGGATGTTTCCAGAATGAGATTTTCACTCTGCAGCGGAGTGTGCGCTGATATGAAACTTCCTGGCAGATTAAAACTGTGTGCCCGACCGAGACTCGAACTCGGGACCTTTGCCTTTCGCGGGCAAGTGCTCTACCAACTGAGCTACCGAAGCACGACTCACGTCTGGTACTCACAGCTTTACTTCTGCCAGTATCCGTCTCCTACCTTCCAAACTTTACAGAAGCTCTTCTGCGAACCTTGCAGAACTAGCACTCCTGAAAGAAAGGATAATTGCGGAGACATGGCTTAGCCACAGCCTGGGGGATGTTTCCAGAATGAGATTTTCACTCTGCAGCGGAGTGTGCGCTGATATGAAACTTCCTGGCAGATTAAAACTGTGTGCCCGACCTAGACTCGAACTCGGGACCTTTGCCTTTCGCGGGCAAGTGCTCTACCAACTGAGCTACCGAAGCACGACTCACGTCCGGTACTCACAGCTTTACTTCTGCCAGTATCCGTCTCCTACCTTCCAAACTTTACAGAAGCTCTTCTGCGAACCTTGCAGAACTAGCACTCCTGAAAGAAAGGATAATTGCGGAGACATGGCTTAGCCACAGCCTGGGGGATGTTTCCAGAATGAGATTTTCACTCTGCAGCGGAGTGTGCGCTGATATGAAACTTCCTGGCAGATTAAAACTGTGTGCCCGACCGAGACTCGAACTCGGGACCTTTGCCTTTCGCGGGCAAGTGCTCTACCATCTGAGCTACCGAAGCACGACTCACGTCCGGTACTCACAGCTTTACTTCTGCCAGTATCCGTCTCCTACCTTCCAAACTTTACAGAAGCTCTTCTGCGAACCTTGCAGAACTAGCACTCCTGAAAGAAAGGATAATTGCGGAGACATGGCTTAGCCACAGCCTGGGGGATGTTTCCAGAATGAGATTTTCACTCTGCAGCGGAGTGTGCGCTGATATGAAACTTCCTGGCAGATTAAAACTGTGTGCCCGACCGAGACTCGAACTCGGGATCTTTGCCTTTCGCGGGCAAGTGCTCTACCAACTGAGCTACCGAAGCACGACTCACGTCCGGTACTCACAGCTTTACTTCTGCCAGTATCCGTCTCCTACCTTCCAAACTTTACAGAAGCTCTTCTGCGAACCTTGCAGAACTAGCACTCCTGAAAGAAAGGATAATTGCGGAGACATGGCTTAGCCACAGCCTGGGGGATGTTTCCAGAATGAGATTTTCACTCTGCAGCGGAGTGTGCGCTGATATGAAACTTCCTGGCAGATTAAAACTGTTTGCCCGACCGAGACTCGAACTCGGGACCTTTGCCTTTCGCGGGCAAGTGCTCTACCAACTGAGCTACCGAAGCACGACTCACATCCGGTACTCACAGCTTTACTTCTGCCAGTATCCGTCTCCTACCTTCCAAACTTTACAGAAGCTCTTCTGCGAACCTTGCAGAACCAGCACTCCTGAAAGAAAGGATAATTGCGGAGACATGGCTTAGCCACAGCCTGGGGGATGTTTCCAGAATGAGATTTTCACTCTGCAGCGGAGTGTGCGCTGATATGAAACTTCCTGGCAGATTAAAACTGTGTGCCCGACCGAGACTCGAACTCGGGACCTTTGCCTTTCGCGGGCAAGTGCTCTACCAACTGAGCTACCGAAGCACGACTCACGTCCGGTACTCACAGCTTTACTTCTGCCAGTATCCGTCTCCTACCTTCCAAACTTTACAGAAGCTCTTCTGCGAACCTTGCAGAACTAGCACTCCTGAAAGAAATGATAATTTCGGAGACATGGCTTAGCCACAGCCTGGGGGATGTTTCCAGAATGAGATTTTCACTCTGCAGCGGAGTGTGCGCTGATATGAAACTTCCTGGCAGATTAAAACTGTGTGCCCGACTGAGACTCGAACTCGGGACCTTTGCCTTTCGCGGGCAAGTGCTCTACCAACTGAGCTACCGAAGCACGACTCACGTCCGGTACTCACAGCTTTACTTCTGCCAGTATCCGTCTCCTACCTTCCAAACTTTACAGAAGCTCTTCTGCGAACCTTGCAGAACCAGCACTCCTGAAAGAAAGGATAATTGCGGAGACATGGCTTAGCCACAGCCTGGGGGATGTTTCCAGAATGAGATTTTCACTCTGCACCGGAGTGTGCGCTGATATGAAACTTCCTGGCAGATTAAAACTGTGTGCCCGACCGAGACTCGAACTCGGGACCTTTGCCTTTCGCGGGCAAGTGCTCTACCAACTGAGCTACCGAAGCACGACTCACGTCCGGTACTCACAGCTTTACTTCTGCCAGTATCCGTCTCCTACCTTCCAAACTTTACAGAAGCTCTTCTGCGAACCTTGCAGAACTAGCACTCCTGAAATAAAGGATAATTGCGGAGACATGGCTTAGCCACAGCCTGGGGGATGTTTCCAGAATGAGATTTTCACTCTGCAGCGGAGTGTGCGCTGATATGAAACTTCCTGGCAGATTAAAACTGTGTGCCCGACCGAGACTCGAACTCGGGACCTTTGCCTTTCGCGGGCAAGTGCTCTACCAACTGAGCTACCGAAGCACGACTCATGTCCGGTACTCACAGCTTTACTTCTGCCAGTATCCGTCTCCCAGGCTGTGGCTAAGCCATGTCTCCGCAATTATCCATTCTTTCAGGAGTGCTAGTTCTGCAAGGTTCGCAGAAGTGCTTCTGTAAAGTTTGGAAGGTAGGAGACGGATACTGGCAGAAGTAAAGCTGTGAGTACCGGACGTGAGTCGTGCTTCGGTAGCTCAGTTGGTAGAGCACTTGCCCGCGAAAGGCAAAGGTCCCGAGTTCGAGTCTCGGTCGGGCACACAGTTTTAATCTGCCAGGAAGTTTCATATCAGCGCACACTCCGGTGCAGAGTGAAAATCTCATTCTGGAAACATCCCCCAGGCTGTGGCTAAGCCATGTCTCCGCAATTATCCTTTCTTTCAGGAGTGCTAGTTCTGCAAGGTTCGCAGAAGAGCTTCTGTAAAGTTTGGAAGGTAGGAGACGGATACTGGCAGAAGTAAAGCTGTGAGTACCGGACGTGAGTCGTGCTTCGGTAGCTCAGTTGGTAGAGCACTTGCCCGCGAAAGGCAAAGGTCCCGAGTTTGAGTCTCGGTCGGGCACACAGTTTTAATCTGCCAGGAAGTTTCATATCAGCGCACACTCCGCTGCAGAGTGAAAATCTCATTCTGGAAACATCCCCCAGGCTGTGGCTAAGCCATGTCTCCGCAATTATCCTTTCTTTCAGGAGTGCTAGTTCTGCAAGGTTCGCAGAAGAGCTTCTGTAAAGTTTGGAAGGTAGGAGACGGATACTGGCAGAAGTAAAGCTGTGAGTACCGGACGTGAGTCGTGCTTCGGTAGATCAGTTGGTAGAGCACTTGCCCGCGAAAGGCAAAGGTCCCGAGTTCGAGTCTCGGTCGGGCACACAGTTTTAATCTGCCAGGAAGTTTCATATCAGCGCACACTCCGCTGCAGAGTGAAAATCTCATTCTGGAAACATCCCCCAGGCTGTGGCCAAGCCATGTCTCCGCAATTATCCTTTCTTTCAGGAGTGCTAGTTCTGCAAGGTTCGCAGAAGAGCTTCTGTAAAGTTTGGAAGGTAGGAGACGGATACTGGCAGAAGTAAAGCTGTGAGTACCGGACGTGAGTCGTGCTTCGGTAGCTCAGTTGGTAGAGCACTTGCCCGCGAAAGGCAAAGGTCCCGAGTTCGAGTCTCGGTCGGGCACACAGTTTTAATCTGCCAGGAAGTTTCATATCAGCGCACACTCCGCTGCAGAGTGAAAATCTCATTCTGGAAACATCCCCCAGGCTGTGGCTAAGCCATGTCTCCGCAATTATCCTTTCTTTCAGGAGTGCTAGTTCTGCAAGGTTCGCAGAAGAGCTTCTGTAAAGTTTGGAAGGTAGGAGACGGATACTGGCAGAAGTAAAGCTGTGAGTACCGGACGTGAGTCGTGCTTCGGTAGCTCAGTTGGTAGAGCACTAGCCCGCGAAAGGCAAAGGTCCCGAGTTCGAGTCTCGGTCGGGCACACAGTTTTAATCTGCCAGGAAGTTTCATATCAGCGCACACTCCGCTGCAGAGTGAAAATCTCATTCTGGAAACATCCCCCAGGCTGTGGCTAAGCCATGTCTCCGCAATTATCCTTTCTTTCAGGAGTGCTAGTTCTGCAAGGTTCGCAGAAGAGCTTCTGTAAAGTTTGGAAGGTAGGAGACGGATACTGGCAGAAGTAAAACTGTGAGTACCGGACGTGAGTCGTGCTTCGGTAGCTCAGTTGGTAGAGCACTTGCCCGCGAAAGGCAAAGATCCCGAGTTCGAGTCTCGGTCGGGCACACAGTTTTAATCTGCCAGGAAGTTTCATATCAGCGCACACTCCGCTGCAGAGTGAAAATCTCATTCTGGAAACATCCCCCAGGCTGTGGCTAAGCCATGTCTCCGCAATTATCCTTTCTTTCAGGAGTGCTAGTTCTGCAAGGTTCGCAGAAGAGCTTCTGTAAAGTTTGGAAGGTAGGAGACGGATACTGGCAGAAGTAAAGCTGTGAGTACCGGACGTGAGTCGTGCTTCGGTAGCTCAGTTGGTAGAGCACTTGCCCGCGAAAGGCAAAGATCCCGAGTTCGAGTCTCGGTCGGGCACACAGTTTTAATCTGCCAGGAAGTTTCATATCAGCGCACACTCCGCTGCAGAGTGAAAATCTCATTCTGGAAACATCCCCCAGGCTGTGGCTAAGCCATGTCTCCGCAATTATCCTTTCTTTCAGGAGTGCTAGTTCTGCAAGGTTCGCAGAAGAGCTTCTGTAAAGTTTGGAAGGTAGGAGACGGATACTGGCAGAAGTAAAGCTGTGAGTACCGGACGTGAGTCGTGC
This sequence comes from Schistocerca gregaria, assembly GCF_023897955.1. Lineage (NCBI taxonomy): Eukaryota > Metazoa > Arthropoda > Insecta > Orthoptera > Acrididae > Schistocerca > Schistocerca gregaria. The sequence continues at coordinate 127,881,884 of NC_064931.1, read as the reverse complement.
TTCGGTAGCTCAGTTGGTAGAGCGCTTGCCCGCGAAAGGCAAAGGTCCCGAGTTCGAGTCTCGGTCGGGCACACAGTTTTAATCTGCCAGGAAGTTTCATATCAGCGCACACTCCGCTGCAGAGTGAAAATCTCATTCTGGAAACATCCCCCAGGCTGTCTCTAAGCCATGTCTCCGCAATTATCCTTTCTTTCAGGAGTGCTAGTTCTGCAAGGTTCGCAGAAGAGCTTCTGTAAAGTTTGGAAGGTAGGAGACGGATACTGGCAGAAGTAAAGCTGTGAGTACCGGACGTGAGTCGTGCTTCGGTAGCTCAGTTGGTAGAGCACTTGCACGCGAAAGGCAAAGGTCCCGAGTTCGATTCTCGGTCGGGCACATAGTTTTAATCTGCCAGGAAGTTTCATATCAGCGCACACTCCGCTGCAGAGTGAAAATCTCATTCTGGAAACATCCCCCAGGCTGTGGCTAAGCCATGTCTCCGCAATTATCCTTTCTTTCAGGAGTGCTAGTTCTGCAAGGTTCGCAGAAGAGCTTCTGTAAAGTTTGGAAGGTAGGAGACGGATACTGGCAGAAGTAAAGCTGTGAGTACCGGACGTGAGTCGTGCTTCGGTAGCTCAGTTGGTAGAGCACTTGCCCGCGAAAGGCAAAGGTCCCGAGTTCGAGTCTCGGTCGGGCACACAGTTTTAATCTGCCAGGAAGTTTCATATCAGCGCACACTCCGCTGCAGAGTGAAAATCTCATTCTGGAAACATCCCCCAGGCGGTGGCTAAGCCATGTCTCCGCAATTATCCTTTCTTTCAGGAGTGCTAGTTCTGCAAGGTTCGCAGAAGAGCTTCTGTAAAGTTTGGAAGGTAGGAGACGGATACTGGCAGAAGTAAAGCTGTGAGTACCGGACGTGAGTCGTGCTTCGGTAGCTCAGATGGTAGAGCACTTGCCCGCGAAAGGCAAAGGTCCCGAGTTCGAGTCTCGGTCGGGCACACAGTTTTAATCTGCCAGGAAGTTTCATATCAGCGCACACTTCGCTGCAGAGTGAAAATCTCATTCTGGAAACATCCCCCAGGCTGTGGCCAAGCCATGTCTCCGCAATTATCCTTTCTTTCAGGAGTGCTAGTTCTGCAAGGTTCGCAGAAAAGCTTCTGTAAAGTTTGGAAGGTAGGAGACGGATACTGGCAGAAGTAAAGCTGTGAGTACCGGACGTGAGTCGTGCTTCGGTAGCTCAGTTGGTAGAGCACTTGCCCGCGAAAGGCAAAGGTCCCGAGTTCGAGTCTCGGTCGGGCACACAGTTTTAATCTGCCAGGAAGTTTCATATCAGCGCACACTCCGCTGCAGAGTGAAAATCTCATTCTGGAAACATCCCCCAGGCTGTGGCTAAGCCATGTCTCCGCAATTATCCTTTCTTTCAGGAGTGCTAGTTCTGCAAGGTTCGCAGAAGAGCTTCTGTAAAGTTTGGAAGGTAGGAGACGGATACTGGCAGAAGTAAAGGTGTGAGTACCGGACGTGAGTCGTGCTTCGGTAGCTCAGTTGGTAGAGCACTTGCCCGCGAAAGGCAAAGGTCCCGAGTTCGAGTCTCGGTTGGGCACACAGTTTTAATCTGCCAGGAAGTTTCATATCAGCGCACACTCCGCTGCAGAGTGAAAATCTCATTCTGGAAACATCCCCCAGGCTGTGGCTAAGCCATGTCTCCGCAATTATCCTTTCTTTCAGGAGTGCTAGTTCTGCAAGGTTCGCAGAAGAGCTTCTGTAAAGTTTGGAAGGTAGGAGACGGATACTGGCAGAAGTAAAGCTGTGAGTACCGGATGTGAGTCGTGCTTCGGTAGCTCAGTTGGTAGAGCGCTTGCCCGCGAAAGGCAAAGGTCCCGAGTTCGAGTCTCGGTCGGGCACACAGTTTTAATCTGCCAGGAAGTTTCATATCAGCGCACACTCCACTGCAGAGTGAAAATCTCATTCTGGAAACATCCCCCAGGCTGTGGCTAAGCCATGTCTCCGCAATTATCCTTTCTTTCAGGAGTGCTAGTTCTGCAAGGTTCGCAGAAGAGCTTCTGTAAAGTTTGGAAGGTAGGAGACGGATACTGGCAGAAGTAAAGCTGTGAGTACCGGACGTGAGTCGTGCTTCGGTAGCTCAGTTGGTAGAGCACTTGCCCGCGAAAGGCAAAGGTCCCGAGTTCGAGTCTAGGTCGGGCACACAGTTTTAATCTGCCAGGAAGTTTCATATCAGCGCACACTCCGCTGCAGAGTGAAAATCTCATTCTGGAAACATCCCCCAGGCTGTGGCTAAGCCATGTCTCCGCAATTATCCTTTCTTTCAGGAGTGCTAGTTCTGCAAGGTTCGCAGAAGAGCTTCTGTAAAGTTTGGAAGGTAGGAGACGGATACTGGCAGAAGTAAAGCTGTGAGTACCGGACGTGAGTCGTGCTTCGGTAGCTCAGTTGGTAGAGCACTTGCCCGCGAAAGGCAAAGGTCCCGAGTTCGAGTCTCGGTCGGGCACACAGTTTTAATCTGCCAGGAAGTTTCATATCAGCGCACACTCCGCTGCAGAGTGAAAATCTCATTCTGGAAACATCCCCCAGGCTGTGGCTAAGCCATGTCTCCGCAATTATCCTTTCTTTCAGGAGTGCTAGTTCTGCAAGGTTCGCAGAAGAGCTTCTGTAAAGTTTGGAAGGTAGGAGACGGATACTGGCAGAAGTAAAGCTGTGAGTACCGGACGTGAGTCGTGCTTCGGTAGCTCAGTTGGTAGAGCACTTGCCCGCGAAAGGCAAAGGTCCCGAGTTCGAGTCTCGGTCGGGCACACAGTTTTAATCTGCCAGGAAGTTTCATATCAGCGCACACTCCGCTGCAGAGTGAAAATCTCATTCTGGAAACATCCCCCAGGCTGTGGCTAAGCCATGTCTCCGCAATTATCCTTTCTTTCAGGAGTGCTAGTTCTGCAAGGTTCGCAGAAGAGCTTCTGTAAAGTTTGGAAGGTAGGAGACGGATACTGGCAGAAGTAAAGCTGTGAGTACCGGACGTGAGTCGTGCTTCGGTAGCTCAGTTGGTAGAGCGCTTGCCCGCGAAAGGCAAAGGTCCCGAGTTCGAGTCTCAGTCGGGCACACAGTTTTAATCTGCCAGGAAGTTTCATATCAGCGCACACTCCGCTGCAGAGTGAAAATCTCATTCTGGAAACATCCCCCAGGCTGTCTCTAAGCCATGTCTCCGCAATTATCCTTTCTTTCAGGAGTGCTAGTTCTGCAAGGTTCGCAGAAGAGCTTCTGTAAAGTTTGGAAGGTAGGAGACGGATACTGGCAGAAGTAAAGCTGTGAGTACCGGACGTGAGTCGTGCTTCGGTAGATCAGTTGGTAGAGCACTTGCCCGCGAAAGGCAAAGGTCCCGAGTTCGAGTCTCGGTCGGGCACATAGTTTTAATCTGCCAGGAAGTTTCATATCAGCGCACACTCCGCTGCAGAGTGAAAATCTCATTCTGGAAACATCCCCCAGGCTGTGGCTAAGCCATGTCTCCGCAATTATCCTTTCTTTCAGGAGTGCTAGTTCTGCAAGGTTCGCAGAAGAGCTTCTGTAAAGTTTGGAAGGTAGGAGACGGATACTGGCAGAAGTAAAGCTGTGAGTACCGGACGTGAGTCGTGCTTCGGTAGCTCAGTTGGTAGAGCACTTGCCCGCGAAAGGCAAAGGTCCCGAGTTCGAGTCTCGGTCGGGCACACAGTTTTAATCTGCCAGGAAGTTTCATATCAGCGCACACTCCGCTGCAGAGTGAAAATCTCATTCTGGAAACATCCCCCAGGCTGTGGCTAAGCCATGTCTCCGCAATTATCCTTTCTTTCAGGAGTGCTAGTTCTGCAAGGTTCGCAGAAGAGCTTCTGTAAAGTTTGGAAGGTAGGAGACGGATACTGGCAGAAGTAAAGCTGTGAGTACCGGACGTGAGTCGTGCTTCGGTAGCTCAGTTGGTAGAGCACTTGCCCGCGAAAGGCAAAGGTCCCGAGTTCGAGTCTCGGTCGGGCACACAGTTTTAATCTGCCAGGAAGTTTCATATCAGCGCACACTCCGCTGCAGAGTGAAAATCTCATTCTGGAAACATCCCCCAGGCTGTGGCCAAGCCATGTCTCCGCAATTATCCTTTCTTTCAGGAGTGCTAGTTCTGCAAGGTTCGCAGAAGAGCTTCTGTAAAGTTTGGAAGGTAGGAGACGGATACTGGCAGAAGTAAAGCTGTGAGTACCGGACGTGAGTCGTGCTTCGGTAGCTCAGTTGGTAGAGCACTTGCCCGCGAAAGGCAAAGGTCCCGAGTTCGAGTCTCGGTCGGGCACACAGTTTTAATCTGCCAGGAAGTTTCATATCAGCGCACACTCCGCTGCAGAGTGAAAATCTCATTCTGGAAACATCCCCCAGGCTGTGGCTAAGCCATGTCTCCGCAATTATCCTTTCTTTCAGGAGTGCTAGTTCTGCAAAGTTCGCAGAAGAGCTTCTGTAAAGTTTGGAAGGTAGGAGACGGATACTGGCTGAAGTAAAGGTGTGAGTACCGGACGTGAGTCGTGCTTCCGTAGCTCAGTTGGTAGAGCACTTGCCCGCGAAAGGCAAAGGTCCCGAGTTCGAGTCTCGGTCGGGCACACAGTTTTAATCTGCCAGGAAGTTTCATATCAGCGCACACTCCGCTGCAGAGTGAAAATCTCATTCTGGAAACATCCCCCAGGCTGTGGCTAAGCCATGTCTCCGCAATTATCCTTTCTTTCAGGAGTGCTAGTTCTGCAAGGTTCGCAGAAGAGCTTCTGTAAAGTTTGGAAGGTAGGAGACGGATACTGGCAGAAGTAAAGGTGTGAGTACCGGACGTGAGTCGTGCTTCGGTAGCTCAGTTGGTAGAGCACTTGCCCGCGAAAGGCAAAGGTCCCGAGTTCGAGTCTCGGTCGGGCACACAGTTTTAATCTGCCAGGAAGTTTCATATCAGCGCACACTCCGCTGCAGAGTGAAAATCTCATTCTGGAAACATCCCCCAGGCTGTGGCTAAGCCATGTCTCCGCAATTATCCTTTCTTTCAGGAGTGCTAGTTCTGCAAGGTTCGCAGAAGAGCTTCTGTAAAGTTTGGAAGGTAGGAGACGGATACTGGCAGAAGTAAAGCTGTGAGTACCGGACGTGAGTCGTGCTTCGGTAGCTCAGTTGGTAAAGCACTTGCCCGCGAAAGGCAAAGGTCCCGAGTTCGAGTCTCGGTCGGGCACACAGTTTTAATCTGCCAGGAAGTTTCATATCAGCGCACACTCCGCTGCAGAGTGAAAATCTCATTCTGGAAACATCCCCCAGGCTGTGGCTAAGCCATGTCTCCGCAATTATCCTTTCTTTCAGGAGTGCTAGTTCTGCAAGGTTCGCAGAAGAGTTTCTGTAAAGTTTGGAAGGTAGGAGACGGATACTGGCAGAAGTAAAGGTGTGAGTACCGGACGTGAGTCGTGCTTCGGTAGCTCAGTTGGTAGAGCACTTGCCCGCGAAAGGCAAAGGTCCCGAGTTCGAGTCTCGGTCGGGCACACAGTTTTAATCTGCCAGGAAGTTTCATATCAGCGCACACTCCGCTGCAGAGTGAAAATCTCATTCTGGAAACATCCCCCAGGCTGTGGCTAAGCCATGTCTCCGCAATTATCCTTTCTTTCAGGAGTGCTAGTTCTGCAAGGTTCGCAGAAGAGCTTCTGTAAAGTTTGGAAGGTAGGAGACGGATACTGGCAGAATTAAAGCTGTGAGTACCGGACGTGAGTCGTGCTTCGGTAGCTCAGTTGGTAGAGCACTTGCCCGCGAAAGGCAAAGGTCCCGAGTTCGAGTCTCGGTCGGGCACACAGTTTTAATCTGCCAGGAAGTTTCATATCAGCGCACACTCCGCTGCAGAGTGAAAATCTCATTCTGGAAACTCTTGCATTCCTCAACTTAAGCAACAAAGACGACTTTCCCCCCATCAACTGTTGCTGCCACTTCCGAATATTAGCCCTGCCCGCACTATTCACAATTCTGAAAATCACTAAAAATACAAAACGCGATTTGAATCCGCACCCTCTGCCATTCTGTCAGCAACTATCTTTTTACCCACTTTTGCACACAGCTCAGTCGCGCAAGTTCATCTTGTCAGACGAAAGGAAAACCCAAAGTGGATCACCTTCATAATTGTATTTACTTTATTCTGCTGATTGAAAACTATTATAGCTGAGATATCGTACGTCAGTTTCTTTCACTAAATGACAATTTATAATCAGTTTAAAACTACCTACGTTTAGTGCATATCATACAGGGTGACAATTATGAAATAAAATCGTCATAATTTCTGAACAGTTTGCGTTACGACTTTCAAAATGCACGGTTGGACACGGGGAATTAGTATGGGCATGCATGGTTTGGATTAGCGAGAAAGCTCACTTTCATTTGGACGGGTTTGTCGATAAGGAAAACTGGCGCGTTTAGCGGACTGACAATCTGCATTTCAGGATTGAGAAGTCTCTTGACCCTCAACTGGTGACTATTTGGGACGCATTGTCCAGTCACGGAATAATCAGTGCGATATTTGTTGATGGCGCTGTGACTGTCGAACGGTACTTGAAGGATTTGGAAGATGATTTCATCCCCATTGTCCAAAGTGACACTGAGTTCGACAAGATGTGGTTCATGCAAGACGGACCTCGACCTCATCGAAGCTGGACAGTTTTTGATGTCCTGGAGGAGCCCTTTGCTGACCGCATTTTGGCTCTGGGCTACCTAGAGTCCACTGACATGGACATCGATTTACGCCGTGTTCTCTGGATCTGAAGACATGCAACTCCTTTTTGTGGGGCTATATTAAAGATAAGGTGTACAGCAATAACCCTAAAAACATTGCTGAGCTGAAAACAGCCATTCAGGAGATCATCGACTCCATAGATATTCCGACACTTCAGCGGGTCATTCAGAATTTCGCTATTCGTCTGCGCCACATAATCGTCACTGATGCCAGACATATCGAACATGTTGTTGTTGTTGTTGTTGTTGTTGTGGTCTTCAGTCCAGAGACTGGTTTGACGCAGCTCTCCATGCTCTCCAGCTTCTTCATCTCCTAGTACCTACTGCAACCTTCATCCTTCTAAATCTTCTTAGTGTATTCCTCTCTTGGTCTCCCTCTACGATTTTTAGCCTCCACGCTGCCCTCCAGTACTAAACTGGTGATCCCTTGATGCCTCAGAACATGTCCTACCAACCGATCCCTTCTTCTGGTCAAGTTGTTCCTCAAATTTCTCTTCTCTCCAATTCTATTCAACACCTCCTCATTAGTTACGTGATCTACTCATCTAATCTTCAGAATTCTGCTGTGGCAACACATTTAAAATGCTTCTATTCTCTTCTTGTCTAAACTATTTATCGTCCACGTTTCACTTCCGTACATGGCTACACTCCATACAAATACTGTCAGAGACGACTTCCTGACACTCTATACTCGATGTTAACAAATTTCTCTTCTTCAGAGACGCTTTTCGTGCCATAGCTAGTCTACATTTTATATCTTCTGTACTTCCACCATCATCAGATATTTTTCTCCCTAAATAGCATTTACTACTCATTTACTACTTTAAATGTCTCATTCTTTAATCTAATTTCATCAGCATCACCCGATTTAATTCGACTACATTCCATTATCCTCGTTTTGCTTTTGTTGATGTTCATCTTATATCCTCCTTTCAAGACACAGTCCATTCCGTTCAACTGCTCTTCCAGGTCCTATGCTGTCTCTAACAGAATTACAAGATCATCAGCGAACCTCAAAGTTTTTATTCCTTCTTCGTGGATTTTAATTCGTACTCCGAATTTTTGTTTTGTTTCCTTTATTGCTTTCTCAATATACAGATTGAATAACATCGGGGATATGCTACAACCCTGTCTCACTCCCTGCCCAACCATTGCTTCCCTTTCATGCCCCTCGACTCTTATAATTGCCATCTGGTTTCTGTACAAATTGCCGAAAAACTAAGGCGACTCTTCCACTCCAATGATATGAGTTTAACACCGCTGGACCCAACTAATCACACGCCACACAGCCACACACTCATAGATATAATAGCAACAAAGCGACCAGATAAAATAATCCGCGCCAATCAGACATCCGCTCCGGGACTCTCTGCTCATGACGTGATATTCTTAAATTACTCAATGCATACTACCAGAGAAAAATCACACCTGGTAACCTACAGAAACTTAAAAAATGTTAACCATGACGCTCTTTAAAAGGATTGCTCACTTGGCATGATATAAGCAATGAACCGACTTTAGACGGAAAAATTCGGCGATTATGTCGCAAAATTATTGCACTGTATAATAAACATGCTCCTCAACGCACTGTCAAGGTAAAGAGAGCTCTTGTTCCGTGGCTCACCACTTCATTACGCCAGTTAATGAATAAACGTGATGCTGCACATAGGGCCTTCAAGCGTAACCCAACTCCCGAGGCGTAAGAAGCTTATAGGAAACTCCGAAACAGAACCAAGCAAAGCGTGAGGAATGCCAAAATCAGACATGCCCGCTCTGTCGTATGCGGCATATCAAAACCTGCTGCACTGTGGAAAAACCTGCGCAGTTTCGGTATAGGGAAGCGAAGACCTGACGCTGTTTATCAAGCGTCTGCAGAAGAATTAAACGATTTCTTCTCAACAGCTGTAAACTGCCACGCAGCGACAAATTACCAGCCCCAAGATATCAATCTCTCGAGAGACAAGTTTTTCCTAAAACATGTCACTACCGACACAGTAGACAAGGCAATTATGAGAATCTCTTCCGAGGCAGTAGGAAATGATGGAGTGAGCATTGGCATGATTAAGAACGTCGTAGACACTATTATTCCAGTTATCACAGACATCTTCAACCTGTCTCTTGTCAGTAGTACATATCCTACTGAGTGGAAGCAAAGTTTTATTCAGCCTGTACACAAGACTAACAACCCTAAGTCGGCAGGTGACTACAGGCCGATCAGCATACTACCTGCAATATCTAAAGCCCTAGAATACATCGTCCATGAACAGCTGACGGATTACCTCAAAACTCATAACATCCATGACGAATATCAGTCAGGCTTTCGAAAGCACCATAGTACAGCAACTGCATTAATCAAAGTAACTGATGACATTAAACATGCTATGGACAGACGTGAAGCTACTATCCTAACACTGCTTGACTTTAGCAAGGCTTTTGACACAGTTGACTTCGATATATTACTAATTAAAATGAATCAGCTGAATTTCTCAAACAGCGCAATACACTGGTTCGACAGCTACCTCAAAAACAGAAGTCAACAAGTCATTTGTGGGTCGGAAAAGTCATGGAAAAGCGTGCGCTCAGGAGTTCCCCAAGGTTCCGTCCTTGGTCCACTACTCTTCTCACTGTACATTAATGATATTTCTTCAGTGATTCACTCCTGCAACTACCATCTTTATGCCGACGACATCCAACTGTACATAAGTGCAAGCCCCAAAAACATTGCTGGCGCAGTAGCGAGTATGAACGCAGATGTCTGCTCTGTTTCTCGGTGGGCACAGAACCTAGGTCTGAAACTAAACCCCAAGAAATCCCAGGTCATACTTATATCTCATCCAAAGTTAATCAGCCGGTACTTTCGCGAAACAGTCCCTAAAATACTCCAAAATGGTACCCAACTACCATACCAAAAAACAGTAAAAGACCTTGGAATAATCTTGGATGAACACCTAAACGGGGAAGAACAAACAGTCACAGCTTGCCGGAAATCGCTCTCCTCCCTACATGCAATTCAAAAATTTAGAAAAATATTTCCAACCCATGTTAAACAAAAATTAGTCCAAACACTAGTCTTGCCTAATCTTTACTACTGCGATGTAGTTCAACACGGCTCAAATAGTGAAAATTCTAGATGCCTCGAGCTAGTGATGAATGCTTGCGTTAGATAAGTGTGCAATATTCGGTTGTGTGATCATATCAGTCCTTCATACTCCCAGCTAGGTTGGATACGCCCACATAAGGCACGCGATCTCCACACGATGTGCTTACTTCATCGATTTCTTAGCCACTGGTGCCCCCAATATTTATCTTCTCACATTAAACACCTATCATCATTCCACAATCGCAATACCAGATCGGATACGTCTATCATCTTGGCTGTACCTTTGTTGTGCCCCTCCCATCTCTTTCTTTCTCCTCTCCATCACAGCTTCGAATTTTACCATTCTATTTCTCTTCCTCTAACCTATCTACCTCTTATATATCTCTTTCCCCCCATTCTATCGTCTTATGTCTCTGCTCGATGAGAATAACTCACAAGCTGCAAGAACATAACGAGAAAATTCCCAACTAACAATGAGACTGACATCACAAAAGAAAAGTATGTTTACTTTCATATACATAGTCATTATTATTATTATTATTATTATTATTATTATTATTATTATTATTATTATTATTATTCTTGATTGTTATAATTATTTTTATTGTTGTAATTATCGTTGTACTACTGTTAGAATATCTACACTCCTGGAAATGGAAAAAAGAACACATTGACACCGGTGTGTCAGAACCACCATACTTGCTCCGGACACTGCGAGAGGGCTGTACAAGTTATGATCACACGCATGGCACAGCGGACACACCAGGAACCGCGGTGTTGGCCGTCGAATGGCGCTAGCTTCGCAACATTTGTGCACCGCCGCCGTCAGTGTCAGCCAGTTTGCCGTGGCATACGAAGCTCCATCGCAGTCTTCAACACTGGTAGCATGCCGCGACAGCGTGGACGTGAACCGTATGTGCAGTTGACGGACTTTGAGCGAGGCGTATAGTGGGCATGCGGGAGGCCGGGTGGACGTACCGCCGAATTGCTCCACACGTGGGGCGTGAGGTCTCCACAGTACATCGATGTTGTCGCCAGTGGTCGGCGGAAGGTGCACGTGACCGTCGACCTGGGACCGGACCGCAGCGACGCACGGATGCACGCCAAGACCGTAGGATCCTACGCAGTGCCGTAGGGGACCGCACCGCCACTTCCCAGCAAATTAGGGACACTGTTGCTCCTGGGGTATCGGCGAGGACCATTCGCAACCGTCTCCATGAAGCTGGGCTACGGTCCCGCACACCGTTAGGCCGTCTTCTGCTCACGCCCCAACATCGTGCAGCCCGCCTCCAGTGGTGTCGCGACAGGCGTGAATGGAGGGACGAATGGAGACGTGTCGTCTTCAGCGATGAGAGTCGCTTCTGCCTTGGTGCCAATGATGGTCGTATGCGTGTTTGGCGCCGTGCAGGTGAGCGCCACAATCAGGACTGCATACGACCGAGGCACACAGGGCCAACCCCCGGCATCATGGTGTGGGGAGCGATCTCCTACACTGGCCGTACACCTCTGGTGATCGTCGAGGGGACACTGAATAGTGCACGGTACATCCAAACCGTCATCGAACCCATCGTTCTACCATTCCTAGACCGGCAAGGGAACTTGCTGTTCCAACAGGACAATGCACGTCCGCATGTATCCCGTGCCACCCAAAGTGCTCTAGAAGCTGTAAGTCAACTACCCTGGCCAGCAAGATCTCCGGATCTGTCCCCCATTGAGCATGTTTGGTACTGGATGAAGTGTCGTCTCACGCGGTGTGCACGTCCAGCACGAACGCTGGTCCAACTGAGGCGCCAGGTGGAAATGGCATGGCAAGCCGTTCCACAGGACTACATCCAGCATCTCTACGATCGTCTCCATGGGAGAATAGCAGCCTGCATTGCTGCGAAAGGTGGATATACACTGTACTAGTGCCGACATTGTGCATGCTCTGTTGCCTGTGTCTATGTGCCTGTGGTTCTGTCAGTGTGATCATGTGATGTATCTGACCCCAGGAATGTGTCAATAAAGTTTCCCCTTCCTGGGACAATGAATTTACGGTGTTCTTATTTCTCCATGGGAGAATAGCAGCCTGCATTGCTGCGAAAGGTGGATATACACTGTACTAGTGCCGACATTGTGCATGCTCTGTTGCCTGTGTCTATGTGCCTGTGGTTCTGTCAGTGTGATCATGTGATGTATCTGACCCCAGGAATGTGTCAATAAAGTTTCCCCTTCCTGGGACAATGAATTTACGGTGTTCTTATTTCAATTTCCAGGAGTGTATTTTTTCTTTAACATCAGTACTGCATAATACGTTATATGTCCTTAATGTTATGTAGAAACTGTAACTCGTTCAATCTGAGTATGCCTGGTTAGGTGTAAGAGAGGGCCTGAAGGCCCTAATCTTGCCAGGTAAAATAAATGCATAAATAAATAAATAAATAGCCTTTCGCTCCCTGTATTTTACCCCTGCCACCTTCAGAATTTGAAAGAGAGTATTCCAGTCAACATTGTCAAAAGCTTTCTCTAAGTCTACAAATGCTAGAAACGTAGGTTTACCTTTCATTAATCTGTTTTCTAAGGTAAGTCGTAGGATCAGTATTGCCTCTCGTGTTCCAACATTTCTACGGAATCTAAACTGATCTTCCCCGAGATCAACTTCTACCAGTTTTTCCATTCGTCTGTAAGGAATTCGTGTTAGTATCTTGCAGCCCTGACTTACTAAACTGATAGTTCGGTAATTATCACATCTGTCAACACCTGCTTTCTTTGGGATTGGAACTATTATATTATTTTTGAAGTCTGAGGGAATTTCACCTGTCTCATGCATCTTGCTCAGCAGATGATAGAATTTTGCCAGGGATGGCTCTCCCAAGGCTATCAGTAGTTCTAATGGGATTTTGTCTACTCATGACGCCTTGGTTCGACTTAGGTCTTTCAGAGCTCTGTCAAACTCTTCACGCATCTTCATCTACATCCTCTTCCATTTCCATAATATTGCTCTGAAGTACATCGCCCTTGTATAGACCCTCTATATACTCCTTCCACATTCTTTGCTTAGAACTGGGTTTCCATCTAAGCTCTTGATATTCATACAGGTAGTTCTCTTTTCTCCAAAGGACTCTTTCATTTTCCTGTAGGCAGTATCAATCTTACCTCTAGTGATATATGCTTCTACATCCTTACATTTGCAATCTAGCCATCCCTGCTTAACCATTTTGCACTTCCTAACGATCTCATTCTTGAAACGTTTGTATTTCTTTCTGCCTGCTTCATTTACTGCATTTTTATATTTCCTCCTTTCATCAATTAAATTCAGTATATCTTCCGTTACCCAAGGATTTCTACCAGCCCTCGTCTTTTTATCTACTTGATCCTCTGCTGTCTTCACTATTTCTTCTATCAAAGCTACACATTCTACTTCTACTGTATTTCTTTCCCCCATTCTTTTCAATCGTTCCCTAATGCTCTCCCTGAAACTCTCTACAACCTCTGGGTCTGTCAGTTCATCCAGGTCCCATATCCTTTAATTCCCACCTTTTTGCAGTTTCTTCAGTTTTAATCTACAGTTCATAACCAAGAGATTGTGGTCAGAGTCCACATCGGCCCCTGGAAACGTCTTACAGTTTAAAACCTGGTTTCTAAATCTCTGTCTCACCATTGTATAATCCATATGAAACCTTCGAGTATCTCCAGGCTTCTTCCATGTATACAACCTTCTTTCAGGGTTCTTGAACCAAGTGTTATCTATGATTAAGTTACGATCTGTGCAAAATTCTACCAGGCGGCTTCTTCTTTCATTCCTTACCCCCATTCCATATTCACCTACTACGTTACCGTCTCTTCCTTTTCCTACTATCGAATTCCAGTCACCTATGATTATTAAATTTTCGTCTCGATTTACTATCTGAATAATTTCTTTTATCTCACCATACATTTCTTCGATCTCTTCGTCATCTGCGGAGCTAGTTGGCATAGAATCTTGTACTACTGTGTTAGGCGTGGGCTTCGTATCTATCTTGGCTGCAATAATGCGGTCACTATGCTGTTTGTAGTAGCTTACTCTCATTCCTATTTTTTATTCATTATTCTCATTTGAAATCTTCTAACCTACCTGCCCAATTAAGGGATCTGACATTCCACGCTCCGATCCGTAAAACGCCAGTTTTCTTTCTCGTGATAACGACGTCCTCCTGAGTAGTCACCACCCGGAGATCCGAATGCTGGACTATTTTACCTCCGGAATATTTTACCCAAGAGGACGCCATCAACATTTAACTATACAGTAAAGCTGCATGCCCCCGGGAAAAATTACGGCTGTAGTTTCCCCTTGCTTTCAGCCGATCGCAGTACCAGCACAGCAAGGCCGTTTTGGTTAGTGTTACAAGGCCAGATCAGTCAATCATCGAGACTGTTGCCCCAGCAACTACTGAAAAGGCTGCTGCCCCTCTTCAGGAACCACACGTTTGGCCTCTCAACAGATACCCCTCCATTGTGATTGCACCTACGGTACGGCTATCTGTATCGCTGAGGCAAGCAAGTCTCCCCACCAACGGTAAGGTCCAAGGTTCATTGGGGGGGGGGGTTTGGGGAGGGGATATCGAACATGTCATAACCTATATCCGAATATCTGTAGTGACCTTTATATGTTGAATAAAGTGTGGGAACCCCGTAATTTGTAACTAATTTGTTTTTTTCATATAGTTTAATAATTGTCACCCTATAAGTTCATTTCAGTATGTTGCAAGACTTCACTTTCTAGGTATCACGGCAGTCTCCGATACAGGTTTATTGCTGGATATGAGAAATTTCTCTCGAAAAGTGTAAAAAACGTTAAACTCGAATTTACGTTACGTTAAACGCTGTTACTATTACCTGATTTATGATTTCGCAGTTTAGAGATATTGTTTTATTGTAACTGACATAGACACCTTAGACGGGGGCTCAGTCCCTGAAACATGGTAGTGGGAAGACTTCACTAATTAAATAACAACTGCAGTGGATGTTTTAATCACGAAAAGGTATGGACTGCTTAGGTAAGAAATAGTTAAGTTTTAGCTTTCTAATAAAATTTAGGGACTTGGATATTTACCTTCTTTTTTAAGCGGAGTAGTGGAATGTATGTGGTAATATCAATGTTAACAGAGATCTTGTCGGATTAGTATGGGAGATGTCACAATAAATGTCATGTTTCAGCAACTATCACACGTCCAAATTCATGGCACAGGCAAGGAATAATGTCTTGAGGGAGAAGATACTCCAAACTAATTGGAAGCAGATGTGGAGAAATGCGAAGTATAAAGCATGGAAACAACAACAAAATGAAAGCAATGTAGAGGGTGTCATTCCAAGACAGAGGAATCTTGAAGATTGTCTATACCACAGACACATGGAGTAATTTAAAGGGCGTACTCGGCAAGTTTGAGGTATATCCCAAAATTATTGTGGTGATATTGTTACAGTAGTGTGTCTTCTTTTCTTTTTCTGAGCATGTACAGGAAGTTGCAAATGTCTTTAGCAAGAGCATGCGGCATGAGGGTGAGTAGTATAACACGGGAACGGTGGAGCACATTGATTGCTAATATTTTACTGTTATCCTTCAAATAACGTAGTATCCTCACCACCATGAGTATTTATTTATGCATATAATACATAAGGATTTTAAGACTACTAGCTCCCTTTTACATTATGTACATACACTGTCGGAAAAAAATGTAGTACACCCCTTGAGGGCTTCCAATTCATTCAAGATTTATTGTTGCAACAGTGGATAAGGAGTACATGAAGTGACTCCATTTACGGATCAACATGCAGTTATGAAGTACCAGGTATCGATCCATGCTGGAACACCCAATAGTGCGTAGTATAGCCTATACGGGCGGTAATGCATGAGCTGACTCTAGCATCCAGTCGATCGTACAGATAGCGAATACTGTCCTAGGATACGTTATCCCGTGCCTGCTCCACCTCTTCATGTAGTTTTGTAAGATTTGTTGGTTAACGAGTCGACAACTCACTTTTCCTTCTGTCATACCCCACACGTCCTTGATTGCAGATAAGTCCGGAGATCGTGCTGGCCAGGGAAGTTCCTACACGTCTTCCACAGCACGTTGCGTTTCACGGGCAGTGTGTCGGCGAGCATTATCCTGTTGAAACAACACATCACCTTCCTGTTACAAGAACGGCAGAAGAATGGATCTAACAACAATCTGGAAGTACCTATCGCTGGTTAGCGTCCCCTCCAGATGTACGAGATGTACGAGAGTTGCAGGTTATTGCACCCCAGACCCTAAGGCCTAGGTTGCGTCCTGTGTGTCTTGGACGAATGTCGTACGCGTGAACGAACATCACTCTCGTGCAGGTAGAATCTGCTTTCATCGTTGAAGTTGACGGCGACCCATTCTATCATCCAAGTAATCCTCTGACGGCACCAGTTGAGGTCGCACACCGGCCGCTGTGGCCGAGCGGTTCTAGGCGCATCAGTTCGGAACCGCGCTGCTGCTACGATAGCTGGTTCGAATCCTGCCTCGGGCATGGATGTGTGTGATGTCATTAGGTTAGTTAGGTTTAAGTAGTTCTAAGTCAAGGGTACTGATGACCTTAGATGTTAAGTCCCATAGTGCTCAGAGCCAGTTGAACCATTTTTGAGCCCTGCACTTCCGGGATAGCCACGCGTGTTAGCAAGTCACTAACTGGATTGTTGCAGGTGCTCTGTTCCTGATCGAATCCGCCCAGCGTATTAATGAAGACGACCAGTGTGCTGATCAGCCTGGATGTTTTTAGGTGGTTTCTCACATGGGTGAATACCGGGCTGGTACCCATGGCCCACATCATTTAAACGATTAGCAAACATTTAGAAAATGTTCGCGCACTTTCTCATAAATAACACTACATGCAGACAGTTGTGGTACACAAATTCCGCCCCACGAGGCAAAGGGGTCGCCAAGCAGGTACGATATAAAGGCAAACGAGAAAGAAATTTACATTAAATGTTGCTGCACAGAAACAAATGTCGGAATCCATTCTCGTTGCAACAACGACAAAGGAATGAATCTAGCAACCTTCTGCATGTACCGATCGCTGGTTAGCTTCCCCTCTAGAAAAACCAAAGGTGAACAAGAGTCGTAGCTTATCGCACTCCAGACCATGATACCTGGGATGCGACCAGTGTGTTTTGGACGAATGCATTCTACGAGACAGCGCTCACCACAACTATGTCGTACGCGCAAACGACCCTCACCTGCCTGCAGGGAGAATATGCTTTCCGGGTTTACTAATTTTTTCCTGTAGGCTATTTTTTTAATTTGGTGTAGATTTCTTAAAAGGTAATCTAACAAAATTTATTATTGAAAATTTTGTAACAGGTCTCATAATTATCAGCACAGTATGCTACTGTGAGTAACTGTAAAGTTTCTTAGTTGGTGGACCAGTTAATAACACGTGCCTTTCATTATGGATGGTTCCTAAAACGCTGATTATTATATAAGGTTTTTATTGCCATGAGCCCAAGAACCCTTGTAAATATTTTATGTAACCATGTGAAGTTAGTGTCTTTGGATATCCTTGCAAACTTTTGTGCAGAAAAGCACATGAGCAATGGGCGATATACTGACAGGGTGTCAGAAACAGGACAGAGGACTAGAGGACTGCTGTGACATTTTGCCAGAAGCAAACACCGACTGCACTCAATGGAGGACGGGACAAAGAGAGTGAATGAATGGGCGTCGCAGCCACGCCGCCAGAGCGAACGGAACACAGTGCAGAGCGACAAATCACACCTTCCTTTATAGCTACCACCAGCTAGGGGTATAAACTGTCTCCTACTCGACCACAGAGTGTGGTCCATGAAGGACTAGAAGAACTCTTGCCTTCAATGAGAGCCATGAGGCCTCCTAACTTGAGCTGTTTAGTTACAAAAGAAGGGGACAGCAGCTGCCTGGATCTTGCCACGCCACCGCAGAAAATGAGCCCGGGTGATTTGCCTGTAAGGACCGTCGTTGGTGTGCGTGTGTGACACAGTGACGGATTTTGACACCCAGGTCAATTATGGAGTATGGAGACTATTTCCCCTCAGGAAAAGAGATACAAACCTTAATCCTGTCGTTTAACTCTTCTTTTCAGAGTATGCTGATGCAATAGCTCCACACTTATCAATCGTAAACAACCGCTTGCACTCGACCGAAGGTCTGTGCCCAAAGACTGGAAAGTGGCACAGGTCACACCAATATTACGGCGGAGGTTCGAGTCCTCCCTCGGGCATGGGTGTGTTTGTTCTTAGAATAATTTAGGTTAAGTAGTGTGTGCGCTTAGTGACTGATGACCTCAGCAGTTAAGTCCCATAAGATTTCACACACATTTGAACATTTGAACATTCAATAAAGGCAGTAGGATAAATCCACTAAATTACAGGCCCATATCATTAACGTCGATATGCAGCAGGATTTTGGAACCTACTGTGTCCAAAATTAAAGCAACAAACGGAACTTTTTCAAGGTTGCGTTTAAATCGCTACAAAACAGTATAAACAGGTAGCAAAGTAGAAACAATGCAAAGAATACAGAAAGTAAACATGCATAACAGTAGACGAAAATGTGCTTCGTTTTTACCAACGTAACAGATTTGCATACACATTCCGACAACTGGCTAATGTGCTCACTATGGAGTGAGATCACCTCTGGTAGTAATACATGCCTGACAGCGACGGAGCATGCTGTGAATACCGTCATCATTGTCATGTTGAGGCAATAACGCTCATTCTTCTCGCGGAGCTGCTCGCAAGTCTTAGACAGTGGTTTGTGGATGTTGAGGTAATGCAACCCGTCTCCCTAGTGCATCCCTAGTGCATCCCAGACATGCTCTATGGGATTCAAAGAGGAGGAGTGGCAGGCCACGTCCTGCGTGCAGTATATTCCGTTTCCAAGAAAACATTGACCACTCGTGCTGCATGAGTTCGAGCATTACCGTCCACCAATACGACGTCTGGGCGCATTGTACATCACAACAACCCTACATGACGTCCCAAGATCTCGTCACGATACCTGACAGGAATTAAACCACACCATTAAGAATCCTCCTCGATATCGGTCTCTTTCAACAATCTTCGGGTCTCGAAATCGTGATGCACATTCCCTTCAGGTGCGAATCCGTCTAGAATCACTCTCCAGACCAAATCGGGACTCATCTGTTAAAAGAACATTGGCCCACTGTTCGACTGTCGAGGTGGTAAGTTGACGGCTCCACTGTAGACGTTCCCTTCTATGAAGACGCGTCAGAGGCACACATACAGGAGGTCTCCGACAGTAAAGGCCACTCTAACGAGGTCGTCTCTACGCCGTTTGTCTCGATACAACACGTCCAGTGGATGCTGCGAGGTCAGATGCCAGTTACTGCGGAATACTAAGGCGGCAACGTCGTGCCCTTACAACCAAATAACGGTACTTTCTTTTTTATGTCCCAGGGGTCGGCACTACCCTGGTCTTGGGCATACAGTTTCGGTCTCTATAAACTGTCGCCACATCTGAGAAACAACAGAACGATTCACGTTAAGCCATCGGGCCGCATGAGTTCGCGACGGACCTGCTCCCATACTTCCTATGGCCTTCCACCGCAGAGTCCGGCAGCCCTCTTCTCTGTGCCATACTGCACCGTCTGTGACTGTGTACACAGCAATTGTGGATTTGGAAATACCCAGAAGACACTAGTCCATTTGGTAGGTGCCCTGATGTCATCGTTGGCGTAGTTTCCCGTTGACCGAAATGCCAGCTTCCGTGCAGAACACGATCATACAAACATCTGTTGGCAGTTTTTATAACTGTATCGTGAAACAGACACAGGAAGGGAAAATAGCGGTTTGTTGCTTCAGTTTTGGACACCAGTGTATACTGGTTTAGAACATTAGGAATTACCTTTAAGAGAACATTCTACAGATACACAGTCAACACGGATTTAGAAAACATCGTGCTTGTGAAACACAACTAGCTCTTCACTCACACGAAGTGTTGAGTGCTATTGATAAGGGATTTGAGATTGATTCCGTATTTATAGATTTCCACAAGGCTTTTGACACTGTACCATACAATCGGCTTTTTGTGTTATTGCCTCCTTATGGAATATTGTCTCAAATATGTGACTGGATTCGTGATTTCCTGTCAGAGAGGTCACATTTCGTAGTAACTGACAGAAAGTCGTCACGTAAAACAGAAGCGATTTCTGGCGTTCCACATGGTAGTGTTATAGGTCCTCTGCTGTAACTTATCAATATAAATGATTTAGGAGACAATCTGAGCAGCTGTCTTAGGTTGTTTGCAGATGATGCTGTCGTTTATCGTCTAGCAAAGTCATCAGAAGATCAAAACAAATTCCAAAACGATTTAGAAAAGACATCTGTATGGTGCAAAAATTGGCAATTGACTCTGAATGATGAAAAGTTTGAGGTAATCCAAATGAGTGCTAAAAGGAATCCGTTAGACTTCAGTTACACGATAAATCGGTCAAATCTATAAGCCGTAAATGCAACTAAAGACCCAAGAATTACAACTACGAACAACTTAAATTGGTAAGAACACACAGAAAATGTTGTTGGGGAGGCGAATCCTAGACTGCGTTTTATTGGCAGAACACTTAGAAGATGCAACAGATCGACTAAAGAGACTGCCTACACTACGTTTCTCCTTCCACTTTTGGAGTATTGCTGCCCGACGTGGGATACTTACTAGATGGTACTAAAGGGTTACATCGAACAAGTTCAAAGAAAAACAGCACGTTTTGTATTGTCGAGAAATAGAGGAGAGGGTGTCACTGACATGATACAGGGTTTGGGGTGAATATCATTTAAAAAAGGCGTTTTTCGTTGATCCAGGAACTTCTAACGAACTTTCAATCACAAATTTTCTCCGCCGAATGCGAAATCATTTCTTTGATGCCCACCTACATAGGGAGAAACGATCATCATAATAAAATAAGAGGAATCATAGTTCGCACGGGATGATATAGATGTTGGTTTTTTTCTGAGCTTTGTTTGAGATTGAAATAATAGAAAATTATTGTGAAGGTGGTTCCATGAACCCTCTGCCATACACTGTGACTTGCAGAGTATCATGTAGATGCGGATGTACTGCAACCACCGGGCGAGTGACTCATGTGTCGAACCCTATGACTGCACGTTTCTTTATGTTTGTGCCTCTGTGTAGCTTACTGGGCAATTACTTTAATATTATTATACCAATTTTTTTCATGCCATCTGTTCCTGTGCGGCTATAGAAGCATGCCTCTCTCCATCTCCCACGCAGAAAATTTCTCACTCGTCACTATAATAATGGTTCCATGACCCATGGTAGTTTTCTTCATTTCAATGAAAAAACGACCCAAATGTCACAATTCTTGTTAGCGTTTTTCTGTAACTATGAATTTACGCGCCGTCTTAGTCCCGTTGGAATATAATTTAGCAACAAACACTTGTTGCGTATAATATGTAGAACTGCGTTTTTTAGCATGAAGATTACCATATTTTAGTTATACCTTTTGTGTAGGTGTAAATATTGCGACCACACTTCTGTTGCTTCTGATAGTGTTTCTAATTATTTTTGTACTGTATATACCTCTAGGACTGATGAAGTACGGTGATTATGCGATTACTCAAACATATTTTGCAGACACTTTTTTTAAAAAAATCGCGATGTTTTTGGAACACGTTCTTTTTTTCGTAACATGTCTATCGTTTTAGCATTGTTTCTAATTTTGTTGTGCGTCTACGATTCATGAAATACACTCATCAAAAAAAAAAGTTTTGCGTCACATCGGTTCCGAGAGTTCCGGAACCCGTACAGAAAATTGGAATAGATGTCAGCATAAACATCATTTCCGCCCTTTTTATTGCTCATGAAAACCACACATTGCATATTGTACCATCACACAGAGAGACCTTCAGAGGTGGTGGTCCAGATTGCTGTACACACCGGTACCTCTAATACCCAGTAGTACGTCCTATTGAATTGATGTATGCCTGTATTCGTAGTGACATACTATCCTCAAGTTCATCAGGGCACTGTTGGTCCAGATTGTCCCACTCCTCAATGGCGATTCGGCCTCGATGCCTCAGAGAGGTTGGTGGGTCACATCGTCCATTAACAGCCGTTTTCAATCAATCTCAGGCATGTTCGGTAGGGTTCACGTCTGGAAAACATGCTTGCCACTCTAGTCGAGAGATGTCGTTATCCTGAAGGATGTTATTCACTAGATGTACACGATGGGGACACGATTTGTCGTCCATGAAGACGAATGCCTCGCCAATATGCTGCCGATATGGTTGCACTATCGGTCGGAGGATGGCATTCACGTATCCCACAGCCGTTACCCCCCTTTCCATGACCACCAGCGAGGTATGTCGGCACCACATAATGCCACCCCAAAACACCTGGGAACGTCCACCTTCCTGCACTCGCTGGACAGTGTGTCTAAGGCGTTCAGCCTGACCGGGTTGCCTCCAAACACGTCTCCGACGATTGTCTGGTTGAAGGCATATGCGACACTCATCGGTGAAGAGAATGTGATGCTAATACTGAGCGGTCCATTCGGCATATAGTTGGGCCCGTCTGTACCGCGCTGCATGGTGTCGTGACTGCAAAGATCGACCTCACTGTGGACGTCGGGAGTGAAGTTGTGCATCATGCAGCGTATTGCGCACAGTTTGAATCAGCCACTGCAGTAGTAACCCTTGGGTGGCCTGAGCGAGGCATGTCATCGACAGTTCCTGTTTCTCTGTATCTTCTCCATGTTCGAACAACATCGCTTTGGTTCACTCCGAGGTGCCTGGACACTTTCCTTGTTGAGAGCCCGTCCTGACACAAAGTAAAAATGCGGACGCTATCGAACCACGGTATTGACCGTCTAGGCACGGTTGAACTTCAGACAACACGAACTGTATAGCTCCTTCCTGGTGGTATGTTTGGAACTGATCGGCTGTCGGACCCGCTCCGCCTAATAGGGGCTGCTCATGCATGGTTGTTTACGTCTTTGGGCGGATTTAATGACATCTCTGAACAGTCAAAGGGACTGTGTCTGTGATACAATATCCACAGTCAACGTCTACCTTCAAAGGCTCTGTGAACCTGGGTGAAGCAAAACTTTTTTTATGTGTGTATGTTTCAATATGTATTTAGGCCATTATTATGAAATGTGGTTTAACAAACACATTTTGCAAACCCATTCTTTTGAAAATTTCGATGTCTTTGGATCACGTATTATTCTTTTTATGACAATATTATTTTTGTCATTGTTCGTGTGTACTAGTACTGATTTGAGGTCGTAAGGCCGACAGTATTTTGCCTTATGTATGTAATACTATTATTTATTTAGTATGCACTATGCTATGTAATTAATCCGTGAAGAGTATATAATCCAAACTTTATGTGACTTGACATGGATTGTTTTATGAATGGATTAATACTGAAACATGTTAAAATCAAAACGTGAATAAGTTTGATTTTCTGTATGGGTGTTTTACTTGTAATGTAGTCACTGCAACACTTCAATTAAAGATGTGTGAATCAACATATTGTAACACCCCACCCGTCACTTATCTGGTTTCGGTGTGTGTTCACCCCAGGTAATTGACTAACAGATCAACAGAGAGTGAAAAACTGCCGCAATGTCGGATAACGCCAAGAAAGTAATAAGACCCTGTGACTCCTGATTGAACTGCTTGGCAGTGTTGACATTAATTGATTCAGAATTGATCCCTTTTAATTAAAAAGGGGTGGACATTGATGTTATATTCAGCTATTGAACACCAGATGCAAATGTTGAACATAAAATTAATTAAGGAAGTGACTTGGGATTTCAACTACTTGATTGAAAACAGATGTAGTCGATTAGCACAGATTTATTTTAACTCACGACCTTCAATCGTCACATTATATGACCCTCCTAACAGGCAGTGGTAATAAGTTGCGTTTGCGTGGAGTAAAGCGCGATAAATCAAAAATAATTCCTATCGACTGACCCAGGCGTAATGCAAAGTGCGAGAAGAATTCTACAATACACGGCCCATGAAACCCTCGTGGAAACTTTGCCGACGTGATCCAACAAATTAATCAGTGGCCGGAGCAGGCACAATATCACCGAAATCAGCGTAGCGGAGCGGCGTTGTTGTGTGGATGTCGGCCGACCTCGTGGTGCTGCAAGGCTGCGCTCATCTATTCAAATGGTTCAAATGGCTCTGAGCACTGTGGGACTTAACATCAGTGGTCATCAGTCCCCTAGAACTTAGAACTACTTAAACCTAACTAACCTAAGGACATCACACACATCCATGCCCGAGGCAGGATTCGAACCTGCGACCGTAGCAGTCACGCGGTTCCGGACTGAGCGCCTTAACCGCGAGACCACCGCGGCCGGCTCATCTATTCACTCCTAGCTATCTTGCTCAGTACATAGCTGAACCAAAACTTTCTAAGTCCAAGCTCAATCGTTCCCTTTTCTAAGTCCTAAACTGCAAAGATCCTCACTCTTTCTCAGGCAAGCTGGGTCAAGAACGCCACGTCCGCACTCTAGGCAAGCTGGGAACTGAAGACCTCTACTGAGACTTCTACCAGTTCGCTCTTCGCCTCGGTTTCCCCTCCAGCAAAATCACTTACGCCAATTGCAGCGCAAGTCGCGTTAATTATGCGTCGCTTACCAGCGCCGACCAATGCCTGCTCTGGGAAGTGAACAAATTCCCACAAAATTTCCCTTCCTCTCAACTTCTTCTATTTAGCTCCCCCCAGGACACCCATCAAGGTTAGCGTCTGCACAAACACCAAGTTTTCCGGAATTCTGACCCCCTGGAGAGTACTTCAAATTCCTTGGTCCTACGTTCCCATCAGAGGCCTGCGTATTTCATGCTGTCGCTCTTCACCTGATTTTCTTCAGGCTCTGCGGACCGTGAATCCGCCGTGAAGTTGCTATAGTCACGAACACGCATATTTTGATCTCTGTTGACTGCTCCACCGTAGCTTTGCGCGGCTTTCTCTCATGTTTCACAGAAAACGGGGTGACAGACATTTATCAACAGACGTAAAGTTCTCCGTCTGTTTCCCGGTACACCAGCATGGAGTTGGGGTCACCCACCCACTCACTGTCACTCATCTGAGGTCGGCTGGT
Source organism: Schistocerca gregaria (assembly GCF_023897955.1). Taxonomy (NCBI): domain Eukaryota; kingdom Metazoa; phylum Arthropoda; class Insecta; order Orthoptera; family Acrididae; genus Schistocerca; species Schistocerca gregaria. Next base: position 127,856,947 of record NC_064931.1, on the reverse strand, counting down.
GACCATGCCACGTTACCGCTTTCTCAGAGCTTGAGCCACCCTAAGCTGCCTATTGTCGCTTCCCTTAGCCGCTTCCCCGGCTGCCACAGCCAATTCTGAGTACTTCCCTGGGGTAAACTAGCCTTCAGTAAATCGATGCATTTCCACAAAGTTTTCATTTCGTGTGAATTACTTTAAAACCATCACCCGACATTAATTATTCCAATACGTCCATACTATACCCTCTACAAGATGCATTGTGCCCTGTCAGTCATTTTTTGTTTAGCCCTACTGTTCGCTCAACGTGAGTTAGGTGACCTTTCATGACTTCATGTAAGGGGCATAGTTCTTGCCATCATACAATATGTATACGGCCAAGGAATGACTACTGAGCGAGGTGGCGCAGTGGTTAGCACATTGGACTCGCATTCGGGAAGACGACGGTTCAATCCCGTCTCCAGCCATCCTGATTTAGGTTTTCCGTGAAGGTTAACTGAAACCTCCTGTCAATGTTCCTACTGTGGTCAATCACTGGAGCTGGATCGGCATCCTCACTTGTGCAAAACTTCTTTACAAGGAATTGAACCAGCCATGGCCTAACTCAAGGCTGAAGCCAATAATCCAGAGATGTCTATACTATGCGATCAAAAGTATCTGGACACCTGACTGAAAATGACTTACAAGTTCGTGGCACCCTCCATCTGTAATTCTAGAATTCAATATGGTATTGGCCCACCCCTAACCTTGATGACAGCTTACAATCTCACAGGCATGAGTTCAGTCAGGTGCTGGAAGGTTTCTTGGGGAATGGCAGCCCATTCTTCACGGAGTGCTGAACTGAGGAGAGGTACCGATGTCGGTCGGTGAGGCCTGGCAGGAAGTCGACGTTCCAAATCGTCCCAAAGGTATTCTATAGGATTCAGGTCAAGACTATCTGGAGGCCAGTCCATTTCAGGGATGGTTCCAATGGCTCTGAGCACTATGGGACTTAACATCTATGGTCATCAGTACCCTTGAACTTAGAACTACTTAAACCTAACTAACCTAAGGACATCACACAACACCCAGTCATCACGAGGCAGAGAAAATCCCTGACCCCGCCGGGAATCGAACCCGGGAACCCGGGCGTTCGAAGCGAGAACGCTACCGCACGACCGCGAGCTGCAGACATTACAGGGATGTTATTGTCGAGTAACCACTCCGCCACAGCCGTGCGTTATGAATAGGTGCTCGATCGTGTTGAAGGATGCAGTCTCCATCCCCGAATTGCTCTTCAACAGTGGGAAACAAGAAGGTCCTTAAAACATCAACGTAGGCCTGTGATGTGATAGTAGCACGCAAAACAACAACGGGTGCAAGCCACCTCTATGAAAAACACGACCCGTTCTAAGGCGCTGCAGTCATGGACTGTGCTGCTGGTCCCGGCGGAGGTTCGAGTCCTCCCTCGGGCATGGGTATGTCTGTTTGCCCTTAGGATAATTTAGGTTAAGAAGTGTGTAAGCTTAGGGACTGATGACCTTAGCAGTTAAGTCCCATAAGATTTCACACACATTAAAAGAAACACGACCACACCATAACACCATGGCCTCCGAATTTTACTGTTGGCAGTACAAACGCTAGCAGATGACGTTCACCCGGCATTCGCCATACCCACAGCCTGCCATCGGATCGCCACACTGTGTACCGTGATTCGTCACTCCACATAACGTTTTCGCTCTTTTCAGTCGTCCAATTTTTAAGCTCCTTACACCAAGTGAGGCGTCGTTGGCATTTACCATCGTGATGTGTGGCTTATGAGCAGTCGCTCGAATATGAAAACCAAGTTTTCTCACCTCCCGCCTAACTGCCATAGTACTTGCAGTGGATCCTAATGCAGTTTGAAATTCCTATGTGATGCTCTGGATAGATGTCTGCCTATCACATATTACGACCCTTTCAACTGTCGGCGGTCGCTGTCAGTCAACAGAAGAGGTCAGCCTGTACAGTTTTGTGCTGTACGCGTCCCTTCACGTTTCCACTTCACCATCACATTGGAAACAGGGGACATAGGGATGTTTAGGAGTGTAGAAATCACGGGTACAGACTTATGACACAAGTGGCACCCAATCACCTGAGCACGTTCGAAGTCCGTGAGTTCCGCGGAGGGCCCCATTTTGCTCTCTCACGACGTCTAACGACTACTGATGTCGCTGATATGGAGCAACTGGCAGTAGGTGGCAGCACAATGCATCTTATATGAAAAACGTATGTATTTGGGGGTGTCCGGATACTTTTGATCACATAGCGTACGTCACATCTACCAGTTTCCGTCCAATTCATATATTCCCTTCGTATTGCGTCCTTTTGCCTGTCTTTGAGTGTACATCGAAGTGAAGCAACAATTATACAATGGCAAACTATGGCCACACTCTAAATTTTATCAAATATGTGTAATAAAAGCTGTACTTTACAAAAGCATCCCTAGGACGCTGTCAAAGATTTTGCGTCAGTCTTTTACAAAAGGGCTTTGTCAAAGAATTTTACAGTGTACTAAGGGCCTTTCAGTGATATGAGTTAAGTCGGCGTTGGCATGTGGAGCAACGGAGCCAGGTTTTATCAAGTGATCAATTATTGTGTGTAATATTTTATTCAAATGTCTGCAAACTTGGTGAATAGCTGGCAATAGTCTGCCCAGCCAACGACGTCCGACACCTGTAATGAGGGATGGCCGCCCAAACCCACGATGTCTGGACATGTGTTGAAGGTACTCACAAGTCGTGCAGTTTCTGACATGCACATGCTGAGCCTCTGAGCCATCACAACCCGCCCTCGGTCAAACTCAGGTAGATCGCGCGCCTTCCCCATTCTACATACGGACGCACACTCACCAAGGTTATTCACGGTCACTGATATTGCATTCACCGTATGTGTGTCTGACTAGCTGTCTTTCTTTCCGTGTGATGCTGTTATTGCCTGGACGGGTTTATATCGATAGTAGATCGGTGGTCATAATATTCTGGCTGATCAGTGTATATCTGCACGTAAATCGTAGTATGTGAACTGGAAATGTGCATGGATTTCAGATCTTCCTGTAACATGATGTAACAAGTTTGAAAGAAATTAATTGTTGGGAGCTCATCAGATGTGCGTAGACAGTTTGGTGTCTGTGGACCAGAATAAAAGGACTCCTTATTAGCCACTCGTATAATTTACCAGAATTATTGGCTTTGGTGGACATTCCGGTTAAAACTAATCTCCGTATAATACAGATTTCTTTCGTTTTTCCCCGTTACATAGATAGCTGGTAGTGTTGTCTTAAATACTTTAAGTTACATTAGTGCTTAGTATAAAGTAGTTGATAAAAACAGTAACTGAATAGTGTAAGAGAAAGAGCAGCGACTTTGTTTCAAATAAATCTATCAGCAATTCCGGTAGTTATAAATGTGGCGCTAGACATAACTGGCTATAAGTAGCTTTACCATAACAGCCGGCAGTAGCTGTTCCACATTTCTGAAAGCTCTCCTTGGTTATGGGATTTACGGAAGAGTTTTTTGGTGAAAGGCTGAATGAAACAAAAACGACGAAAAATATCAGGGTGACAGTAATGCATTAAAATAAATTCTTCGTGTACAATATACCGCAAGAAGTTGTAAAAAAGGTAAATCAGTCACGTAAGTAGAGAGTGTTTGAAAATTCCCGTTACCGACTTCTATGACAGACGGGAATCAGTATATAATATTTTGAATAGTAACCCATGTCCGGAAACGTACCGTTTGATGTCACTTGACGTCTGTTCTACTCTGGTTCGAGCCTCATTTATGCATCTGTGAGTGTTACAGCAACGTTTTTGGGTACAAGTTTGCAGAATACGTCGTCATGATACTTCTGAATAAGGAAGCTGATGGTGATGGAAGAGCTGCTTGTAGTCTTAATCAAGATCATTCTCCATAACGTCCGACACCATCGCATACCCGTTTTGCCGCAATTTCGCAACAACTTCGAGAAAGTGTACCTTCAACGTCAGCAGGCGTGACTGTGGTGCTCCAACGAGATGCCACACAGCCGAATTGATAAAGCCCGTACTGCATCGCATTGAAGAGAACTCATAAACGAGTACACGAGCAATTTCTTTGGCTATTAATGAGTGAAAATGTAAAACAAATGATGTACTGGGTTATACCTATTCAGTTACTTGTAAAAGTGGTCGCGTTACCAAAATGTTTTCAAATGGTTCTAGCACGGAAACGGTACGTTTCCGAACATGGGTCCCAATTCAAAATATTATCTACTCATTGCCCTCCACAAGTTCTAGAAGTTTGTAACGGGGATTTTCGAACACCCTGTATAAAGAAACTTTACATGAGAAGATTCTGTAGGAATCATTGTCTTGACAATGTTGAACATGCGTTGCCTTTCAAACGATTACACTTTTTCGCAAGACAAGTAGCAAATACTGACTACAAAAGCACGATTTATTTTATGGAACATTATCTACTCATTGCCCTCCACAAGTTCTAGAAGTTTGTAACGGGGATTTCCGAACACGCTGTATAAAGAAACTTTACATGAGAAGATTCTGTAGGAATCATTGTCTTGACAATGTTGAACATGCGTTGCCTTTCAAACGATTACACTTTTTCGCTAAACAAGTAGCAAATACTGACTACAAAAGCACGATTTATTTTATGGAACACTGGATGCGAGTGGTTTCCCTGGTGCAGTCGTTGTAGCGCATTAGCTTTAAGGTTAGCATGGGTCCATGCACGGCAAGCCGACAGAAGATTGAATCCTTTGGACAAACCAAATTTGCGGCGATTTATGTCTGTGCGCTCAATGGTGCTAACAAACGTTAACGTGTAGTTGCGTTTTAGTGGTAGGCCGCTGTCCATAATTCAGGACCTTTGCGTCTAAACTTCCCAAGCTTGCCTGGTGAAATATCATCCCTGAAATCCAATGATCATCTTTGGGGTGAACTAGAGCACTGATTACCTGACAACAATTCGTCTAAAATCCGGCATCTTTGCTTCAGCTGAAATGGACACAAGTTCCCCACCCATTCAACCAGAATTCATTGTTAAGTCTCCCTCGAAATTTAAACGCTGTAGCACTAGCAAAAGGCAATCATATGAGCTATTTGTTATATGGGTAATCAGTAGCGCATGCTCGGAGCCCTTCTTTTGGATCTTTGCAGATACATGACAGTCTATAGCGAAAATCAAGCGAGAGCTCATCGGAGCTGCAACCAAGGGCTCATCTAGAAGTAAAAAAAAAAATTGTGACAATGGAAAGGTTGTCATGTGTCAGCGTACGCAGTCCAGTAATGTCCGATTTGAAATCCAAATACGTAAGCAGATGCCTTGTCAGCAGATAGTTATGATGTGAAGTATAAAGCTTCATAAATGGCAGTTATCTCATCTTAGCAGCGTTGTGGTTGGGTATTTATCTAGACTGGCACAGCCACTTTCATGGACCTGTTGCCATTCCGCCGGACGCGAGCCTGCAAAATTTGATACGCGTCCATTGTCTATGTTTGCAGCAAGCCCGTATTAATATCATGGTCCGGCGCGGACGTATCTTTCTGCCTCCTAGTGTATTTAAAAACAATATTCGATTGCAAATTACAGAAAAAATTTGAACCAGAAAATATCTTCACATATTGAAACATCCTCAAATATGAACAAATATCTGTGTCAAAATCTTTCAGAACTGCTCCTCCATAGACAGATTCTTTGAGGAGATTCACTTATGCTTTCTTTAACATCAATACTGCATAATAGGCTATATGTCCTTAATGTTAAGTAGAATCTGTAACTCGTTCAATCTGAGTATGCCAGGTTAGGTGTAAGAGAGGGCCTGAAGGCCCTAATCTTGCCAGGTAAAATAAATGCATAAATAAATAAATAAATAAATAAATATGCTATACTAGGACAAGGTGAATATTTCTCATCCTGGCAAACAAAGTGAGTGTTTCAAGATCAAAATGCAATTACTTTTTTACATAATGATCTTTCAGGATGGTACATTTTGTCCAGCGTTATTCACTGGGTGACCTTGAAAGTCTAAAATATCCACCGTCGGCTTCTTTTACTTCCATCTTAACTTTCGTAGCAACAAGATTTTTAAAAAATATAGAATCAGGTGGATATCACATTGAGGTAATAAAAGTCATGGGATACCTCCTAATATTGTGTCAGACCTCCTTTTGCCGGCGTGTTACAGCAACTTGATTTTGTATTGATTCAGCAAGTCGTTGGAAGTTCATTGCACAAACATTGAGTTACGCTGCCTCTATATCCTTCCATAACAGCGAAAGTGTTGCCGGTGCAGGATGTTGTGCACGAACTTATCTCTCTATAATGTCCCATAAATGTTCGTTGGGTTCCATGTCGACCGATCTGAGTGACTAAATTATTCGCTCGAATTCTCCAGACTGTTCTTCAGACCAATCGCGAACAACTGTGACCCAGTGACATATCATTGTTTGGAAAACTTGAAGTCCACGAATGGCTGAAAATGGTCTCCAAGTAGCCGAATGTAACAATTTCCAGTCAATGATCGGTTCACTTGGGGCAGAGAACCCAGTCCTTTCCATTTAAACGCAGCACACACCAGTACGAAACCACCAGCAGCACTCGTATCCTGTCATCAGCTCTTACCAACTGAAATGGGGACTCATCTGACCAAGTCATGGTTTTCCAGTCGTCTGGGATCCAAACGTTATGGTCACGAGCCCAGGAGAGGCGCTGCAGGCGATAACGGACTATTAACTAAGACACTATCCTCGGTCGTCTGCAGCCATAGTCTCACTGTCTCAACCAGCCACTGTCTCAACTAAGACGTTCGTCGTACGTCTCACACTGATTTCTGCGGTTATTTCACGGAGTGTTGCTTATCTGTTAGCACTGACAACTCTACGCAACGCCGTTGCTCTCGGTCGTTAAGTGAAGGCCGTAGGCCACTGCGTTGTCCGTGGTGAGAGGCAATGCCTGAAATTTGGTGTTCTCGGCACACTCTTGACACTGTAGATCTCGAAATATTGAATTACCTAACGACTTCCGAAATGGTATGTCCCATGCGTCTAGCTCCAACTACTATTCCGCGTTCAGAGTTTGTTAATTCCCGTCGTGCGACCATTATCACGTCGTAAACCTTGTCACATGAATCACTTGAGTACAAATGAGAGTACCGCTAATGCACAGCCCCTTTTATACCTTATGTACGCGATACTACCGCCTTCTCTATGTGTGCATATGGCTTTCTCATGACTTTGCCACCTCAATGTAGAGGTTGCCAAATCTGGTGAATAGTGAGGCTGTTGCAAAATTCTTAATCAAGTCTCTGAGTTTTCACATAACCAAGGTACTTTAGTAGTCAGGTGCATTGTCTTGTTCCAATAATTTTTCTCTCTCTTCTGAAATCCAGGCCTCTTAACGCATACTTGTTCACCTAGTTCGTCCAGAAAGTACACAATATTTGCAAGTTTCTTTTTCATTTTAATATCATCAATAGAAATCCCCGTGGATCCCAAAAGCTCTGGCAATATTCTTTCCAACACACGAAACTGACTTCGGCTTTTTGGCACCGAGCCCCAGATTTTTACCCACTAGTTTTATTCCTGTTTCGTTTCTGGTTTTAAGTGGTAGACCCACATTTCACACACGGCTGTAAAATGGCACGCAAAATCTGTCGGATTATTTTTGAAACGGTACGAACATTGCTGAGAAATTTGTTTTATGGTTTGCTTATTCCGTAATACATTAAGTATCAATATAAAAAACTGTCATTGATATCTGCGACATCCGTGTAGAGACTGAGATACTTGCACTGTGTCCTATTACGCTCTTAAATTTAATTTTTAAAATGAAGCTACTATTTGGACTGACTGACAAATCTATACTCATAGAGGAACATTACTGATTACCTATTCATATAACAATACACTGCTAGACAAAAAGAAAGTGAAGCACCCAGAAGTGCTGTAGGAAACATAATGAAACTTCACATGTTGAAAGGATATGTAATGTTATCGTAGTGATTACAAAATCAGAGTTAAATTTTCAATGGCCTTCGCAGTATAAGCCCACTAATAAATGTGACGTTGCGCGGCCTCCGGCATTGATGCATGCACTGATTCGGTTGGGAAAGGTGTCATGAATCTGTTGTATCCTCTCCTGAGGTAATCTGTCCCACAACTGCTGCAACTGGTCCTCGATATACTGGATAGTGGCACTGGGACGAAGTTGACACACGCGCTTATTCAACAAATGTTCTATCAGGAGCAGTTTTGAGGACCTTTCTGCCACGCAGACAGTTTGTAGACACACGTGCCATATGTGGACGACCATTATCCGGTTGAAGAATGGCACCTTTACCTTGTCGCATGAGAAGTAAACACACGAGGAGGCGGAGCGTCCGTGACGTACTTTAGTGCCAGAGTTCCATCTGTCACTACCAACTGTGACCTCAAGTCATACCGGATGGATCCCCACACCATGTCACCAGGAGTAACACTCCTGTATCTCTCCAAAACATTGGAAGAAAGGGGCTTCTCCCCAATTCGTCGCCATAAACGTCGACGATGGTCATACGGGGTACTGCTGAACTGCGGTTAGTCGCTGAACACAATGCGATGCCATTCCTCTGCATTACAGACGTGTTCAAATTATCAGACTAAAAATACTTTTTTCTAAAACTTTACATTTATTACACGTTTACATCTACATACAGATTATATTTGTACATTCAATACTTTGTATGCATGCCTTCGTTCTTAATCACAATTTTTATCCTATTTGGCATAGTTTTTATTAACTTTTCACATGACATTTTAATATCATTGTTATGGTACCAGATTTCCTCTAGTTTCTCCATGAGATTTGGTTTGGTGGTTATAGTATGTTTCCTTATCCTCTGTTGCCCCGGTCAGGCCAACATTTTCTGTGGCTTTCCTTCCAAGTACTTGGAAACGCTTTTGACTTGGTGGTAAGGTGCCCCATCATGCATAAAAATGACATCTTTATTAGGAAACCACTAATTTATTTGGGGGAAAAGTTCCTATTCAAGGATTTCTTTATATTGTTCTTGCCTCATTGTCCCTTCAACAATGTTTAATCTGCCATGAGCTTTTACGGACATCACACTCCAGACAATAACGGAAGTTGGATGCGTCACACGTTGACGCACACACTCAGCTTTGAACCGTTCTCCAGGTCTGCGACGAACATACTGACTGCTTTCTTCCATCACAGTGAATACAGAATCATTACTGAAGCATACCTGAAGCATGTGCGCAAAATTGCAAGTTAGAAAAGTTGGGAGTAGTAGCATAGGAAACCTCAAGTCCCAAAATTCAATTGTGCATTTCTGCAGTATCAATAAAACATTACAATTTCAAGCCAAAACTCCTAACTTTAGAGATCATATCCACTTAATTTACCAGATCATTGCACATACCTTAGCCCAGTCGTCACTTGTCCTCTCCTGAAGTTGTTTTGCCCACTGCAATATTTTGGTTTTCACGTCAGATATGACTTTCTGTTTTTCCCTATGTCGGCATGCCTTTAAACCGCATTCAAACAGCCTCCTCCTCACTGCCACAGTTGAAACTTCAACACCCAAACCTTTCGGCTGATGGCTCATGTCTGTAGAAATAAGTTAACGAGTCATTGTTGTCATGTTTTTAAGTCTTCTCATTGTTCTGGGACTGATTTTTCTTTTATGTCCACATTTTTATATTTGGCTTGTATTCACCACCTTTCTGCACTGAAAGTTTGTTTCTGCTGAGAGTTTTCTGTGATATTCTCTTTCTGTCAGCAATTTCTTGCTGTGTATAACGATTTTCAGCAAGAAGTGCTACCACAGACGAAACTTTCCGAGGTGAAATATCTTTTGTCTTCCACATAACCTCAATTTCTTTGGAAACTCCACGATTTATTCCTACAGTTAAAAACATTCAAGTTCACAAGGTACAGTGTATAACGTCTTGCTAATGTAGCAAGAAGTTGATAGAATAAATAACAAGCTGAAGTACACCACACAAACGCAAAACATTACTGTAAATACAGTTTCAAAGCATGTACACGGACAACAAACACCACAATGATTTGGATGTAAAATGACAAATGTACCAACTGTGGAAAATTTAGTGATCTGTGAGCTGGTTGGAAGGAAAATTTCATGGCATCAATCCAACGATTAAAACAAATCAGTTATTACAACGTTCTCTCCTATTTTGGAACCATAATACTTGTTGTTGTGGTCTTCAGTCCAGAGATTGGTTTGATGCAGCTCTCCATGCTACTTTATCCTGTGCGAGCTTCTTCATCTCCCAGTACCTACTGCAACGTACATCCTTCTGAATCTGTTTAGTGTATTCATCTCTTGGTCTCCTTCCACGATTTTTATCCTACACGGTGCCCTTCAATACTAAATTGGTGAGCCTTTCATGCCTCAGAATATGTCCTACTAACCGATCCCTTCTTCCAGTCAGGTTGTTCCACAAATTTCTCTTCTCCCCAATTCTATTCAATACCTCCTCATTAGTTATGTGATCTACCCAACTAATCTTCAGCATTCTTCTGTAGCACCATATATCGAAACCTATTCTCTTCTTGTCTAAACTACACTCCTGGAAATGGAAAAAAGAACACATTGACACCGGTGTGTCAGACCCACCATACTTGCTCCGGACACTGCGAGAGGGCTGTACAAGCAATGATCACACGCACGGCACAGCGAACACACCAGGAACCGCGGTGTTGGCCGTCGAATGGCGCTAGCTGCGCAGCATTTGTGCACCGCCGCCGTCAGTGTCAGCCAGTTTGCCGTGGCATACGGAGCTCCATCGCAGTCTTTAACACTGGTAGCATGCCGCGACAGCGTGGACGTGAACCGTATGTGCAGTTGACGGACTTTGAGCGAGGGCGTATAGTGGGCATACGGGAGGCCGGGTGGACGTACCGCCGAATTGCTCAACACGTGGGGCGTGAGGTCTCCACAGTACATCGATGTTGTCGCCAGTGGTCGGCGGAAGGTGCACGTGCCCGTCGACCTGGGACCGGACCGGAGCGATGCACGGATGCACGCCAAGACCGTAGGATCCTACGCAGTGCCGTAGGGGACCGCACCGCCACTTCCCAGCAAATTAGGGACACTGTTGCTCCTGGGGTATCGGCGAGGACCATTCGCAACCGTCTCCATGAAGCTGGGCTACGGTCCCGCAAACCGTTAGGCCGTCTTCCACTCACGCCCCAAAATTGTGCAGCCCGCCTCCAGTGGTGTCGCGACAGGCGTGAATGGAGGGACGAATGGAGACGTGTCGTCTTCAGCGATGAGAGTCGCTTCTGCCTTGGTGCCAATGATGGTCGTATGCGTGTTTGGCGCCGTGCAGGTGAGCGCCACAATCAGGACTGCATACGACCGAGGCACACAGGGCCAACACCCGGCATCATGGTGTGGGGAGCGATCTCCTACACTGGCCGTACACCTTTGGTGATCGTCTAGGGGACACTGAATAGTGCACGGTACATCCAAACCGTCATCGAACCCATCGTTCTACCATTCCTAGACCGACAAGGGAACTTGCTGTTCCAACAGGACAGTGCACGTCCGCATGTATCCCGTGCCACCCAACGTGCTCTAGAAGGTGTAAGTCAACTACCCTGGCCAGCAAGATCTCCGGATCTGTCCCCCATTGAGCATGTTTGGGACTGGATGAAGCGTCGTCTCACGCGGTGTGCACGTCCAGCACGAACGCTGGTCCAACTGAGGTGGATATGGCGTGGCAAGCCGTTCCACAGGACTACATCCAGCATCTCTACGATCGTCTCCATGAGAGAATAGCAGCCCGCATTGCTGCGAAAGGTGAATATACACTGTACTAGTGCCGACATTGTGCATGCTCTGTTGCCTGTGTCTATGTGCCTGTGGTTCTGTCAGTGTGATCATGTGATGTATCTGACCCCAGGAATGTGTCAATAAAGTTTCCCCTTCCTGGGACAATGAATTCACGGTGTTCTTATTTCAATTTCCAGGAGTGTATGTATCGTCCACGTATCACTTCCATGCATGGCTACACTCCATACAAATACTTTCAAAACCGATTCCCTGACACTTAAATCTATACTCGATGTTATGAAACTTCTCTTCTTCAGAAACGCTTTCCTTGCCATAGCCAGTATACATTTTATATGCTCTCTGCTTCCACCATCATCAGTTATTTTGCTCCCCAAATAGCAAACCAAATTAACTACATTAAGCTTCTCATTTCTTAATCTAATACCCTCAGCATCATCCGATTTAATTCGACTACAATCCATTATCCTAGATTTACTTTTTTTATGTTCATCTTATATACTCCTTTCATGGCACTGTCCACTCCGTTCAGCTGCTCTTCCAGGTCCTATGCTGTCTCTGACAGAATTACAATATCATCAGCGAACCTCTAAGTTCTTATTTCTTCTCCGTGGATTTTAACACCCACTCCAAATTTTTCTTTTGTTTCCTTTACTGTTAGCTCAATGTACAGACTGAATAACATCGGGGATAGGCTACAACCCTGTCTCACTCCCTTCCCAACCACTGCTACCCTTTCATGCCTCTCGACTCTTATAACTTCCATCTGGTTTATGTACAATTTTTAAATAGCCTTTCGCTCCATGTATATTATCCATGCCATGTTCAGAATTTGAAAGAGAGTATTCCAATCAACATTGTCAAAAGTTTTCGCTAAGGCTACAAATTTGAGAAACGTAGGTTTGCCTGTCCTTAATCTATTTTCCCAAAGAAGTCGTAGGGTCAGTATTGCCTCACGTGTTCCAACATTTCTACAGAATCCAAACTGATCTTCCCCGAGGTCGGCTTCCACCAGTTTTTCCATCGTCTGTAAGGAATTCGCGTTAGTATTTTGCAGCCGTGGCTTATTAAACTGATAGTTCGGTAATTTTCACATCTGCCAACACCTGCTTTCTTTGGGATTGGAATTATTATATTCTTCTTGAAGTCTGCGGGTATTTCGCCTGTTTCATACATCTTGTTCACCAGATGGTAGAGTTTTGTCAGGACTGGCTCTCCCAAGGCCGTCAGTAGTTCTAATGGAATGTTGTCTACTCCCGGGGCCTTGTCTCAACGTAGGTCTTTCAGTGCTCTATCAAACTCTTCACGCAGTATCATAACTCCCATTTCACCTTCATCTTCTTCCATTTCCATAATATTGTCCTCAAGAACTTCGCCCTTGTATAGACCCTCTATATACTCCTTCCACCTCTCTGCTTTCCCTTCTTTGCTCAGAACTGGGTTTCCATCTGAGTTCTTGATATTCATACAAGTGGTCCTCTCTCCTTGAACGGTCCTTTAAATTTTCCTGTAGGCAGTATCTATCTTACCCCTAGTGATATACGTCTCTACATCCTTACATTTGTCCTCTAGCCAACCCTGCTTAGCCATTTTGCACTTCCTGTCGATCTCATTTTTGAGACGTTTATATTCCTTTGTGCCTGCTTCATTTACTGCATTTTTTTTCCTTTCATCAATTAAATTAAATATATCTTTTGTTACCCAAGGATTTCTACCATCCCTCGTCTTTCTACCTACTTGATCGTCTGCTGCCTTCACTATTTCATCTCTCAGAGCTACCCATTCTTCTTCTACTGTATTTCTTTCCCCCATTCTTGGCAATCGTTCCTTAATGTTCTCCTTGAAACTCTCTACGACCTCTGGTTCTTTCAGTTTATCCAGGTCCCATCTCCTTAAATTCCCACCTTTTTGCAGTTTCTTCAGTTTTAATCTACAGTTCACAACCAAAAGATTGTGGTCAGAGTCAACATCGGGCCCTGGAAATGTCTTACAGTTTAAAACCTGATTCCTAAATCTCTGTCTTACCATTATATAATCTATCTGATACCTTTTAGTATCTCCAGGATTCTTCCATGTATACAACCTTCTTTTATGATTCTTGAACCAAGTATTAGCTATGATTAAGTTATGTTCTGTGCAAAATTTTAACAGACGGCTTCCTCTTTCATTTCTTCCCCCCAATCCATATTCACCTACTATGTTTCCTTCTCTCCCTTTTCCTACTATCAAATTCAAGTCACCCATGACTATTAAATTTTCGTCTCCCTTCACTATCTGAATAAGTTCTTTTATCTCATCATACATTTCATCAATCTCTTCCCCATTTGCGGAGCTAGTCGGTATATAAACTTGTACTACTGTAGTAGGCGTGGGCTTCGTATCTATCTTGGCCACAATTATGCGTTCCTATGGTGTTTGTAGTAGCTTACCCGCATTCCTATTTTCTTTTTCATTATTAATTCTACTCTTGCATTACCCCTTTTTGATTTTGTATTTATAACCCTGTATTCACCTAACCAGAAGTATTGTTCCTCCTGCCACTGAACGTCAATAATTCCCACTATATCTAACTTTAACCTATATATTTTCCTTTTTAAATTTTCTAACCTACCTTCCCGATTAAGGGATCTGACATTCCACGCTCCGACCCGTAGAACGCCAGTTTTCTTTCTCCTGATAATAATGTCCTCCTGAGTAGTCCCCGCCCGGAGATCCGAATAGAGAACTATTTTACCTCCGGAATATTTTACCGAAGAGGACGCCATCATCATTTAACCATACAGAAAATCTGCATGCCGTCGGGAAAAATTACGGCTGTAGTTTCGCTTTGCTTTCAGCCGTTCGCAGTACCAGCACAGCAAGGCCGTTTTAGTTATTGTTACAAGGCCAGATCAGTCAATCATCCAGACTGTTGCCCCTGCTACAACTGAAAAGGCTGCTGCCCCTCTTCAGGAACCACACTTTTTGTATGGCCTCTCAACAGACACCCCTCCATTGTCGGTGCACCCACGGTATCACTGAGGCACGCAAGCCTCCCCACCAACGGCTAGGTCCATGGTTCATGAGGGGGGGGGGGCTTAAAACTTAAGATTATCAATAATAATTGTTTAGTCTAATAATTTGAACACGTCTGTACCAGATTCCCGATCATGGCATAACTCCAAAGGCTGCCGTTTGTGGTGTGGTGTTAACAACAGCCTAAGCATGAGACGGTAATTCTCTTGCGCAGTTACTGCTAGTCTCCGACCAATGGTGTGGAATGACACACAATATTTCAGGGCCTTCTCGGATGTCAGGTGCAGATGCGTAGAGGGTACGATGTGTCTGGTGTACAATAGGGCGATCCTCCGTTCGGGTGGTCGACAGGAACCTTGCACTCATGTTCCCACTCAGTCCAAAATCAGGCCACTTCTGCATGCGATTTCCCCACAAATGTGGATATTACTCGAAATAACTGATATGTCTGCGTAAGCAGAAGAAACTAACGATCAAAGTCCGAAAACGATTTATTGGACTGTTCAATTAACCAAAACAAGTATAACACCAACACAAAACAGTGATCCGTCTTCGAATCACAACTACATACAAGAATAATATAGAAAACAACTGAAATAATTCCCTACTAGTCTCCACCAGAGACTTCTCCGATATACCAAGCCTAATCCAGAGATCAGCGAGAAGATCCAAGCCCAGCTGCCGGGGCGGCATCTATCCACGTCTACAGGCGGTTGATGAACTGCCGATATGCGGCCGAGCGCCGGCTTTTATAGCGCTTCGGCGGATGAGTACCTCGGAACTATTTTCCATCACGTGGTTTGAGGTCTAAAAATAGTTCCGGGATCTGCAGCGACCTCTTCCTTATGTTTATGTGGTCCAGTAGTGGCCCCTGGTGACCGCTGGTGTCTTTGCTGTGTTGTTGTTGTTATTGTGACCGTTCATCAATATTGCTTGTCGGTTGTGTAGTGCTTCGGTGTGCCTGCGAAGCGGGTAACCCGCGGCTGCAGGTGTCAGTTTGGTTGCTGATACTCTAGGCGTGATGTCTGGTGGGGAAGGCCACAGCAATAACCCTGAGCTAACAACTACTGCCAGGAAGTTTCATATCAGCGCACACTCCGCTGCAGAGTGAAAATCTAATTCTGGAAACTTTCCGAAATTCCTTCACCAAAGAAGACGAAATAATATTCCAGAATTCGAGTCAAGAACAGCTACAAACATGAGTAACATAGAATCAAATTTCCTCGGAGTAGTGAAGCAACTTAAATCACTTAATAAGAGCAAGTCTTCCGATCCAGACTGTACACTAATTAGTATCTTTTTAAAGTATGCTGATGCAATAACTCCATTCTTACCAATGATATACAACCTCTCGCTCGACGAAAGATCCGTACCGAAAGACTGGAAAGTTGCACAGGTCACACCAATATTTACGAAAGGTAGTAAGAGTAATCCATTACATTACAGGCCCATATCGTTAACGTCGATATGCAGCAAAATTTTGGAACATATATTGTGTTCGAACATTGTGAATTACGTCGAAGAGAACGGCCTGTTGACGTACAGACAACACAGGTTTAGAGAACACCGTTCTTTCGAAATACAACTAATTCTTGTGTTATCAACAAGGTATGTCAAACTGATTCCGTATTTAAAAATTTCCAGAAGGCTTTTGACACCGTACCTCACGAGCGGCTTGTAATCAAATTGCACACTTATGGAATACTGTCTCATTTAAGCGACTGGATTCGTGATTTCCTGTCAGAGAGGTCAGAGTCCGTAGTAACTACGGGAAATCATTGACTATGACATAAGTGATTCCTGGAGTCCCCCATAGTAGTATTATAGGCCCTGTGTTGTTCCTTATCTATTTAGGAGACAATCTGAGCAGCCGTCTTAGGTTGTTTTGCAAATGATGCTGTCGTTTATCGCCTAGTAAAGTTACCAGAAAATAAAAACCAATTGCAGAACGATTGAGAGAAGATATCTGTGTGGTGTGAAAATAGACAATTGACCCTAAATAATGAAAAGCGCGAAGTCATCCACATGAGAACTAAAAGGAATCCGTTAAACTTCGGTCACACGATAAATCAATGAAATCTATAGGCCGTAAATTCAAATAAGCACCTAAGAATTTCGATTACAGCAACTTAAATTAGAAAGAACACACAGAAAATATAGTGTCGAGTCCTAACCAAAGACTACGCTTTATTAATAGAACACTTAGAAGATGCAATACGTCTACTAAAGAGACTGTCTACGCTACGCTTTTACGTCCTCTTTTTGGAGTACTGCTGTCTGGTATGGGCTCCGTAACAGAAGGGATTAACGAATTACATCGAGAAAGTTCAAAGTGGTTCGATGAATCCTCTGCCAGGCACTTAAGTCTGATTTTCAGAGTATCCATGTAGATGTAGATGTAGATGGTTCGACCAACGACATTCCTTTTAAATTCTGCCAGTTACTGATAACGCTGTCTCACACGAGCACGTAGTATCTCCGCGTCCTCCACAGCAATCACTCAACTTCTGACACGTTCACGCCCTTTATATTTCCTATCTTGCCTGGTAATAACAGTAAACACGAACAACACTGATGCACTACGGAGACCGTTTTAACTCTCACAGAGAATACCCGACGTTGTGAACGTGTTGAAGTTACATTGACACCCGACCACGTCTCCTGGGTGCTTCACTTTTTTTTGCAAGTGGTGTATTTAATTCGCTAACGTTTCAGAGAAAGAATGAAACACACATGTTGTCTTTTCATCTCGTGATGTACTTAAAGTGAGGGATATGCCCATTACTTCTCGCAGACGAGTTCCTGGCTTCCTGCAGAATGAAAATATTAGCCTTCCTCAGGGACTTCTGTGTGCTTTTGGGACTAGTATCCAAAGGCTGGGTGCTTGCTATCCAATATGGCTGCTGGCGTATTTTAATATAGGCTGCCCCTCCCCTTTTGTAGGAACGGTGGGCGTCCCGAGCCAGGGTGAGAGTAAGCGGCTTGGCGCCCGATCATATCGTACCTACGCCTACGCCTGCCAGAGACTTCCTATTGCCCCTCTGATCTGCTTTGAGGAGCACACAAAGGCATTTCAGCTCCAATGTGTTACATTATCAGTGCGGAAAGATTTCACAATCTACAAAAGATGCGATTCCTGCCGATCCACTGATTAAATGGGTGAACCTGTATATTGGCAGTCTTAGGGAACGATATTTGGTATTTCCCTAAACTTAACTACTATAACAACGAAGCTCAGCTCTTGTTGGAGACGAACTGTTAAGATAATGACGAAGACTGGTTTAGGATAATATTCCAGAAACGTATGGTTATTAGGCCATTCATATCACGAAATACCTGCACACTATATTCCATTGGACGTGAAGGTATTCTTCCCTGCAAAGAATGTGGCGTCGTTCCCAGTGGCGGTAACAGCACTTTTTGCCAGCTCTTGTTTGTACCTTACAGTCTCGTAGGTTTCAGTCCATTTCACGATGCCTCAGAAACGACACGTAATTAAAGGGAGCTAGAACAGAATTTTTTTCACATTTTTGGATTTTGGTCTCATTATAATATTTGCAATTTTCCGGGCCATTTCCAGGATGGGTGCCAGGTTGAGGAAGTTGAAACATTGTTTGAGAGACAAGAAATTTTCTGATGGTATAACCATAAGAGTCAGGCAGACGGACAAAATGATTGATGAACTACAGCAGTATTATGGGATGGCCCTGAGGATTTGTTGAAAATGAAGCAGGCAGTATGGGCTACCTCCTTCCACTGGGTGTCAACTGATAAAACACCAGTATACCACCTTTGTCCTCTTGAACCTGATTGATGGTGCAATTACCACAATGCCCAGTACTCAAACATATCATACAGCCATAAACATTCCATCCCATCAGCAGTTATGGATATCATAAAACCTATTTACATAGACCTGGCAAATTCTGAGTCAGACTCAAAATCCCAGTGAGTCGTTCAATAATATTATATGGACTCGTTTACCAAAAATTGTTTTTGTTGGAATGAGGACACTAAAGTGGGGGGCTAGTGCTGCTGTTATTGCTTTTAATGATGGCAACATTGGTAGGGTGAAAGTGCTACGGCATATGGGAATCAATCCTGGAGCAAGCTGCATCAGAGAACTTGAACGGATGGACAAGGTTCGCATTGATAAAGCAGAGTATGCAGCACAGTTGGGCACTAAGGAGTCCAGAAAGAAGAAAGAAGAAAAAACTTGGAAAAAGATCAAGACGATGATATACAGTATGATGCAGGGTGCTTCTGAGTGACTAAAAATAAAAAAAGCATATATTAAATGATTCACAGTCTTTTAATCTTTAGAAGCCGTTCGTGAAATATTTTCTGTTGCATTTCTCCCTAAATCTCAGAAACCACTTCGAGCAGAGTATTAAAATTGTTTAACATAACCCACAAAAGAAGTACTGAAAATTTTAACAATGTAATTAAAAAATTGTATTTCCTAAAACAGTGGCTGAAACGGAATTATTGTAGTTCAGTAGACAGAACATACAGTTTAATGTCCTGTAAAAGTTTCATGTCAAAGGCTTCATTGGTTCCTGAAATAGAGGGAAACAACTTTGTGGCGATAGGGCGTTCCAACTTCCCTTAAAGTGAAACTACCCACAGAGGTCCAGTGGGAGCTACAATAGCCGTATGACAGTGAAGCTTGGTAGATGTTCTAATGCGTCAATCCGGAACAGGTTTACGATCTAAAACAAATTAGTTCCAATTTTGGCCAGGTGAAAATAAGGCGTTGTGAATGTAAGAAACACGCACAGAAACTTTTCCATATCTAAAGAATTAGGAACGGCACGTGAGCAGAAGAGATCAAACAAATGAAAAAGGCATTAGGTTGATTTTATTATTAACCGGCGCTTACACATTTTGTCCAGTATGAGCACCGGAGACATTGACGAGATGCTGCAACTGTAAAACATCATCAACAGCTGCTCGCAGTAGTTCCGGTGGAAATTGTGCGACGTATTTTCTGTATACTGGCCTTCAGATCAGGCAGAGACAGAAGGTGTCCCTGGTAAACGCGTTCTTTTAGCTATCCCTAGAGACAAAAGTCAAGTGGGTTCAGAGCAGGTGATCTTGCAGGCCACGCATCTGGAAAATCTGTGGCCGGTACACACTGGTGGGAGGTTGCATTAAGCAGATCTTTCACTGGGCGAGCGCCATGAGATGTTGCCCCATCTTGCATGAAAACAGTGGTTTCCACACAGCTGCGCTCTTCCTAAGCTGGACTCACAGTCTGTATACGGAGATCCCGATAACTTGCAGACATTACATTATACCTGGGTGTATATTCTTCGAACAAGAAGGAACCATACATAATGGTACTTGTGAATCCACGTCACACAGCCACATACGGTGAGTGCAATGGTTCCTCGTGCACAATACGCGGTTTGACAGTACCCCAAATTCGGCATTTGTGTGTATTCAATAACCCTGTAGTGTAAAATGTGCCAAGTCACTCCATAGAATATTGCCCAGCCATGTGTCATCAACTTAGATCCGTGTCAGAAACTTAAGAGCAAATTCAGAACGTTGTTGTGAATGATGAGGTCTGAGTTGCTGCCCCGTCTGGATTTTGTATGGGGACCAGTGTAAAATTCACCATAAGACTTTCCATACCGTTGACCATGGGATAGACAATTCTCGTGACACTGCACGAGCACTACCACTATCCGAGGCACGTGTTGCATGGTCAGTTACACCAACAGCAACCTCGTCAATCACTTCCACCAGAACAGGCTGCTTTCCTCCTCCGGATGCCACACCAAGCTAATCCCTGTTTCGAATTTTATTGTCATCTTCTTAACGCCATTTAATATCTTCGGGCCTTTCTGTCGGCGATATTCTCTCATTGCAGCACTGAAACTGCTGCCGTTCATATTAAACAGTTTTACTAACAGCGAACGATCTCTCCTCTCGATAGCCATAGTGTTCACTCTCGTTATGGCTTTTCAAACGACGGCGTGGTTGTCATTCCGTCATACAGTGTACAGTGCCAGATTTGCGCCTGGTGGCCAAAATTGGAACTAATTTTTTTTTCCAGTGTGGTTCAGTTCCTCATTAACTAATTAGCATATCTATCAAGTTTCGCTGACAGACGATAGATACAGTCCACACTGGACCTCTGTGACTAGCTGCACTTTAATTGTAACCAACCGGTAGATTGTCTACAGAACACAACAATTTGCCTGTTATAAAAAGTGCCTTTAGTAGCAAGAAGGATCATTGCATACGTCATAATGATTGCACTAAATCAGTTGTGCCCTGTGGTGTGTGTCATCCACTATTTCACTGGAACGTGCAACATTGACTGAAACTTGTGAATGAAACTGCCTCTAGCATGAAAACTGTTAATTTTCGGAGATATGCTAGTCTCACGTAATTTATTCTTTATCCTCTCTGGGACGGCCTCCCCAAATTGTTTTCCATTGTTCAAAATCGCGCTACGTGTTTCACTGAATGAGTTGCTAGGGTCGAGAGCCACATCAGTTACAGACAGAAGAGGTGGTGGTAAGTTCCTGTGGGGCCAAACTGCTGAGGTCATCGGTACCTAGGCTTACACACTACTTTAATCTATTTTAAACTAACTTACGCTAAGGACAACATACACACACCCATGCCTGGGGGAGGACTCGAACCTCCGACGCAGGGAGCCGCGCGAACTGTGGCAAAGCGCCCCAGACCACTCGGCTACCCCGCGCGGCTCAGGTCTATTAGTCACACGAAAGGTCTTTACTGAGCTGATCTTCCGCTGAATAATGCGCTCTTAAAGCGGTGCCAAACAGATTACAAGAACCCCAGAGATAGTTGCCATTATGAAATTGAATGTGTTTAGTACCACTTCGATTTCTATCCAGAACATAATCTGCTACATCAATAATACAATAATAAAATAAGAAATAGAATTATTTCCTGTTTGATCGAAGACTGATAGTATCAGTCCGTACTATCAATTCTTACTTCAAATAAAGTTGTAGGATGTGGAGAAGGATACTTTGCAAACTGAATAAAAGTAAATAAATTTCATTCAGGCTAAACTAATATTTCACAAATTACAGGAAAGTCACAAAAACAACACTATCTCCGGAAAACGTAGAGGAATCGACATTTAAATTGAGTATTATGCAAAAACTACCTCTGAAAAGACAGCTGCACCGCATTCGATGTACAACAGTCGAGCGACGTGGTACTTAAGCTTTTCACTGGTTTCCATTATTAATAAGACAAATGCCAGGACAAATCTTTTGAAAAGGGCACGGATAATTTTCTCCCATATCCTTGTCCGATCCGAGCCTTAAATCCCAATTCTGTTCCATCCTACGTGATTTGTACACAACCAACAACTGTATGTTTCATAACGCAATTGTAGTTGGGGCAGTGAGAGAGATAGAAGACAATACAGATAGACAGTTTGGTGGAGTAGCAACAAGGCAGCCTTCATCGTATGAATTATGGAAGCCAGTTGGCAGGGTGAAAGCAGGTAAAATACAAGAATTACTGGTAAAATATTGTGGTGTGCGTACTGTAAGACCTTCGGTACACACACCATCAGATTATTTGACTTGTCGCTCTAGCGAAGTAGGCGAGTGTCAGCAACATGTCTCGTGGTCTTATCGTGGCGTGTTTATCTTCTGCCGTAAGGTCAGACGATAGAAATGCCAGTTGCACGTTTAGAGTAGCATATTGACGGTGACCAACTTTAAACAGAAATTGATTAATTTTCACACACATTTATTAAAATAATAACAATCATAAACCTTACTTAACTTGATTCTGGATGCTATTTACAGTTGACAATCTGAAGTTCCTTTGGTCTTGGTACGTTAATCTTATTCTGACATATATCTTTGATACTTGACAAAGTGTCTATACATTTCTCTTTATGGCTATGTACAGGAATATGATAATCTTATTAGGCGCAGACTGAAACTTGACTACAGACTAATGCAGACTGACTAATCGGAGGTCTGTACACGCGTTATAATACCTCGAGCGTTCAGGTATCACTGCGCGAGTGTGATCCGCGAGGAGAAAAGGTTCTACGTTAGCAGCAATCTCATTGACTGCGTTACATATTAATACGCGGATCGGCGGAAGCAGAATTTGGTCCATCTCTAAGACAGCGCCATCTCGTAGTGCGGAGATGGACGAGCGCTGCGCCTGCGCTGTTAAACTTAGCGGGGCGCGCTCTAGTGGGCGAATATAAGAATACACACGGTGTGCCTCTTGTTTTGTAATGATCTCCCTTGTCGCGGCCTCCACGCTCTTCGGTAGTAGTGTCGCTACTGCTCATATCTATGCAGGCTCACGTGTTGTTTGCAGCGTGTGATCAGACTGATACCACATGCTCAACGTAAACTGTAAATATTATGGTTTTGGAAGAGTAAGGGGCAGAACGGAAAGGGAAGGGAAGGAATTAATGATGCAGCTACATCGGGACTGGTATGCGTAATCAGCACCGACGAGCGAAAATGTGTGCCGGACCAGAACTCGAACCTAGAATCTCCTAGTTACTAAGCAGTACTGAGACACACGGACACAGTGTTTATCGCATATTCGCGGACTATTTCGGTACGCTCCCCGGCTGATCCACGCTCCCACCTAGAGTCACCTATCCATATTCTCCTGCCGTGTCCTCCACGCTCATTAATTATAGGTTCTCACTGGAGGTCGAATGTAAATGTGCACCTGCACTGAACGTTGTTGCTTCATTACCCATCGAGGCGAATCAATTGTATACTGCGTGGTGTCTGTCTATTCGGACATGTCTGAAAGAACAGACACCACAAATGCATGTAATTTTGTAAGTAGGCTGTTTAGGTTTTTATATTGGTAACGCCACGTAGCGCTCTGTATGAAAATCACTGGCTGTGCTGTGAGCAGTCTGTGGCTGGTTGGCTTTGTTGTAATATTCGCCATTGTAGTGTTGGGCACTTGGATTTTAACAGCGCGTAGCGTTGCGCAGCTGGAGAGCCGCCAGCGGTGGTGGATGTGGGGAGAGAAAAGGCGGAGTTTTGAGAGCGGATTATCTGGACGTATGTCCATCAGAAACAGTACATTTGTAAGACTGAATATCATGAAATGCTATAAAAATAATGACTTTTGAACACTATTAAGGTAAATACATTGTTTGTTCCTTATGAAAATCTTTCATTTGCTAACTATGCCTATCAGTAGTTAGTGCCTTCAGTAGTTTGAATCTTTTATTTAGCTGGCAGTAGTGGCGCTCGCTGTATTGCAGTAGTTCGAGTAACGAAGATTTTTGTGAGGTAAATGATTTGTGAAAGGTATTGGTTAATGTTAGTCAGGGCCATTCTTTTGTAGGGATTATTAAAAGTCAAATTGCGTTGCGCAAAAAATATTGTGTGTCAGTTTAAGCACAGTCATTTATAATTTTTCTAAGGGGAGGTTTCAATTTGTGTAACTATAAATGTCATATAGCGTTGTTCTCTAAGATATCCCATGGGGTGCTTTCAGCCTCCTGTGGAAAGGGTATTCTTCCTCCACACACATTGGTCCTTTTCTAATTGGCATGTATAGTATAGTATTAACTTTTGTTGATTAAAGGGAGAGGTGGACACGGAGTGCTGTACATAGTTTACTCTTCTCGAATAGCACTAATAGAGCCGCTGAGCTTAACGTCTCCATTTGAAGGACGGATCGCCATCAACAGTATTTCATGCCTTCACTACATGCGATATTGCAGAGAGGTTTGAGATTTAATCTAAGACATTGGAGCAACGACAGGTAACTAGAAACTTTACGCCATCACCTCCGCTCCCTTTTCCCACCAAATAGCGGCAGTGAAAATTTCATCCACCATCGGGATTCAGACCTTCTTATCTATGAGTCTAGTGCCATCGAACAGGCGTGCGTTAGTGGCCTCGGCTACAGTGGCAGGTACATGAAGAATCATGAACTATTAGAACAGTAATTCATTTGTTCCTTATCAAAGGCCGGCCGCGGTGGCCAAGCGGTTCTAGGCGCTTCAGTCCGGCACCGCGCGACTGCTACAGTCGCAGGTTCAAATCCTGCCTCAGGCATGGATGTGTGTGATGTCCTTAGGTTAGTTAGGTTTAAGTAGTTCTAAGTTCTAGGGGACTGATGACCTCAGACGTTAAGTCCCATAGTGCTCAGAACCATTTGAACCTTATCAAAGAGCGGGGTACACACAAAGTTTTCTGGCAAACGCAAAAAAGAGGCTACACTTCAGACAGCTGAATAGTTCAAGAGGACTGACACATTTCCTTACAGGCCATGACCCATACGCCACCTACCGGGAATTAACTGTTAGAAGATCAACTTCGGAATGAGCTTTTGGCGAAGAAAGTTCGTCGGAGATCTCTGTTTGGGGATGTCAGCTGTATGCACGTATGGTTGAAGGTGGTCGGCGGAAATTAAATCGGCGTTGAACACCTGACATCATATTTCGCTTAACGTCGTATGTGAAGGTATTTAGTTTCCCCTAAAAATGTCTTAAGGAAAAACGTCCACAGATTTCTCTAACATTCATTGTCCTGGTAGTAAGCGGTTTAAAAACAAAGTCCACACAGTCTGGGCCAGAGGGGTGCACCGAGCCTGCGCGACTGTAGCCTTGACTATAGGGCGAGTCTGGACTCTCGATGCCCAGCCCGCCGGACCTTGCGATGCCGCGCCAGAAACGGGGTCCGCTCGGACGCCTGTGTGGCTCGGCTGCTCTTTAAGTCGCCCACTCACCAGGCATCACACTGTTGCGGGTGAGAAACGAAATATCTGTAGGCCGTTTTCAATTAGTTGTTTACTTCGCACAGTATTTACCGACACAGTACTTCGCCTGTGGTCTTGCATTAAGATAACTAATGGCTATAACATCAGCAACAAGATGCTTACTTACAAGGGGACACCACGACGTTGGGATAGCGAATTTTCTTCAGACTATGTACACCTAATGGCCATTAAAACAAGTAAGTGCACTACAAAAGCAATTCCGAGAAAATCACGAGAGAAGTTTCACGTATCTACTATGTAGTACACTATGTGATCAAAACTATCCGGACAGCCCCTGAAACATACGTTTTTCATATTAAGTGCATTTTTCTGCTACCTACTGCCAGGTACTCCATATCAGCGATCTCACTAGTCATTAGACATCGTGAGAAAGCAGAATGGGGCGCTCCGCGGAACTCACGTACTTCGAACGTGGTCTGGTGATTGGGTGTCACTTGTGTCACACGTCTGTACCAGAGATTTCCACACTCCTAAACATTCCTAGGCCCACTGTTTCCGATGTGATAGTGAAGTGGAAAC
Source organism: Schistocerca gregaria (assembly GCF_023897955.1). Lineage (NCBI taxonomy): Eukaryota > Metazoa > Arthropoda > Insecta > Orthoptera > Acrididae > Schistocerca > Schistocerca gregaria. Next base: position 127,830,814 of record NC_064931.1, on the reverse strand, counting down.
GTAAAGGGATATGTACAGTACAAAAGCGCAAAGGCCGAACTCGTCTGTTGACTGACAGAGAACGCCGACAATTGAAGAGGGTCGTAATGTGGAATAGGCAGACATCCATCCAGACCATCACGCAGGAATTCCAAACTACATCAGGATCCACTGCAAGTACTGTGATAGTTAAGCGGGAGCTGAGAAAACTTAGATTTCATGGTCGAGCGGCTGCTCATAAGCCACACATCACGCCGGTAAATGCCAAACAACGCCTCTTTTGGTGTAAGGAGCGTAAACATTGGACGACTGAACAGTGGAAAAGCGTTGTGTGGAGTGATGAATCACGGTACACATTGTCGCCATCCGATGGCACGGTGTAGGTATGGCGAATGATCGGTGAACGTCATCTGCAGCGTGTGTAGTGCCAGCAGTAAAATTCGAAGGCTGTGGTGTTATGGTGTGGTCATGTTTTTCATGGAGGGGCCTTGCACCGCTTATTGTTTTGCGTGTCACTATCAGAGCACAGCCCTACGTTGATGTATTAAGCACTTTCTTGCTTCCCACTGTTGAAGAGCAATTCGGGGATGGCGATTGCATCTTTCAACACGATCGAGCACCTGTTCGTAATGCACGGCCTGTAGCGGAGTGGTTACTCGACAATAACATCCCTGTAATGGACTGGCCTGCACAGAGTCCTGACCTGAATCGTATAAACACCTCTGGGATGTTTTGGAACGCCGACTTCGTGCCAGGCCTCACCGACCGACATCGATACCTCTCCTCAATGCAGCACTCCGTGAAGAATGGGCTGCCATTCCCCAATAAACCTTCCAGCATCTGACTGAACGTATGCCTGCAAGATTGTAAGCGGTCATCATGGCTCATCATCATCATCATCATCATCATCATCATTTAAGACTGATTATGCCTTTCATCGTTCAGTCTGGAGCATAGTCCCCCTTATAAAATTCCTCCATGATCCTCTATTCAGTGCTAACATTGGTGCCTCTTCTGATGTTAAACCTATTACTTCAAAATCATTCTTAACCGAATCCAGGTACCTTCTCCTTGGTCTGCCCCGACTCCTTCTACCCTCTATTGCTGAACCCATGAGTCTCTTGGGTAACCTTGCTTCTCCCATGCATGTAACATGACCCCACCATCTAAGCCTGTTCACCCTGACTGCTACATCTATAGAGTTCATTCCCAGTTTTTCTTTGATTTCCTCGTTATGGACACCCTCCTGCCATTGTTCCCATCTACTAGTACCTGCAATCACCCTAGCTACTTTCATATCCGTAACCTCAACCTTGTTGATAAGGTAACCTGAATCCATCCAGCTTTCGCTCCCATACAACAAAGTTGGTCGAAAGATTGAACGGTGCACAGATAACTTAGTCTTGGTACTGACTTCCTTCTTGCAGAAGAGAGTAGATCGTAGCTGAGCGCTCACTGCATTAGCTTTGGTACACCTCGCTTCCAGTTTTTTCACTATGTTACTTACCATCCTGTGAGAATATGCATCCGAAGTACTTGAAACCGTCCACCTGTTCTAACTTTGTTCCTCCTATTTGGCACTCAATCCGTTTATATATCTCTCCCACTGACATTACTTTCGTTTTGGAGATGCTAATCTTCATGCCATAGTCCTTACACTTCTGATGTAGCTTTGAAATATTACTTTGCAAACTTTCAATCATATCTGCCATCACAACTAAGTCATCCACATATGCAAGACTGCTTTTTTGTGTTCACACATCTTAATCTCGCCCAGCCAGTCTATTGTTTTCAACATATGATCCATATATAATATGAACAACAGTGGAGACAGGTTGCAGCCTTGTCTTACCCCTGAAACTACCATAAACCATGAACTCAAATTACCGTCAACTCTAACTACTGCCTGACTATCCATGTAAAGACCTTTAATTGCTTTCAAAAGTTTGCCTCCTATTACATAATCTCATAGAACAGACAATAACTTCCTCCTAGGAACCCGGTCATATGCCTTTTCTAGATCTATAAAGCATAGATACTATTCCCTCTTCCACTCATAACACTTCTCTATTATTTGCCGTAAGCTACAGATCTGGTCCTGACAACCTCTAAGAGGCCTAAACCCACACTGATTTTCATCCAGTTGCTCCTCAACTAATACTCGCACTTTCCTTTCAACAATACCTGAGAAGATTTTACCAACAACGCTGATTAAAGAGATACCCGTGTAGTTGTCACAATCTTTTCTGTTTCCATGTTTAAAGATTGGTGTGATTACTGCTTTTGTCCAGTCTGATGGAACCTGTCCCGACTCCCAGGGCATTTCAATTATCCTGTGTAGCCATTTAAGACCTGACATTCCACTGTATTTGAAGAATTCCGACTTAATTTCATCCACCCCAGCTGCTTTATTGCACTGCAATCTATTGACCATTTTCTCCACTTCCACAAATGTGATGCTATTTCCATAGCCTTTCCTATCCCATTCTACCTAGAAATCTGAAACATTACTGATCTTATTTTCACCTACATTGAGCAACTGTTCAAAATATTCCCTCCATCTGCCCAAGGCATCCACAGGATTCACCAGCAGTTTTCCTGACCTGTCCTAAATACTTGTCATTTCCTTCTTACCTCCCTTTCGAAGACTGCTAATTACACTCCAGAATGGTTTTCCAGCAGCTTGACCCATAGTCTTCAACTTGTTTCCAAAGTCTTCCCAAGATTTCTTCTTGGATGCTGCAATTATCTGTTTGGCTTTGTTTCTTTCTTCAACATAACTTTCTCTGTTTACCTGAGTTCTAGTATGTAGCCATTTTTGATACGCCTTCTTTTTCCTTTTACAGGCTGCCTTGACTGTGTCATTCCACCAAGCTGTTTGCTTCATCCTACTTTTACACACTACTGTTCCAAGACATTCTTTAGCCACTTATAGTACTGTGTCCCTGTACCATGTCCATTCCTTTTCCAATGACTGTAATTGACTACATTCAACTAACTGGTACCTTTCTGAGATCGCTGCTATGTACTTGTGCCTGATTTCCTTATCCTGAAGTTTCTCCACTCTTATCCTCCTACATATGGACCTGACCTCCTGCACTTTCGGCCTCACAATCCCAATTTCACTGCAGATTAAATAATGATCAGTGTCATCAAAGAATCCCCTGAATACACGTGTGTCCCTCACAGCCTTCCTGAGTTCCTGATCTGTTATTATATAGTTAATGACAGATCTGGTTCCCCTGCCTTCCCAAGTATACCGGTGAATGTTCTTATGTTTAAAAAAGGAGTTTGTGATTACTAAGCCCATACTGGCACAGAAATCCAAGAGTTGTTTCCCGTTCCTGTTGGCCTCCATATCCTCTCCAAATTTACCCAAAACCTTTTCATACCCTTCTGTTCGATTTCCCATTCTGGCGTTAAAATCACCCATGAGCAGAACACTGTCCTTGTCCTTTACTCTAACAACTACATCATTGAGTGCCTCATAAAAACTATCCATCTTATCTTGAACTGTCCCTTCGCAATGTTAATATACTGACACAATCCTAATTTTCTTGCTAGACACTGTCAAATCTACCCACATCAGTCGTTCGTTTACATACCTTATTGCAACTACTCTGGGTTCCATTTCTTTCCTGATGTAAAGCCCTACACCCCATTGTGCTATTCCTGCTTTGACTCCTGACAGGTAGACCTTGTATTCTCCCACTTCTCTTCTTTCTCACCCCTTACCCGAATGTCACTAACAGCTAAAACGTCCAGCCCCATCTTACTTGCAGCCTCTGCCAGCTCTACCTTCTTCAAAGAGTAGCCCCCATTGATATTAATAGCTCCCCGTCTCATTACCATTTGTTTGCCAAGTCGTATCTTAGGAGTCCCTGGTTTGTCAGTTACAGGTGGGACTCCATCACCTCCAAAGGTCCGAGCCATTTGGCTCTGATTGTTGCCAGCATCATATTTAAAGAACCAGGGAAGCAGGTTGCTAGCCTTACTTTCCCCGAGTCCCATTGGGTTTTACCCCTAACGGTTGAGGATCTAACCGGTGGATTTGGTAGTCTTTGCCGTGTGAGCACAAAGGTGACCACGACTCAGAATCTCAGAATATGTTCGAGATGCCCAGCCTTCTTCCAAACTAACTGGTATCCCGACTGTCGGGACCACTTACTTGGCCACTCATACGTTGCCCGTGGTTCATGAACTAGGACATGACTACAGGAACCCACACCATGGCTCAGGGTGGGCCAAAACCACATTGCATTACAGCATTAGCGATGGAGGCGGCCAGAACTTGTAAGTCATTTAAAGCCAGGTGTCCGGATACTTTCGATCACATGGTGTATTTGTGCTTAAGTGTTGGCTTTTAGAGTTCATGGTGGTCAAGTGATTAGCGTTCGAGCTTCACAAGCCGAACACGTATGAGGCGACAGTTCTTCTCGTGCTAAAACCTTAATGTTTATAGTACAGGTGTAAATTTTGTGATATTCAAAAAAATTGCACCTACACTATTCCTTCTTGCTACATTAGCAACGTCTCATCGCTACTCAAGTTAATTGCCAGATGCTGCCTGCCTGTGTCTGCTGCTAGAAGCGTGCAAAGTAGTTACTTTTTACTTGTACCTTACCAAGTTGTATGTATAAGATATTTCGCAAATCAAGACAGGCATACATTTTCAGGAAAACTCTGTGCATTTCTTCACGCACTTGCCCATAGTTAAAATATGTTTGTTCTAATAATTAAATTTAATTGAAAATAGTAAGTAGCCCAACAAATATCATTAAATTCACTTAAACTTAATGCCATATAGATTAAATAATGACCAGTGATGAAAAAAGTATAGATTAAAATTTAAGTTTCCTTAGGAGTCGAACTGTCGCCTCATACACGTTCTTTTCACTTAGCTGGAACGCTAACAATTTTTTTTTAATCTCATTTTGTTCGTTGTGGACGTCCCATCATACCCGTTCAAGTTCATCGTTGACCCATTTACTTAGTTTTTTTTTTATTATTACTGAGAGTAGGTAAACCTCTGACCGAGCACGTTGGTTTACCGTGCCAGCAATCACTAGATCACCAAGCACTCTAACACCACTACTTACGCTCAAATATATCCGTTACATAAGAGACCTGTAAAATTTCTGTTGCGATTTTCTCGGGATTACCACAGTAGTGCACCTTACTACTGGCACGTTATGTTGTTTTACTCGTCTACTAAAGGTGTACAAAGTTTGAAGTAAATCTGTGATCCCAACGTCGTGGCCTCCCCTTGCTAAATCTCCACCGTTGCTTTAATTATTAAACGAAATTACTGTTAGATGCAGGTGAGAAACTTTTGTACCTTACGACACAATGAAAATAGTTAATTTTATTAATGATCATTTTGATAATTAGAGAATTTTTGTAATACTAAGCTACGTATTTAATAGTTTTTATTGACTAACACGGATGTAAGAGGGTTATACAAGGGTTGATACTTTAGTGGTAAATATTTATTTACAGCTCGTATAAAATAGATACGTGTTTCAAAGTTTTACTGACCTTCAGAGTAGTCACCAGCATTGTGTATAACCCGTTGCTAGCGATGTGGAAGTCGTAGGGTACTCTTAGCAGTGCCAGTTGTGTTGACATTGCCCGTGCGTGACCGTTACTGTGTCTTGATCAGGTTGAAATTCGTGTCAGTTGTGAGCGATAATTTAGGCGTGACGGTCGTATATCTGTTTGCTGGTCCACCCGACAGTACCGTGACTAATTCACTTTTGAAATGGAAGCTGAAACCTAGAGTGGTCATATTTCATGTAGTGACCAGCTGTCCTTCAACAAAATCGAATCGGCCGGCCGCTGTGCCCGAACAGTTCTAGGCGCTTCAGTCTGGAACCGCGCGACCGCTACGGCCGCAGGTTCGAATCCTGCCTCGGGCCTGGATGTGTGTGATGTCCCTAGGTAGGTTAGGTTTAATTAGTTCTAAGTCTAGGGGACTGATGACCTCAGATGTTAAGTCGCATAGTGCTCAGAGCCATTTGAACCATTTAAATATCGAATTCCAACATGAAAAGAACCCAACGAAAATTTACAAAGCTTTGAGAAAAATGTGTGGGAATAGAGTAGTGGATCGTAGCACGTTCTCAGTGTGGTCTGCTCGTTCCCGCGAAGGTCGGGTAGGTGCTGAGGACAACCCAAGAAATGGAAAGTCATCAACTGCAACACACTACACCTCTCAGGATTGTCGAAAAACATGTGACGAAATCGCATTTGAGGCCTGAATGCAGGTGACTTCGGTTTACAGAATTATAACTGAAAAGTTAAAGATGAGAAATGCTACTTCGAGATAGGTTCTCCGTGGTCCGAGCGAAGAGCAGAAAGCAGGTCGCAAAAGAACGTTTTAAGAATTGCTGCAAGGTTGTCGAACAGGAGAACAGTTTCTGAAACGGATTGTTGCACTTGATGAAACCTGTACACGAGATTTTGAGCCAGTACTGAAGTCTCAGTCGTCTCAGTGGAAAGGTTCTCTCTCTCCACGCCCGAAAAGATTCCGTCGCCAATAATCAAAGGTGAAACGAATGATGGTCTTTGCGTGTAACGCGAATGGAGTCACAGTTGCAAACAGAGTGCCCTAACGGACATCTGTAACAGACACGTACTACAAGTTGATTCAGCAAAAAGTTCCGCGCCTGAAAATTCATGGTTCTTTGGTTCAAATGGCTCTGAGCACTATGGGACTCAACTGCTGTGGTCATCAGCCCCTTAGAACTTAGAACTACTTAAACCTAACTAACCTAAGGACATCACACACATCCATGCCCGAGACAGGATTCGAACCTGTGACCGTAGCGGTCGCGCGGTTCCAGACTGTAGCGCCTAGAACTGCTTGGCCACTCCGGCCGGCGAAAATTCATGAATGAATGCCTCACATGCCTGCAGCTGGGTCCTCATTATGCACGATAATGCAAGACCGCATATACATCTACAAGTGAAAGAAACCCTCGAAAAATAAGAATGGGAAATACTTCCTCACACTCTATACAGTCCTGATTTGACCCCACCAGACTTTGATTTGTTTCCCAAATACAAGGAATTTCTCTGTGGAATACGTTTTGATAGAACCCATGAAGCTTCTAGTGAGGTGACCCGAGTAATCAGACACCTGAACAATAAAAGTGCCCTATCCAGAGTTCAGAATTTGCCAAAACGTCGGGAAGCTGCCATAAGCAAGAATGGAGATTACACTGAACGTCCCTAAAGGTATTTTGTAAAATAAATTATTTTCTTCAGTTGAATCTTACAGTCGGCAGACATTTTAAATGAGCCTCGTACTTACGAGGGACTTGTCTTCGAAGACATTTTTAAAGCATGTGGTCGGTAATGAATTTGAGTTCTGGAAGTGCTCTCTGCCTTGTATGGCACATCGTTTCCTCCTGTTTTCGCAGATGAAGGTTTCATTCTTGCGCTTTATGAAGATGGATACTGCATCAGCGCCATTTCCCGTGCCCTAAGATACAGTAAATCTGTGGCTCATCTCTGGGTGAAGAGGTTGGCGGATGAAGATCACGGCGACTGTCGCCACTCTAGACGTTCACGCACTACTACTGAGTATCAAGACATTAGTGTTCTCCACTGTAGAGATGAAGATCATCTCAGGATCAGTGTTGTGTCTAGGAATCCTGCATACTCGGTTCGGTAGACAAACAAATAAACAACTAATATTAATGAGTTTTATTACAACTAGAAAAAGACGGATACTTAACTTTTGATTACACACATGTGTCGTAAGCAAAGGGCGACATATAAAAGAATCAGTCTTCTTCAGAATAGACAAACATAAACCTGTGCTACGTAGAGAGTATTAATGATAGTCTACAATGCGACGGCTAATGAAGTGGCTAACGTTGAAGCTGCTATCCATCAGTCGGGCGCAGCGCTTATGTCCTCTTCACATAGGGTGCCGGCGCTGACTTTACATTCCTCCTCCTCCCCCCCCCCCCCAAAGGGACAGACCGTCGTCGTATATGGAGGGGGACGGGGGGACGGGCAGGGGGGGGGGGGAGACAGGAGCGTGGACGGTCTGATGGACCGGAAGCTGTTGCTGAATGGGACGTCAGACTTCTGCTCGTGCTCTGCCATCCGGCCTTCGCTCTGGTAGAAACATCCCCTGGGGAGCGCCCAGAAGGATACACGTCCACCTCCTGAGGCCCATACCTAGATATAGAAGGTGTCGGCTGCTGCGGCGTGGGCGGGTCCAGCTCCATCGGTAGGACGCGAAGGCTCCGTCTCCAGGGGTCCTCTCACGGTGTCGTGATGACCCTCTGGCGACTCCTGTGGCTGCGATGTCCACGGGATGGATCACCGTGCACATGACAGTGGGAAATTTCATTGTGATCTCAGCGTTGCAATCTGTCTGGGAGGTCGGTCGGTGTGGTCGAGCTCTTCTAGGCGCTTCAGTCCGGAACCGCGCGACCACTACGGGCGCAGGTTCGAATCCTGCCTCGGGCATGGATGCGTGTGATGTCCTTAGGTTAGTTAGGTTTAATTAGTCCTAAGTTCTAGGGGACTGATGACCTCAGATGTTAAGTCCCATAGTGCTCAGAGCCATTTGAACCATTTTTTTTAATCTGTCTGGGCCTGAAATGAGATACATGCATGCGCCGCTAAAAACCCTGAAAAACACAATATCACGTGGCGCGAAGCGATATTGCGGCCTTCCTTTGACGCCGTATGCTGAGGACGGTGGAGCAAGTAGAGCAGCGTCCGATGGCGGCGGCCGTGAGGCAATTCCGCCGTCGATGGTCCATCTCGTGGATGCGAGCGATAGTAGGCGAGAAACAGTTGCAATGCTTCATCCCTGGTGTGCGCAGTGCGAAGTTCGGCCATCTGCTGCTTGGAGGTTCTGACAAAACGTTCCGCTTCGACGTTTGACTGTGGATGGGACGGTGTACTAGATAGATGCTGTATGCTATTGCGCTCATAGAATGTTGCAAATTCATTTGACGTGAACTGAGGACCGTTGACCGACACTATGACTTCAGGCAAACTTTGGAGGCAAAAAATAGAGGGCAACACATGAATTGTGCGACGTGACGTCCAGTTCATTGGCACAGCAAAAGGAACCTTGCTATGAGAGTCTACCAAAATCAACCAACGAAAGTTCCAGAAAGGTCCCGCAAAATCTTTGTGCACACGTTTCCGTGGTGAGTGCAACTTAGGACCAAGCAGAGAACTTTTGTGGCGGAGCGGATTGATTTTCCGCACATGTGTGACACTATGCCGTCACCTATTCTATTTGGGTGTCCATACACTGCCAAGTACAGTGTCAACGCGCTAACAGTTTCATACGAACAATCCCCCGGTGTTCTTGGTGAAGTAACTGCGAAACTTCTTTTTACAAAGCTTTGGGATCAACACATGTGACCGCCCACTGTCATTTTGAACAAGAATCACCCATTGCTGTTTAGCGAGGCTATGCCGACGTACTAAGTATCGGCGCGGTACAGAGTTCTTTATGCTATGTAACTAGCGAGGCCAAGCTCTGCGAATGTATTTTAGCAAAATGTTCCAATATGAATCATCTTCCGTGGAGTGTGCAATTTTCCTATAGTTAAAAGGAAAAGATTGAAGCAATTCACAATCGTGAGCATCGACGTGACAACAAGATGCAGCGGAAGCGTCAAAATCGGTATCAGGGCCAATCGGAAGAAGTCAAAGTGGGTCCGCATTACCATGTTGAGTTGTCGGACAATACCCAATCTCTTACTAGTATTGAGACAGCAACAAAGCCCGTCTTTGCTATTTTTGCAAAGTTCGTATAGCAACTGGCTTCATCGTATGAAACAAGGACTGCAATGGCTTGCGATCCGTTACTAAGTAGAATTTTCTGCCCTACAAACAGTGGTCGAATTTGGTGATACCATACACAATAGCCAATGCCTCCTTCTCCATTTGTGAAGCTTTGGACAACGCTTCTGATGCGAAGGCAATAGGTCTGTCTTCATCACCAATTCTGTGTTACCTCCACAGCATTTATCGCTTGTAGCTGAGACATCTGATAAGAGGGTGGGAGAGGTGTGTTGCTCATTCTGGAATAGTCAAATGCAGTAAACAGACGATGCACGCAATAAAAATAAGCACACAAACAAATAAAATTTCTGCAACGCACACCTGAATGTAAATGTCGTATGACTTGGATCTCCCGTCGGGTAGATAGTTAGTAGACACAACTTCGGCGACTTGCGCTTCGATGGGGATGAAATTATGATGATTAGAACAACACAACACCCATTTCCTGAGCGGGGAAAATCTTCGACCCCACTGGCCTTTAGGATTGACATTCTGTCGCGCTGACCATTCAGCTATCTGGGGCAACGCCCATCTGAAAACACGGAATAGAATACTATAAGAGACACTGTTAAAACATCTAAACACACCCCTGCAAAGAAAAGACAAGGTAGAATTTAGGAGCCAGCAAAACATAAAAGCCCACGACAAAACAAAACAGAGACAATACGCGGCAGCTGGTGGCTCCTATATCGTCGGCACCATGTTATTCGGACATCTTCGTAGCCATGTTGTTGTGTCTTGGAATCCTTCATACTCGGTTCGCTAGACAAACAAACAACTCGTATTAATGAGTTTTATTACAACTAAACAAATACAGATACTTAACTTTTCATTACACAGATGTGTCGCAAGCAAAGGGCGACATACAAAATAATCAGTCTCCTTCAGAGCTGCGCGGGATTAGCCGAGCGGTCTTGTGCGATGTAGTCATGGACTGTGCGGCTGATCCCGGAGGAGGTTCGAGTCCTCCCTCGGGCATGGGTGTGTGTGTTTGTCCTTAGGATAATTTAGGTTAAGTAGTGTGTAAGCTTAGGGACTGATGACCTTAGCAGTTAAGTCCCATAAGGTTTCACACACATTTGAACATTTAGTCTTCTTCAGAATAGACAAACATAAATCTGTGCTACATAGAAAGTACTAATGATAGTTTACGATGCGACGGCTAACGAAGTGTCTAACGTTGAAACTGCTATCGAAGCGGGCTCCAGCAGTCGGGAGCGGCGCTTATGTCCTCTTCACGTATTAGCCGCTGCTGTCGCTTTGTCATCCTGGAGCAGATTGGTCAGCGTGCGATTGGCTGACCTCTTCTCACAGCTGTCTCTTGTCTGTCGTTCCCGACTGACGTGCCGGCGTTGACTTTACGACTTTACGCCGTAATAACCAGCACAGAAACTGGGAACATATTTCATCCATGCGTCAGCAGGTCGGATTTAAGTTGTCGTCCCAACGCTAAAGGGAGAGATTGTCGAAAATCGGCTGTTAAGGAAATGTTGAAAGAGCAACATCAGGCTGCCGGATTAAACTTCACACTGACTTTAAGAAGGAAGCCGTTTTCATACTGGGACCTAGTTGTATTTACGGACGAGAAGGTATTGTCTACTGTAGCAAATCGTTAGGTCTACGTACTTCGTCCAGCTGGAGTGAGATTCGACAGCAGAGACAAAGATGTGGGCCAACTTCTGTCGCAGTATGTGGATGGATATAAGAAAATGGTTGCGTTTTGTGGGAACTCTATAGACCGATTTCTAGTGATTACTGCTGCAAAATACAGGAGAACATAATGCTTCCTTCTGTTCGTCACAGCCGGCCGTGGTGGCCGTGCGGTTCTAGGCGCTCCAGTCCGGAGCCGCGCTGCTGCTACGGTCGCAGGTTCGAATCCTGCCTCGGGCATGGGTGTGTGTGTGATGTCCTTAGGTTAGTTAGGTTTAAGTAGTTCTAAGTTCTAGGGGACTGATGACCACAGCAGTTGAGTCCCATAGTGCTCAGAGCCATTTGAACCACTTTTTTGTTCGTCACAAATTTTCGGGAGCAGGATAATCTTCCAACACACAGCGAACTGTGTAAAACACAGGTTTCAAATGAACGGAAATGTTGAGCTGTTGGACTGGCTTCCCAAAAGTTCAACCTCACTCTTACAGAGCACGTATGGGCAGAGATGGAGAATACTATTAGGAGTACAAAACTTGTACCAGCAGCCAAAGCAGCACTCTCCACTGCTGTTCATGATACGGGAGAAGAGATGTTGCAGAATAATAGATCATCCGGAACTTGTTGTCTCTGTTCCCTGGCGGCTAGATGCTGTTGTAGAAGACGATGGAAAATGTGGACGCCGTACTGAATCTGTTGTGTTACTAGGGAGAAAACTTTCTCAAGACAAATGAATGTTCTGTCTGAACTTCATTTTCGTTTCTGGAAAATTTGCGTTACTACCAAGAAAAGTAAATTTATTTTTTATTAAACTCTTTTTTTAAATAAATGTGAAATGGAATTAATCACAAATGTTTGTGCAAAAATGCCTAAGATATTTATTTTAATGCGAGATATAAAATATACGTATAGATCTATCACTGTGTTTCAGTTTTTTCAATCGTTCGCTCTATTATGGATTTTAAAACATTTTACAACTGTCGATCAAGAAGAACAAGACCAACAAGAAAATCATTTTGTTTCATACGGTGCATAACTTCAGTGCTGTTGAAGGCTTCAAAGAGAAGCCATGTAGTTTTTTAAGTCACGAAAAAGGCTTTAGATTCATTTGGGTTACGTTTATTTATACGCAGGCAGGACGTCAGTACTGACTAAAGCCGAAAAGAGATATCCTTTACTTTTCAAATGCCAAGTAGAAAGCACAATACATAATGAAAAAAGTGATGAAAAGCCTCAGGTGTAGACGCAAAGTAGAGCCTTAGAGTCCACTTCTTACTAGGTCACGTAATTATGAATAATTTAAACGCTACAATTGTCGTTGTCATTCTAAATTAATGACCTTTACAACGAATTAATTGTATAGCAGTTACAGTATTCGAAACCACTGCCACCACAAAAGAAATTTGCCGACTTCATCACTACACCATTTCACCAGTTGTGTAGACTGTTATTACCGTAATGTATGATACCATGCGTGCGGTCACACCATAGCTGAAAGCCGGCCGGAGTGGCCGTGCGGTTCTGGGCGCTACAGTCTGGAGCCGAGCGACCGCTACGGTCGCAGGTTCGAATCCTGCCTCGAGCGTGGATGTGCGTGTTGTCCTTAGGTTAGTTAGGTTTAATTAGTTCTAAGTTCTAAGCGACTGATGACCTCCGAAGTTAAGTCGCATAGTGCTCAGAGCCATTTGAACCATTTGAGCCATTGCTGAAAAACACCGAATAACGGAAGACACATAAACTGAATCACCACATAAAACTAAATTCCAGTTCTAAAGTATGACGCTTCGAGATCATTCAGAATAACAAAGTCTTTGACAAAACACGAGGTCACCTCCAGCTTCCACAGCAGCTAAGACAGAACCGATTCGTTAGGCGGCAATAAACATGATGAATCTCTCAACTTCATGTCTGGCAGTCTGCACAATCTGGCCAGTGGCCACAGCGTTGGTAGAAGAAATGTTGTCTACTAGAGCCATCTAGGCCGCGTCTGCTAGTGGTCTGGATGGTAAATGGCGCTGAGAAGGGTTTTGATGTCTAATCGTTGTACTGCATTCCGAATGCACGCTGATCATCCAGAACATTATGACCACGGACCTAATATCAATATAAACCCGTCCAGGGAATAGCGACGTCGCCTGCCGAGGAATGACTGCTGGCCAGACACACGCACGGCGCATGAGGTACCAGTGAGCGTGCAGTATGGGGTAGGCGCATGATCTGAGTCTGAGCGATGGGACATTGTGATGGCGCGGACCCGGAGGCTCGGCACGAGCATCTCGGGAATTGCATGACTTACCGGGTGTTCGAGAAATGCTGTGGTGAGTGTCTTCAGCACGTGGAGAAAACAAGGTATAACTACGTCCCGACGTCATAAAGATGTCGGACGTAGTAGGCTGGGCAGACTAGTAAACTGGACTGACGGCTAACCGTGGCAAAACTAACATCAGCCTTTAATGGTGGACAGAGTACAAGTGTGTCTGAACACACAGTTCAAAATGGTTCAAATGGCTCTGAGCACTATGGGACTTAACTTCTGAGGTCATCAGTCCCCTAGAACTTAGAACTACTTAAATCTAACTAACCTAAGGACATCACACACACCCATGCCCGAGGGAACACACAGCGCAACGATCACTCCCAATGACGGGCCTTTGCAGCCGACGACTCATGCATGTACCAATGTTAACACTACGACATTGGAAACTACGACTGAAATGGGTACGTGACCAGCGGCACTGGACGTTGGCGCGGTGGCAGAGCGTTGCATCGTCTGATCAATCCCGACACTTTATTGATTCTGGCGATAGGAAGACGAGAATCCCACGTCTTCCCGGAGAACAGCTCCTTTACCCTCTGTAGTAAGGCGGCAATCTGACGACGGCTCCATTATGCTCTGGGGATATTCACGTGTCATCCATGGGTCCAGTGGAGCTCGTGTATGGCACCATGACGGCCAAGGAGTGTCGTACACTGGTTGCAAACCATGTGTATCCCTTCCTGACGATCATTGTTTCCAGTAGCAGTGGAATTTTACAGCAAGATAATGCACCATGGCACAATGCCGGGGCTGTGAAGGAGTGGTTCCGGGAACACAGTGGGGAATTAACTCGCCAGATCTGAACCCGATCGAACACATCTGAGATGAGATTGAAAGCGGCGCCAGTGCTCATCGCCCCCTCCCAGGAATTTACAGGAATCAGGTGACTAGTATGTGCAGATGTGGTGCTAACTCCCTCCAGCGACCTACCGTGGCCCCATTGCTTCCACGTCACGACGCGTCGCCGCTGTTCTCCGTGCCAAAGGTGGACATATCGGCTGTTAGGTAAATGGTCAGAATGTTCCGGCTGGTCAGTGTATACTAAAATTATATGTCTAACAAAGGCAGATTCATAATTTCATCTTTTGTCACGTCACTTAGACAGTATAATGCAAAAATATTTTCGTGATACAGTTCTAGGTTGGTTGTCTGTGCTTGTGAACGGTTTCGTGCTTCAGCGTCGGCTCACAAAACAGAAAGCGCTGGAACTGGCTGTGGCCACAGGCGCCCTATCTATCTTTGTGTTCCGTGAGTGTCGCAGCGACTGCTTCAGATCTGTTGTGTACGCTACTGCTCGTGTTTTGGCTAGTATAACACTATTGATAGTTAATGTGTGAGTTTCCATGGAGAAAGATTATGATACACCGAGTGAAATCGGCTCAGTCTGTCTTCGACGGAAACGCAGAAAGGCCATCTGATTTTGCATTCCATGAGCGGAATTTGAGGAACATAAGCTGACTGAAAGTTACGTAATATGTATTCTCCTACAGTTTTTCAGAACTATTTGTTTCAGGGGTGTAGGGTGTGGGTGGATGTGAGAACTTTATAACAGCCAACACAAGCGTCAAAAAATTCCGACACAGGGATGGCAAAGCTACTCACGTGGAATTTGCTCATGCTGCAAATGACATGAGAACCTTTGAAGCATATAATCTAACATCATAATTAAAAAGCATCAGAAAATGCAATTGGATTGCGTCTCTATCTCATGACGAAAGTTTGTTCTAATGAAAGAGAAAGGTAAAAAATTCAAATGGTTTAAATGGCTCTGAGCACTATGCGACTTAACATCTGAGGTCATCAGTCCCCTAGAACTTAGAACTACTTAAACCTAATTAACCTAAGGACATCACACACATCCATGCCCATGCCCGTAGCGGTCGCGCGGTTCCAAACTGAAGCTCCTAGAACCGCTCGGCCACAGCGGCTGGCGAGAAAGGTAAACTGTTTGTTTTAGTCAGATTTGTAAAATGCTTTATTTGATCACAACCGTTTTCGGTTCCTAGAGACCATATTCTCATCTGTACTAGTTTGTCATTCAAATGGTTGCCATAATATTAAAATAGGAAAGAGCAATATATCTGCCCTTACACGGAGAAAGTAACTCCGAAACCAACTTTCCCAAACGTCAAGAAGCAATAACATACCGCGCACTTTTGATACATTTGGTCTGTGTCATATACGGGTAGTATTTCAGGACTCTAGCCGTAGTGTGAAAACATGGTAGTAGAGGCAACAGTATAAGGAAAATCAGTGGACATTATATTCGATATCACATAGTAATCAAAGAGTATTCACAAGAGAAATATATCTATTCTGATGCACATATAAAACTGAAGCTATGAACGAGGTAGATGATTCCCTAAATAACGAACAAACGCAAATGAAGTGTCATTAATGAGACGCTCGAGCCTTTTCAGAGCTTGTCATCTGTTTAATTCTGTATTTCCAAAACACACATCTGGTTAATCATACAAACTATCTAATGGAGGCTGTAAGCTGGTTTAAGACTCAGAACTTCTCTCTCTGTTCCTGAATTTCGTTCTGGCAGGTCGAATAACGAAAACTGGGAAAGAAAATTATTGATCGCAATATTTTTCCAGGGAGATTCGAACCGCCATCTAAACCAGCGAGAGCATTACTCAGTGAGCGCCGGACTGCTATGCCAACAAGGATGCTACTACAGCAACCCTTCTCCTGTTACTACCATGGTTCTTAACATAGATGGCCCGGAACTACAAAGAAGAGAACAGTCGTAACTTACGCGCCGACATCCATCCTACGCTCAAACAAAAAATTTACATACGCATTGTCACGTCTTTAATGGAAATCATTTGGAATATTTCATCGAGATAACAAGAAAGTATCAAATGAATGTATACAGGTAGTTCAATGCACACCCAAGGGTAAGCGGAAGACCATACCGTTACTAAAACGCTCGAGTGGCTCCAAAAGCCCCGCTTACTGGAGAGCAGGCGTAGGCCTCACGTAAATTAATTTGATGGATGGTCACACACAGAGTAAGTGCAAAGTAGCTGCACGAGCTTCCCACTGAGATTTATTCCCATTTATGTAACAAGGCTAAATTGCAGACAGGAATAACGTTCTCGACCACTATGGCAACCTACATCGCAAATTAAGAACATGAGAGTTTTTTTTAGGTAGGCCTCGTCTACAACAGTGGTTACAATTGTTTTCTTCAGTCTTCAGCGTGCTACAAAGTTATATGGTCATTCAATAGCCACCTTTCGAATCATGAACTATTTATTCTCAGCTGTTATACCTAAAAGTGGTCGTTAAATCTATCTGAATATTCCTATGGGATTAATCGAGGTGTAATTACTAGGATGGTATGTAAAGAAGTGCTCAACAGAGAAGATAATGTTAAATTGTCTAGGTGTTGCCTACATACTGAATGAGTTGCGAACTAACCCCACTGCTGTATGCAACAATAAATTTCGCCATCTATCGTGTACCCTGGTTGCCGTAACTCTACATAGACACGCGCAAGGCTCTTCATTCTTGTATTGGTGAGTCTCAACTCTTTTTAGGTGCATGTTAACCGCTACAGTAGTCATTAGTTAAATAAATAAATGATCGTTCTATGCGTGATCGACGCCATACACCCAGTGAAGAGATGAAAGTCTGTTGGACGAGATATGTGCCATTTACTGTGTTTAGAGACAAATTCCTGCTAGTACCAGAATCGTGGGAAGTATACCGAAAGGCAATTTACTTTTACCCTCGGAGAACTGCTTTAAGCTGCGTTCACTTGATAGCCTATCGGAAGATCGACGGCACGTATTTTGCAGGAACGTGTATTGGTTATGACTATACAAGACTCATCTCTCCTGTCTTTCGACCCAAGACAGTTTTTCTGTGTACAGGACCTCTGAGAGAATAAAGGGCATCGTCAGTGGGGAAGTTTATCACTATATGTTTGAGTCCATAATGAAGCTAAGTGTTGAGAAGCTGCACTCCGCAAAGTGACACACTCTGGCCAGTCGATCTCTGCATAATTGTTCGACATCTGTTCTTGTTTCCTTGTTCTTGTTGTTGCCATGGTCCGAACAGTAGTTTGACATAGCTCTCCACGCTAGTATATCCTTTGCAAGCCTCTTTATCTATGCATAACTACCGCAGCCAACACTATCTGATCAAACGTATCCGTACAAGCCCAAAATCTAACGTTTTTCATATTAAAAAAGTGCATTGTGCTGCCACCTACTGCTAGGTACTCCGTATCAGCGACCTCAGTAATCATTAGACATCGTGAGAGAGCAGAATGGGGCGCTCCGCGGATCCCACGGACTTCGAACGTGGTCAGATTATTGGGTGTCACTTGTGTCGTACGTTCGTACGCGAGATTTCTGCACTCCTAAACATCCCTAGGTCCACTGTTTCCTATGTGATAGTCAAGTAGGAACGTGAAGGGACACATACAGCACAAAAGCGTACAGGTCGACCTCGTCTGTTGACTGATAGTGACCGCCGACAGTTAAAGAGGGTCGTAATGTGTAATAGGCAGACATCCATCCAGACCATCACACAGGAATTCCAAACTGCACCAAGATTTACTGCAAATACTACACTCCTGGAAATTGAAATAAGAACACCGTGAATTCATTTTCCCAGGGAGGGGAAACTTTATTGACACATTCCTGGGGTCAGATACATCACATGATCACACTGACAGAACAACAGGCACATAGACACAGGCAACAGAGCATGCACAATGTCGGCACTAGTACAGTGTATATCCACCTTTCGCAGCAATGCAGGCTGCTATTCTCCCATGGAGACGATCGTAGAGATGCTGGATGTAGTCCTGTGGAACGGCTTGCCATGTCATTTCCACCTGGCGCCTCAGTTGGACCAGCGTTAGTGCTGGACGTGCACACCGCGTGAGACGACGCTTCATCCAGTCCCAAACATGCTCAATGGGGGACAGATCCGGAGATCTTGCTGGCCAGGGTAGTTGACTTACACCTTCTAGAGCACGTTGGGTGGCACGGGATACATGCGGACGTGCATTGTTCTGTTGGAACAGCAAGTTCCCTTGCCGGTCTAGGAATGGTAGAACGATGGGTTCGATGACGGTTTGGATGTACCGTGCACTATTCAGTGTCCCCTCGACGATCACCAGAGGTGTACGGCCAGTGTAGGAGATCGCTCCCCACACCATGATGCCGGGTGTTGGCCCTGTGTGCCTCGGTCGTATGCAGTCCTGATTGTGGCGCTCACCTGCACGGCGCCAAACACGTATACGACAATCATTGGCACCAAGGCAGAAGCGACTCTCATCGCTGAAGACGACACATCTCCATTCGCCCCTCCATTCACGCCTGTCGCGACACCACTGGAGGCGGGCTGCACCATGTTGGGGCGTGAGCGGAAGACGGCCTAACGGTGTGCGGGACCGTAGCCCAGCTTCATGGAGACGGTTGCGAATGGTCCTCGCCGATACCCCAGGAGCAACAGTGTCCCTAATTTGCTGGGAAGTGGCGGTGCGGTCCCCTACGGCACTGCGTAGGATCCTACGGTCTTGGCGTGCATCCGTGCGTCGCTGCGGTCCGGTCCCAGGTCGACGGGCACGTACACCTTCCGCCGACCACTGGCGGCAACATCGATGTACTGTGGAGACCTCACGCCCCACGTTTGAGCAATTCGGCGGTACGTCCACCCGGCCTCCCGCATGCCCACTATACGCCCTCGCTCAAAGTCCGTCAACTGTACATACGGTTCACGTCCACGCTGTCGCGACATGCTATCAGTGTTAAAGACTGCGATGGAGCTCCGTATGCCACGGCAAACTGGCTGACACTGACGGCGGCGGTGCACAAATGTTGCGCAGCTAGCGCCATTCGACGGCCAACACCGCGGTTCCTGGTGTGTCCGCTGTGCCATGCGTGTGATCATTGCTTGTACAGCCCTCTCGCAGTGTCCGGAGCAAGTATGGTGGGTCTGACACACCGGTGTCAATGTGTTCTTTTTTCCATTTCCAGGAGTGTATTTCAGTTAGGCAGGAGGTGAGAAAACTTGGATTTCATGGTCGAGCGGCTGCTCATAAGCCACACATCACGCCGGTAATTGCCAAACGATGCCTCGCTTGGTGTAAGGAGCGTAAACATTGGACGAATGAACAGTGGAAAAAACGTTGTGTGGAGTGACGAACCACAGTACACAATGTGGCGATCCGATGTCAGGGTGCGGGCGTGTAGCGCCAACAGTAAAATTCGAAGGCGGTGGTGTTATGGTATATTCGTGTTTGCAATGGAGGGGTCTTGCACCTCTTGTTGTTTTGCATGGCAATATCACAGCACATGCCTACATTGATGTTTAAAGCACCTTCTTGCTTCCCACTGTTGAAGATCAATTCGGGGATGGCGATTGCATCTTTCAACACTATCGAGCACCTGTTCACAATGCACGGCCTGTGGCAACGACAATAACATCCCTGTAATGGAGTGGTTTGCACAGTCCTGACCTGAATCCTGTAGAACACCTGTGGGATATTTTGGAACGCTGACTTCGTGCCAGGCCTCACCGACCGATATCGATACCTCTCTCCTCAGTGCAGCACTCCATGAAGAATGGGCTGCCATTCCCCAAGAAACTTTCCAGCACCTGACTGAACCTATGCCTGCGAGAGTGGAAGCTGTCATCAAGGCTAAGGGTGGGCCAACACCATATAGAATTCCAGCATTATTGATGGACGGCGCCACTA
Source organism: Schistocerca gregaria (assembly GCF_023897955.1). Taxonomy (NCBI): domain Eukaryota; kingdom Metazoa; phylum Arthropoda; class Insecta; order Orthoptera; family Acrididae; genus Schistocerca; species Schistocerca gregaria. Next base: position 127,810,316 of record NC_064931.1, on the reverse strand, counting down.
ACTTGTATGTCATTTTCAGCCAGGTGTCCGGATACTTTTGATCGCATAGTGTATATCCATTTGATCCTGTATACTGTACTCAAACCTTCGTCTCTCTCCACTTTTTTACCTCTCCTTCCATTACCATACTGGCGATTCCTTGATGCCTCCGGATTCCTTATCAACCAATCCGTTTTAGTGCAGTTGAGCCACATTTCTCTTTTCCCACAAATCGATGCAGTCCCTCGCTATAATTTACTGAAAATACCCATCTAACTTTAAATATTCTGCAATGTATTCGCAGCTGCTAATATTGACAACCATCGGCTGTATAATGGAATGATAACAATGACAATTTGTACGGACCGAGATTTCCCGTTTATCGTGAGTAGTCTACTTATCATTAGGCTAACCGAGCACATTTCACAGCAGACCCAAACTTCCATATGTCGTCAATAATGTGTCCACAGCCTGTACCCGTACTTCAGTTATCTATCTTGCCATTCAGGGTAGGAATTTTAATTGAAAGTTGCTTGCCCGGTGTCAGCGGACAAATAGGATATTGTAAGGTCTGTGTTGGTTAGAAGTACGTTGCAATCCATTACATCGTACTTCTGAACAACATAGGCACTGCAATATCCTATTTAAATATTCTTATGTACCACCACATTTCAAAATCTTCTGTTCTGTTCATGTTGAACTGATTATCGCCACGTTTAACTTCCCTACACGGCTACACTTTACACAAATACATTCAGAAAAGACTTCGTAACACATTTATATTCGATAGTAACTTTTCTTTTTCCTAAACGCTTTTCCTGCTAGTGTCGGTCTGCATTTTATATTCTCTTTGCTCCTGTCATAGGCAACGGTCTAGCCGCAGTTCATACACCGGTTCCCAACACATCATCAAAGTTAAGCGCTATCGGTCGTGGCCGGCACTTGGATGGGTGACCATCCGGGTGGCCATGAGCTGTTGCCGTTTTTCGGAGTGCACACAACTTCATGATGCTACTTGAGGAGCTACTCGACCGAATAGTAGCGGCTCCAGTCAAAGAAAACCATCATGACGACCGGGAGAGCGGTGTGCTGACCACACGCCCCTCCTATCCGCACCCTCATATGAGGGTGACATGGCGGTCGGATGGTCCCAATGGGCCACTAGTGGCCTGAAGACGGAGTGCTTGCTCCTGTCATAGTCAGGTATTTTGCCAGTCAAATAGAAAATTTGATCTACATGTTTCAGTGCCTTATTTCCTACTCTAATTCCCTCAATATCATATGATTGGATTCGACTGCATTTCATTACGATTATTTTAATTTTCTTTGATAGTAATTTTATAACCTCTTTGCAAGACACTATCCATACCATTCAAGTGCAGTTCGAATTCTGTTGCCTTCTCTGTCACAATTACAAAGCCATCGGCAAAGCATAAAATTCTTAAATTAATGGAGAATCACCGCTATCAGCTGCAACGGGACATTAAGCAGAATCAGCGGCGACGAGCAAACATTTGTACCGGACCAGGATTCGAACCGGGACCTCCTGCTTACTAGGTCCGGTACACTTTCTCGCTCGTTGCCGCTGATTCCTCTCTTCCACTTATTGTCCCATTGAAGCTCACAACAGCAATCCCTCTTTCGTTTGCATATAATGGTTCGCAGCTGCAGATTCTGCGTGGTGTTTGTTCTTTCGGACAAACACCACGCATTCATACATAAAAATTTTATTTCTTCTCCCTGAACAATAATTTCCTTTCGAAATGTCTTGGATTCCTTTACTGTTTGCTCAGTATACAGATTTAATAAGATCTGGGAGAGGCTACAATCCTGTCCCATTCGCTTCTCAGGTACTGCTTCTATTTCATGCTCTTCGACTCCTATGACCGCAGTCTGGTTTCTGTACAATTTGTGGATAACTTTACTATAATTGACTGGACTTTAGAAAAGCTGAGTAGTCGCAAACAAACAGGTGCTGGTTGCTTTTTGGTGCATTTGGAATAAATGCACCAAAATCAACCAGCACCTGTTAGTTTGCGACTGTTCAGATTTTCTAAAATCCAGTCAGTTATATTAATACCTCTACCGGCAGTTTCAGGCCGACATACGTAGGATAACTTTACGTGCCATGTACTGTTTCAGTGAAAAAAAAAATAAATGTCTCTGACCACTATGGGACTTAACATCTGAGGTCATCAGTCCACTAGAACTTAGAACTACTTAAACCTAACAAATCTAAGGACATCACACACATCCATGCCCGAGGCAGGATTCGAACCTGCGACCGTAACGGTCGCGCGGACTGATGACCTCAGGAGTTAAGTCCCATCGTGTTCAGAGCCATTTTGAACCGATTATTCGGTAATATTCACACTTGTCAGTATCTCGCTTATGTGGAATACGAGTTACTACATTCTATTTGAAGTCTATATTTACAATATGACTGTCACTTTCCTCTTGTTTGTGTACACCGACTGCCGTGCTCCGAATGTTGACGATGGCATAAATCAACGACGATATTATTGCAGTTGGCCGTTATCGGAAATCCGCGGTGACGTTACAGTAAACATGTACGGCGGTAGCTAAGGGAAACGCACCGCAATGTCAATGTTGCTAGGTTACTTGTGCATATACCATTAACCCCAATTACGAGCTGACTCACGAAAGGCCCACCGAATCGCCCCCACTCCCAGTTGCAATTATACTCTAGTCGACTACGCTGGCACGAAGGTTTTTGTTTATTGTCAACAGGTTCCGTGACTTGTTTATATTCTTTACTCTTATTGATTTGTTCTATTTGCTGGGGTACCTAGCGGTGCGTAATACGTGAGGAAGGTGAGGGCAAGTTGCCGTCCGTCCCGGTAACTTATTGAAGTTCTGTGTCGTTGAGTCACTGGTAATTTTATTATCTAATACTGTCAGACGCAGGCTCTTGGGTGTCCTTTTTAGACGAATGTCTCGTTTCAGTAATGACGTCATCGCAATCCTTCTCTTTGTAGATCGTCATCTCTTACTAGCTGTCACAGGAGCAACGTGTTTAGGGATAGACTATTCGGCATCGGATTAGCACATAATATGTCATATTTTTGTTCGATTCCTGATGGAACTGGCTAAACTTCGTGAGGTGCTTGCTTTTCAGTTACGAGCTCTGCCGAAATTAGTTTCTTCCGTTCCTGCAAGGAATTTTTAACACGAAATCCCGTCTCGGATAGTTTTGACAAAATGATCGCTTGCATTACATTTAAAACACGGTAAAACTTGGCCCGAGTATGAAAGCTGCACCTTGTATGCAGTAACCATGATATATGAAAATACTGACTTTTATCTACATTTCTAAGACCACACACAACTAAAACTTGCAAATTTTGCCGACTGGACTAGAGCCCTTTTCTAATGTTTTTAACTTCACTATACTTTGCCGGTACGTCTCTCACATAGGGAGGTTAAAGACAGGATTGGTTCAAATGGCTCTGAGAACTATGGGACTTAACATCTATGTCATCAGTCCCCCAGAACTTAGGACTACTTAAACCTAACTAACCTAAGGACAGCACACAACACGCAGTCATCACGAGGCAGAGAAAATCCCTGACCCCGCCGGGAATCGAACCAGGGAACCCGGGCGCTGGAAGCGAGAACGCTACCGCACGACCACGAGCTGCGGACTAAAGACAGGAGAAATTAATAATCAACATCTGGACTGGAAACAGAAACAATACTTACAGTTCCTTCGCTACGATAAAATTCAATTCCGCCCCAGAGTTTCATCACTAACATGTCCAATAACGCAGGATACAGCAGTTGGTTGGTTGGTTGGTTGGTTGGTTGGTTTGGGGAAGGAGAACAGACAGCGTGGTCATCGGTCTCATCGGATTAGGGAAGGATGGGGAAGGAAGTCGGCCGTGCCCTTTCAGAGGAACCATCCCGGCATTTGCCTGGAGTGGATTCAGCAGTCTTATGAAAAATCTGCACCGTTCCAGATCACAGTAAGCCGTATGAACTTGATCGCTTGTGATTCCTGCTACATTCACTTTCCAGTTGCGTATTTGCAATG